>NC_136750.1:4425000-5625000 GCF_936440315.1 Barbus barbus
TTTAGTCAGATCTAACATCTGTTTTGATCTTTTGATTTACACACCCTAGGGTGACAGAGGGGTCATATAGCCATAAATCAGGTCATAAATCTGACCATGTACACATATGACAACCTGTCAATCAACGCTGGGTCATAAATCATCCATCTGACACATGGTGTCTGTAACAACTACTCCTGTTTTAAACAAACTTTGCAAACGCCTCTTTTGCAATTCATGCCTCCTCCAACTGAAATATGACAAACATAAAAGTACAGGCATGTCTCAACAGGTAAAAGTAGGCTACTTTCAATAAAAGATACACAATGCAACTTCAAAATTACATGAATCCATCTTCCAAAACGTGCTTTAGTCTTATGCTGAATCACTACACTGTAAAAACTGATCGTGATTTTAACGGTAAAAGACTGTAAAAATGCCACAGTAAAAACCTGTTAAATGAATAACAGTAACTTACTATATATGGTGAATAACTGTAATAGATCTAACCTTTGTTTTCGAGAAAGTAGCCTTAGAATTTGCCCTCATATACTGTCAGAAACCACACCATAAACCTTCATTCACTTGTCCTTACATTAGTTCACTATATAGTCCACTAGACAGTGATTGAGAACGAATGAATGAATTCAGACACTGATGAACACCTGCTGTTAACAAACACAATCACTACAACTGTCATACAATCAACTGAACTAACTTTAATGTTAGTTTGTCTCTGGTTCTTGTAGCTGTGTTTGTGAAGCACATTTGTTATGTCAAGTAAAGCCAAGAGAAATTGTAATTAAGAAGTTTTGGTTAGCTGCTGATGGCCATCATATGACCCGAGTCACTGATCTTAATTAGTGCTAAATGATATGGGTGAGACACAATTCATAAATAAATGAATAAAACACAATTCATGCCGCAAAGCATGCTGGGTACCATTGCATTGCAGCATGAATAAATTATGAAGCTGAATGTTCTTACTATTTTCTTTATTTGCTTTTATTTTGGTGTTGTTTTTGGTTGTGACTTTTCAGTAGACAGTTTTGTGATTTTTTTTTATAATTTTTGATTGTCACCAGTTTTGAGATTCATACGCAGATTGTTGATATCTGTGTGTGTTTAAGCGCTGCTGTAGTTCAATACATTTATTTGTGCATATTGTGCTTAGACCTGTTTAGCAACATTTGATAGCTGTAGTATCAGTGGTGCAAAAACATATCACATATTTAATAAGAGATTAAACATTGGGTAAAATCAGTGAATTAGACTATATCATGATGCTTCTGACGTCACAAATATCAGTCTCATCTGATCATAGATTTCTTCAAATTATGTTGCTTTAATAATTGTTTAATATACACAACTAATTAAAGCAGCCAATGAAAAGCTAACTTTAAAAAGGCAAGGTTCAAGAGCCCAAATAAAGCAAACACTGATCGCCATTATGGTGACTTCAAATGAAAGTACAACACCTAAAATCTCAATAAGAGCTTTTGTACCCATATGACAGAAATAAAATCACAGTGATAAGAAGCTGGTGATGCTGTTTGTGGAGTTATTTCATCACCCTCTGCTGAGATCTTGAGAGATTTAATGTGTTTTATTTCAGTTGATTTCATCTTTGGCTTTGGCTGTAAGTTGTTTCTCTGCTCTTTTTTTCTCTTTCCTTTGGTGATTCTATTTGTTAACAGCAGCTGTTCATCACTAAAGCTCAATCCTCATTTAATTAGTCACTTAATTATCCTATTAACTTCCTAACTGCTTCAGTGTTACTTCAACCTTAGTGTGGACACATATAAGTGCTCTTTAAAACCGAGGATTTTGCTGTGGGATTAAAGGGGTTAAATGTGTGAGATGAAAAAAAAAACACAGTCAAATGTATTTTTAACACAAATATACTGTTAATTTAATTTACGGAAGAACACTGTAAAAAAACCCCCCCAAAAAACAGTAGATTACTGGCAACCACAGCTGCCAGTATTTCACCGTAAAATCAAGAAAACGAAGGATGGAGAAAAAAAGATGGAGAATTATAAAACTATTCATTTAAAGTTGTTGTTTGTGTCTGTAAAACCAATATTTAAAGTTCATTGTAAAATATGCAAAGGCTTATATATATTCAAATATTTACTGTATTTTGAAAGACTAATTCAATTCCATAATTTGCAGTGCTTCATGGGAGCTAGCTGCGATTGTCTAATTGGTGGAATTTTATGTAAACAGATGGATTTATCAAAAAATAAGTCAGGCACTCTCAGATCTGGCCCAGTGGCTCTCAATTAGAGTGTGCTGCAGTTTTTCACTATCGGTTTCCACTGGAAAATTGTGAAGTGCTCTAGAGGTGAGGAGGGCTCAGGCACAGGGCCTGTTCAAATACTCACACTTGTCTTAGACACTTGAGAGCACATGCACACAACAGGAAGTAATTGCACAAGACTTAAAAACACCAAAGTGCAACACACACTAAACCCACACTCCGTTGCAGCATTCGAGGTTTTATCCCATCATGCATCGTGATCTGGAAATAAATTGTGAGACTTTTGAAAAGACTTGTGGTCTTCATGCTCAATTGAACACTTGGTCCAAACACAGGAAATACATCACGCAAGTAGACAAGGGCTCGAATGCAAAGACCACGTTTGAGAATTTGTCTGCCGAAACCATGCGTTAAATGTTAATATATTCTGTTAACATTCTACTTAAAATAGTCTAGAAATTCTGAAAAATATGCTACATGTTTACTATTTACCTGTATATAGAGGTCTATGTTGTAAGTATGTATTTTATTGGAGCACTGCCTCATCTGCCCATGCAGGCGAACAGCGGCTGTTTGAGTCTCTGTCCCAGAGGAACTCTCTGCACATCACTGGCTGCCAATAATGAGTGTTATGGGAATGCCTAACACCATCCCCTGGCTCAGAAAGCTGAGAAGACGGGGAGGGGCTCAGGCAAGTACAGAATAATATGGAATGGTAATGCATACATCAGTGTTACATCACAAGAACCTTCCACTTTTTGAAAACTTTAATGCATGTTTTCAGGTCTTGTCAGATTAAGCATTCAAGCGATTTAAACAGTTAAAACGAGCAAGATGATGTGAAAATGACTTCAATTCATACACATAGTCTGGCACCTCAGACAGTGCGCTATTACTTAAGTTCTCTTTTGCATCTAACCGCGCTTGAATGGATAAATAAACATCACATTAAGTCAAAATGCCCATTTTGGCCAATATTCTCATAAACTAATTTTACGGAGTTAACTGATTTAAAATAAGCAGTTGGGATCAAATCTGAGGAGTCTTCAAAAGCCAGTAATTCTAAGAATGAACATCATTCATTTAAAAAAAAAAAAGAAAGCAGTCCGCTTAATTTTTGCTGTATTTAACAGTGTAAGTCACCAATAATAATAATTTGAAAACTATGCAATTAGCATAAAGGTCCATATGTAAATTACTGCAATAATGGTGCATTCTGTAATCAATACAGCAAGACAAAAATGGATTATTAACAGTTTTCATGTTACAGCTCCCCTAATAATTTCTTGACATACTCTGAAGACAATATGGATGCTATAAATATATTTATTGATGTCTCTGAGACTGCATGTCATAACTCACACAACAGTTATAGCAGGATCTTTGTGGAAAGTGCAACATGTGCAATAAAATACAAACCCAGCCACTGGGAAAACTAACAAGCAAATGTTTAAAATCTTTTAAAAACAGCCTATATTCACTTATGAGAGATGCCTCAGTCAACAAGAAACAATGCAGCTGCAAAATCTGACCTCAAAACCATATGCGCTTGACCTCATTAAAATCTAATTACCGCAAAACTTCATGCAAACACAGAAAAGAAAACGACAATATCAACTATAACTTTACCTAATATGCCAACAAAACAATGGTAACAGCAGAGGCATCCCAAATATTCAGAATTTAGCCTATATTTCAACACTTCTCAGGGGAATGTAATACTTTTCCTACAGAACGCAAAATGCAAATGTTTTGTTAGCAGACACAAAAGCATTGCAATATATTTAATAGACATTTTATGTATCCTCTTTTATTCATCTAGTTGATCTTAAGTGTTAAAGAATGCAGAACGTGTCTGATCATGTCACAATGATTGGTTCACCCACAGTTTCCTCATTCCTTTGTCTGTGCCTGCTTGCTCCATATTCTGAATGAAATAAAAACTGTTAATTCTATAAATGCTTGTTGAAACCGAATCAGCAAATTGCATTGTGTTAAGTTCTTATTTCAGTATAACACTCACTAAATAACTTTAATGTGAACTTAACATTGTGCAGTTTAATAGAATTTGCACAGACACCTGGATACTGCAAAGTGAAAATGATAACAGTCTAGACACTTTCCCCAGGTTTCACAGACAAGTCTTAAACCTAATCCCAGACTAAAATCTAAATCTGAGCTGTTTCAAATGAAAGAAACTTGCTCTGACTGATCTTAAAATATATCAGTGCCTTTGTTTTGTCTCAAGATGCACACCAGTAATGTTTTTTTCTAAGGCACGCTTATAAAAAGTGCATAAATGTCCTAATTGAACAATTGCCTAATCCTGGTTTAGGCTAAGACCTGTCTGTGAAACCGGGCCATTAAATTATAGTTTAAGCATATACAGACTGAACCTCAAAAATATACAAAATTCTTCTCATACTTTAAGTTTTTTACATTTATCACTAGTAGTCAAGGCACTCATATGTATAAAAATGTCACGGATGATGATGGTAGTCACGCAACCGTTATCACAGATAACTGATCACTAGTCTGAGATATGCTGGATTTAAAAAAAAGAAAAGAGATATTCATCTTCCACAAGGCTAACGTTCCAGGAAATGTGGTTCCCAAGAAGTTCTCAAGCAATACTGCCCCCCTTGCATTTTACTCGCACACAATCTCATTTCGCACATGCAAACTTTCCCACAGAACATATTGTGAAGACTGCTTAAGTCAACAAGGTTTAAACTCCAGAATAGGTCCGAAACAGGACATAAAGATGTAGTGTGAATAAATCCATCAGTTTCAGTAGTATTGCATATTAAGGTTACAATCACACTGCAAGAATTGGTGCTCAATTCTGATTTTTTTGGTCCGATCTGATTTTTATATGGCTATGCACATTATCATTTTTAAATGTGGCCAATGTCAGATTCAAGTGTGAATGAACGACATAAGTCACATGAATTCAGATATTGATCAGACTGCGGTCATATTGCATCTGACCTGAATCAATTTAGGACCACATATATGAAAGGGGCCCAAAACAGAAGCAAAAAGATCAGATTCCATGCGGTTTGTGCAGTTCACACTCATGAAATAAAACGATGTGGGTCACATACACAGTTTAAAAAAAAAAGAAAAGTTGAGAACTCAAATCTGCTGAAGCTGGTTGTCTTAATTTTAAGTTGGCTCAACTTTTTTCTTTACAGTGTATGGGAACCATTTAAAAAAAAAAAAAAAAAATCAAATGGGCCACATTTTTGTAGTGTGAATGTAGCCAGTATGAGTTCGACTGAAAATACCCTCATGTCATTCCAAACCTGTAAGGCTTATTTCTGTGAACCACAAAACGGGCTATTTTGAAGAATGGTAACCATTAACTTCCACTGAGTAGAGTACACAACTTTGACTTTCTGGGTGAACTGTCCCTTTAAATTTTTTAGGTTTTTGTTTGTATGAATGTCTGTCTTTATTTTGATTTGAGGGTGAATAAAAGTGTATTTTTAAAATTGTGGTCCATTCAGCATACATGTCTCTTCACGATGTATTTTTTGGAGCTCTAAAACTTTGGATTCTATTCATAAGAACAAAAACTTCTGAAACGTTATTCAAAATGTGTTCAACAGAACAAAGCTTGTTCTGTACGAGCTTGGAAAGACACGATGAGTAAATGAACAAATCGGTTACCTATAAAAGTTAACCTTGTTCAGTTGTACAGAAACATAAGATATGGTGGTGTTGGAGAACCACTTCTCTTTCAAGTATAATATTAAAAGAGTAGAAAACAAAAAGAGTCTTCATCCAGAGTCTCTTAAGAAGTACCTTTAATACAATTTCACCAGGTTATTTTTTTCAAACATGGGTTCTCTCAAGCACTACAGCTGGGGCCTGTACCATGATGGTAGATTAACAAATTCAGAGTTACAGGATTAGTTGAGAGTTGACAAAACCAAACCACTCCAATTGTTTGTCAGTACCATGATGCTGATCATCAACTTTCTTTGTCAACTCAGGCTTTGATGAGGAGTTTGTGGAGCACGTGCACATGAATGTGTGACATCACTGGTGAACAGCACAAGCCTTGGTTTTGCTAAAGGATTGAAGAATGATGAATTTAACTGCATTTGTAATGAAAATCAATTACTTGTTTGTGAAAGAAATTAATTATCTAGCTTTATCAGTGCAGTCACAAGTGAAACTTGTTAAGTTAGTTTATATATAGTTGGAAATATACAGCGATAGACACTCGGACGTGTAAGGTCACGTAGTCATTCTTAAAGCATTATCTATTGATTGTACAACTTGGATTACATAGAATCTGTATATATTAACATTAATTTAAAATAAATGATTTATAATAACAAACAAAAATTGCTTGTGTGTAATGGATTAAGAGAGTTATTTTATATGATTTATATAATTATAAAAGCCAGACATTTTTTTTTTTTTTTTTAGTATTAGTGACCTTTAATTTGGAGCAAGACAAACTGGGGGAGTGACTTTTTTTGTGTCAGACGTGTCACTTTGCTCACATCTGATTGGTCCAATTTCAGTTTGAGATCTCCAACTCAGAACAGAAGCAGGGTAGCCGTGGAGTGTAAGTTACTATGGCAACAAACTTTTCAGCTTTGAACCAAGCCACGTTCATGGAACGTAAAACCCAGGATTGGTGCAAACTTAAAAAAAAAAAAAAAAAAAAAAAAAAAAAAAAAAAAAAAAAAAAACTTACCAGGCCCCTGAACTCAATGGTGTTTAATAGTTTACAAACGTCAGCAGGTCAGCATGGCACTGTGCATATTTCTCCACAGTCTCATGGTCTGCTGAGGGTCACGCTGGTGCACCAGGAGCAGGTCTTTGTGTACACAGGGGTTCTCTCGGTCTTGTGCCCGAATGTCAAAGGTCTTGAAACCGTCGTGTTTCGTTGCACTGATTCCAAGTGCCTTGAAGCACATCCCATTGTAGACGTCATCAATTGGGAAAAAGGGTATGTAAAACGAAACGTGGTAAAGAGACGGAAGAAGGTTTCCAGAAAAAAGGAATCCACCGCCACCAGCATAAGGAGGGTAAGGACCTTCATAGAACGACTGAGGAACATAATATTTTATTTTAGGGTCCCGTAACGGGCTGGCATCAGAAATTACCTGCCCGGTATACAATGCCGTGGCCTTTTCTGGCTCCAGAGACTGCAGATGATCCAGTATCGCTTGAGTGTTAGCAAAAACATCATCGTCACCCTTAAAAATGAAAGACACACGAGGACAGTCATCAAGTAACCACTTGAAGAAAACATGCTCCTTGAGAGTCAGGTTGTAAAAGGAGTCATGAAAATCCCAGACAAGGATATCTCGAAACTGCTGAGCTTCAAATGAAACCAGTTTGTCGAGATTGGGATCATCCACAGATGACCGGCCCAGCAGAAAGACAGTTCGTATCTGAAGTCCATTTTCATACAAGCCTTCTCTTCCCCAGGTCTCTCGGACTGCTTGCCGCCTCTCGAAGTGCTTTGGAATGGATTTGATTGCAAAAAGTAAGAAAATTTGACCCGGTCCGCTCTCTGACGCACACTTGTCAGGCTGATTGATTAGAAGCGGTGGGTCTCGACACTCCATGCTTTGAAGGAAGTCTCCATAAAGTGGAGGGTACGACTGAATATCCTGAATGTTGGTTTGTAGCAACTCAAAACTCTCAGGCTGGCAGTGAAACTTTTCACGTGGGTGTTTGTGTGCTTGATTGTCGATGCCGGAGTCAAACTGCCTGAGGAGAGAATGAAGCTTCCGGTTCCAGAAGGCACCGTTTTTGGGAACGTCTTTTCTGAAAGCCTCAGAAATTGTTAGTGGTGGGAGTTCATAAGGCATAGTACTTTCCATTTTCTTTTTGATGGTGCTTATCACTACAGTTGTTGGTTTTCTAGGTGTGGCAGTCGGAACTGAAGGGCTCTTAAGCAAGTCTTTTTGGCTGCGTTCCACATCCCTTAGCTTGGAAAAGATGACAACGCAAAAGCTGCTAACTAGTGCTACGATTAGTAACTTCAGATACTTCTTTTTCATTCTACAACAACTCTGTTAGAAGCAACGCACTCTTGAGAAGCAAATAAGGATGTTGGTCTTTACAGGAAATGGTGGGGATCGACACTACAGAACGTACTCGTGTTAAACATTCATCTTCCAATGAAGTCAGTTTCTTCAATCATATTTCCACTGATGTCAAGTTCAGCTGTAAGCCTAGCAGACAAGAAACAGTAATGCAAATGAGATCACAAGCATGTGACAGAAGTTATTTATATGAAAACATCACATTGCATACCAAACACCAGACGGTTTCCTCTGTGGTTTGTGTGGGTGATAAATGCTGTCGGTCTAAGTCTTACTTTAACATTTGTGAACTGGCGAACAGTTAAGGTGCGGTTCACTCAAAATAAAATTCTGTCATTTGCTAAAGCTCATGTTCGTCCAAAGCTGCATGCATATGCATTTATTTCATCATATGGACAAAAGAAAATCAACACATTTTTTCAAAGTCCAGAAGTCAGTCATAAATGTTGGAACGACATGAGGGTGATTAATGACGACAATTTTCCTTTTTGAGTGAACTATACCTCTTAAATAAAACTGACTGAAATAGGGATAGAGCTTTGTCAACACCAATAATACCATACATCAAAATTATTATTACTAATTTGTTCTTACTGTCTGCATAATTAACAGACATTTGTGTATGTGGATCTAAAATTAAACTACCTTTTTAAATTTATTGGAAAATTGGTCTCAGGTGATTAATTAAACAGCGCAAGTTCTAAAAGTAAGTACATTTCAGTCCCATGAGGACACGGTGTTGAGCTGGACAGATAATATACAGCACCCGAGAGAAAAAGTGCACGCTTTATGGTCTTAAAACCAATG
Source organism: Barbus barbus (assembly GCF_936440315.1). Lineage (NCBI taxonomy): Eukaryota > Metazoa > Chordata > Actinopteri > Cypriniformes > Cyprinidae > Barbus > Barbus barbus. The sequence continues at coordinate 4,434,130 of NC_136750.1, forward strand.
TAGACACTCCTTTAGTACATTTTTTCCATTGTAAATAGATTATAGTCCTTCTTGGTGTATTCAGAATATTTTTGATCTGGCACATGATCTATTGTTTCAGCATTTGAAGTATACAGCAAAACTTGGCTTCATTTTTAATTGATAATACAGATAAAATGAGGTTTATAGTGGCTGTATCCCAAAGCGTTTAATCATGCATATAACACAGGCAATCAACTGCCCTATGATTTCTACCATATCGGTCTTGACTCATTTGTATTCTCTATTAATACACTGCAGTGTTAATTTATGTAGGATTTGAACACACAATGCATTTAAGCTGTAGCCTACTTTCTAGTAGCTAGTAAGAGTTGAGGTTACTATAGAAGCTTCAGCTACCATTGCAAGTTTTTTAAGGGTGCTAAATACTGTCAGTTTGATTGAAAATGACACTAACGTAATATTTTGAACAGAACAATGAGGCAAAACATAACATGGCTTACCGTGTGAGCGTCTATAAACATTCCTAGACCTGTAGTCCAAACTGCTCGTCTTGACAAGAGGAAACCACGTTACCAGCCACCATCAGAGAGAGAGAGAGAGTGTGTGTGAATGTGTGTGTGTGTGTGTGTGTGTGTTGTTTGACTGTAGTAAGAGATAAAAGCGCTACGTTGACCTGCCTCTTTTTTCCCATCAGCACCTGACTGTCTGTGATTGGTGCTCATCAGCCAACACACCTGAGCAGCTAAATTCTGTGATAAAATACTCATTTTCAACACTATTTAGGGCGGATATTGGGACGCTGGCATGCACTCATTCCTTTTTATTCCAAACAAACGCATTAACTATATCATGAAATATCTCGATTCTCAACTTTATAGATTATGTTAGTTGATCTAGTGAGCGATGGTCAAAGTAACCTAATAATGTAATCTATGAAATATGGGTGTCATGCCATAACATATTTTAATACGACTGACTTTATATTTAATTTGAATTTAACATTGAAAGTTAATGTGAATACTGTAAGTTAGGCTACTAATCATAACACTTTCATTGTACAGAAAGAGAGTAAACAACATTTTAACTCATTATGCATGCATAACTCATGCATTGCAATATAATAATATTAATATAATATAATAACCTAACCATCCTTTAACATATAGCCATATAGCCTATTCTGCGCTCAGTTGCGCCCATAAAGCTTGCACCGGCAACAGTAATGATTATGAATGTGTGCGGGGAAAGAAAACATTTTAATTATTTGTTAATAAACTAGTGCTTTAAGATGAAGTTGCGCATTTCCAACGATGTAATTAGATTTATTTTATTATTTTTTTCTATACTAGGCGCTGCGGTAATAGCGAGTAAAACTCAGATCAAAGGAAAAGCGATCTCTGGCATTCGTTTATTACCAGTTTCTCTGTCAATAATGAATTAATAAATTAAATAATGAACGAATAAATAAATACATTTTACATAATACAAATGCTTAAAAAACGGTCTGATACAATGAAAATGACTTCAAATGTTGAGTAATAGGCTATTAAATGTAGAATTTCCAAATAATATGAAAATAACTGATGAGAAATAACACAATAAAAGCCTTTCATGAACTTGCATATAACCACATTTATCTGTAAATTCACAAAAAGAAAACTCCTTGTTTCCACAAAAAAGTTTCACCTTTGATTAACAGTACACCACTCCAGAATGACGCAATGTCAGGACTGGCTGATTTTCTATTACAAAATAAAAGCCCATATATGACCATGATTTTAGGCAGCTCTAAAAAGGAAACTCGCTGTTTCCACAGACCAGTTTCAATTCAGATTAAAATAAAACTAGAGCTATCCAAAATCACAGGCAGAACAGGTAGAATATGAATTTTTAGAGTTTGCATATTTTGTCGCATATTTTGTAATGCAACATCAGATCGTCTTGAAACTGGTTGAGTGACACCCTGGGGTAGTGGACTATTAATCTGAATTAGAACTGGTGTGTGGAAACAGGGAGTTTTCTCTTTAGAGCTACCTAAAATCAAAGACAAAACTGGTCATATATGAGTTTTTGGAGGGCTTTTATTTTGTAATGAAACATCAGATCCTCTTGAAGCTGGTTGAGTGACACCCTGGGGTAGTGGACTATTAATCTGAATTAGAACTGGTGTGTGGAAACAGGGAGTTTTTATTTTTATAACTATGTGTATTTACAGATAAAAAATGGTTAAATGCAAGCTGTAAAGCTACAGTATCCATACTAATGTCAGCATACCACCATGAAGGATGAACCGCATCTAACAAGAGTAGCTGTCAACGCAACAGGAAACTGTCTGAAAAGGATGCACGGGTTATTAACCTGGCTTGTACACCAAAAAAACATAAAACCACAGCTGCCTTTCAGAATGAAATATGCACCTTGACTGTCTCGTTTCCACCAAAACTGTTTATTTGGAGCTTCATAAGGTCAATATGATCAAACTGCTATGGCCAAACCTTTGGTCACTCGTGCTAATGCTGAGGAATACCCAACCATTCTGAAGGACCACGTGGTTCAAACATTGTACCTGTGCCATGTATCAGCTTGTTAATGCACCAGTGCACACAGCACGACTGGTGACAGACTGGTTTGAGGAACATAAAACTGAAGTTCATCTTCCATGACCAGCACAGTCACCAGATGTGAATATTATTGAGCCACTTTGAGGGAGTAATTTTAAACTTTTTTTCTTACCAAATCTGTTTAGCTCACAGTCCACCAAACAGTGGGAATGACCCTTAATTATATTCATATTTAATTTATTCAGTAAATATACTTTATAAGACTAAAAGTTTCTTTTTCAGAATTGTCCTGGCCAAGATGAGCAGCTACAGAAGTTTAAAAAATGTTACAAATCAATAAATACGTATTTAAAACATCTGCGATTCGAATATTCCTTTACCAGGAAACAATTGGTAAAGTATTTTAATCACTAGATGTGTTATAACATAAAGCTTCTTTCTTTTGTTTCTTCTTACAAATGTAATTTAATGGGTAACAAGTTCTGTGTGTGTGAAGAGCATGCATTAACAATTTGCTGTTGAGTAAGAGAAAAATGGATTTATAAATGAACAAGTAATGCTTCAGTATGCATGTTGATGATGAAGACTAACATGCTATATTATACAACTCAAAATTAGGTCTAAATTGACCATTTGTTTTGAACCGGAGTGCACCATGAGAGAGCATGTCTAAAGAACATCAAAAAGCTGGCAAGTGCAAATTTATAACCATCTCCATAATCAAAAACTGGCAAAAACATAAATAAAATGGCAGCAGGAACTACTCTCTTTTTTTTGCCTCCAATGAAAAACAGGCTTTTTTTCTAAAATGAAACCCCAGCTTCAACTTGCGTTTAGACTGTAACTGATTTACCTGAGATTTGTCCTTTATTTAACCAGGAAATAAACTTTCGTTGTTCATATCTTTCGAATAGGTTCTATTTTACTAATAGAACAATGATTTTCATAGCAAGACTAAATGTTACATGTATTTACCAATGACTCATAAACAATTATAACTGATTACAAGGCAGGCGGAAAAAAGCCAATACTTGTTTCTCACTTTTTGGCAAGTCAATAAAACCACGCTGTACAGATTGAATCAGTCCTTCTTTTACTCTTTTTCTTCTCCATGTGTCAAAATAAAAAACAGGAATAGCATTTCAAATAATTTTTCAAGATTAGTCTACGCAGGAATCAGCAAGCAAAAAAATACAATAAGCAGAGATACAAGGTATGGTATTTCCTCTCTGTGTCAGCCAGATCACAAGGCATTTCTGAAGCTTGGTGTGCATAGCACCCCGTAATATTACAGTAGCTGGTTCCAGCTCTCATGCAACACTCCCTCAAATCTCATTTAAACAATCAGCCTTCCTTTCTTTAGTGTTCTTAGCAGTCTGGCAGTACGGCTGTGTCAGAGAGAGAGAGAGACAGGTAAAGCAAGGGCGTTAAGGCACTAAGAGTTGAGTTGGTGGTAAAAGAGGGTGATAGTCGACCACCATACTGAAGTCACGGTGAGTGGCAAGGGGCAGAGGATCTTAGCGAAGGTCGCTTTCATCATCTTGTATGGATTTCTTGATACGAAGCAGCATGGTGGTGAGCCACTGATCCAGTCGTGAGATGGTGTCATACTCTTTTACCTAAAAGATGGAGAGAAATAACAGTGAAAAGGATGAACAGCCCTGCTGCTGTTCCTATGAATTGACAGCCATTGATAGGTAAGTCATGTGGGTAGCTTAACTCATTTTTAGTGAAACTAGGAAGCTATGGTAGTGAAACAATGCTTCTCTAGTGAAATGAAAATCGTTTAAGAGGTTTTATAAACAACAGAAAAGGGAAGTAAGCGCTTTTCTTACAGCGTCAGTATATGCATCCACATTCTGTTCCTCAAAGGCATCTAAAAGTTTCTGTAAAAAAAAAAAAAAAAAAAACATGTTAAGCACAATTTATCCATTATCCCCCTGTCAGGACCACAATACCACTGCTGTTACCCAACACACTTCAGACAGAATGATTGCAGTCTATTCACAATACTTTCACATCACTGGCATTATTCTTTTCCACAAATGAGAATAAAGTCTTTCAGCAGATTTTTTTTTTGCACTTTTTAATATCACTGCATTAAAAATGACAACAAGCCAATCTAGAAGCATGCCTTCAGAGCAAAGTATACAAAAACAGTTTGCTTTGTCGGTTTATGAATCACCTCTACGGAAAATGGCATGTTTTTACAAGCTGAAAATACAGCAACCTCACTGACTCAGATCAGTAATTACTACTGTACAAAAAAAAAAAAAATACAGTATCATAAAAACCTCTGATTAGCCATAATGTTTTATGGAATACGTTAATGTGCATGAATAAATAAAAGTACAAAAAAAGGATAAATAAAAATAAATTTAATAATAAACGTATTATTGGATGTGTGCCGACATCCAGCCTTACCTTCACCAATTTGCATTCACGTGAATCTGAAAAGGCTGGAAACATTTCCTCATACTTCTGGACGGCAAGCTACAAGGGCAGCATGAAGGACAAAGTATATGAAAGGGAACTGCATAATGACACAGCTGTTTTCCATCAGCTTGTTAAAAGATGTGGTTGGGGTTTACATACCTTAGCATTTAGCATGTCCACACAGAAGTGGCAGAGAGCTGCCTTAAAGAAATAGTCCTTTGCGCTGTATTTCAACAGAGTGCTGTCCATTGCATGTGTTGCAACCTGGAAACCCACCCACACAAATAAAGAAAACTTAATAACTAAATCTTTCCATGTGCAAAAATTTTATATGCAACTTCTTGTTTGGAGCGACTGTATTGACTTATAGTGACCGATATTTGACCCAACAGAGAAAATGCCTGACAGGTAAAACACAGCTTATATTTCTTTGACAAAAACCCTTTTTTTCTCTATTGAAATCCATTCAAAAATAGCAATTACTTTTTTTTTTTTAAAAGCTACATTTTCGCATATGCAAAAAACACACTTAGCATATTAGGCAGTTTTGAGTAAATGTGACTGTATTCTCAAGATCTGTTTGTTAGATAATGAAACCCTCACATTTGATCTGTTTTCATTTGAGGAAATGAATGATAACAGGACTAAAATGTGGTATAAATGTGACACTTTCACTTTTAACAGCTACCTTTATTTACATATCCAAAAATAATGTTGGCTACACAGAGGCTAACTCTGTTTAAGGTAATATTTGTGATTGAACACTGAAGACCTCATATGGCATGTGGATCAGGTGTACTGAAATCAGACTGACGTGGTTTTGTTTACCTGTTCATAGATCTCAATGGCTTTAGGGTACTGCTCCAGTTGAGCTGCATAGATGGCAACTTTGAGCAGGCACTTGTTGGCTGAACTTTGACATCAGAGACAGAGCGAACAGATTAGAAACAGTTTTAGAGCATGACAGTTACAATTAAGGGGAAGACAAATCCCTCAAAAAAGATGAAGTGATAATGAATAATTGTGTCATATGCTGCCTGGAAGGTGGTATATCTCAATAATGGTATCGTAAATGTGAGACGGGGCAAGGGTCTTTACCTTCAGCAAACATGCTTGCTATGCATTACGTACTCATATTGTAACCAAAACCATTCACTAGAAAAGATCTAAGTTTATAGGTAACCTATTTTCTACTGGGCTTTTCTGCATTATCATTTAGGATCGATGAGTCTTGAGCAATAGGAGTAAAAGTAGCTTTAAAACTGCCATACCTCGTGGACTCCTCTCCTTTATAATAGTCTGCCGCCTGTTCATAGTGAGCTATGGCCTAAGGAAAAGGTTATAAAGTATTTGAATAAATCTTACTTTCTGATTCTGAATAAATGATTATAATAATCTAAATAACCAATCAATGTGACAAAAGAAATCGGACCTTGTCAATGTCAACCAGTTCGGTCTCATAAACTTCAGCAATAGTGACGTGGTGTTTCGCCGCAATAGTAAATCGACCCTACAAGACAAACAAATAGTATCACGTTTACAATCTAGGCATGATTAAATGCATAGTTTAGATAAAATCACCGACACTGATGACAGGTGAACAACAGCAATTTCTTTCACAAGTTCAGCTGAAAAACACAACTGCCCATTTTCCTCCACTGAAAGCCATCCAGATTATATTGATAAAACGGTTTCTGCAAGCAAAATATTTATTATATTTGCAAAACAAAATAATAATAAAATAATAATAATGAGTAATTCAAGGTTTCACAAATATCATGAATTACCAATTAAAAAAGATCAAGTTTTGGGGTCAAGAAAGAAAGAAAGAAAGATGAATTCTGCCTTTCATCACAGCTCAGGAGAGTCAGAAGTTAAAGGTTAGAGACTGTGGTTTCATCAGCCATTGTGGGTAATCATGTTGTCATTTTCCAGTTGTTTTTCAGAGAGATTAATCACTTAAACCTTTAGAGTTCTGTAGCCGTATTCACAAACAATTTAATCTTACCTCCTAAACGTTCTTGGCTAGAGGTTTTAGCTTAAAACCTATTCATAAAACTTACTATTTTACTAAGAAACTGGTAATATAAGAGGAGGGGTTGACCTCATTGCAATGGATGATGTCACTTTTTATGAGAGTGCTCTTTTAAATCGCCCACAGTGGTTGGCAGAGATGTGTAGCAGGTAGACAGTGGGAAGGACACTTTATTTGAAAATTATTTGATCCCCTGCTGATTTTGTATGTTTGCCCGCTGACAAAGAAATGATCAGTCTATAATTTTAATGGTAGGTTTATTTGAACAGTGAGAGACAGAATAACAACAAAAAAATCCAGAAAAACGCATTCCAAAGAAGTTATAAATTGATTTGCATTTTAATGAGTCAAATGAGTATTCCCTATCAATCAGCAAGATTTCTGGCTCCCAGGTGTCTTTTATACAAGTAACGAGCTGAGATTAGGAGCACTCTCTTAAAGGGACCTGTATAAAAGACACCTGTCCACAGAAGCAATCAATCAATCAGATTCCAAACTCTCCACCATGGCCAAGACCAAAGAGCTGTCCAAGGATGTCAGGGACAAGATTGTAGAGCTACACAAGGCTGGAATGGGCTACAAGACCATCGCCAAGTAGCTTGGAGAGAAGGTGACAACAGTTGGTGCGATTATTCGCAAATGGAAGAAACACAAAATAACTGTCAATTGCTGCCTATGACCTCAAGAACACCATCCCCACTGTCAAACATGGAGGTGGAAACATTATGCTTTCTGCTAAGGGGACAGGACAACTGCACCGCATCAAAGGGACGATGGACGGGGCCATGTAATGTCAGGACCAGGGCATTGAAAATGGGTCATGGATGGGTATTCTAGCATGACAATGACCCAAAACACACGGCCAAGGCAACAAAGGAGTGGCTCAAGAAGAAGCACATTAAGGTCCTGGAGGGGTCTAGCCAGTCTCCAGATCTTAATCCCATAGAAAATCTGTGGACGGAGCTGAAGGTTCAAGTTGCCAAACGTCAGCCTCGAAACCTTAATAACTTGGAGAGGATCTGCAAAGAGGAGTGGGCCAAAATCCCTCCTGAGATGTGTGCAAACCTGGTGGCCAAGAAACGGCTGACATCTGTGATTGCCAACAAGGGTTTTGCCACCAAGTACATGTCATGTTTTGCGAAGGGGTCAAATACTTATGACTCATTAAAATGCAAATCAATTTATAACTTTTTTTTAAATGCGTTTTTCTGGATTTTTATGTTGTTATTCTGTCTCTCACTGTTCAAATAAACCTACCATTAAAATTATAGACTGATAATTTCTTTGTCAGCGGGCAAACATACAAAACCAGCAGGGGATCAAATATTTTTTCCCCACTGTATGTATGTATGTATATATATATATATATATATATATATATATATACACACACACACACACACACACACAGGTCCTTTTCAAAAAATTAGCATATTGTGATAAAGTTCATTATTTTCTGTAATGTACTGATAAACATTAGACTTTCATATATTTTAGATTCATTACAACACAACTGAAGTAGTTCAAGCCTTTTATTGTTTTAATATTGATGATTTTGGCATACAGCTCATGAAAACCCAAAATTCCTATCTCAAAAAATTAGCATATTTCATCCGACCAATAAAAGAATGGCCATTATGTTCAGTTATGCACTCAATACTTGGTCGGGAATCCTTTTGCAGAAATGACTGCTTCAATGCGGCGTGGCATGGAGGCAATCAGCCTGTGGCACTGCTGAGGTGTTATGGAGGCCCAGGATGCGTCTCTCAACTTTCTCTTCACAATATCCCACAGATTCTCTATGGGGTTCAGGTCAGGAGAGTTGGCAGGCCAATTGAGCACAGTAATACCATGGTCAGTAAACCATTTACCAGTGGTTTTGGCACTGTGAGCAGGTGCCAGGTCGTGCTGAAAAATGAAATCTTCATCTCCATAAAGCTTTTCAGCAGATGGAAGCATGAAGTGCTCCAAAATCTCCTGATAGCTAGCTGCATTGACCCTGCCCTTGATAAAACACAGTGGACCAACACCACCATCACTGACTGTGGGTACTTGACACTGGACTTCAGGCATTTTGGCATTTCCCTCTCCCCAGTCTTCCTCCAGACTCTGGCACCTTGATTTCCGAATGACATGCAAAATTTGCTTTCATCCGAAAAAAGTACTTTGGGCCACTGAGCAACAGTCCAGTGCTGCTTCTCTGTAGCCCAGGTCAGGCGCTTCTGCCGCTGTTTCTGGTTCAAAAGTGGCTTGACCTGGGGAATGCGGCACCTGTAGCCCATTTCCTGCACACGGTGGCTCTGGATGTTTCTACTCCAGACTCAGTCCACTGCTTCTGCAGGTCCCCCAAGTCTGGAATCGGTCCTTCTCCACAATCTTCCTCAGGGTCCGGTCACCTCTTCTCGTTGTGCTGCATTTTCTGCCACACTTTTTCCTTCCCACAGACTTCCCACTGAGGTGCCTTGATACAGCACTCTGGGAACAGCCTATTCGTTCAGAAATGTCTTTCTGTGTCTTACCCTCTTGCTTGAGGGTGTCAATGATGGCCTTCTGGACAGCAGTCAGGTCGGCAGTCTTACCCATGATTGCGGTTTTGAGTAATGAACCAGGCTAGGAGTTTTTAAAAGCCTCAGGAATCTTTTGCAGGTGTTTAGAGTTAATTAGTTGATTCAGATGATTAGGTTAATAGCTCGTTTAGAGAACCTTTTCATGATATGCTAATTTTTTGAGATAGGAATTTTGGGTTTTCATGAGCTGTATGCCAAAATCATCAATATTAAAACAATAAAAGGCTTGAACTACTTCAGTTGTGTTGTAATGAATCTAAAATATATGAAAGTCTAATGTTTATCAGTACATTACAGAAAATAATGAACTTTATCACAATATGCTAATTTTTTGAAAAGGACCTGTATATATGTGTGTGAGTGTACACACCCACATATATATACACGTATATTTATAAGACTAAGAATTTTAGGAGCGAATCATAAAAATAAGGGCATGTCACACACACACACGCGTGTATGTATGGGCTACATTCCGATGGCTAAAGCCCCGCTCACAACAAGAACGATAACTATAAAAGATATAAAGATAACGATATTAGTGTCCACACCAGCGAACGATATCATCTGTTTATTCTAAGTGCACGTGCATCTGCCGCTTTAAATTCTCCAGCACATTATAGCAGGATAGATTCTGATTGGCTGTCAGTGATTTTATCGTTCATCAGCTGGAAAAAAATAGTTCTGGGAGTGATTCCAACGATATCGTTTCTTTGTGCCTTTATCGTTATAGTTGTGGTGTGGACGCTGCTATTCTTTAATACTGAAAGCGATTTTTAGAACTATATCTTTATCGTGCTTGGTGTGAACGGGCCTTAATTCTATTAATCAATTAAACTAAATAGTGCACAAATTAAACCACATTTCAAAAATAAAATACTGTAAGCATATGGTGATGGATAATACAGACCCACCAAAAAAAGGACTGGACTGGGCTATAAAACTAAGAAAATACTTATATATATATATATATATATACACACATTTTCCTAAAAGTCCTAAAATTAGGAGTGACATGTCCCTTATTTTAATGAGTTGCTCCAGAATTCTTGAGAATTATTTATTTATTTATTTTAGCCCCTGGTTATCTCATTCTAAACCACATGCATTGTGTTACAGTGCCCTCTAGTGGTGTATTAAGTCATTTGCAGTATGTTTATGAAAAATTGCTTTGGATGTTTTGAACAATTTCCAAAACAAGTTTTCACAGCAAAAATATGAAAAGATGAAAACAAATGAAAAGTGTCAAAATGATTAGCAGCTCTACATTTATTTGAAACACCATCTACAACCCTCACAGATGAAAGAAAAACTCTTACCATGTCTGTATAGATCTCAATGGCCCTGTTCAGGCAGTTTATGGCCTCTGTGGAGAGAATGACAGAACCTTAACCATTTTCAATGAACTGCATATAGACAGCTAGATCATTTTTAACACGGAAGTAAAAATATTTTTGTTGGTGCATAAAAAGCAATGGGTCTCACTAATAGCTGTGTGAATTATTTGTATTTATATGCCCAGGGCCAGGAGTACAAATTTGTACCTAATTCACAACACGTGCATACTGTTAATGAATATAGAGATTTTGACTTGTGACCAAGTATCCAAAGATAGCCATTTGCATAAAACACACCCAGACCATCTCCATATAATTGGTTTCTGCACAATATTTCAGCCTTTAGTCACAGCTTAATATTTTTGTGGAAAGCATGACATTTTTCACAGAGAGAAAACTCAATTTATTTGAAATGGAAATCTTTTATAACATTTTAAATGCATTTACTGGCACTTCTGATTGATTTTTTTGTTTGTTTGTTTTGCTTTGTTTAAATTTTAACCTTTTGAATGGTTTTGCCTGATGATTTCCACAACAATGTGAAGCAGCGCAGGGCATATTTGTTATGAAGTATAAAATAATTAATGCAAAATTCAGAGGAATACCTTGAGGGTCTGATTTTTTAAAGGCATTGCCAGCATCAATGAAGTTTGTGGCTGCGTCATGTTTACTCTGCATCTGCAGGTGTAGGAGCGCCGCCTGGGAGAAAGCATTTCCTGCAGCTAACAACCACATACAACAAAATGTAAATATTACGATATATATATTACAATACAAATATAATGTGCAATAGACATGCATAGCATGTAAGCTTCAACTACAACTTAAATGAACTTTTGTCATTCACACATTTAAATTAAGAGGACCAAATGACAAGTAGATTTGTATATTGATTTTTATGTTGAAGCTGAGTGCATGTCTTTACCACTCCAGTTCTTGGCCATCTTGAACATGTTTGCTGCCCTTCCATACAAGTCACAAGCATCCTCCATCCTTGAAGAGCCCCTAGTAAAATATAATATTATAATAATAAATATAATTTTGATTTCTAACCTAATCACATTCCCAACACTGCACGCAACAGTTTTTTAAAGTGCCCATATATGAGTCAAAGATAAAAATTTGGTGTGCACATCAAATGAAATTTACAAGAACATTTTTTATACACAGTAAGCATATTAAATGCAAAGTTTACACTTTTACATTTTTACATTTTTTTTACATTTATGTTTGTTTATTTCATTCATGGATATTTTTTTCCCACAAAACTTACTTCATCATCCTCATACATATAATTTATAAAACCATGATGAAAAGGAGGCAGGATGAAGAATATCTTATATTTCCTGCCCCCTCAAAAAAAAAAAAACAACAACAAAGTCATATCCAAAAACTCAACATTTCAAGTCCCCATCAATACATAACAATAACAAATGAACAAACTAGAAACCAAAAACATCAACCCGACACAGATTCCAAAACAAAAGCAAACCATAATCACAACCATCATCATCATAATCATCAATTTCTATGTGTTCATATAAATCCATTGTTTTCTCTTTAAATCCTTTTTTAAACTGAAATATATTTTTACATTGCTTTAGTTCATTTTGCAGAGAATTCCAAACTTTCACTCCCACCACTGAAGTACACATTTGTTTTGCTGTTGTCCTTACAATTGGATACTTAAAATGTCCCTTTCTTCTCCCTTCATTTTCTATAAGAATAAACAAGTGTTGAAGGTTTGTGGGCAATATTTTATCTTTTGCTTTAAACATAACAATAAGTGTCCGTAATTCAACCAATTCTTTAAATTTTAACAATTTAGAGCCAAAAAATAAAGCATTTGTATGCTCTCTATAATCTGTTTTAAATATAATTCGTATGACTCTCTTTTGTAATAGAAAGAGTGACTTTGTGTTGCTTTGGTATGTGTTTCCCCACACCTCCACACAGTAGCTAATATAAGGCAACACCAGTGCACAATACAAGGTTCTCAAGGCCTTATAATCTAACACATGTTTTACCTTATTCAATACAAAAATACTCTTAGATATCTTTTTTTGTATGTATGAGATATGTGGTTTCCAAGTCAACCCTTCATCTAATAGCACACCCAAAAACCTAATTTCCCTAACTTTCATTATTTTTGTTCCTGCTATTGATAATACAATACTTTCATCTTTTTTTTTATTACCAAAAATCATAAACTTTGTTTTCTTTAGATTTAATGACAACCTATTCATGTCAAACCATTCCTTCACTTTAACCATTTCTTGTTCCATACTAAGTACCAATTCATTTAAGTCATTTCCTGAGAGGTAAATGTTTGTGTCATCTGCAAATAGAACAAAATTCAATAACTTAGATACATCGCAAATATCATTAATGTACAGTATAAATAATTTTGGTCCTAAAACTGAACCTTGCGGTATACCACAATGAATTTGCATATTATTCGATTTGTTGTTATTATACTGAACATACTGTTGTCTTTTGTTCAAATAACTACTTAACCAGTCCAATACTATTCCTCTCACACCATATAATTGTAACTTTAATAACAAGATTGAATGATCAATTGTATCAAATGCTTTCTTTAAGTCGATAAACACACCTATTGTGTGTTTCTTATTGTCAGTTGCACTTACTATGTCCTCAACTATATTCATGGTCGCAGAAGTTGTAGATCTACCTAAACGGAATCCATACTGGCTCTCGTTTAACAACTGTTTTTTTTCAATAAATTCATCTAATTTTTGCACAAAAACTTTTTCAAGGACTTTAGAAAATTGAGATAATAACGAAATTGGTCTATAATTTGTAAACATATGCTTATCACCGTCTTTGTATAGTGGGACCACCTTTGCTACCTTCATCCTATTAGGGAAGATCCCTGTTTGAAATGAAAGATTAAATATATAACTTAAGGGTTTAACAATACAATCAATGGTTTTTTTCACAATAATCATATCTAACCCATCCGTATCTGTAGATGTCTTGTTTTTTAATGCATTTACTATAGAAAGAATTTTATTTTCACTAACATCTCCAAGAAACATTGATTGAAGGACTCTACTCCCCCTTATCCCTCCATTCTGTAACCCTGAATTATGTTTTTCAATATTCTCTGCTAGCTTGGGTCCCACATTTACAAAAAAGGAGTTAAATTCATTTACTACTTCGTTTAAGTTTTCAATTTTCTTATTATCCTCGTTTATAAAATAATGTGGTGTACTGTCCTGACCTGATGTACTTTTCCCAATCAGCTTATTCAAAATATTCCATGTTCCTTTAATATCAGTTTTGTTTTTTTCCAATAAGCTCCCAAAATAATCTTTTTTCGCTTGCCTCATTATTGTTGTTAATTTATTTTTATATAGCTTATACTTCATTTCTGCTTCTTTTGACCTAAATTTGATAAAATCTCTATAAAGTTTATTCTTCTTTTTGCATGCATTCTGTAATCCCCTGGTAATCCAAGGGTTTTTGCTAAAACTGTCCTTATATCTACATTGCACATATGGACAATGCCTTTCATATAATGTAATATATTTATCTAAAAAAGCTTCATATGCTACATTTACTTCCCCGACATACACCTCTTTCCAGTCTTGCTCACTCAATTCATTTCTAAATCTACAAATGGCTTCATCTGTCCTTTTTCTAACATATTTAATCCTACAGCCAGCTTCCTTCTCATTGGGTATTTGACAATCCAAAACACAAAAAACTGGTAAATGGTCGCTTATATCATTGATCATCAAACCACTCTTTATTTTACTTTCTAAAACATTTGTGAAAATATGGTCGATCAATGTAGAACATGTTGTTGTTATCCGAGTTGGCTCGGTGATCAATGGAAACAACCCTCTACTGTATAGCATCTCCAAAAAATCACTAGCTGTAACTTGTCTATTCACACTCAACAAATCGATGTTTATGTCCCCACACAAAATATAAATTTTCTTTTCATTCAGTTGACATAACACCTTTTCTAGCTGTTCATTGAATGTTTCAATTTTTGACCCAGGTGTTCTGTAAATACATGTAACAACAACATTCCTCTTCTTTTCCATATCAATCTCCACTGTAATACATTCAAATAAATCATTAATGGCTGTTGTCATACATTCTACAATTCTACATTTCAAATCGATATTCACAAATAAGGCAACACCCCCTCCCCTCTTATCTCTTCTACTGCAGTAATGCAATTCATAACCTTCCATACAAAAATCTACATCTCGAGCTTCATTAACCCATGTTTCTGACAGTGCTATGACAGAAAATTTATGTTTTAAAGACCTTAAGTATTCCTGGATCTTGGTAAAGTTTGCATACAAACTCCTACAATTAAAATGTATTACTGAAAATTTACTGTCCAGGCTAACTGTATCATTAAACTTTTCTTCTGTATAGTAATCACACATAGAATTAATTGTGTTAAAGCAGTGATTTTCTGGATAAATATTGCATTCAAAATCATACAACTTATATTCTATGTATTTAGCTCTTAACAATGTGTAGCCCCTCGTAGGGCCAGAGAAATCAATCTCAGTCATCATTTTCTATAAGCAAACAAATAAACAAATAATAATACCCTACAAATATTATTTTTACAACTGCTGTGTTTAACCAACAAGTACCGCCATATGGAGAACAAAATAAATATCCACAATAAGTCCAAAATCAAAATACAAAGTCGCTGCAATAAGAAGTCCCAATGGCAAAAAAAAAAAAAAAGTAGGTTTACAAAAAAACAGCAGTAGCAAGGGCAGTGTAATATTAACAGCTTATAAAATTTGAGCCTGCGTCTCCAAGAAAACATTGTAAATCCAGATCGATGAATAAAAAAAATAAATAGAAAAAAAATAACCCTACTATATACAGTCATAGTCAAAGTAGAGAGGTGTTTCCTACCTTGATCCCATAGGTACACCAAACTCCCTTCAAAACTAATTAAACATCGGCCAAGGAAAAAAACCTTTCGAGCGCCGCTCAAGAAAAGTAAAAAATAAAATATACTTCCGGCCAAAAACTTGACTAATCCTTTGGTCTTCACTTGGCCCAAAGTTCCTATATTCCCGAAAAGCATGTTTGCCATTATCTTCATTTATAGTGGTCCAGATCCTTCAGCTCCCTAATCATCAACACTTTCTCCGCTTCAGGCGAAGGGCCATTCAATCTTATCAACACCTTGCAATCTCTAGTCCAGGTAGCTTTTATTTTGCGTTCCTTCCATAGCTGCCGAGCAACTCGTGCAATCTCGGCATTTTTAGATGTTAAGTGTTCATTGATGTACACCGCCGTGCCTTTAAGCTTTTTCCCCTGAACCAAAAGTTCCGTTTTGTGTTTACGACTCACAAAACGCATCATAATTCTGGGCTTGGTTGCACGGTCCTTACTTGGTAGAATGTGACAAGCTGTGATGTTGCTCTTGTCCAGATGGATGTTCCTACTTTGAAGAAAGGAAGTTACCTGCGTTTCGAGGGATTCTTGGTCCTTCGAATTTAGACTTTTCTCGTCATCTCTCTTAGTTACCGCGGCAGCATACGTCCTCGGTTTAACATCAAGGCCGCTTATTATTACATCTTCTTTGCGTGTGAACAGTTCCATATCTTCGATTCTGCGTTCCATTTCATCCATCTTCAACACTTTATTTTCAAGTGCAGCAATCCTCAGATCTTTTGCAGTCACACTTTCTCTGAGTTCTCTGATTTCTGCCAAAAGGTTCGTTATCTCAGTTTGCTTTGCTACAACATCTCTTATATCTTGCGTCAATTTCTTCAGTGTTTCGTTCATTTCTTTTATTGTGTCCTCCATCATTACTTTCTTCGGAGGCATTATAGTTGATGACAGACAAATCGAACCTGCTGTAATTGCACAGGTGGTTTGAATATAAAGTCAAACCACCAGTCCTGCGTCTAAAATGCTTGTTGAATCAAAGCGATGGACATTCCAGACGACCAAAATCAAAGCGATGGACATTCCAGACGACCCAGTACACGGGATTCTTCATGGCGTCTCACGTTGAACTTCAGTTCACGTTTAAAACACAAAACTTTAAAACTTTTGTGAAAATGTCAAAATATGGGTGAAAGCGTAACAGATATATTTATTTAAAAATGAAACAACATGCATATTCTGACATGTAGCCTACTTATTAAATATATAAAAGAAAATAAATCATAATAAATTATTATATTTTAAATTCTTGCTGACAAATACGTAAAACCTAGTGGTTTGAAGAATAGTGGCAAAGATTGTTAAAGTTTTTGGAGGCTGCACTGTGATCATTAAATGGAGTTTTGTAATTATTTTTATTCAAAGTAGTGCTGTCAACCGAATAATCGCGATTAATCGCAGACAAAATAAGAGTTTTTGTTTGCATAATAAATGTGTGTTTTCTGTGTATATTTAGTATGTAAATACACACACATACAGTATATATTCTGAAAGTATTTACATGTCTATATTTATATTCATATAATTTATATAATAAAATAAATATATTTTATAAACATAACATTTTCCTGAAATATATACATGCATGTGTGTGTATTTATATATACACATAATAAATATACACCGCACAAATACATATATTATGTAAACAAAAACTTTTATTTTGGATGCGATTAATCGTTTGACAGCACTAGTTCTAAGTATGCCTGGCAAGATTATTTTAGTATATAATCTATTGATACATTAAATTAAATTTTAGTGGGTGTATTCTGTAAATCATGTTAAAAATGTATGCTAGTCATACATATAAAATAGAATAATCCGGTCACATTCAAATGGAAGGGGCAATAAAACAACATTTAAAGCTGTATTGAATTATTGTTATATTATTTTGATGCTAGCAAAGCCTAGTTACATCTCATCATCAGTTTTATGGAAGCTTTAAGCCAGATCACATGACTAGATCTCAACCTTAACAATATAAAGCTATACGTATAGACGTAAACAGACACAAGATCTATGATGACAATATTTAGATTAATTACAATAAATCGTAACTCTAACTAAGTTACATTACGAACTAACAAACAGAAATTAAACTTACAAACGTTTAATATTAAATGTGGTTTGACACTCCACATCCAAACAATCTCATTTGGCAGGATAAATAGTTTTAGACTATTTTTTCCACTCGGATAATCACTTATATGAAGTTCGTGTTTAACAGCTAACTGACTAGCATGCTAACTGTACCCCGGTCGGTCTGTCAGCAGTGTGTTAAAAGTTATAAAACATACCCAAACAGAGACCCAAAGAACGACTGCGAGGACTTCACTTTCTTCTCGGCTTCAGCCATGAGAGCCACGGCCTCTTTTTCTTTCCCGGAGTTATCCATGAATATTGTTTACAGTTTAACTTTAGCAGCAGACTCTGGAATCCAGCCACATCAACACATCTCTGAGGAAACTTCCGTCTGCTGCCTCGTTTCAAAATAAAAGTTCAGTTCCGCTTGGCCATAAATAATCACAAGAAACAACAATTACTGTAAAATAATATTAAATAGATGTATTTGCATAAAAACAGTCTATATATACTTCTATATATATTTCAACTATTTTATCTGTTCATGTGACTATTATCCAAAAAAAAAACTTCTTTTGAGCACTGAAAGTTACAGTAAAAGCCTGACATATAAAATAATAATCCACAATGAAAATTATATTTATTATTATTTTAAAGTTTGCATGTGTTTTATGTTTTTTATTATATTTGATACATCGGCTCATATAGTCTAATATAGTGAGAATATGGTGGTTTCTTGACTTTATTGCATGCTAATTTAGTACATTTTATTTATTTGGGCAAAAGTTCAGGTGAAACTCTGATCACTTGTAGGAGCGCCGCCTGGGAGAAAGCATTTCCTGCAGCTAACAACCACATACAACAAAATGTAAATATTACGATATATATTACAATACAAATATAATGTACAATAACTCAGGCAAACAGGAACAGGGAACAGAATTCAAACGGAACCAAAAATAAACAAACAGAAGGAGACCATAACAACAATAAAACTACAGCACATTGATCATACAACTAAGCATAAATGTCATTATTGTGAGGTATCGACTAGAGTGACAACTGCTATTTACATGCAATTATATGCAAGTGGTCTGTTTTGCTCCTATCAAATCTCAAAATTTCAAAACTTAACATTTAAATGAAAAACAAAAAATAAAGCTAAAAACAATTCAAAATATTGGTATAAGAGTATAATAATGATTCTAACATAACACTAAGCCAAACACCAAAAAAAACGATATATATGTGTATGTACAACCACACACACATACATATATATGTATATGTATATATATATATATATATATATATATATATATATATAGGTATATGTAAGGTGGAAGGACCTCACCCCCTGGATCTGGTGTTCTGCAGTAAGGACCATCTCCCTCAGTTGGACTCTTGAAGACTTCTGGCGTGTGGACGTAAGTTTTTATTCTGATTCATTGTTTATTAAGGTTGACAGCTGCATTTAGAGCCTGTCTCAACTCATCCTTTGCCTAAATCTGTCGCTGACAGTTGTGAAGGGCAATATATATATAGTACAATGTAATACAACAATAACAGCTGTACTAGTAAACGTTCCTCAAAAGTTTTCTCAAATAAGATACTCTCATTTTAACATGATTTTTCTAAAGATTAGGGACCAAATGGTGAATAGTTTTAGAATTATATCTACTAAAAGGCCTTTTGCTTACTAAAAAAAAAGAAAAAGTGTGAACTATACTAATCAGAGGGAAATTTTGATCATCTTGATAATTTAGAGGCTTTAGAAATTCATAAGGTTGCGCTCTTGAGAGTAAGATAAATGGTGCAGAATTGTTTTAGCATGAAAAGATAGATATGAGTAAAAAATTAGTTTGCTTTTACTCCAGATTGAAAGTTGTGGAACAGTCATTCATCATCACTTAGTCAGGTCAGTCTCATAAACTAACCACTACAATACTTTTAAAATATAAACATATATGTGACCCTGGAGCACAAAACCAGTCATAGGGGTATATCTTCATGGAACATGATCTTTACTTAATATCCTAATCATTTAGAGAAATTTGACCCATACAATGTTGACTATTGCTACAAATATACCCGTGCTACTTATAACTGGTTTTGTGCTCCAGGGTCACATATAAGTTAACATTTTTCCAGCAGAAATGTCTTACTCGCTATAAAACAGTGCAGCCTCTGTAAATGTCCACCAGAGGAGGCGCTCTGCTGATGTGAGATGACACTTGCCTGGGCTAGCATGAGGTTTGTGGGGCATCTTTGTGAGGAATTCCCCATGTAGGCACATGACGTACATGCAGACCCCTGAGTGCTGGTCTGTGAGAGGGAATCCCGGCGTGGAGGCGGTGTCCACAACATGTACAAATATTGTGCATGTTTTCTCGTCTCTGTGGTTGCTATGTAGGCTGCCACGTGTTCGGTGCCTTTACGTAACTCTTTTTTTCCATCTTAAAATACGAAATGTCTCATAGTTCACATGGAGAGACTTTGTGAACACATTTAGACGCTTGGTAAGAGGCTTGTGGAAAATAACATGCCATTATGTCCTAAGGGAATATTGTTATGCTGACACAGTGACTAAAACATGTACTTTTTCTGTTCAGTATAATATTTTAATATATCGAGGGGTGAGAACTAGAAAGGCGAGAGCCAAAATAAAAAGTTTACCATAGTTTGATCTGACTTTGTGTGCTGATTTCAATTGTTTATTATTAAAAATGTGTTCACTCGTGGATGACTGTACTTTTGCCAGTAGAACGAGCTCATTAAGGGCTTTCATTTGATATAAATATCTCCATTTCACCAAAAATGTCACCTACGCCCTTCTGGTTCTCACCCCTCTATATGCGCAATCTTTATTTTTTAATACTTTAAGCACCTGGTTTTGTTTAAGGAAATTGTTAGGAGTTTCAGTATAAACTGCAGATGATTATAATGATTTATGTTTACTTGCTCAATTTATGAGGTGGATCTCAAATGCGTGTATGTTCACACAGCCTCAGTCACCTACAAACTTGCAGGGTTCAGGATTGAAACCAGCCATGAAGAAATGTCCAAATAGGGGGATGTTAACGTTTTCCATAAAGAGATTACGTCAAATCCTGAACTTGGACTTTAGGAAACTTAACGGACCCGAGGAAAAGATATTAATAACTCCTTCAAGTCCATCCCACCACCACATTCTTCACCACTGAGTCACAATGTAAACCAGCTAGCAATGGAGCGATGGGTGGATTGCCTCTGTTTCTCATTTGTGTTTCTTTCCACTAAGAAATTTAGGAAAGAAACGGGGAGATACCCTTCCTCTCTTTCTTCACAAACCTGAAGGGTTACACACACACACATATGCTTTCCCAGGTTGTGGGGTTGTGTGAGAGAAGAGGAACAACCCAGGCATTGAGTAAGATGTGAGAAAAGTTATAACACAGCCTCTGGAATGACGAAGAGCTGGAAAGTATAAGCGAAGAGAGGAACGGGTGGTTGTGCTGGAAGATGGAAAATGGTGGTATGGGGTTTTGGCAGGGAGATCTGTGACTCAATGTTTATCTGGCCTGTCACTGAGCAACTGTACAGCATATGTGTGCACAAGACTGCAGCCTTTCTGCCTGCTAGTGCCTCCTTTCCCAAAAATCCAAGACTCGTAAAAGGCTCTTTACATAGAAAGGATACCAAATAGGCTTTTTTTATTAGTGAGTAAATGGAGAAAATGTTAAATATCAACCCAGGGATGTAAAATTAAATGTTATATAAGCTGTTTGTTTTGAGTGAGGATAGCATAATCTTGTTAGAGACATTTGATTTGTGGAATTTTGTTATTTTCTAGCAATAAACATTGCATAAACACAAAAATTAAATATAATAATAATTAAAAGGAAATCGAAAACTTAGTACGGGCTAGCTAGTTTGGCGTAAAATGTTGGTTTATAGTTTGTACAATTTGTTTTCTTCTTCAACACATATCAGTGTTATGCTTTTACAGTGCAGTTCTTTTTGTAAAAATGCCTTTTCAAACCAAAAAGGTACAGTCAAAGGGTCTTTATTCAGCTCAATATATTTACTGTGAAAACACTGGTTAACTGAAGCAGTCAGTGGAACTGTTTACAGTAGTCAGTAAGAAACATACGTTAGTGACACACGTTCATAGTATGCATAGAGCTCATTCTATAAAAAAGACAAAAAACAAAACTGATCACATATAAAGCACATCTCATTTTCGATTTTAAAAGCAAAGACAGCAACATACTAGTAAACTGATTTACATGTGCCAAAAACAAAGCATCAGAAAGGTTTTCACTTGCCTCCTCAGGTCTGCTGTCAAAGGAGTTTCAGAGTTTTAAATGCTTCTCTTGACTTCACATTCTGATTTAGCTGACTACATTAAAAGCCACATGGAAAAATGTGTAAAGCCAAGGCTATAGATTTCTACAATGATGAAAATACTGTAAATCTCTGTTATCTACAAGAGTTTTTTTGCTATCCCTTAGTTCAGGAGCCATTATAAATTCTATAAACTGAGTCGTGTGTAACATTTCTGGATGTGATGTCATATGATTTTACCGTCAGGAAAAGAATGGCGACAGATGCAACATTCCTTCCTAATGACTGAGACCAGTCTTTGGTTTATCATCACAACGCTCTTTGGCTTCCAGCTGGGAATCTTTGAATTGTTGCATTTGAACCAAGAATACAAAGTAAGACATTAATTGCGTGTTACAAAATGACCAAAGTACAAAATGGCACAAAAATACAGTGAACGGAGATGCACTGCAGCTGTTGTGGAGCTGGACAACATGCAGGAAGTGCGGAGATAGATCAGTGGAAGCCATGTGGGCGAATTGTCTAAGCATCAGAGCCTTTTTGTCGGCGCTTGGACGGAGGTACGAGACGGGCAGGCAGCTCTGGGGGCAGCCCATGACCATCAAGTTTCACTTCAATCAGGTGGCTGGCCAGGGCAAACTCCTCGTCATCCAGCATGCCATCGCGATCCACATCTGAGAGCTTCCAGATGCGGCCCAACACAGAGTTTGGCAGCCGTGTGCTCACCATCCAATCTTTGGCTTTGATGCCACTTAGCTTGCCTTCGTTCGGCGCTAGGTTGTAGAAGATCTCATCATACTTGGGCTTGTCCTTTGTCACCACCCATTCCTCATCTTCCTCACCCACTTCACCATTTTCATCCACGGTCTCTCCAAAGGGGTCACCTTCCACAAAGGGTCCGGCACGGGTTCCCAAGAAAGCCCCACCTTGGACCCCAAGTTGGATCCCAGCCTCTATTTCTTCCTGCCTAAGAAGGGGCATGAGTTTGGCAATGTCGCTAGACAACAACTCATCCAGCATAGCCATCAGGTTGGGCTTCAAGGCTTTGAACTTGTTGAAGTCATGTGCCATTAGCTGCTCCTAAGGATAGTGAAGAAAGACTCTTTCAAGCAATAGAAATTGTGTTTTAACCTCAAAACAATGACCAGGTGGTTGCACTAACCTGCATCTTGGCAGAATCAGGGAAGTCTCCAGGAGAGATATGATGCTGTAGCTGAATCTTGGAGAAGATGACCGGGAGCTGGTAGATCAGGTTCTTCTTTTTATTGTCCTTCCTGAAGACAGACGGCATCTCTTGCTTCAAGTAACTGATGATATGGGCATGTACCTATGAATGAAGTAAATGTAGACTCTATTGACTTTCATTGTATTGACACAAAACACTGATATATTATTCAAAATATATTTTTTTTGTGTGTGTGTGTGTGTGCGTGTGTGTTCCACAGAAGAAAGCCATACAGGTTTGGAACAACGTGCAGTAAGTAAATGATGACAAACCCTTGGATGAACCAATCCAAGTGTTTGCATTTGATCAGTTTTACCTTCTGACATTGTCAACAAAACAGTTATTAATGATAGTTTATCGTACCCTCACAAGACGGGCCCTCTTGACCAAGTCATTAAGTTTGCGTAGGGCTGCATTGCGTGGCAGATTCTGGATATCAGCAAACAGGTCTTCCTCCTCCAATTCAAACAGCTTGCGATTATCGGACACCATAAGAGGTTCAGACCAGAAGGATCCGATGTACACTCTCAGAACCTCAGGAGTACCAAACACTTTCCCCAGAGACCACATTAAAGCTCCATACACCCGCATGAGCTGCTGGGTGTCAACCATATCAGCCTTGTTCAGCACAACACGGAGTTTGTCTTCATTGCCCTTGAGGGCCCCGATAGCCTCTGAGAATTCATCCGAGATCTCCAACTTGTGAGCATCAAAGAGAAGGATGATCCGGTCCACACGTTCAGCAAACCAGCGGAGAACTGCTGGAAAGTCATATCCTACAAAATGAGAGAAGAGGTAGAACACAATTAATAAACTGAACAAAATAGACTAAACTCTTCAAAAAAAAGTTTGTGGTGATTAAACCCACCAGCTCTGAATTGATTTGAAGCAAGAGAGTACTTGAAAATCTGAAAAAAGGGCAACTTAAATTCTACTTTAATTCTTTAATTGTTACTTGTTGGTTTCGGTTTAGTTCCTGTCTGACCTTATTTGGTATTTCCTGTTCTCGTCTTGTTATTCTTCGCTCATTTAGATCACCTGTTTTGTATTAATCATCTCGTTTGCTCCTTTGTTTCCTATCCTTTATAAGCCTTCAGTTTTGTTATGTTCTTTGTCTCGGTTTAATGTTGATTAATGGAAATCGTGTGTTTATGTTCATTAAAGACTCCTTTTCGTTTATGCCAGCGTTGGGTGCTTATTCCTACAATTACGACATGTGACATTAATAAGGGAATGAACTGCAAGAAGCATTGCAAATAAAAAAATCTAATTACAACCAACAGTACAATATACAACTATCGGCTACCGTTATAAAATACAATACATTTGATGTTTCAACTGTTCTTGTTTCCATTTTAACATTGACTTCTCTGATTGGCGGGGCTCTTTTCAGGTTAAACTCACACTGGTTTGTGGATTGTAGAGAAGCATACACTATTGCTGTACAACAGGGGTCTCTAATTCTGCTCCTGGAGAGCTACTGTACTACAGATTTCAGTATCAATCCCAATCAAACATATCTGAACGTGCTAATCATAGGTTACTTAGTAATTACAGACAGGTGTGTTGGAGCAGGGTTGTAGCTGGAGTCTGCAGGACGGTAGCTCTCCAGGAGCATGGCTGGAGAACCTTGGAGCTCATGGTAGGCTTGTCTTGAATATTTGTGCCAAGGTAGCCAAACCTTCACCTGGAGGGCTACCTTCCTGCATACTTCACTTCCAACCCTGCTCCAACACAAATAATCATGAACGCCTTAATTAGCTGGATCAAGTTGTTTTTTTGACTAGGGTTGAAGCAGCAGAGTTAACCCTGCTCTATGGATTGTAATTCTGGAACCCAGCTGTTGTGCTCTAATGAAACTATTTTCAAATTTTAAGACCCTATTAGCTCTTTAACGATCTTCTGGGTGATTATGTGCACGTTGCATAAACAATATATACCTAAATAATTATGACAACAGTTGAATCCTGCAGACTCCCCTACATCCCCCTAATACATGTAATACCTTCACATTCCTTCCCTTTCCTCTCCCTGTCACACCTTAATGGCTCACTTTCCCAGTCTGTGCGTCACTTCAAGGAAAAGCAGACATCGACCAGAGAGGTGCAACACTGATAAACTAAGATTACCCAATGATGTTCTCTGTGGGAGAGCCTAGAGAGAGATCCTCTACGGTTTACTCTGAAACATGTCTCAGATCAGTATTGTCATTTTTAAGTACTCCAGTTAATACCAAATATCTGCAGTTTCTCTGAGGGTCTTTATGGGGTTAATTCAGTTTTAACTGTTTAAACAAAGTATTTTTGAATTTTACTGGTAGAAATAGTTTGAAAGGCATATTGTGGAGTATTGTAGAGTTTTCACAGGGGACTAGGGGAAAAGGCTAATACCAGTAATAAACGTTCAACACTGAATTAAAGAGACATTGTAGACCAGTTTAAATTAAATTGGGAAATGGATTGAAATTTGGCATAAAATACTTCCAAACCCCTCTCCCCCTACTTTTCCAGTCAGCTTACCTCGACTCACTCTCTGTTTAGCACCGGAGAGGATCCCTGGGGTGTCAATGATGCTGATGCTCTCCAGAACCTGGTTGGGCATCTGAGCACACTGGAATCTGTCAGAGACAGAGAAGAGGTTTAAACACATCTTGTATTGCATTCAGTGAGCGAACCAAACTTAATAAGTTAATTATTCCTCCTAGTTGAATGGGTAAGTCAATTAAAGACTTAATGTTGTTAAGTGTTATAAGTGTCCAAAATTGTGTAAATGCGCTTCAGAGGCACTGTATGTCTCATCACGTTATGCACAAAACAGCTGTGATTTGATTCCTTAAAAGGGCACAGCACAATTATCAAACATTTAGGAGCTCTTTAGTTAAAATCACTCTCCCCTGAGAAAAGCTGAAAAAATGATCCATTACTCCTATCACAGCTGTTGTGTGTGATCTAAGAAGCAGACTTCTAGCGTCACTCCTCCTAGGCCGATCCATTGTGTGGAAGTGGTGCTTGAAACACACAGGGCTTCCTGAGGGAAAATGACCAGCACTGCCAAAATCAAACAATACTTGCCACTAATGATCTGCGGCATAGAAAAACATGGTCTCTTCCTGCTTTATTTGAGTTTAACGAGTGGAATGCTTCCCTGGGCAGGACGTAGGAGAAAAGAAGTTCTCAAAACATGTTTGCAAAAATACACCCAAAGAGACCGGGGTAAAACTGGATCTGATGAAGACTCCCTGGCACTTAAAACAGTGCCTCCTCTGGTGCTAACAGACAACCGCAAGCTAATTATGTTGAAACTCTCTTGGCAAGGCTAATGAGATGACCTGGACTTGAACTACAGCTTACTTTCCTCCCACAGTTTGGCTACTGTTTAGTATTTTAATACCCAGCATTGCTCACTTCACTCACCAAATTAATATTAATCATACAGTACAGAGGACCAGAAATGACTTAAGTATCATATATATATATTAGAAAATAATGATTGACATGTATACACTCAAATGTGTTCAAGGTGTAAGGAAAACACCAAGTACTTTTTACTGTTACTACAGTAAAACTGTTACTGTTACTGTTACTACTGTTACTACACATGACATTAAATTGAGATCTGTTAAACTTTCTGATCATTTGTGCTACATGAATGCTACTTATAAAGTTAGTAAGCAATCACTCAGAAAACACTTGCAACTGCATAAGCTAAAAACACCTTGGTAACCTCATAGCAATGCTCTGGCAACCACCCACTACAATCTACCATAGTGCAAAGCACCATTCACATTATCTTCAGAAAATGCAAAAATCTTCTTCATAAAATGTAAAACTCATAAATATTTGATTATGTAAAGACAACTTTGAAACAAGGTCTTCTCTTTAAACTTAAGTCTGAATAATTGCACGTGGCAGTTCTGCTTTAGGCACATTAGCGATCATTACCCTCTCTTGTGATATTGCTCCCTTCCACAAGTTTTCCACAAATAAGGAAAGTCCCTCCTACCTTAGAAATTTGGCACGGGTGCTTGAAATTCCGTAGAGCAAAAACTAGCACACTGTTTCTCTGTTATCTTCCCTGCGTGCCCAGAGTAAGCAGACGGATCAGTCGACACATTCTTCCACACAACCCACCCTCATTTCTCATGTCATGTCGTACATAGCAGCTCAGTGTAACATCTGCCTGTATGACTCTATTCACCTATTGAGGAAGGTGTTTCCGAAGGGGTTGAGCTTGCGGAAGGGTTTGTTGGGATCTACTATCAGGGCATTTCCAGGAATGATGCCCTCCACGTCTCCGTGCATAATAGCGGTGAAGCAGTCAGTGGTGGGCTCCGGCCCTATACGACTCCCTGGGACGTCCTGTTCCAGCAGATACCTGCGTTGACAGAACAAAGCCATGGTTACTGTGTTGACAGGATAGTTTTTAATAACCTAGTGGTTTTTATTCTGTCATCTACTAGAACAAACAAAACACTGTGGAACATTTTGGGTTAGTTCAGCTATGCATTTCCATCCAGTAGGCTAAATGACCTACAACCAACCCTTGAATTTAATACTGGGTTCAAAACCAAAGTTATATAGACAGAGAATAAAAAGAAAATCACACCTAGTGAGCTCCCAAGAACCTATCCATGGCCATAACCACACCATAGTTTTAGCTTCTGTCAAACATACTACTGTTACTTTAAAGTCTGTGTAAAGCAATATTAAATAGGCCTATGTGTTCTGAGTTAGTCACACCAAACAAAAATGTTATTAACCACCCAGCCAAATCTGAATGATTAAAAAAAACAACGCCAAGTAAATAAAATAAATTGTCAAAATCTTGAAATCTGGGGGCGTGTCCACTGTCGGAGCTGAAACCACGCCCACTCGCGGGAGAGCTGCCGCCTCAATCGACTATCAAATACCGCTACAACCTCAATGGATGCTTCTTCTAGCATCTTAACTGGATTTTCACAGCCATATAACAGGTAATATGCATTTACAGCCTAGCTAGTAAACTGTAGGCTGTAGTAATTTAAGGTAATATCAGTAACTCACGACTGAGCGGCGACCCACTGCTGCTAATGCACTCTAGTTATATTGTTAGGGCCATGCTTAGTGGCTCAGGCCCACCCAAAAAATCCTCAACACAAAATGGTGAAAAACTGTTTAATGGTCTAACTACACAATTCAGTACTACATAGTTCACAGTCTTTGTAACGTGTTTTCAGCAATACATTTCAAACATCTATAATGTGTTGCTTTTACACAGACTTTAAACCCCTTAAAAGCCCTAGATTCAGAAAAAGCCCTAGTGAAATTACTTATGTAGGATCTTACTTGATGAAGGTGGTCTTTCCTGTGGAGTACTGCCCAACCACTAGCACCATGGGTTTGTTGTCAAAGTCGGCGTCCTCCAGACTCGGTGAGTGGAAGTCATGGAAGCAGTAGTACTGCTCCAGGGGCAGGAGTTTCTTTCGATAGAGTGACTTGAGGCCCTCAGTCACTGTCCTGATCACCTCAGGGGCCTTCTTGACATTCTTGCGTCCCCAGCGTGACATCTTCCACTTGCGGGAGTATTCAGAGTTTCCTTTGCAGTTAATTTATGGCTCTGTTTTGCACTGTTTACGTGTCCTCCGGGATGACTGTGGAGACTCTTCTCTTGAATTTATATAGTGTACCCAAGTGTTCTGCCTCAAAGGTTTACAGTAGTTAAGGGATGTTTGCTGGAGTTATAAAGCAAACTATAATATACAATGTTATATAACTTTTAAGCCCCGAGTTTCTTCTGTTTTAGTAAATGAATTTTTTGCCTGAAAAACATAAAAAGGTAAACGGAAGGTTCAATGGTTAAAGGTTATATTGTATACTGGCATTCTGTTTCTTGGGTAACAGGCCTTGCTCCCATTAAAATGCATTATCCTCTAATAAAGAATCTAAAGAGACGTTTTCAGCCTACAGGGCAAATAGAGTGCATTGTCCATGCATGTCCCTGGAAAATGTTGGAGCTCATTTTGGAAACACTTACACACACAAACTCTGGGTCCACAAACACACATTCATAACTTATTTCCGTACATTGAAAAGAGTGAGCCCTGGTTTTTCCAGCAACGGCTTACAGTGGAAAGTTAAATGAGTGAAGGATTACGGTGTGTAAAGGGCTGAATACACAAGTGATGCATCAAACAAAAGCGTATTCAGTAGTTTTTGTTGAATCCTGACAGGATTTTGCAGTAATTCCACTAATGAGCATTTGGCTCACCGTGGATTCGAAACACTCCCTACAAACACATCATGCTCATCAAAAGGACTTATTCTGAATCAAAATGGAGTTCATGCAGAAGTAATTGCATGTTTCTCATGTCAAGATTGAGCAAAATTTAGAGCATCTGAAAAGACACTAGTTGTGTTGTAAGAAAAGTTCAACTTTTGCACAGCTGCCTTGGCAAAAGCATGATGGTTGGGACTTGACTTTATGTAATAAGACTCACATGTTGCGCAGAAGACGGAAAATGCCTTGTGGCATCCTTCGCCTCAATTGCAACACAGACAGTTGACTTCTTTTGGAGAAGCCTTGAGCTTCAGTTATTTTCCAGAAGTAATACAGAATCAGAACACTGACGTGCCAATAATCGGAGGAAAGGCCAAAGGCAGTTACTCCCTTGTTTGGACCTTTTCTTGGTTCATCATTGCATGCATCAACTACTCCAAACTTTATTCTGAACTATATCTAATCAGAAAGGGATTTTAAAGTGCAACACACAAAGCAAAGGTACAATCCAAAAAGTCAAAGATTTGTCCTCTTACCTGGAGAACGCAGAGTCTCGGATTGAAGAGATGATGAACCTTAACGACTCTTTCTACAGCCCTGGAGGTGTTTCTACACGTGAAGATGTACCTTAGAAGAGCAATCTTTGTTCAAGGCACCCAAGTAGCACCAAGTCAAATGTTTCAAGTGATGGTTCTTCTCTGATTTTTCATGTATTTCAGATGAGAGGTCTTGATCTGATCTTTCTGTGCTTCTGACTCCTCCAACAAAATCAGCTCTAAGGCATGCGCACAAGTACTGCCTCTTTCCCTGCCTATGTTTCTCTCTGCACCTCTTCTTCAAACACTGCCTGACACAGAAGCAGGGGAGAGCCCTGGACGGCAAGTTATGACAATGGGTTTAAACCAGGGCGGGGACAGGGAGTGAGGGGGTGCATCAACAAGCTAAGGTGGAGTCAAGCGTTTTATAGGGAGTCATTCATTTACATAAAGTACTGCCTGCAAACGTGAGGGTGTGGTGGTGCTTGTCTTTCAGTGGACGCTGCACCATGGGGCAATGTATTCTATTATGATTTCTTTGGCTTTTGTTTGATCTAAGAGATCTGTTTACAGAGCAGATGTTCACGTGACTCTTGACGCTGGCATAACAGACCACCTTTGAGAGACCTTTTGTGCCTCTCTGACTCAGACCCGATTAAGCAATGCCACCTACTGGCCAGTAAGATCATTACATATACACAATGAAGTCAAATACATTTCTAGCTATCAGCCTTGAAAAAACAACCAAGTCAAATGGCAAACAGAAACAAGTGATTGTTTCATAAAAGCAAGGTTTAATTTACAGTTTTACTAAATGTACAGTTTTTTTAAAAAGTGTCATTATACACAATAAATACAATACAAAATTAATCTGTAGTACTATCCTTTAAATTCTTACAGTTCTATTTTCTTTTTTCTCTTTACATTATTATTGTTCTTTTTTTTCCATGTCATTGCTTTCACTGTGTTTGCTTCTGAACGGTTCAAAGATCTTTCAGTGATTCTATCTTAAATGTGTAAAAGTGTCTGAACATACATATGCCTACAAAAATAGAAAAGAAAAAGCATAGGGAGGCTTTGTGTCTGGGAACTTTTCACACTGTACTTCAAAGATGCAAAAATGGCTGGTTTTTTAGATATTCAATAACCCCCCCCCCCCCGCCAAAAAAAAAAATTAAAATGAAATTTCTTTGATTAAAAAGGTGACCACATTTTCTGTGCTGTGAATGTTTGATTTGTAAATGTGCTCTTGATTCTGGAATTCACCTACATTTCACTGCTGGTTATACTCTGTATAATTGTGTATGTGACAAATAAAACTCTTGAATCTTGAATGCTTTAAAGCTCAAGACATTTTCTACAGTTCTGGTGACTTTTCTGTTTGTGAATGCTTCATTATTAATTCATGTAGCTGGATAACCAGATTTCATGCCTTAGGGGAGACAAGAGCACTATATTATTTTGCATTAATGAGCCTCTACACAGTGATCACCAGTTCCCGAAAATATAATTTCATGGTAAAGGGGGACCATTCTAACACAGGGAGAAGTGATCCATTATTTTCTCCAAAATAAATTCTCCATAACAACCAAATAAACTACTGATATGACAATTTTCATATCACTTAAAAAGTTCCTGCAATCTGCATACGTCACAGTAATTATAAACATTATTTATTAAATGAATGGTCATATATTTAGCTCTCACAAGTTGAGAGAAATCTTTAAATTGGGAAACCGACGTAGGAACCGTCCCAGATTCGAACCCAGGAAAAAACAGAGGGACAAAATTTTGAAAATCATATCAAAGTGCACTTTTTATACTTAAGAAAGTACACTTAAAGGGCCATATGTAAACCAAAAGAACACATTTCATCAGCACAAACCACAGACAAAGCAAACACAGCTGATCATGGGAAAAGTGTCTCCGTTTGCTTCCCCCATCCACTGACATCCTGCTTTTCAGTCTTTCAGTCAACATCGGCTAAAGGGACTGTTATCTACTGTGCGTCTGTGAAACCAAATTTCCATTTTGTCCTCGACCCCCCACCTGTGGATGCTGAGACATGGGGGCGGACGAGGGTGGTGTGGAGAGGGGAGGCATGGACTGTCTGTAGGAAGGATGGGTTTGGTGCTGATTAGGCAGGTTTTCCCCATGAACCCTCCCTAAAGCCACTTTCCCTGAGCCTCCATGTCCAGGAGGGCCCTGTTGGAGGTTCAGTATACTGTCTATGGCACACTGCAGGTGGTCATTCAGCGAGTCGTCAGGTGGCGGGCTGCCACTGGAGAAACTTGCATTGTCCATATCCGGAGAGTCAGACTTACAGCGTTTCGCAGGAAGTGTGGAGTCTCTGGTGCAGGAAGACTCTCCAGGAGAAGGTGGGCCAGGGGCATGCTGATCCATCCTAAAGGTACCCCTTCCACCCTTTCGGTTTTTGCTCCCTATGCCCTTCAACCGCCCCAAACGGCCACCTTCCTCTGCCTCGTCCTCATCCTCTTTGTCAGAGAACTCTCTGTGATGTTGGTATACATTTTTGATGCCACGGTAGAGGACATCCTCTACTGCTGCGAGGCTCTGCGACTCTGAATGGGGGTGAGACCGCCCATGTCCGCCCTGCCTCTCTAGTTTCACGCTGGCTATCACAGTCCGTTCAGTTTGAGGAGAGGAACCTTGTGGCTGGGGGGAAGCAGTAATAGGGGGTACTGCTGGTAGAATGGGCAACGTATCGCCACCTCCTCCTGGTACTCCCGGCCTGTGACGTGGACTGATGTTTTCACGGTACGTCTTTCGAAGCGGGAGCCGGCAAGTGGTTAATGGTGGAGTTGCCGTGGACGCTGGGTTCCGTTTAACTCCACTTACTTCGTGGTGTTCTAGAGTGCCGTTCATCTGTGCCATAGACGTGGAAGGGGACGATGAAGACCAAGAGGAGGAAAATGAGGGCGTAGGTCCACTAGAGGAAGTTGAGCTACTGGAGGCGGAGCCTGTGTGTGTGGTTACCGTAGTGACAGTGGAAGAGGGGGTGGGGTAAGAAGTTGGAGGAGGAGTTCTAATGACTGTGGTGGGTGGGGTTACATGGGTGAGCTTGACTTTCTGCGGCTGCTCAGGGGGCGGCGGTTGTGGAGTGAGTTGGGATTGGGAGTGAACTGGATCTAAAGCAGTGTTGTGAACCACCTTACTAAATCCCGCCTCCTGTTTGATCTTCAGCTTCAAACCTATTCGCTGGCGTGCCTCGTAGGTCTTGATGGGCGGTTTGCTGGTCCGCTGGGGAAGCGCGACGTCATCATCATCATCAGCAGGGCGGGTGGACGGAGTGCGGCTGAAGGAGGCGCTTGGCGTGGCTGGCTCTGCAGATGGCCGGACCACAGGAGCAGGCGTAGGCGTGGAGCTGGTGGACCAGGATACCGACGCTCCCCCTCCACCTTGCTTAATCACCAGCTTGGTAGGAGGGAAGAGGGCAGGAGTGGGGGCAGCAGCTGGTGCAGGGGTTGGGGTTGGAGCAGGGGCAACGGCTGCAGCTGGAGCAGGTGCGGCTCCCACAGGTTGACCTGCACCTGCTGCTGCTGATGATGATGATGAGGTTCGTACAGAACTCAGCTCCACCTGTACAGGTCTCACTGCACTGCTGTCCAGCAAACAGGAACTGGCCACAAATTCTTCTGTAAAGAGTAACATATGAAGGTGATTAGAACAGCACACATCAGAAAATGCACGGTTCATTCCCGTTTACAATTCACATGCTTTAATGGTAACTTGTATTGAACCCTAGTCATTACCTGGTTTCTCCTTGGCCAGAACCCTGTCCTGACTAAGAGCAACCTTCTCCTCCTGAATGAACATCCGGTCAATCATAACCATCTCTGCAGAGGGCCCCAGCCTCTGCTCAAGGTAACAAGCACACAAGAGACCAATGAATTTAGGGCTCACAAGGTCCAAACATTAAGAGAGATCAATTGAGTGAGATTTAAATGATACCTTTGATTCCTCAAAAAGCAAGTGACGATATTTATCCACCATTGCTTGCGTGCGCTTCAAGAGTTGGCATGAGACGTTCTCAAATTCATCATCCACTGGACAGAGAAGTGTAAAGCCAGAATTACACATCAGCCCCGAAGAGGGTGCCACACAACTACGCTACAGGACCGTAAAAGAGTGTTCACAAAGAGTTGTGAACATTTACCTTTGTGGTAGTCTTCCGGGGATGAAGCCATGCCTTGGTACAAGTGGTACGGCAGCAGTCGATGAAGTGTGTCCTCAAATGAGCGGAAAGGAGAGCTGTAGTCAGGATGGAGAACCGAGCCTTGCTGTTTTCGCAGCTGTTCCAGCATCCTACAAACAGATACATGAGCATGTGGGTAAGAAAATGGCTTTAATGGTTCAAAGACAGAAAGACTTTTTGCCTTTGCCATTAGGAGGTCATGACAGTGTGACTGCCTGAAGAACAATGACACGAAAGCCATATTTTTGTGCAGACTTTAAATTTTTAAGGCTATGGTCTTTAACTTTTGATCAGTTGATGAACAGCCTGTTTGAGTTTAAATGCATTTTCAATAAACTGCCTATTCTCTATTTTTTGTCTCTTGCTCCTGTTTTTTCTTTTGGCATTTTGAAGCAGTACTTACAACCTGGTTATGATCCACCAGAGCAAAATGCGAAGTCTTAAGATTTTTGTTCAGGTGTGTATTCTCAGCTTACACTATGTAATCCGTATGAAATATGCACACAGGCGCATCACTTCTGCAGAGATGACGAGTCCGTGTCGCCGACTTCATCTCTTAAACCGAGAACAAAGAAAGCACTAGTTTATCAAAATATTAATGCAGTCTCCTTACTGTTTTTCACTGACACATTCATAATAATGACTTTTGTGATGCGCTGTGGCAAGCTTTATGCTTGTGCTTAAGCACTTTTTAGGCTATGTAGGCAATTAAAGGCTCCTAATAATGATTTAAATGGTTTATTAATAAACGTGCAATTAGATGACTAATGCTTAAAATGAACAACTACTAGTCGACCAGAAAAATCCTTAGTCGAGGACAGCCCTAATATTTACAATGTCATAAACACTTTTCTCTCACTTCCCCTAACTGTCGTGTGCGGAAGACACTCCGGGCAGATGACGTAGGACATATGTTTGGGGAACAAAACAAAACGCCGGTCATGAATTAAAATACAAAATGAGGATTTGTGAAGAAAAATGTAGGAGGGTTTCGAAATAGGCCAAGAGGAGACTGGTTTTCCTTTTCTGAAGTAAGGAAACTTTGCTTCCTTTGCTCATGTAAACAAACTCGTGCGACAAGCATATCACTCAGGCGCATGTGCTATGCCTACGTCATCATGTTGTAAATATGGATATTCTTCTTACAAAAATGTATCAACAATTGCCAAAAACAGAATTTTTTTTTAATACAACTCTGATTGGATTCGTCTGAAAGAAGAAAGTCATATATCACTAGGATGCCTTGAGGGTGAGTAAAACATGGGCTAATTTTCATTTTGGGTGAACTAACCGTTTAAATGTCATTTTCCCATCATTTATGGGGTTATTCTTGGATTTAATAACATTTGCAATTTATGCCCTGTATACATTAGGGGGTGGGAAACTTCAGGCACTTCACGATCCGATCCGATTCTGAGAGTCACGATCCAATTACAAAACGATTCTTGATCTACATTTTTTTCCCAAATTAATTCTTCTGCTGTGCAAATACCTCTTTACAACTTTACATTTTAACCAAAAGTGCAGTTTCTATGCTTTTTGTTTATAGTTGGAATCTCTGTATGTCAGTACTACTATCTTAAAAGTAGGGCTGTGAATCTTCACTGGTTTCACGATTTAATTCAATTACGATTATCCCTATCAACTCAATATCAAGATGCATCACATTCTCAGTTTTCAATATTACTGCACATGGCTACATTTTCATATAAACTTTATATCAAATTTATTTTGTGCAAAATGTACTTATATATATATATATATATATATATATATATATATATATATATATATATATATATATATATATATATAAATAAATAAATAAATAAATAAATAAATAAATAAAGCAAGCAGGCCACTTTTTAAAACAATTACTTATTTAAAATAAGTGTTCTTTAAGTATCCGAAAGTTTACAAACAATAGTTATGGGTTTTTCTTTTTTTCCCTCAGCATTATTGCCGTTTGATCATTACTGATGAGATCATAGACAGCGGCAGCTTTAACAGACTGCATTCAGACTACACAGATCTATTTCGATATACTGTATCAGATGTTTTGTCCTGCTCCGAAAACATAACTGGCTGTGTGTACATCAACTTCGTATAAAAGTATTCGAAAATGCATTTAACTGCAGCCGCAATCGAGCTTCAGGACAAACAAACACAAAGCGCATGTGAAAGTCGGCATAAATGAAAGCATATCTAAAACATATCTAAAGAAAACACAGCGGGTGGAAGCACACACTGTCAAGCAATGTGCACGTCTCACAGCGGAATTTCTGTGCAATGAAGCCCCACAAAAAAAAAGCAAGCTCAAAATCGATTCAGAATCGTTGAAGAGAGAATAGCGATGCATTGGAGAATCCATTTTTTTCTCCCACCCCTAGTATACATTATGTATATATTACCTAGCTTCTTTGCTTGGTTCCATACTGAAAGGCCTTTTTAATGTTGAAGTCTGTGAAAAGACGAGATACCAAGATTACCATAAATATAACATCATCCAGTTCATTTTAATAGTCTTCTGTAATGTGATTTTGAACCTTACCTGTGTTTGGGGAGCAGGTAGTGGAGGCGCGGGCATTTGAGAGAGTGCAGCACCTAAAACCTGTATCTGCAAACCTGCTTTATTCAGAGTCAGCCCACCAACTGAACTTATGACTCCTGGCTTTGCCTGCAAACCAGAGTCAAGAGTGTTCAAAACTGAGTTGAGATCATTTTACAATATCTTTCCTGCAAAGGTAAATTGTCCAGCTGTAAGCTACTGTAAAAATACCAACAACTACATTTCTCTCACCTGAACAGCCTGTGCAAGGTTTGGAGTCGTGATTCCCTGGTTCACTGTAGCCCCAGCAGACACAGCAGAAAACACTTGAGTGTCATTTGCACCTAAGGTGAAGATAACACTGTAAACATAGGAATATTTGAAAGTAAACATCTAAAGGATACAAATATGCAATCCCCACCTGTAGTAGAGGACTTGACAAGCACAGACTTCTGCTGCAGAAGGGACTGGACTGGCGCTTGGATTGTGCCACTGGCCGTTGAAGTTGCAGCTTGGACTGAAGGCTGATCTGGCATTTTGTTGAACTGGTTTGTGGCCTGTTGCTGAGAGGCTTGGGCTTGAGCCTGAGCTTGCTGCTTAGCCTGGAGAAGAATGTTTTGCTGGACCTGTATAAATCAAAAGCACACAGACAATCATTTAAGTAGAGTTCATATGAAAAAAAAAAACCTTACCCATTACCCTTTTCTTCATAGTAAGTAGTCCTGCCCACAGTGACACCTAAACGTTAACAAAGCTCTGCTCTATATAACTGAATTAACCAATCAAAAATGTGCTGATGGGTGATTTTGTCAGTTGTGGCAGTATTTTCATTTCAGTGCAAACTTTATCATTTTTACTATCTGTTAGAACACTATATAAACTATAAGCTGATGATGCATTACCTGGTGAAGCTTTTCCAAAAGCTGCTTTTGCTGAGGAGAGGGCTGCGTGATGGATGACATAGTCTGCATCTGCGCACTGACCAGCTGAAGGTGATGCTGCTGTTCTGCAGTCAGCCCCGGCACCACTGTCACCTGCTGTTTCACCACTGTAGCTGGCGGCGAGCTCACAGCAGGCTGGAACTGGAACTGTGCAGGAAGTGGCTGTGGAGGCTTCGGGGAACACGAGGAAGGAGGTATGTCTGGCTGCAGGGGGGTAGGCTGAGTCTGAGGAAGAACTTGAGACTGGAGCTGCACTTGTATCTGCTGAGGCTGCTGCTGCTGTTGAGGTGGAGGGGCCGGCTGTGGTGGTTGTGGAGAACCTCCGATCTGATTGTGTATGATAAAGAGGGGCGGTAGAGAGGAAGGCGTGCAGGAGCGCGAGGGAGTCTGTGCCTGAGACTGAGGCTGGGGCTGCGATGGAGGCCGAGATTGCTGGTGCTGGTGAGGAGACTGGATCTGCTGCCCAATGGTTATGGGAGAAGCTTGGGCAGGTTGAGGACTGTCAGTGAGAGTGGGTGTTGGTGCAGGGGTGACCACAGGCTGAGATGGGGAGGCGCTTTGGATCTTTATAGTCTGTGAATGTGCTGCCGATGGAACCTAGACAGCATAAAAGGAGGAGGAGGACGAAGAGAGAAAATAGTCAATGGATGTTTGGTTAATCAGCCATATTTTGTTGAATATTTCTAATTCATCAATTTGGGAAAATGAATTTTTAGGGATGCACTGAAATTTCAGCAACAGAAAGTGGCACCTTGTTAACAATACAAAAAAATACTTTCAACAATCACTTCAACAGCAATGTGAAAGTGAAAAACACCTTACCAAACTAACATTTTGCAATACTGACATTTCAACTTTTCAATTCTGCACAGCAAAAAAAATTAAAATCAATCAACATTACATAGGAGAAATGCATTCAGGAAGATCTGTATTTTTATGTTTGTTTGAGACTTTTCCTCACTTCTCTGAAATATTTGATAAGTTTTAAGATAAAAGGGGAACTTCATCGCAAACCACAAAAGTTTACAATCACAGTGTGAATTAGGCCAGAACTTCTGTAAAAATGTATCAACCAGTGAAGCAGAGACATTTTACAACAGGTAGATAGGAACAGCAGAAAAGACAAAACAATGCTTAAATAGATACCCAATCCCAGGTGCTTCTGAATATATTCTACATTACATTTTTCTATGAGTCACTTTAGGAAATGACAGAACATCGGGTAACTCTAAATGGCTTCATATTTCATGTTGTTTTCCATTTAATTTTAAGCAGTTTAATGCCCTAATGACGAGAACACCAATAGCAAGAGTTTATTTATATTAGTGTTGTACAATTCAGTTTCACAATCATTTTTAATATATGCAAATGGTACCAAAAGCATAAGAAAAATAAAACGGTATCTGAGTTTCAGTTTCAGTCAAGAATTTCATTTCAGTGCATCACTAAAACGATGACTAACTTGCAATCATACCTATAATGTGCAGAAACAAAAAACAGCACAAAAAAAAACACCACACACAGCAAAAATACACAAATACAAGAAGGATAATACAAAAGCAAGAAGAAATAGAAAGGAAAAATCTCTTTTCAAAATCTCAAAAAGACTACAACAGCTTAAGTAGTAAAATGAACAAATTATGTAAACCATACATACTCATAGGTACTGATCTAACATTAGTGCTTTCTGGATACACACTATTGGGGGGGGGGGGGGGGGGGGGGGGGTAAGACAACTGACATGAGGACATAATTTTTGCAGAGAACAACAAAAATTGGTTCACAGAGTACAGACAAGAAATAAAAATAGTAAAAGTCTAAAACTAAAACTGATTTGCTGGTAGAGGGCAAAGGTAAATTCGGGGCAGCGAGCAAGTAATCAAGATCAAATCTTTGAAAGTGATCTTGAAAGGAATTAATTTAATTTCTCTTGGGGAGGCTGGGTGGTGGTGGGAGGGGGGACTGATTGAGGTTAAAAACAGCAGTTACTGAACGTTTGGGTAGCAGAGGTAGTGAGTAGGCTGAATGTTAATATGAATGGACAGGGTGAGTGATAAAGATTTACAGCAGAAAAACTAATAGGAAGAGCCATTGCTCCATCATGACATGCCCATGGGAAAATGCACGAAGATGATGCAAACACACAACCGAAAAATAAAGTCCCTAGAGTTTCATTATTGCATGTGAAACCATTTGAAGAGCAACAACTGCACTGCTATTTGCATCAACCCATATACAATTAGTGTCAATATAGTTCTGCAAGCTTCCTATTAAAAAATGATCGTGCAAATGACAGGAGGAAAGAAATGGATATTGAGGAGAAGATGTTGCATGCAATAACAGTATGGATTAACGGACAAAATAAACCCACTACACTATAATTATAGTATCAATGACAGAAACGGATTACAGTGCAGAAAAAAGACCTGATAAAAACACAGGCAAAAACAAGAGTGAAAATGAGTGAAAGAGCAATAAAAAGGCATCCAAGCCTGAGCAATGACAATAGAAAGACAGGGGGACAGAGAAAGAAAGGGAGTTCTGCTGGGAGACAGTGGTCCAATACGCAGCAGTGGCAGCAACAAGTGGGTGGGGCTTAGTGCGGAGCATGAGCTCATCTACCTTGTTAACCACTGTTGCCATGTGGGCGGGGCCAAGGGAGGGGCTGGGACTCTGCCTCTGCCGAGTCTCGGCTAACAAGTTGTCATGGCCTGAAGGGGTGGGACCAGAACTGCTGCCGCTGACGATAACAGATGCAGGTACACCCACAGCGGCAGGTGGGTCTTTCCCTGCTTGCTGCTGTTGGTCCTAACATGGGCACATTTATCAGTTGAGGAATGGGAGAGGTAAAACAATCATCCAAACTGGTCAGAGGTCAGCTTGGGGATCAAATGTTGTTATGTTAGCTTATTAGCAAAGACACACAGTTTGCAAACAACAGATAAGGTTTAAAGAGAGCACACTGACCTGCTGCAGGAACATATGAAGGGACTCCTGACTAAGGATCATGCTGGAACCAGGTGATGTGAACAACACCTTTCCTGGGCTGTGCTGGGCCTGGGGACCCAAACCCACCATTGAGGACGTGGACGTGGCCATAGTTGGGGATGGAGATGAAGAGGAAGGAACCGAAGTTGCTACTGAAACCGATGGAGTCGTCTGAACCGTGAGAATTGAGGGCTGCGGTTGGGTCTGTGCTGGTTGAGCAGCAGGGTCCGTAGAGCCGCCCAATACCGTGATGCCCTCTCCTGGCTGGCACGGCGCCATGGCCGTCGATCCGCTGCTACCGTTATTAGGGATGCCACCAGATTGCTGCAACGTCTGTAAACTGACTGCTGGGCTAAGGCTCTCCACAGACAGGGAATTCTGTATCGGCATGCCCTGGATGACCGTTTGTACATGGCCCGTTACCGAATGGGCTTGTGTCTGTGTTTGCGCCAAGGACACTGGCATTTGGAACATCTGACCGGGCTGGAGCTGGATGTGTCCAGAGAGAATATGGGCGGCACCAGGGTGGCCCTGCGAGGCCAACACCTGACTCAGGTTGATGTTCTGATTGGCTGTCAAGATCTGATTAGCGATTAACTGCCCTCCAGGCCCCTGACTGGTAATGATGTGACCCCCGGGATGCTGAGTCAGGATCTGACCTCCCGCCTGAAGCCCCGGTAACAGGAACTGGTGGTTTTGGCTCTGCAGGACAGTTTGCGAGGGAATGACAATGCTGCCCTGTTGGTTTAACAAGTGAACACT
Organism: Barbus barbus; assembly: GCF_936440315.1. Taxonomy (NCBI): domain Eukaryota; kingdom Metazoa; phylum Chordata; class Actinopteri; order Cypriniformes; family Cyprinidae; genus Barbus; species Barbus barbus. Next base: position 4,475,895 of record NC_136750.1, read on the forward strand.
GAGCGGTTTGCCTGACGTTTGGGGGCCCTGTTGCTTAAAGAGCGCTTGAGAGAACTGCGGTCCCTGCGACGTGGCCTGTGTGCTCAAGACTACGTTTGAGCCAGGCTTCCCGAGGAACGTGACATTCTGAGCAGCTGATACTGGGATTTGCTGCACCCCCAGAGCCTTATTAGCGTCATTTGGCAGGGCATGTGGAGCAGGAAGCTGTTGCTGCTGCTTGAAGACTTTGGGTTGGATGGCACCCCCTTGCGGAGGTTTGGGCTGTATTGGCGTTGGCGTTCGCTGGATGATGACATTCTGCATAATTTGGCCTTGAGGCTGGGTTTGAGATCCAATTCCTGCACCCAAAGAGGCATTACCAAAACCCACAATGCCACTTGCAGCAGCCATTGTAGATGCACTGTTGTTGGTATTTGTGTTGCTTAAGCAAACAGCCGGCCCATTTAAGGCAGGGGACCCTAGAGTGGCCTTGCCCCCTTGAATTAAAAGTCCTCCCCCTGAACTCAAAACAGAGCCTCCAAGCCCAGCCTGCGTTCCAGCGCTTGCTGCCTCAGGCCCAGGTTGATGCAGTTGGTAACCACCCATGGTTTTCGCCAAGATCTGCTGCCCAGATGAATTTATGGTCATTACAGTGGGTTGGCCCACAACTTGAATTTGTCCAATGCCCAATGGTCCAGACTGACTGCCATTCGGTAAGGCCTGAAGGCTCGAAATAGGTTGAAGGGTTACATTTCCAAGCCCGACTTGTTGCATGAATGGCTGGACGCTGATAGCTTTGTTCATGACCTGGGATTGAAGCTGCAGGCCTGGATGTGCCAGGACTGAGCTGAGCATGTCAGGGGTGGCATTAGAGGGTGCAGTAGGGGTGCCTTGGTTTGGAAAAATCTGAGTTGCACCTCCAATGCCCACCCCAGACAGGCCAGCATCAGGCAGGGGTTGGACCACCTGCGTAAGGCCAGTCAGCCCAAACTGACTGAGGTCGAGCTCAGCATCTGCCTCTTGAAGGCTCTGCTCTGTGATGTTTGCCTCTGCCAGGCTCTGCTGCAAAATGTCACAAGGCTCATGATTTGTCCCAACACCATTGCTTCCGTTGTCTCCTCCTGGTGATCCCCCCAAGATGTCATCTTCCAGGAAGTCCAAATCAACGCTGACTCTTGGAAGGCCTGGCTCATTTGTCGACAGCTGAGCCTGTGGCTGGACCTCAGGAACGTGGCCCTGGAAGACACAGAGAGACCAATGTTAGCTGTTAAACCTCGCCACACATTCAGAATGATGAAGGAATAAAATGGCAGGGATGGATCTGGGATGGTGGTAGGCCTCAGGGACTGACTTCTGTAGATGCAGATCTGGTGCACAATGCATCTGGCGCGGATGGCGGGTCTGAGGAACACGTGCTACAAAAAAGGATGGAGACAGGAGGTCGGCACAAATGGGGGATATTACTCACCCCAGTGCTGGAGAAGAACGAGCTGGACGGGTCGCTTGAGCCATCCAAAAGGTCATCAGTGTCCAGCTACAGACAGACATACCCAGGATAGGACAGGCAGAAATCACCACAGCACACAGACAGGCGTGTGAAAGCGACAGGGATCAGATGCATAAGGGGCAAATAGACAGACAAAGAGGGAAAGGAAAGGGAAGAGCAAAGTGAGGACAGTGCACCAATCAACAAGAACAAAATGCAGGCATAACCAAGTTAAAAGGCCAAGCAAACAGGAAAGAAAACAGGAGTCAGAAGACAGGAAAATTTGATTAGTATGTCATATATGTGAATTACCCAAAGAGGAAAAAAATCAGGGCTGAAATTAAGAGGAGCAATTATGTTCTAAAGAAAAGATAAAGCTGGACAACCGGTTGAGGGGCAGAAATGTAAAAATAACCCGGAAAAGGATCGGGAGGTTCAGGGAATTCTTGTTGGGTGAGTGTGCTGTGCTTTTGTGATTTATCTGGGTTACACTTCCAAAGTGGGATTTCTGCCTTGCCCCCCCTTCCCTTTCACTTCAGTACTCACTTGTGTTTCTGATCCATGAAGAAAATCATTGAGTGCTTGTGGGTCACTGTACAAAAAGAAAGATGTTATTCAGCTGGGTATTCCACGCAACTAACATTCAAACTTGAAGTTATGTGCAAAGTTATGTCATTTTTGCTACAACTTACCAAATTACATCTAGCAAGCACCTGCCATCTTCATCATCCATGTCAACTGTAAAACAAAAAGTGCACAAACATTAACCCTGTGAACATAAGTTGGACCATGTGCACTAATGAAAACAAAGTAGAACATCAATTAGCATAAAAGTGAAAACATGATCAAATTTATAAACTGTGATAAAATCACAGTTCTGACAAAGATGTGAATAATATTAAAAGCAAAAATGCAAGATAAAGGCAAATGCTGCCAGTTAAATTAAACCAGTGAGTGTAATGTGTCAAAAAATGAAAGTAAAACTGTATGAAAAAAGAAGCATGACATGTAAACAAATCAGCAAGCTTGTGGTATTATCCAGGCACATATTTGTAACAAAAAGCATGTTAAATCATGACATTAATATTACGGTTACACTGTTCTGCTGAATTTAAGCGATTTACGTTGGACTACAAATTCGTTGTTGTGTTGATAATACAAACGTATGTTGAAATATAAAGCATTCTAGCGGCTTTACGAGGGACTATTACAAGATAAAACGACTGAATGTTTTCTCATGCTTTGAAAGCAGCAGCTGAACTTTAGTGCACTGTCTGTTGCGCGAGAGAAGTTAGAGAAAAAGCGCGCGCATCACCTCACCTCACACACAGAAAAACAGTCAAATATCACTGTTTACAGACTCACAAACTCCAGTTCTCACCAATTAATCACAGTCACAGTCTCGATCTAAACAAATCAAAACCACAAAATGAGGAGGAGGAGGTAGGCGGGGACGCCACTAATGTTTGTTGGGGGTAAAACAGTGTCTGTGAAGAGCACACAGACCATTATAAACAAATATCAGCGAAAGCTCCTGCTGTCAGAGGTCTGTTTTGGGTTATTTTGAGAGCATCTCGCACCAGAAGAGCATGATTGGACCTGCAGGACACGGCGGTTATTTTCGCATTTGTGAAGCTGTAACAACTCGCTCCACATTCCCTCTGCTGCAAATGCATTTATTTGCAACATTTTTACAAGTTTATCCGCACATAACGCCTTTAATTCGCTTTTTTAATCGCTCGCTCTGCTGCAGATTCAGTTAGCTGGGCTAGCTAGCTTCCTAGCTGTAATATGTGCGTTTACAGACGCAATACGAACAAATCTGACAATAACTGGCTGTAAACACGTAGTATTTGTGCCGTAAGGGCGCATTCACTGGAGCAATGCACGTAACTGGTGAATATTCGGTGTCCGGGCTCCAACAGACGCAGTTGCGTAGCCTATCTTTATCCTGCTAAATATGAGTTTATGTTGGAATACTCTTGGATCAGGGGGGTATGTTTGGGAATTCGCTGTAAAACCATCCTGTTCGCAGACCTATGCAGCGGGCCGGCTAGATGAAGCAGGACGAGGTGAGGTCTGCATGCGAATGTTGCAGTAGTTATTGAGAATTATAGAGAAATTACTACATTGTATCAAACTCACCCGAGACGATAAAGGTGCAGGCGGCGCGGGGTCTCCAGTACGGCCCTGCACGGGCTCCGCGTCAGGACCCAAGCATAGCGCTCACAAGCAGGAAACAGAGGCCCGCCGCGATCGCCTGATTAATAAACAACACTACACTGTAGTAGTTGTTGTTGTTGTTATTACTGCAGCAGCACGCATTTGCCCGTTTTATGCTTTATTTGTGCATCAGTTTCACTGTTAAAGTAGGGCAATATTGTGCTGCATTAAATAGTTTCGCTGTTGTATACATAAGATACAGCGTTCAATGACAATAGTTTAACCTTGATATGACCAACATTAGACAAGATAACTCAATACCTAGACATTTATATTTTTATAATTTTATACATAACTCTAGCTTTCCTATAATTACAATGATATATACATTAAATGTGTATATAAGTAAGCTGACTAACCCATACCCCCCATTTTTTAAATAAAATAAAGTTTGTATAATTGTATAATAAATCACATTTAGGTATTATTTCAAACAAGTAAGAAAGAAAGAGTGTAATCAATGGGATGTAAAAGAACACATAAAAGACACATCTTTGCTTTTTTGGTTTCATAATGTTTAGTACAGCAAAGTTTTAGTTTTTTTAAGTTTCTCATGCATCTATGACTCTCTCCCCACCAACTCCACTTCAAACGGATGATCACGAGCGAATACAAAGACAATAATGACTTTTCAGTATTACACAACGTTTTGTTTATCTTTTTTTCTGAATTTTTGTTTCTTTTTTTCTGAATTTTATTTTTAATTTTTCCTGAATTTCTTTTGTTTCCCCTGAATATTTGTTTATCTTTTTTTCCCTATATTTTTTATCTTTTTTCTTCTGAATTTTTGTTTATCTTTTTTTTCCTGAATTTATATATATATTTTTCCCCTGAATTTTTTTTTTTTCCTGAATTTATATATATATTTTTCCCCTGAATTTTTGTTTCTTTTTTTTCCTGAATTTATATATATATTTTTCCCCTGAATTTTTGTTTATCTTTTTTTCCTGAATCTATATATATATTTTTCCCCTGAATTTTTGTTTGTCTTTTTTTTTTCCTGAATTTGTTTATATTTTTTCCCCTGAATTATTGTTTCTTTTTTTCCCCTGAATTTATATATATTTTTTCCCCTGAATTTTTGTTTATCTTTTCTTTTCTTCTGTATTTTTGTTTATCTTTTTTTTCCTGAATTTTTGTTTCTTTTTTTCTGAATTTTATTTTTTATTTTTCCTGAATTTCTTTTTATTTTTCCTGAATATTTGTTTATCTTTTTTCCTGGATTTGTTTTATCTTTTTTTTCCAGAATTTTTCTTTATCTTTTTTTTCTGAATTTTTTTTCTTCTGGATTTTTCTTTATCTTTTTTCTTCTTCATTTTTCTTTCTTTTCATTTATCTTTTTTTTCTTGTTGATGTTGCTGTTTTCCTCCAAAAAAGTGATGCAGTCATAATTTCCCTCAATGCATTTGAAATAGATACAATTTTAACATACGCATAAACATAAACATTTCTACTATTAAATGTTTTGTATATATAGATTTTAGCCAAATGAATTAATAAAACTGGTAAGCACATTTTCCCACCACAACAGAGAGATGGACTCTGTCCACAATAACAAACAGGCGGTTGTCTGAACAGCTTCTCCTTGGGTCCGGATGTTTTTATGACAAAGGAGTCTGTTTTGATGAAACACTGGGGGCTCTGATTGGCCCTCTTTGTTAAACATCACAAATAAGGGGTGGCTCGACCTCAAGCATTACAGTAGAGGATTGGCTTCTTTGTAATAAAGGCTAAAATTAACCGTTTGCCCCTCACAAAAAGGCATTTTTATGAAGTATGTATAAGGGGCGTGGTCTTCCTTGTTTACAGCCATTGATTGGTCGCAGGTGAAGTGTGACAGAAATATATAATAGATCTTCATTAGTCCTCCAGTCAATAGAGACGTCTTCCTTCAGCCATGTATCGTATTGTATCGATAGAGTATTACAAATATTCTCATCGGAGACCAGCCAATCCGCCACCCTTCATTACTCCAGTAATAAACTACACCGCTCTCCAGCAGAGGGCGCCGGTGCATCATGGTGACTCTACTTCCGGTGACCACCAACGAACAAAAAACACAGTTTGTTTATCTTCTTTTTTGGACATGCTTGTTGTTGTTGCTGTTCTTCCTCCAAAAAAGCGATGCCGTCATTGTACATTAAACATTTCCCTCAATGCATAGATATCATTTTAACACACGCATAAAGTCTTTTAAAAATAATACATTTCATATTATAACCTACTGCTATTTCATATCGCACAAGTCTGCTCCTGTTAACATAAACAATACGAATAAAATACAAATCTTAGTAAATATAAGATAATTCGTTCAGAGATACTTCCTGTCTTGTTTTTAGAAAAGAAAAAAGCCAACCAAATTATAATATGCTTTAAATTAAATTTCAGGAGGGTTGATATGTTGTTTTTAATTGTTTTAATGATTAAAATACAATTTTAAAATCATTTTTAAAAACCTCAAAACATGGGGAAACAAAATTAGCTAACAGGTCTCTTTGTTTTGCATAAAGACACCAAATTTAACAAAAACGGATGAAATCTTACTTTCGGGAAGATATGCACTTTCAGTTTATATTTCTGTAATTAGGGAAATATTATAAACTGCAGCGCTATAATTTCACTTCTCCTAGTTTCCATGGTAACACCAACATTCTTTACGACAGCGTACTGCCGTGTTCTGACAGACCGGTGTCGTAGGTTTTTGCAGAATCACCATGGCGTCTGTGTTGAAAGAGACTGCGGGCTTATATGAAACATTGAAAGCCGAGTGGAATAAGAAGAACCCAAATCTTAATAAATGTGGGGAGATCCTGAGCAGGCTAAAGGTAGGATCAATGATATATAACAGCAATAATACTTCTAAACTGTAGAAATAAGCCTTTGATGCAGGCTGATGAGCAGTTAGCATTGCTGCTAGCTACGACTGACTCCTGTTGTTTATCAACAAACAATGTATTTTTGTGTTTGAGATGATATATATCATAAAAGCACTGATGAGTTTTAGTGAATTGTGTGGTTTTGGGTTCACCTCCTCCAAAGTACCAAGTTAGCTTGTAGATATACAGTAGAGATAACTTATATTAATTGATTTCATTTATACTCATTCACAGGTCATTTTTCCGAATTATGTTATCTTGCATGCTCTTATTGTTTAATATCTTGGTTATTATGATAAAAAAATAATGCACAGGTCCTCAATTGACAGTGGTGAGGAACCGATTGGTATTAAATCTCTCATTTTATGAACTTGAATCTGAACATTTTAAGAGTACATGTTTATTTTTGGCAGATATCCCTGTTGGAGTTGAACTTTCTACCAACTACTGGGACCAAGCTAACCAAACAACAGCTTATCCTTGCCAGTGAGTAAATGACACTATCTGAATGATTGATTTATATTATTTGTTATTAATATTTACTAATTCTGTTTTTGTAGGAGATGTTTTGGAGATTGGAGCATTATGGAGCATTCTAAAGAAAGACATCCCCTCCTTTGAACGCTACATGGCTCAGCTTAAGTGTTATTACTTTGATTACAAGTAACTTTTTCTTCTGTTTACTCACTATCAATCAGAATTGACTTAATACGGGCTAACAGTAGTTGTGCTGAAATCACATTATGGCCTACTACGCATTATGCTGTATCTTTAGTGTGATGAAATGCAGCATTCAAAAGGACTGGATTTACAGGAATCTACATGAAAGTTTACAGCATACTGCATTTCTTTAAGAAATAGATTAGGATTCTGTGTACAGTTCTAGTTACATTTTCAACATGTTGTACCCTGAATTGTTTTGCTGGCTTTTTCTCGACTCTTGACTCTCGACTCTTGTTAAATGTCACAGGGATGAGTTGCCCGAGTCAGCCTACAGGCACCAGTTGCTGGGTCTCAACTTGCTCTTCCTGCTGTCTCAGAACAGAGTGTCTGAGTTCCACACAGAGCTGGAAAGACTGAGCGCTAAAGACATCCAGACCAATGTCTACATCAGACATCCAGTGTCATTAGAGCAGGTGTGGGACACTTTTTTTTCTCTTGGTTCTTATATTAATTGCATACAGCGCTGTCTGTTTTTCCTACCTTTTTGTGTCTTTATTTCAGTATCTGATGGAAGGTAGTTACAACAAGGTCTTTCTTGCCAAAGGAAATATTCCTGCTGAGAGCTACACCTTCTTCATTGACATTCTTCTTGATACTATTCGGTAGGGGTTATTTATAGTCTTGTTGACTAAATGTAGACTATGAGCAATGTCATTGAAATGTTTTGTTTTTTGTTTGTTTGTAGAGATGAGATTGCAGGTTGTATAGAGAAAGCATACGAGCAAATTCAATTCAACGAGGCCACACGGGTGCTTTTCTTTTCCTCTCCAAAAAAGATGACAGAATATGCGAAGAAAGTAAGAGTTTGATGTTTGTCAAATATTGTCACTAGGCCTGTCATGAATTTTGTGATTAGCTGTCAAACAAATAATTGCAATTAATAATTGAATTCTCTTTTACTGGGAATAAAGTATAATAATAATAATAGACTTTATTAAAAAAAAACAAGCCCATGTGATATAGTTAATGAAGCAAATTCATCCAAAAAAATGTTTAAAATATTGCAACAGATTTGGAGATCACTTGCTCACCAATGAATCCTCTGCAGTGAATGGGTGCCGTCAGAATGAGAGTCCAAACAGCTGATAAAAACATCACAATAATCCACACCACTCCAGTCCATCAGTTTATGTCTTCATGTTTGTATTTTGTATGTTTTTTTGTATGAAACAAATCCATCATTAGGATGTTTTTAACTTCAAACCATTTCTTCTGGCTAAATTACGAGTCGTATATCCATAACTTTCTCCAGTGAAGATGTTGTCTCTTCTGAATCAGGAGAGAAATATGCACAGATCATGCACCTTTAACAAGCCAAAACGGGTGTAAACATATGTTTGTGGAACTGGAGATGGACAGTAACACTGGAGGAAGCGTTATGTGATTAAGCGTTAAGTTAAAATTCCTTCAATATGGACTTGTTTCTTACATACAAGAAACTTTTCACTTCACAATATGTTAATTGATGGACTGGAGTCATGTGGATTATTGTGATGTTTTTATCAGCTGTTTGGACTCTCATTCTGACGGCACCCATTCACTGCAGAGGATCCATTGATGAGCAAGTTATGTAATGCTACCTTTCTCCAAATCTATTCCCATTAAGAAACAAACTCCTCTACATTTTGGCTGGCCTGAGGGCAAGCAAATATTAATTTATTGGATAGATACTGATATGTTCATGGTCTGGCTTTTGTGCTCTGCAGAGGGGCTGGACCCAGAGTCCTGATGGATACTATTCATTCAGTACCCAGCACCAAAAGACAGAGGAAGTGACCATCCCTTCCTCAGAACTGGCCCAACAAGTCATCGAATATGCAAGGCAGCTGGAAATGATTGTGTAGTGCGGATATAGCAGCGTTTAGACAAATGTATACATAAAGGTTCATGTTTCTTTACCCAAATATTAAAATCAAACCAATGTACAGTGGCCATACATCTGTACTCAGATTAGACACAGGATGACATGACTGCAAATAACGACTCTCAGAGGATGAGACCAGAACTCTTTAGCCTACAAGTTATTAATAACTACCTGTATCAGGGTCTCTCTGTATGATTGTCTGCTGGGTGTGTCAACCTGATGAACATCTAATGACTGAGTCTCAAGTTGTTTTTTTTCCTAAATAAACATTTAATATGTCTTATTTTGAATATTCACATGTTGTTCCTTTCAACAAGTATGGTTTATCGAGTGAGTTTGTGTAGAGCTGTGAGGAAATTGACACTTTGTGTCACAAGACACTTCTGGTGAATAGAACGTTTTTCTGACTCTTATAAAATGCCTCGTGAAACTGTATAAATAACATTTATATTGTGTTAGTTAGATGCAGGAACTACTGTGAAAATGTGTCTTTGTTTCAAATGCAAAAAAGTGAGGTAAGCAGTTAACTTGTTTTCTAAACTGATTAAATATTATGTGAACTTTGACAGAAGGAAGTCAGCATTTGCAAGAGTGGTTCATAGTCTCCTTTATGTTCAGGCTAGACAACTAAGGTTGAGTCACAGATGCATTAAGATGCACATTTACACACGTTTGACTCACCATCCTCTAACATTTAGACCAGGAGTGGGGAACGTTGATCCTGGAGGGCTGGTGTCCTTGCGGAGTTAGCTCCAACACTAATCAAACACACCTGAACAGCTAATCAAGGTCTTCAGGGTGCAGTTAGTTTTTTTTTTTCGTTGTTCAGGGTTGGAGCTAAACTCTGCAGGAGAGTGGCCCTCCAGGATCAACGTTCCCCACCCCTGATTTAGACGCAGGTCAGCTCTCAAACAGTGTTTGCTTTACATATGCTAGTGCCCCTCAGGATATACTTTTGTTACATGTTATATGTTTGTCATGACAGATAGTTCTCAAGATGTTTTTGGTGGTATCAAGCTGGGGTGTCATCTTCTATCCTTAAATGCAACACCCACTTACAAAAGGAATCATCACTGGTTTCTCTGAAGACCACGTGGAGGAGTTGTTGGAGAATCATCTACAGCAGAGGTCTTCAACTGCTGGTGACCCACTGTCCTGCAGAATTTAGCTCCAACCCTAATCAAACATACCTGTTAAATCTGAGTCTTTTCTTGAAAACTCACAGTCAGATGTGTTGAAGAATCTACAGTATCACTGCTTTTTTAATTAAAGCGGCTTCTCCCAGCATGGAAAGCCACGGCTTCTGTATGATGTGTTGGTGTTTATCCTCTGACCTGGGTCAGTACTCCTCTTAGCAGACTGCAATAAGGTTGCATTAGTTGTATTCTTTGCGGTTTTGCCTTTGTTTGGCCCTTCATGCTGCTTTTTCAACTCCAGGTGAGGGAAGAACTTGTAGTGTCATCAACTGGTTTCGATCCTACAGTTGAGGGATTTCTGAATGGTTTTGGTGTCAGATCCCCGGGGCCTAAACATCTGTTTTCATTTTCTTCTGTGCAGGGTTGACCTCTAATTGAGAAGCTTCTTTTGACAATACAGATGACCCTCTTATTTTATAAAGAAAAGTAAACCAAGAGAAGTTTAATGCAAAACATGTCCAGGTTATGTTTAACCCAATAAATAAATTAAAAAAGCATAAAGGAAATTAAGTATTTTTTAGGACCCTTAGGATTGTGGCATTATTGTTAACAGAGTTAACTGAATACCTGTTTTCAAATGTATTGAAACTGTGCATTTTGCATTTTCATAACTCAACCGTGTCAATCAGAGGAAAGTTTCCTTTTTTTCACTTTCTTTAACACTTACTTTGCACGCCCTTAATTTCCCCCTCTTGAGTTTGTGTCGCATGTTTTCTTGCACTTCAGCATGTTGGCTTTAAGTGGAGCTGGTACCCAAGCTGGTGCCTTTTTGGTTGTAGCCTCAATTTCCCTGGGCTCTTCAGGTACAATGTGTGCTGTCTAATAAAAGATCTGCCCTTGTTAGCACAGACTTTAACCTTTCCACTCTTGGATCCTGTTGAGGGCCCTTCCTCTCTGTAAGGTTTTAATTTAACAGTATGTTACTGTGAATACAGCAGTTGACATGTTGGTTTGTTCATTATATATATAGACAGATTCAAGTATTATATGAGAGAATGGGGCTTTTTTTTCCCAGAAACGACGATTTTGTGTCAAAAGTCATTTTTCCAGGGGTCTGTACCATGAACCAGCTTTCGTGAGAAATCTTCACGGTCTTCAGATTATTACATTATCTCCACTGCTGTAACCTAAATTCAATAAGCTGTGCTAAACCTTATATAGCATTTGTGCAAAATACAGTTAAAGTACAAAATATCTCCAACTAAAAGTGCATTCGAGAGATTTCTTTTAGCTATTGATTATTCCTTAATTAGGTGTTGATTTTTGTTCATTTTATTAGTAACAATAATCATTTTATTTTTCGTGTAAAATGACTAGGCCTATATTTGAGACAAATGACTACAGCACCTGGAGAACATTATTAATAAAAAGCAAAGAGAAGAGCTTTTGATTAATTATTATTATTTATGTACACTCTTGCATTTTGTATATTTGTTATTTAAAAAAAATCTAAAGAACAAATGCTATAGACCAATAATAGTGATAATATAGGTTTGAACGAACTAAGAAACAAGAACACATCACAGAAGTTCTAAAACTTGATTACTCGTGTCATTTCCGTTCAGAAGACAATACTATTTTTCAAATGTTACACATTTTTGAATGAATCCGCGCGCAAACATTATTTGACGATATATTTTTAATTAAATAAGCAAACTATTTATGCACTACCGTGCTGTAACTTCATGCACTTTATCCAAATGCTTGAACGGGAGCGAGTCGGGCTGTTTATTTGAGTAATAAAGGCTCAACGCCGGCGTGGCTGTTTATCAATGGTGGGCTATCAGTGATCATGAATGGAGGAGCTGGAGATGAATGGAGACTAGCTGCTGTGAATTCTGTCATGGCGTATAGAGCTGTATGGAGCTGTCCAAGGTACTGAAGCGTTATCTATCGCTGATCAACCGAGTCTGTGCACTTACCACTCTGTTATTAGACTATTGATCATTTGCTATGTGTAAACATTTCTCTCACTAACATTAGCAGCCACTCTCTGTTCAGTTTTGGCACTGGTGGCTGTTTATGCACATTTATAGAAGCAAAGCGCTCTGAATGTCCTGACAGCCACAAAACTGGACCGATGCGACTCCCACTCAGGGACACAGTGTCCATCCACGAGTGTGTTTAATATGAGTGTGTGAGAACTGCTGTAGACAGGTAGAGAGAGAGAGAGAAACAGGGAGGGAGTGATTGAGAGAGAGGGAGAGGGAGGGAGGATGATGATGATGCTGCCGGTGGAAAATGGCTGCTGCATCCTCGAGCCCATCCGAAACCCTATGAAGGTGGACAGAGAAAGACAAGAAAATGAGAGCAACGAGTGCAAGGAGTGAGTGAAAGAGAGACCGTGTGCGTGCGTATGTGAGCGAGAGAGTGAGGACGCGCGCGCCCGCGCGCGTGTGTGTGTGAGAGCGCGCGAGAGAGAGAGTGTGTGTGTGTGTGTTCGGTAAGAAGGGGAATAAAAAAGACGAGAGACCGGGGGGCAGCCAGCTCGAAGCGGCGGGCAACACCGAGCCATGGAGGGCGAGTAAGTCCATGCATTTTTATTTGAGCAGAACAGACTGATTGATTTGCAGCACCTCTAATGGACTGTAAGATGCTCATAAACACTATTACGCAGCTATGCTATCAACACTGTGCACCATATTCTCCAACATTTGATGAATAACGCCACTGAACGGGCCTCGGCTGAAGTGCACTAACGGATATAAAACGCCTTCAATGCCGCGTGAAAGACGAACGGGGTGCAGTAAGAGACGGCTTTTTTGTCTCGAAGATGAGTGTGTGTGTGTGTGTGGAGGCTCCGCGTATAACCAACAAATACATCCGTGAATTATAAAACGTTTCGTTACAAATCGACGAAATATGGCGAGTTTTCGGGAGCACACTGGAGGCGGAGAGGGATGCTTTTATCAACGCGTCTCGAGTTTCATTATGATTTTTAAAGCCAAACTTTATGAATGAAATGTGATTTTTCTCTCACCCCCTCCTCCTCTTCCTCTTCATGTCTCCCCTCCCCCCAGCGCTTCTCTTCTTCTTCTTCTGGTCCATATCCTCCTTTCATCCACTCATCTGCCGTGCTTTAGCATAGATGTGCTTTATCCATTCATAAAATGAACGAATGAGTGCGCGTGAACGCCTGCTGCAATGGCTTATAATAACCGATGCCGTTTAATAACACAAACCGGGCTCTGAATCAAAATGGATGTGATTTGATAGCTTATTGTAATGGAGCTTGTGCCTATGAGGGCCTGTATGGGCGCGTTCATTGATGCATCTCAACTCTTCATCTCCACACATTTCATTCCCCTCAGGCCATTCATTTATTTACGAGCTACTCCCCCATATGGAGCCATGATGCTCTTTGTTGTTTGATGTCGGTTTCATTGTAAACGACTGTATTAAAGACTTATTAAAGAGCGATGGCTGGAAACGTGCGCGCGCTGAAAGAGTTATTAGATTTTCCTCGCCCACGTGACCGTCCATTAAAAAATCCTCTCATTGTTATAATCGTGCTTCACTGTTTATATATCCCCTGTAGTTTCGGGAATACACAAAGCGCACGTGACGTTGTGATTTAAGATCATTCAATCCATTTAACACGATATAACAGCCCATGCCACACCATCTCGTCCCAATTATATTAAAGGGCGATTTTTTGAATACCAACCATAAACTGTCCCTGTTACCTGACAGATATCACTAAAATGGGCGTCTTGACAAACCACACCTGTCTGTGTCTCAGCAGAACTAGTCTTTTCCAGCGAATCAGAAACGTTTGCGAGTTCGGGGCGGAGTTTTGGAAAGGGGGCGTGTCATGTTCATTGGCTAAATCTGGCGAATGGATGTTGCCAAAAGAGGTGAAATCCATTGCACCTTTAACATCAGCATAAAATGATTTTATGGGCCCTATTGTGGTACACATGCATTCAAATGTCTTAGTAATATTTTAACAAATAACATGCTCCGCCTCTAAAATGACTCTTCATTTGGACTAACATCATCATCATGGCGTGGGCAGGGAAAAGAGCCAAACATGTTTCATCCAGTCTCCTCCAGTCACGTGTCTGCTGCTAGCTGTGACCATCACATCAACCATACTGTAGCCTAAGACTGTGAGGTGTGTTTCCCTCCCAAAACCCAGATCTCCAGACTAACCTGCTTGCATTTGGACGATTGTAGAGGCAAAATTTCAGTCAACATGAAATCAAAACTGAACTACTGTTTTAATGCGTGTTCTTTGATGGCTAGTTCATAAGTGCATGCTGTTTCAATTAATAAAATCTTTCTTTTATTTTTTTACAGATGTAATGTAACTTGCTCATTGTCTGAAACATCCTTTCTTTTCATGATCTAATAAAGTTCAAACCTCACCTTACCTTTTTTCTCACTGAATATTCACTCGGAAATATGTCCAGAAAGATTACAGAAGCAAAATGGTTCATGAATGCCATCATTTCAGTGGAGATTGCAGGCCAATAATAGTACTTCCTTACACATCTTCACACTGCATCTCTGTGTCTTTTCCCTATTAATTGTCAGTTAACTTCCTTTTGAGGCTATTTTGATATTTTGTACCGATGGTTGTATTTTCTTCTTTAACTGCCTATGTCTCAAAGTCTGTGTTTGTGTGTGTGGGTGTGTGTGTGTTTGCGCTCAGCTGGATAGTGCACTCACTGCTTTCACTTCCCTAACAGTGTGCGTGTCCGAGCGGTGGTGATGACACGTGACGATTCTAGCGGTGGCTGGGTGCCCCTTGGAGGTGGCGGCCTCAGTCATGTGATCATATGCAAGGGGCGGCGCTCTGAAGGTCGTGGGCGGAGAGAGTACGTCATACGTGGAGAACGGCTACGCGATCGAGCAGTGAGTGTGTGCGTGTGTGTTCATGCCTGTCTTTGAGTCTACTGATGTTCCCTCAGCCTGACAGTCCTGGTCGTTCTGGTAATCTGGTAGTTGCCCTAACGAGTGGCCCGCCGGTGACCCGCCACTCTCTTTTTTTGTGCAGCCTGTGCTGGAATGCGCCATTCAAAAGGGTCTGGTCTACAACAAGGTGAACCCCATCTTCCATCACTGGCGTGTGGAGGAGAGGAAGTTTGGGCTGACCTTCCAGAGTCCAGCTGACGCCATCTCCTTCGAGAGGGGGCTTCAAAGTGTCCTTGAGAAGCTGGACAGAGGTACAGAAGCAGCAAAAGATAGTGAACAGGAAGCTGGAGTGAAAGGATTTAATGTAGTTTAGAGGTTTAAAGCCAAATAACCCTGTTGTTCTGGCCTCTAAACATACTATTACAGTGAAGACGACGATGCCATGCAAGGATATTGCTAATGTGAACTCCTAGTTTTATTCTTGAATCTATTTTTTAACACTTCCCTGCAGGATCTGACTCGCCATCCTCCTCGACACCTGAAGAGGGAGACACTGAGGATGACGGTCAAGCAGTGAGTGTTTTTATCAAATCAAAGTGCTTCACATTATCTGGTTCATCTTTGTGTCTGTCTGAGAATTACTTTGTGCCTAGATACTCATCAAGTCGTGATAGACATTGAAGTCAAAAAATCAAAACTGACTATTTATTGTCTTATGCGTTTCTGGTCTTATTGTGTATGATTCATTCCAAAGAAAATAGTCTTTGTACTCATCAAAACTAATCAAAATGTAATAACTTGCTTTGCTGTTTCCTGTGTAAAATCTTGACAATAATTTATTTTTTGAATACTATTCAAATGAAGTCAAAGCTGAATTAGTGAATGACTCATTCATAAAAGAAGAAAATCCAAACTACACATTTACACGTTCTATCCTCCATCTTGTTGCGTAAGCATGAGGTGGTTCTGCATGTTTGATGACTTGCAGTCTGTCTCAGTCTCATACAGGGAGTGAGTCGTCATCCAACAGCAGAAAAGAGATGCTGCCCAAACCCATTACCATTGTGACAAGTGAGTCCTCCTCCACCTGTTTTGTGCGCTCCACAGAGGAGTTTGCGTATGGGACAGGGCACACCTGCACGACGCAGACCCCGGCCCAGGTAAAGGATTCACGTTGCTTGAAAGTTGATTCTAGTATATCCGTCAATGCCGCGTCCATGTGTCCAAAAAAGGGAAATATAGTTTAAAAACAAACGTGTACTCTTTGTATTCATGTGGTTTTGAAAAAACTTTTAAACAATTTTCAAGAAATGGAGTAGTTAAATGGGAAAAATGTCATGTGGTTCAACCATCAATAGAAAGCAATAAAATTGGAATACATTTGAATGTATTCATATTATGTACAAAAAGCTTTTAAATAAATATTTTAAGATATTTCTTTAATATATAAATATGAATTTTTAATTAATATTAAGTTTGTTGGGAGTTGCACCATATGACATTTTACAAGCAGGATGACCAACAAGCTTGATTTTTATTTATTTTTTTGACAAAAGCTTTTTAAATGAGAGCAATTTCATTCAAATAAGCAGTGAAGCAATTTTGCTAAAAATACTACGCAAGGTTTTCTTTTCAAGAATTTCATCCTTTTTTAGTGAGGTTTTTTTTTGCTTCATAAGGCGATTGTACAGGGTGGGCCATTTATATGGATACACCGTAATAACATGGGAATGGTTGGTGATATTAAAGTCCTGTTTGTGGCACATTAGTATATGTGAGGGGGCAAACTCCTCAAGATGGGTGGTGACCATGGTGGCCATTTAGAAGTCGGCCATCTTGGATACAACTTTTGTTTTTTCAATAGGAAGAGGGCCATGTGACACATCAAACTTATTGGTAATGTCACAAGAAAAACAATGGTGTGCTTGGTTTCAACGTAACTTTATTCGTTCATGAGTTATTTACAAGTTTCTGACCACTTATAAAATGTGTTCAATGTGCTGCCCATTGTGTTGGATTGTCAATGCAACCCTCTTCTCCCACTCTTCACACACTGATAGCAACACCGCAGGAGAAATGCCAGCACAGGCATCCAGTATCCGTAGTTTCAGGTGCTGCACATCTCGTATCTTCACACCATAGACAATTGCCTTCAGATGACCCCAAAGATAAAAGTCTAAGGGGGTCAGATCGGGAGACCTTGGGGGCCATTCAACTGAAGCTGGCACGTTCCCTGAGTTTTTCCAGCAAGATGGTGCACCACCACATTATGGGTGCCAGGTCCGAGCATTCCTAGATGAACGGTTTCCTGGAAAGTGGATTGGTCGTCGTGGGCCAGTTGAATGGCCCCCAAGGTCTCCCGATCTGACCCCCTTAGAAGAGTGGGAGAAGAGGGTTGCATTGACAATCCAACACAATGGGCAGCACATTGAACACATTTTATAAGTGGTCAGAAACTTGTAAATAACTCATGAACGAATAAAGTTACGTTGAAACCAAGCACACCATTGTTTTTCTTGTGACATTACCAATAAGTTTGATGTGTCACATGGCCCTCTTCCTATTGAAAAAACAAAAGTTGTATCCAAGATGGCCGACTTCTAAATGGCCACCATGGTCACCACCCATCTTGAGGAGTTTGCCCCCTCACATATACTAATGTGCCACAAACAGGACTTTAATATCACCAACCATTCCCATGTTATTACGGTGTATCCATATAAATGGCCCACCCTGTATTACTCTGACTTTTTTTTACTTTATCCCCACCAAAAAAAATCTAAATTAATTTAGAAATCAAATTAAATTGAATTCAGAAATGAAAAACATGTTCATCACAGAAATGGTGCATTTGAGTCACTGTACACTCTTAGAAAAAAAGTACCGTTACAAAAAGTACTGATATGTACCATTTAGGTACTAAAACATACCTTTAGGTTACTAATATATACCTTCCTGTAGCTCAAGCTGTAAAGCATGGTTCTAGCAATGGAAAGGTCATAGGGTTAAGCTCCCAGGGAAAGCAAGATCTGAAATGTGTAGTGTAAGTCACTTTTGTATAAAAGTGGGTAGCGCTTTATTTTACAGTACTGTTCTGCATGTACATACTATGTACTTATTATAACAATTAAAATAACTGCGTAACAACTATGTGCTAACACTGAACCTACCCCTAAACCTAACCTTAACCCATGTAGTTACTTCATACTACCCAGTACTTTTTTACACTGTAAGTACATGTACTGTAGAATAAAGTGTAACCTAAAAGGGTCTGTCAGATTCATAGAAAAGATGTACCTTTTGAAAAGGTGACAGCTTTTTAGGGTGTATTCACACCTGTCTTGTTTGGTTCAATTGAATCAAACTCAAGTTTGTTTCCCCCCTTGGTGTGGATCTTTTGGGCAGGTTGAATGGATGAACCAATGAATGAATGATTTTAGCACGTGTGTTTTTGTTTAGGGTGTATTCACACCAGGAAAGTCCGCTAGTTCACTTGTTTTGGTCCAGACCAAATACACTGTTGATTTTGTTTTGTTTGGTGTGGTTCGCTTTCACACTGCCCTTTTTGTAAGTGATTCTTAAATTGTAAACAAAACCACACATGTGCTAAGGTCATCCATTCATTGGTTCATCCATTCAATCGTACCAGAGTTCTCTTGGAACCGGACTGAGACCACCTCTTCAGCTGGGTCTCGTTATGGTTGTTTGGTCCGCACCCGAGTGCAATTGCTGTATACACACCTGCCCAAAAGATCTGCACCAAGGGGGAAAACGAACTTGAGTTTGATTCAATTGAACCAAACAAGACAGGTGTGAATTCACCCTTACAATTTTTGGTTCACTTGCAAAAGAACCACACCAAAAAAACTAAACAAATCGACATTGTATTTGTTCAAGTGAACTAGTGGACTTTCCTGGTGTGAATACACCCATCCATGTATGAATGAAGTGCATGTTTATTGTATTTTTGAATAAATGAATTGATCCAGACTTAAAAATCGAGGGTCATGTCACTGCCTCTCCAGCGTTATATTCAAACCTCGCTCTTCTCTCACCGCAGATCCACACCCGACCAGCCCAGCACCAGCTCACCCAAGTTACCGCCGTTTCGAACCCTCCGGCACCCCCTCCGCCTCCTCCAGCTCCCCCGACCCCCCCCATAGTGCCCCCTGCCTCCTCCCCCCTCTCTCCGCTCTCGCCCACCATCTCCCTGCTGGAGGAAGGGGACCTCCACAGCCTCGACCCCTGCAAGGACCTGTGGGGTACGCGTGGCTACGAGGACTACCGCCGAGCCGGTGCTACACGGACCAAGGTGGGCGGGCTGACGGGGGGCGTGGTGGTGAGCGGCAGCCAGGACAAGTCGGAGCTTTGCGTGGTGCGCTTTGAGAAAGAACTGGCCGGCGTGGGCACCACGGGCTGTGATGTCACCGTCATGCTGGACACCAAAGGCTCTCAGCACAACTCTTCGCCCACCTGCATGCCCAACGCCGTGCCGGGAGTGTCGTCGGCCAGCGGCTCCCCGCAGGAGACGGGCAAAAGCTCGCCCTCGCCCTGCTGCATCCACACCTCACTCGCCACGCCCCGCTCTCGGACTCGCAAGCGAGGGGCCGGCGGAGGGGAAGCCATCTCACCCGACGACGACAGCTCCTGTCCGCAGGGCTCCTCCTCCTGTTCGTCGCGCTGCGTGTACTGCCGGTCCGTCTTCAGCGCCTCCGAGAACGGACGGGGCCGCTGCCGGGACGCTCCCGATCCGGCGCTACACTGCCTGCGCCAGTGGACGTGTGTGTGGTGTGCGGAGAGCCTGCTCTACCACTGCACGTCGGACTCTGAGGGCGAGTTCTGGGAGCCGTGCTCGTGCGAGGACTCGATGGGCGGCCGGCCGCACACGCTGTGCTGCGCCCGCTGGACGGCGCTGTTGGCGCTGTCTCTTTTCGTGCCCTGCATGTGCTGCTACCTGCCCCTGCGCGCATGCCTGCGCTGTGGGGAGAGATGCGGCTGCTGCGGAGGAAAGCACAAGGCCGTGCGATGAGGCCTGACCGGGGGGAGGGCGTGTGGGCGGGGCTTATTGTGACGGGACGGGAGCACAAATACGTTGTCGTCATTCGAGGAACAGCCGTAGAGCCAGATCTCCTACATAAACCTTCACGATAATATCCCCTCGCCCCCTCCGAGGCCGTCTGCTGCAGTCAGCTCTTTCTATTCTCTGCTCGGACCCTTCATGCTCGTACCGGCGGTGGGTGCATGGGTTCGGGGAGATCGCTCTCTGATTTGCTGGTCGTTGGGGTCAGGGGTCGTCTCCGGGAGGTGGGGAGTGAATGGGGGATCAGTGACGTGTAAACAATTAAGTTTTTTTTTTCTCTTGGGTTTTATTTTTTATTTAATTATGGAGAAAATATGAGATGAAAAATGTTTATAGCTATGGTTATCAGATCTTTATTTGAGTATCTAATTTTACTTGAACTACTGAAAGATATTTTTTGCAATTGATTTAACGAATACACTCCCCTTGTACCTCTAAGTTACTGAGTTTTACCTCAAAGTCCAGAGGAGAGGAAGGCAGATAGACTTATTTCGAGGACTGTGTGCTGTGGTGAGGTTTTGTATATGGTCTTTGCGGTAGGTTTTTCACGTACGTTCGGCCAGAACATATCTGTGAAGGAGAACATGTTGAAGTCGTATCACTTTTAGTTGTTTGAGAACAGGGAACGTGATCGAGGGCAGTTTCACCAAAACCACCACTTTCACCACATACATGCTCATTCTTCTGTCAAGAGAGTATAGTTGTATTGAACTTGCCAGCAACCAAGAATGTTGCCTATATTTGAAGTATAGACCAAAAACGTGGAGAGATAATCTAGACGTGAATCTGCCTAACATTTGCACAGCAAATGTGAACCGAGGCCTTGAAATGTAGTTGTACACGCCACCAAAAAACAGTGCAATTAGTTATTAGTAAGAAGTAAAGAATAAAAGAGCAAAGGCTTGTTGTGTGTGACACAACATTTGAACTTTATCTGTCCATATGGCAACAAGAGAAGTACTCAATCATTAACTATAACGAGTTACAGAGCACCTCACGTGTGCTTTTGGGTCGTCGCACCGTGTCCTAAACAGAGCAACGAACTGACAGGACATTTTTTTCTTGGTAGCCCCGCCCACAGTGAAATCCCATTGGCTGGCTGTGACTGTGTTACAGAATATAATTTTGTTTTCACTGTGGACAGGCAAATGACTTGACGCTGAAAACTTTGTTGTCTGGCTAAAGGACGCAAGAATTTAGACCAATCAGTTCAAACACTGCCTGGCATAACGGTTTGGACCTCAAAGTGTTAAGAAACATTGCTTTAAAGATCTCGAAGCTGCTATTTCAACTCCCCTAAACTTGTCTTACCTCGCTGCTAGTAATGAGGAGTTAGGGAATCAGACACAGCCCTGTAGTCAATGTTTGAGTTAGGAAGACAACGCCTCTAAATTATGATATCTATGATGGGGAAGAACTAACGTCCAAACTCCAAGAGGTTTCTCCATCAATGTTGTATTAACTGCTCATTAGAGTCACTTTAAAAGAAAAGGGTTTTTCAGCAAGATGAACCACTGGACCATTCGATCTACACACATGCATTGTATTTCATTGTCCATCTGGACTCATTTCAGTCCATTTTCGAAGACGTGAAACATTCTTTCTCACACACACTCACTCACTCTTTATGGGCAGAATATTAGACATGAGTAGAGAAACACAAAAAGACCCAAAAATAGCACTGGAAAAAAGAACTTAGCGAGATGAGACCACCCTTGAGGGCCCTAGTCATACATCCTATTAATAAATGTGCCTTTTGATTTATTTAACCAATAATCTATCATTTCTAAGTAACGACGTACCTAAATACTCATTTTCTTTTCCAGGTTGTTTATTTCTGCCAATGTGCATATTTTAATATGTATGTGTCTATTAGTTTGAAAAGTAATCAATGGAAAATATTACCTGTTTATATATTTATTGAGATATTTATTCTAATTCTTTATTTATTTTTGGAGACGGGTTTTTATTTTCTGTGCTGTCTTACTTCTCTGACTTTGTGCCAATTTGCTGCTTTGAGGTGTTACATATCGTGGGTTTGTATCATTAATTAAACCCTAACTCTATATTTTAATGAAAAGTTTGCACTCTGAATCGTGTTTACATGTGTTTATGTACTCTAATTGTGGGACGGCATCATTCAGCATTCACTCATAACCACAATATCAGTCTGGTGTATTAGAGCACAAGACAGCAATAGTGCATTGTGCTCCATTCAAACATCCAGTTGGAAAGGCCGAATATCATGAAGAAAAGTCATATTTCTCCCTATTTTCAAAGGAAACACACAAGAATTTATATTTTGCATAAAGAAAAGTAAGTTAATATTTTCAGGGCAAAATATTGTCCCCCCAAAAAACAAACAAAAAAACAGAGTAATGGAAATTCTGTGCAGACAATATTTTTCAAATCAATATCAATAAAAATGAAATTAAAATCTGTGTATTAGTATATTTAACAAACACTACCTATATCCTCATGTAATTTAAATAATTGTACAAATAATTTGTATTATAGTGGTCCAAATTACAAACTTACAGAGAATTGGGAGGAGGACGTGCTTGGTTGTCACGAAAATAGTGTTAAAAAATTATTTTCTTGAAATAAGAGCCAGACGATTTCTGACAGTTCTGTTTGATATACATTCAATAATCACTCTGACCACTAGCCGGTGCCAATTTTAACCACAAACATTCTTGATTGTCCACAGGTGGGTGCCTCAGTCAGTGTAATGCAATTCCAGAGAGTAGAAGAATTACATCGAGAGAGTTTTCACATTTATTTAAAAATGTAATATAAATACAGAAGAGCTGGATGGACAGAAAAGATCTTAAAGTGTGAGCATGTACCAATGTGTGAGCTCAGGACAGGTGCTGGCGCTTGTGTTTCAGGATCTCTGTCGAGGTGAGAGTCAGGTCTTTATTACAGATGTCACAACGATAGACCCTGGTCAGACCTGATGAAGATGATGAGGATGCTTGTACGCTTTCAGACTCTGAAAACAAAGAAAAACATTTACTGTGCAGAACTGATAAGCGATATTCAAATCTAGAGCATTTACAGAAAAAATACTGAAAATATTATTGCTAAGACATGAGAAGAATTAAATATAATTTTGTATTCGAAACTAAATATTAAGATATTATAATAGCTATAATATAATATTATTTATATTTTGAATAATTTTTCATTTTAGACCCCCCCCCCCCCCCCCCCCATTTTTTTTCAATTTTAAACTTGTGCAAATTTTGTAATATATATGTAAATATATTACATTGCTGATATTTGTATCTGTCAAAATAATTTTCGAAATCTACAGCCAGCCTAATTCACTTTCACAGCTTCATTGTGTTAATAATCATGGTTTTGCAAACTATTCTTCAGAGAAAATGTTGAATAAAGAGTTGGAAGCTTAATGGTGGTGACTTTGAAGTCATGTGACTGTGATGTAGTTCATTTAAAGCCTATATTTAGGTTTTTAATTACTTAATTGCTCCAAAATTCATAAAAGTTGTGTTCATGGAAATAATAATATTGGGTTTTTGTTGAGGGAACCAGGGTGACGCTAACTTCCAGGTTGGCCTAGAAAAATACATCATCACTGCACTGCTCTATAGTAATACATCCAAGCATCTTCTGAGCCTTATAGTGAAAAGACAAACCACAAAAGCTGACTTATAAGAGCACAATCCTGCTTCCTGCCGCTCACCTTCCTCAGCCTGCTGTTCCTCTGGGGGCCTGCAGGTGGCCTCGTGTTGCATGCGCTCCAAAGGCGTCAGGGGCATGTAAAGGTCACAGTGAGGGCAGCTCCAAAAACTGCGTAAACATTCACTGTACAGGTCCTTAGAGTCCTACACGACACGCATTAAAAAACATAGGAAGTGGTGCTATTAGAGCACTGTAAGAAAGGGGTTTTAAGCACATCCTGTTTGAGGAAGAGCACTTACACACAGACAGTTGTAGGTAAAGTAGCTGCACAAACGCAGGCCTCCTTTAATGGGATCTGGTTCGGTTTTCATGCCAGGAAACAGAGAGCCGATAGCCGAAGCGGAAGACAGATCGGGATCCAGTTGGGGTCCGATGTACAGGTTCTGAGACTGCAGCGCTGTCAGACGCCTCAAACTGTAACTAACCTATGAGAGAAAGTCATTATCATGTGCGTTTGATCAAGATTGATAGTATATAGGGGTGGGCGATATGGAAAAAATATATCACGATTTTCTTTTTGGAAATATCATGATTCACGATTCTTTGTCATGTTGGTTTTACTATTTTACAAGTTGTCTGAGCATTACAGGCAAAAATTTCCCTATTATAAACACAAAGCCTTTCAAGGTAACAAAAAAAAAAGAATGGCAGATATTTAGGCCAAAGTGGGCGAAGCTAAAAATATTTGTCATTATTTTATCTTTCTTATTAAAAAATAAGAACAAAGATACACAAATATGCACAATATACAAATAAAACAAACAGTGCTTTATTTTCAGTAATTTAGCAGGAGTATTCAATGAAATTGAATGAACAAATATAAAAATTAAAAATAGACTGATTCCTAAAGCAACTGTATTAAAGTTTTTCAGTCAAGAATAGAGAGTGATTTTTCTCTTTGCATTTTGTTGTTTTATTAACGTTAAAGGAATAGTTCACCCAAATATAAAAGTTCCACAATCAATTCTGTCATAGTGTTTTATTTTTATACCATAATTTACTCAAAAGTTGTTTTAAACCTGAATGAGCTTCTTTCTTCTGCTGAACATAAATGCTATTTTGAAGAAGGTGGAAAACCAAACAGTTGCTGGTCCTCAGTGACTTCCATAGGATTTTTTCCTACTATCAAATTCAGTGTGGACCAGCAACTGTTTGGTTACCCTCATTCTTCAAAATATCTTCTTTTGTGTTCAGCACAAGAAAGAAATTAATAGAGGTTTGAGACAACGTGTGAGTGAGTAGCACGATACTATGATATTTCTTCAAAAGCAGATCGTGGAGACATTTTTATCGTCCACGACCAAAAATCGGCATATCGCACACCCCCAATAGTACAGATGCATTATTATGTTTGCCTCTTTACCTCGGTGTATAACAGAAACCGCACGAGTCCTTCACAGAGCTTATCCAGTTCTCTGCGGGACACTTTG
The DNA here is from genome assembly GCF_936440315.1 of Barbus barbus. Lineage (NCBI taxonomy): Eukaryota > Metazoa > Chordata > Actinopteri > Cypriniformes > Cyprinidae > Barbus > Barbus barbus. Next base: position 4,501,320 of record NC_136750.1, read on the forward strand.
GGCCCGTCTGCCCCGAGTCCGGCGGAGGAGCCCGGGCCGCCCTGTCCGATCTGAGCCTGAAGCAGCCTCTCCCATTCACCCCGCAGACTGAGGGCCGAGGAGAGCACCTTCAGCGCAGAGTCTCCGTCAGTCAAACCCAGCTCCAGCCAGCCGTCCACCACCATCCGTGTGCAGTCAGCGTTACTGTCCACAGAGCTGGCCACCAGCAGCAGAGCCTGTGACAGAGAAGAAAAAGGACTTCTTAGCAACATATACTACCGTTCAAAAGTTTCAAGTAGGGCTCGCTGCAGTCCACAAGATCCAGGGGGCGGGGTTGGATCCACATCTAGGGGGTGGAGATTGGTAAGTTTAGGGGTGGAGATGGGTGGGTTTAGGGATCAGGGGGTGGAGATGGGTAGGTTTAGGGGTGGAGATGGGTGGGTTTAGGGATCAGGGGGTGGAGATGGGTAGGTTTAGGTATATGTAAGGTGGGAGGAGTTGGATCTGGATCCAACCACGCCCCCTGGATCTTGTAGGCTGCAGCGAGACGCTCCTCAAAAGTTTGGGGCTGGTTAAGATTTTTAAGTGTTTTTAAAAGAAGTCTCTTAATCTCAGCAAGGCTGCATTTATTTGTTCAAAATACAGTATAACACATGGTCCCACTTTATACTGGGTGGCCTTAACTACGATGTACTTACTTTTAAATTAATCATTTGATACAATGCACTAATTGTGTACATACATGTTTTTACATTGTAATTATATTTAAAAAAACGGAGTGTCTATTTACACTAGCTCTGCCCATTAACGTGTGATTGAGCTAGTCAACACTAAAAAAAGACGACAATTCAGCATCAGTTTCAGCGGCGTAGATGGTAGGCGTTTACCTTTTTACGCGACTCGAGTTCGAGCCCGCCTTTTGCTTTTTTTCTCCCTTTTCAAATGTCATAATCGCATCAGAAAGGCATTTATTTTCAATAAAAATTAAGGAAATAATCAAAAAGTTGAAAATAAAGTATCGGGTAAAAAACCTTAATTTCTTTTCGACTGAAGAAAGAAAGACATAGACATCTTGGATGACATGGGGGTGAGTAAATTTTCAGCAAAAGTTTTTTTTAAAAGTGAACTAATCCTTTAAGGTTTTATCATGATTGACTGCGATTTAACTGCGTTGACACACAACATGCCTTTGTTAAAATGAAATAAAACCACTTCTCATAAAGAACAAGAACATGGTCTTCTTTTTAATGAAATACCAATGGTTATATCTATAGGCTAATTATGCATTCATTATAATAACTTGTTTAACGTATTCTTCATTCTTTCAAGCAGACATATTTATTTCTATAAATAAATTTAGATTCATCTTTAGGGCTACTAAGGTTTTTTAAAAGTTAAAAAGTAAATAAATAAATTTAGATTAATCATTAGGGCTCCTAAAGTTAAAAAGTCTTGATTAACATTAATGACTCGGACAATAGCAACTAAATTAGGCTGCTATCCCTTTAAAACCGAATGCACGGATGCAATGTACTGATACACGTTCTCCCTACTGTTTACGTTCACTTAAGACGCAATCAACTGTGTTTACGTGAATACCTGTCAAAACGGATATTTCGACATCATTTTTTGTGTATTTCTCTGTTAATGCGACGTGAAAGAGTACATGTGCTGTGAGAGGTGCTTTCTTTCACTGCGTGTATGCTTCAGAAAACGGGACCGAATTGAGTTCTCTCTTGCGTCGTCAGATTTATGCATATGCCTGCTCTTCTCTTACTCCCACATATTGACATTTTTGAATGTTTTATGCGCCGTGCAGCAAGTGTGTTTTAGCTTATGTCCCGCCAGTTCATATGTTCGCATCTAACCTCCGAACCACACAGCAGATTCCTTCTGCTTGAATCTCTTCCCAAATCGTCTCGTTTTTATTCGTTGATGAAAATGTCAATAGATTTATGTCATAATTTTTGACATTCAAAAAGAGTTTTCGTTCGTTATCGTCTCGTTGTCGTCAGTGAAAAAAATGTAGTTGACAAATTATTCGTCAGCGAAATTAGCACTGCTACCCATCCCACCAAACCTGCCCCTAACCTTACCCGTATCCCACCTCAATAGCAGCAAAAGCGTTTTGTAATGTTATATGAACACAATAAGTACAATGTACCTACTTTTTGATGTAAGAACATAGCAGTTAAGGCCACTTAATATAAAGTGGGACCTAACATATTATATATATAAAATATTTTAAAATTTAATTTAATGCAGAGTTATATTTTACTTAACCTAAAACCATAAAAATCATTTTCGTTGCTTGAAATAAAATAATCTAACTTAAATAAAACCAAATATTAAAACCCTTCAACTTCAGCTAGTTGCCAAAGCAAATTTCATGTAGTTTAACTTAATGTACTAATGATAGAAATGAATAAATAAACTATATATACTGCTTAATATTTTTTTCGATACCACAATGCATTTTTTTCAGGCTTATTTGATGAATAGAATAGTGTTTATTTGAAAAATAAATATTTTGTAATGCTATAACGCTTTACTGTCCATTTTTGATTTGCTAAATTGCTGAATAAAAGTACTAATTTCTTTAAAAAATCCTACTTAGCCCAAACCTTTGTGTACTTTGTTTTTCTTGTTTGTTTTGTCTATTATCATGTTTTCAAGGTAAGTTTAAATTTAATGACTCTAAAATTGTAATGTTGTGTAGCCATTGAGTAATAAATTAATAAACAAAATTTTTCTCACATCTTGAATATATGTGAGTGTACAAATTAAATTTTATTAAATGTTTTAAGTAAAAATGATTTGTAAAAGTTTACTTATTTAATTTAATTGTTTTATTATTTCAGAAATATCATTGGGCTTTTTTATAACATGTACCAACCCTGCCTTGTCTTTAAAAGAGATTTATTGCGTTTTACACAGTCATGAGGGTCTGCAGGGGTCCGCTCTATCTATTTTGTATAAAAACTAAATGTTGGCAGCATTTCAGTGTGTTTCTTGGTTCAAACGGTAAATAAGGAAAAAAAAGAAAATTCTATATGAGGGTCACTATTTTCCCAGCCGTCACTGACCTGTAGTGCTGGTACCCGCAAACAGTTCGAGATGTAAGGCTTGTTTGTTTCCAGCAGGGTAACGAAAGCCAGTAACTGATGCCTGTTGCTCTGGCCTTTATCAGCACCTACAGAGAGAGGATGTAAGAGTACAGCAGTGAAACGGAGGACAGAGTCCATCATGATTCCTGTCCCATTACAAAGAGGTGCATGTACCGAACTCGCTGGACTCGTGCTCGGGGACATGCAGAACTTCAGGGTCACTGGCAAACACACTGGTTGGGTGGATCACAACGCCTTGTTTATTACGTGTGTGGAACACCTAACACGCAAACACAAAAGAATGTTAGCTGTCCAAAGCTGCCTGATATTACTGTGTATACTCGTGAAGCCGTTACCTGCTCTGAGTCTTTGCGGGTTGCGTTGTGCTCATCTGGCATGGCCAGCTGTGGGTAAAGGCCGCGGCACAGCACCAGTTTGAGCAGAGCCTGCTGCCGCGATGACAGATCTGCACTGGCGTATGCAGATTCCTGCAGCTCATTCACATTGTGACGCAATTTGAACTTGACTTCCTGTAAGAGCCAGGCAACCAAGGATTAGGGTCATATTCATATTAGGGTTCTCCTGGGTCATATTTCATAAATAACATTTTTCAAAAATAAAATAAAGCCTATTTTTGACTAGGATCACCAAGGCTGCATTTATTTGATCAAAAATACAGTAAAAAATACTGTGAAATATTAAAATTTTACATATTTTCTAATTTAATATATTTGAAAATGTAATTTAAAATTCTCTTTTCTTTCCGCCTTATGCTATAAAATCAAAATCAGCTGAGGCACCTGTATGTCCACAGCCTGTTCAGCATCATCTCTTCTCTTCTTGCTCGATCCTGCTCCTTCATCATCAGACCCAGACAAGGCGTCTCCCTCCAATCCTTCCTCCAGGCGCAGAACTTTCCTCTTGGTGTTCTCCTGGAGCTCATGGTCTCGTTTCAGCTGGTGTAGCTTCTGTCTCTCCGTAAGTCTCTCTCTGCGCCGGGCTCGGTCCTGCAGCTGTGCCCTGCCGCCTGTATTTGCCTCCAGCAGACCGTGAGTCCGCAGCAGCTCCTGCAAGAACCAGAAGACACTGTCAAGGTCAGTCACATGGGCAAACGCAGCTGAAGCTGTTAGAAAGTCACAGAGGAAACCGTTGATATAGAGCCGCTGACTTTAAACTGTCGTCTGAGGTTGACCATTTCATAAAGCCTCTGTTCCTCCAGCCCTCTCCTCCTGCACCACTTTCTGGAGCCACTTCCTCTGTCTGCTTTCACCTGTTGTCATCGGATATATTGATATTATTAGACAATATGGTTATTTTAAGTTACTTTTAGTTTACCTTTGATGTCATCTAAAACACCCTCACAGTTCAACTCTAAACCAGTAATAATCACTAGTAATAACACAGTTATATTTGGCAAATCTCAAAACAAATATCTATTTACTATACATGATCATTGTGGTATGTAAGTTCAATTGTAGCATGATTTTAGTTTTTGAATTTGTAATTTATTAGGACAAAATTGTGTATAATTATAATACTGCCCATTTAGAGTTTATTATTGGCTTACTAACACTTCTCACAATAGTTGAACACTGTCTATGAGTAGTATATTTTTATTTAATGCTATGTCAGCATCTTAGGCTATTTTCATGGCGAAAACAATTAAAAACATTAAATACAAGTATAACAAATACAATAAAAACCAGCAAACAAACAAGTTATAACACTGTCAATGAAGACTTTACATATTATGCATTATACAGTTAGGGAGCAAAAGGACTAAAAGTATGGAAGCCCATTTTTGCCATGAAATAAAAGAAAAAGGTAGCTTGTGACTTTTAATCTCACAATTCTGACTATTAGTTCTTAACATTAAATCTTGCTATTTTTCTCATAATTATGAGTTTATAACTCAATTTCAGCTTTATACCTCACAATTTTAAGAAATCTCAGAAATCTGTTTTTTTTTGTCAGAATTGCAAGTTTGTTAGACAAAATTAATTCCCAATTAAGCTTACAATTTATTTATACATATAATAATCCCTTGCAATTTAGATTTTTTTTTTCTTCTCTGAATTTTGAGTTTATATATCTATTATGAGGTGCCTAACGTTGTGGATGAAAGGATCTGTCTGTAATCTGTATCATGATGCATACAGTAAATGCACATTTCATTCAAGACATATTTTGGCACATTCCATTTCATATTAATATGAACAGTAATAGTATTAATAGTAACATTTTATTTACTTTATTGAATATTTATTAAGCAACATAATTATTGTACAAAGAAATGGTGAAAAAAAATAAAAAAATTTGTAATGCTCATGCAGGCCTCCAGCGCTGATACACAAAAACAGGCAAAGAGGCCGAAAGACTGACCTGCACCCAGGCATTAAAGGTGTTCATCAGAGAGAAGGGGTCACCCTGGTTGCTGTTCAGGGGCTGGCGAGTGGTGGAGCAGTCAGGGTTGTGCTGAGCACTGCGCAGAAACGGAGACTGGACACTCAGCGCAGCGGCAACCGTCAGCACCGGCTCCACCAGCTTAAAGACTGAACCCAAAACAAGCATTTTTCCTGGACAAACACAAGTAGGAGCATTTACAATACCATTAATTCATTAGCAAGCTTAACTAACCACACAAAACAGCAGCTAAGGGTTTTTTACCAATGACCACATCCACAGGCAGTTGAGCCAGCAGTCTGCCAATGGATGTGAGCTCCCCGTGTTCATCTAGCGCCCCCTGTTCTTTCAGATACATCACTCCAGTCTGAATACTAGAAGCGGGAGGAGGGTCTATGAAGGCAAAAGTGCGAGGGTCACCCAGACCCATGCTCTTCATCTGCAGAAACATCATTTAAAACATGTCTTAGTCCAGCATCTCACTTAGTTTTTATAATTATCTGTTAAAATTATGCCCCTTGACACCATGACTTAATTATACAAAAGCACTGTTTTATGATTTTCATGAAACCAAAGATTCGTTTCCCCAAATGTGAGAGGGCACCTGTAGGATGAGGGAGTCTAGTGCCACCCTGTGGATCTCAGGAACAGGATATGGGGCAAAGGCGTCGTAATCAGATTCAGAGTAGAGTCGGTAACACACTCCCGGTCCAGTTCTGCCTGCTCGTCCCTTCCTCTGTTCAGAACTGGCCCTGCTGATCCAGAACTCCTGCAGCCTCTGCATCTTGGCCTTCGGATCAAAACTCATCTCTTTCACCTTTCCTATTGAGAAACAGTGATGTTTCAACATTAAGAAAGGACGATGATATATAAAAGTTGGTGGCAGGCTCTGATAAAATGTTAGAATTTTAAATAATAAAATATTAGTTGTGCTCATAAGTTTGCATACCCCTTGCAGAATATGCAAATGTGTTAATTTTAACAAAATAAGAGAGGTCATGAAAATTGCATGTTATTTTTTTATTTAGTACTGTCCTCAATAAGCTATTTCACATAACAGATGTTTATGTATATTCCACAAGAAACCATCCCGATCCCCGACTGTTTTTCTGTTTTGTGATAGTTGTTCATGAGTCCTGCGTTGGTCCTGAGCAGTTCGACTTCCTGCTGTTCTTCAGAAAACCCCCCCAGCTCCTGCACATTCTTTGGTTTTCCAGCATCTTCTGCATATATGAACCTTTTCCAAAAGTGGCTATGATTTTGAGATCCATCTTTTCACACTGAAGACAACTAAGGGAGTCATATGCAACTATTACAGAAGGTTCAAATTCTGATGCTACAGAAGGAACAACCATGCATTAAGAGCCAGGAGGTGAAAACGTTTTGAATTTGAACATCAGGGTAAATGTAACTCCTTTTGTCTTCTGAGAAACATGTAACTATCTTCTGTAGCCTCTGAAGGGCAGTACTAAATGAAAAAATATGGTATTTAGGCAAAATAAGAAAAATGTGCACATCTCCATTCTGTTCAAAAGCCCCCCCCCCCCATGTAAACTTTTAAACGGGGTCATTTTTATAAATTCAGTTATTATTTTTCTTGTGAAGTATATATAAACATCTGTTATGTGAAATAGCTTATTCAGGACAGAACTAAACAAAAAAATAACATGCAAATTCCATGAACTCTCTTATTTTGTTAAAATTATTAACATATTCGCATATTCTGCAAGGGGTATGTAAACTTATGACCACAAATGTATATATATATATATATATATATATATATATATATATATATATATATATATATAATTTTTCTTAAATTTTAAAATGATAAAATATATATATAGTTATAATATAATATAATATATAATATATATAGAAACTAGGAAAATAATAAATAACAACAGGTACCTGAATCGACCACAAAGCGCACTCCATCTATAGTAACTGAGGTCTCAGCAATATTGGTAGAAATTATGCACTTTCTCACACCTGGGGGTGCAATGTCAAACACCTGAAGGTCAAAGTTCACACATAGAGAAATGATTTAAAACTAATATACTGACATAGTTTATAAACCATTCAAATGTTTGGGGTCTTTTTTAATGTTTTTGAAAGAAGTCTCTAATGCTCACCAAAGCAAAACATTTATAAAGTAAGAAAACACAGTAAAATTGTGGAATATTCTAACAATTTAAAATAACTTTTTTTCTATTTTAATATATTTTTGAAATGTAGCTTATTTCTGTGATGGCAAAACTGAATTTTAAGCATCATTACTCGAGTTAAGATAAGTGGAAATAAGAATCACAGATCAAAAGCTAATAAAACGACAACAAAAAAACATCTAGTGCAAAGAGATAATGACGAATCCACCATCTCCTGTCCTGAATGAACCTGCTCTAGTGCAGATGTACCTTATCCTGCTGGGCCAGTGAGAGTGTGCTGTGCAGAGGAAGGACGATCCAGCGCTGAGTGTGTGTGGCGTATGTCTGACAGGCCTCTTGGATGGTGGAGATCTCAGCCACTCCGCTGAGGAACAGCAACAGGTCTCCTCTCTCCTCCGGCGGGTACCGCTGGTCAATACCCTGCAGCACACGCAGGTACGGACGCGGGTCCAGTTTCTCAGAGCGGGACACGTGCTCTTCTGGAGGAATGGGCTGGTAGATCACCTACACACACAAGCACGCGAGAAACTTACACTGCAATTCATTCACAAAAAACAAAGTATTGAGAGCTCACCTGAATGGGGAAGAGTCTGCCTGGCACCTGCAGAACAGGTGCGTTATTGAAATAGCTGGAGAAGAGTTTGATGTTGATGGTGGCCGACATGAGGACCAGCCGCAGGTCTGGGCGCAGGGGCAGAAGGGAACGCAGCACTCCCAGCAGGAAGTCACAGTGCAGGTGTCTCTCATGCACCTCGTCCACGATCAGCACCTGGTACTGGCCCAGGGAATCGTCCCGCTGGATCTGCCGGAGCAGGAGACCCTCGGTCAGGAACAGAAGTTTGGTAGCTGTGGTGCGGCTGGTCTCAAAGCGGATCTGGTATCCAACCTGAAGACAGAACGTACAAGACAATATGTATTTGGAAACTGTTTTCTCTGCCAAGATACTTTAACTCAGTCCGTTTGCATTTAGTATGAGTTTTCTTGTCATATATTGTGATAAAGAAAAATTATAAAATTCATATTTCTTATAAACCACTTTTATTTGTATAGTGATTCTGCTAATGATTATAGCTATATACACAGTTATATTAATTAATGATTGAATATATGCATGGCTCTCTTTCTCTCTCTCTATATATGAAGAGTTCAGATGCAAAAATGCCATCTGAATTTTCCCTCTAAAATTGGCATTTTTATCAGACTCCTATGTTTACGTTCAGCAATTTTACTCTAATGACAATGTATAGGTCCTTTTCTATGCAATTAAAGTGAAATAACTGAAAATAAACATAGGAGCCTTATAAAAATGCTCATTTTAGAAGAAAATTTCAGACGGCCTTTGCATCTGAACTCTTCATATATATATATATATATATATATATATATATAAATAATTGTAAACCTGTATGTATATACATACATGAATATATAAATAGAATTATAATGTAAAATTATGAAATAAGCATTATTTTTATTAACTATTCTCATTAATTGGAATAGTATTTCTGTTAATAATTCCTGTTTAAAAAAAGGTCAGTTTCAACTAGCCTATTATATTATTATTATTATTATTAGCCATTAAAGAAATATGCAAACAGAAAATGAAGCCTGTAAACATTTAAGAATTTCTGCATTCATTCCAATAAGAGTACATTTTTATACCTAATTCTCATTTACATAATGAAAATCATCCTGTATGTGCAAATCGTATTTGTTTATTTGTTGTGAAAATGATACTGATCTTTGTACCTTGGAGCCGTACAGGTTGAGGCTCTCAAAGCTGACTCTCTTGGCCAGTGAGATGCAGGCAATGCGGCGTGGTTGAGTGCAGGCTATGTGGTTGAACCCTGATGCCAGCAGATACTGGGGCACCTGTGTGGACTTTCCACACCCCGTGTCTCCAGCCACCACCACCACAGGATGAGTCCTCACCATCTCCACTATCCTGTCCTGGTACTGGAAGATGGGGAGGCTTTTCTGCTCCTTTCTCAACTTGGAAAGCTTGCTGAAGCTCTGCTTCTGGTTGAAGTCTAGGAAATGAAGGAGGGCAAGACGGCAGTCTGTGATCTCCTGCCTGCCAGGACCAGAAGGGTCCCTGCGCCTCTTGTGCTCAGATCCTCCCAGGCGCTCCTCTATGTCTTTGGAGCACACTGAGATGTTGATCCTGTACCTGGCATCATAATCCTTTGGAAGCCCCAGATCCACAGATCCAGACTTCTTCCTGGCTTCTCCCTCGCGTGACTCCTGCCTGCTGGATTTGGCTGCAGACATCTCTCTCTTGGCTTTGAATCTCTGGAAGCGCTCAAAGAAGCTCCAGAACGCCTTGTGTTCGGCGCCGCCAGTCTGGATGTAGTCATGCTGGCGGAAAAACACCTCGTCCAGCTGGGCTCGACACCGAGGACTGTCCCAGTCCCAGCTCCGGCTCTCCTGTCGCTGATGGGACATCTTTAACCACACACAGTGCGATTATCTCACATTACTATTGTTAATATTTATAGTGGACTTTTCTCAGCTATTGTAAAGCACATTTGAAGCTACATGTTTGGGATATTTACGCTTCTTGAAAAGGTGCGATACCGGAGCGTTAACTTGAGGGGACCGTTTCTGGTCTGTCTGTGTTTACAGTCCGGCTACTGCGCGTGCCAACACACAATAGTTCCTACAGCAACAGTTCAGACGTTCAGCGTGTTTAAATGAAAATTACTACATCAAACATCAAATACTGTGGATGAAACCGGTTTGTGGAGTGCAAAGATGCCTGCATCCCTCATGCACTAGTATATTTATCTTTTTTTCCAGTTTATGGACAGTTAACATGATAGCAATGTCCCATAAAAACAATATTTTTAAAAATATTTTAAGTATAAATATAGTTTTATGACCTCACAGTAACTGACTGTAAAGATTGCTTTTGCACAAAATAAAATAATCCCCTCATATACCACAGAAGCATTTAAATAGCTGAGGAAAACAAACATAATTTTGGTTAAACTTGGTGAAATTGGAAGTTTAAGGAAATTATTTAAAAAATGTACAAAATAATTGTCCATTCACAGGTGGACAACTGCATTGTTCAACACGATTAACAATGAAACGGCAGATTGTGTGTGCTATTGATTGACAACATCTGAAATCACTGCAAGTCTGTATTTGAAGTTTTCAATCATCTGTAGGCATTTTTCACAAATTTCACACTGTATTAATCAGATACACATTTTATTTGTGAAAGGTTGCTAAATTGTTAAATCATGGCGAATGAAACATTGTTTTCGTTTCTAAATGTATTTTTAGTGTTAAATGTAATCCCTGAATCAAATTTAAATCACTCCAGACTTCTTTTCAAGTGTTTCCACGTGTAACTCAAACTTTAAAATCACATTACATACATACATTTTGCACAAACGTCATGAAAAGACTTCAGATGTTCACATTTAAGTTTGTGAGCGCGACACTAGAAATACACACTCCTTGAACCAAAGAAAAGTGAAGGTACAGACCAAAAAAAAAAAAAAAAAAAAAAAAAAAAAAAAAGCTAAATCAATCACATTCAAAAAATAAAAGCTTCACTTTAAGAATGTATTCACTAAAAATGACAAAACTGTTAAAAGGAGAAAAATCTGATTTATTTACATATCTTTAGACAGAATAAACCCCTCATACCGCTCTCCTCTTAAAATATACAAATGTATAAAACAATAGTTAGACAAAACAGGTCAAAAGTCCATCCCTCTCTTCAGCAAGGCTATGCTGGGTTATTCCACATATGTTATTAAAACATTTGCCACCTGAGAAAACAAAACGGTTCATAAAATCTCACAGTTCATTATAATCTTCGAGCAACTCATACTCCTGTCTTCTCCTTGATCCAGGCCCTGAATTTTGGCACGTTTGTGTAGATGCCTGGCTTGTTTCTGCGAGCACAACCGTCACCCCAGCTCACCACTCCCGCCAGGAACATGCGGTCATTCATTGAAATGGACATAGGGCCGCCAGAATCCCCCTGAGTGAAGAAAAAATAGTGTTGTTTAGATGGAGGATACTGACATGTGAGCAAACAAAGAAAAATAAAGAGAAACCGTTAAATAAAATGGCAATTACATTAGGGATGCCCAATGTTAAAATTCCAAAAAGCAGATAATCATATTTTGATGAATAACCAATAAATGGCTGATATTAAAAGTCTATATTATTTAGTCTAAATTAACTAAACATTAAACCGTATAAACAAAAATCATTTTAAATGCTTTATGTATATACAAATACACACATGCACACATTTACATATATTAATATAATTTATATTATATATAAATATATTTAATATATAAACATAACATTTTTCTTAAATATATACATGCATGTGTATGTATTTATATATACCTAATAAATATACACAGTACACACACATATACTGAGTAAACAAAAACTTATTTCGGATGCGATTAATCATTTGACAGCACTAAATTACAACAACAATAATAATATGTATATTGTACGATAACCGATAAATGGGCAATTTTAAATTCAATACTACTTGAAAAAATAAAACTATAAAGCAAAACACAAACATATTTTAAAATGCCTCAGTTGATTTTTGGCATTGCATCACTATCATGCACAATATGAAAAATCAATATTCATTTCAAGAAGATTACATTCAACAGTGTTATTTAAATAAGTGATTTTAAAGATCAACCTTAAGTGAGCATGGTCAAAGATCTAAATCTAAAAATAGGGAAAATTAGCATTAATAAGTGAATATCCAATGTCCACCAAAACTGATATTGTAAGAAAGAAATCTCTAATACTGATTATAGAAATAAAAATATACATACAAGTGCTCATGATTTTTCTTTTCAAAGTACTTAAAGTGTGCTTCTGCTCCAGTGATCAATAGACTTCTGAAACCCACCTGGCAAGCATCCACTCCTCCAGCCAGAACGCCAGCACACGTCATGCGGGATGTGATCTGTCCATTCATTAGTTCATCACACACCGTGCCGTTGATGATGCGGACATTCGCTTTCTGCAGCACAGGTGCTCCAGCGCCTGAAACACACACCACACATTTACTGAATGGTTTTATTTACAATATTTCTAAATCTTTGTTAACATTAGTTAGTAAGAATACAAGTAATATTCATTGTTAGTTTATGATCACTCAAGTCCAATAAATACACAGCTTTTTGTTTTATAGTGTATTAGTAAATATCAAAATCTGCTAACTAATAACATTAAGATTAATAAATGCTTGAGTGGTATTTTTCATTGTTTATGTTAACTAATGGAACTTTATTGTAAAGTGTAACTGATAGGAATGTTTGATCTCGGGATGAAATATATCAGGCTTTGTGAAAGGTATGCAGCATCATTGTGTAGCTCTTTTACTGACCCCCTTCTCTAGTGGCACCCCAGCCAGTGATAGTGACCGTTTCACCAGTGGGGAAGACGTCAGTGGCAGCGGGCAAGCAAATGGTTCGAATGGTCGCACTGAAGGTCACAGGTGTGTCCAGCTCCATCAAAGCGATGTCATTGTCATAGGTGTAGGCGTTGTAATTTGGGTGAGTAATGATTTGTTTTAGGACTCTCTTTGTTGCCTGCTGTTTCTCTTTTTGTCTGTGGAGACCCAAGTATGCTTCCCATGTTCCCGGCTGAGCATATCTGTGAATTCATCAGAAGTACAGACATGAATGTTTTGTCTGCCATACTAAATGTCTTGAGTAAGAAAACCAATGTAACCAATGACCGATATAAGTTTAAGACTGAACGGTTTATATTAAAGCAACACTATGTAACTTTTTTTTTTTTAAATTTCTGCTTTGATAAGATGTCCTGTATCTGTGTATAGCAGTGTGTTGACCACAAACAAATCAATGTTTTCCAAAAGACGCATGCAGTTTTATTTTTTACAACTAGAGGGCCAAAAGTTACATAGTGTTGCTTTAATATATGGTCTTATTTTCAATCCAATTGGCAATATACCAAATCAAGATACTAGAACTTCTGCTATTTAACACATTCACTTTTTACATGATAATTTCTAAAGTCAACTCTTCTGCTCACCAAGGTTACATTTATTTGAAGGAAACACATTAAAAATAATAAAATTGTGACATTTTACCATGGACATGTTAATAAAATGTATTCTATTTGCATATGTTTTGTAATTTATTCCTATGATGGCAAAACCAAAAGTCATTCTAATATGCTGAATTGCTGCTCAAGAAACTTCTCATTATCATCAATGTTGAAAACATTTTTGTGGAGATCATGAAATACTACCATTAAATGTTTGGGGTAAGATTTAAAGATGAAAAAAAGAGAGATTCATATTTTTATTCAGCAAGGACACATTAAATTGATAAAGAGGCAGTAAAGACATCATAAGATTTCTATTTCAAATAAATGTTGTTCATTGAACTTTCTAGTCAAAGAATTCTGGAAAAAAAAGTATTGTTTTTTGTTTTGTTTTTAAAAGCCAGCAACAACTGTTTTCAACACTGACCATAAAAATAACCATTATTAACTGAGCACCATTAATAACAGATGACAACTGAGCATGACTTCTGAAGGATCTTGATGTAGTAATGATGCTGAAAATTCAGCTTTGATCACAGCAATAAATGACAGTTAATTATTTTAAATTTTAATAACGTTTTACTGTATTTATAACCAAATAAACACATCCTTGGTGACATCTTTTCAAAAAAAAAAAAAAACGTTTTTTGAGATAAAGTGCTTTTTTAGGCCAGAAATGTTTAGTTAATGCTGTAGGTTTCTCAAGTCAAAGTTCTAGATTAAAGAGAGAAAAAAAAGAAAACAGAATATTTACTTGATTTTGGCATCGTCTTGTACGCAGTGGGCAGCCGTCACAAGCCATCGGTCACTGATGACTGATGCACCGCAAACATGTGCCGTGTTTTTAACGTGCAGGCTGACCTGCCATGGGAACTCGCCCACATCGGCTTCCTGCCCACCCACAATTCGAGACTTTGTGTAAGCCCTCTTGCCACAGTCTAGAGGAGAAAGAAAGAGCAATAGAAATCAACATTAAACAATGCAGGATGTGTGTTGAAGAATAGATGTGAGGAAGCAGATGCCACACACCACATTTGGATTCATCCGAGTTGTCGCCACAGTCATCTTGTCCATCACACATAGGGTTCGGTTTGGTGATGCATTTGCCATTATTGCACGCAAATGTTGAGACTTTACAAATATCTGTAAGACAGAAAGACAAGCAATGAGAAAGAATGAAGAGAAGGAAACTGCTTTCGACATATATTCTCTGAATATTTTCAAATACAATAAAAAAAGCTAACACTAAATTAAATAAGATATCATCACCTCTTGCACAGCCTTCTTCATCTGAGCCATCTTTACAGTCGGCATTCCCGTCACACTTCAGCTTCTCTGAGACACACTGATCGTTCTTGCATTTAAATTGTCCAGTCTTACATCCTGTCAGAGAAGAGGGCAACTATGTTAAACCAGGTGAGGATGTGGTTTTGAGTGGGAGAGAATGAGGAAGAGAGAGAAGACAGAAGCTAGTAGTCGTCTTGCTGTCTGGCACATCAACAGCCAGCCTTTGGGTCGTCAGGTACCTCCTGAGGAAACGGGTTTCAGAGGAATTTCCAAATCACAATAAGATCATGTATTGAATTTGATCAATACATTTCTAAGTCATCTCCTGTAAGTTATCACATTTTGGCTGGAAACCTGTTGTACGCAATCTACTTCTTGCCTTCTGTCCTCTGATCGATAGTTCATACTTTTTTAGCAAGAAATTTTAGCCTCCTTCAGGTTCTTTTTATTCTGAAATCTTTTTTTATAAAGTGAATGCAAGAATAACATATATATATATTTTTTTAAAGATGAACATTTACTTGATGGAAGCTACTTAGGTTTACTTGATTATCCATACAGCATTTTTTGAAAAATCCAGTTAAAATATCAGTATTAAATATGATACATTAGGCTTTTGAAGAACGTTTATCCCTCAGTCATCACTGTTTTGTTGCGCTGCATTTTGCCCCCCCACAAAAAAAAAAAAAAAAAAAAAGCATTTAAATCATATTATTAAATCATTATTGGGAGATACAGAGTGGCAAATGATTTTTCTAAGCACATTACACAAGTAGTTGATTACACTGTTATAAAGTTCTCATTTATTTACACAATATCTGAATTTCATTTTTGAAATTTAAATATCAGCAAATGCACCAAACTGCATTTTGCTCATTTTGTGCCTCTGAATAAAACCGATGTGTTTTTTTCTTCCAAGCTCCATATTCTCCTATATAGTGCTACTGTATATGATCCATAAAAGCTTTTATCTAAATATTATTTCATATGACAGACTTTCATGGTTAACTAACATTACTACATTATTAAAACAGGTATTTGAGAACTGAAATGGCATAATGGTATTGTTAACTCGTTTCAAATTTGATATGCTTTATATATATTATCCATGGTCCCCCCTGATTAAACTAGAAATCTAAGTGAATAAAATACTGATTTCTTGGTAGAAATAGTGATGAATATTTTAAAAAGCCTGTAAATAATACATCTATGCTGTATTACAGTATCTATTGAATGTTACGGAAACAATACATTTACCTAGGTATTCATGCATATTCCCGATATAGTCCGTGGAGGCAGTATTTCTCACATTTAGATGCATATAGAGGGTAAATTGAAAGAAAAGACAGAGAAAGGAAAGCGGAAAAGGGTCCTACCACAATTAAGCTCATCTGTGTCATCTCCACAGTCATTTACGCCATCACACTGCCAGAACTTCGGCTTACAGAACCCGTTTCTGCACTGGATCATGCTGGCGTCATGCTGGCATTCTGAAATCCACATTCAAACTCTGCATATCTGAACTCGAATTCATATTCAGAGAGCAAGTGTGCAATTCTGTGTGTGAATTTAAGACAATGTTCACTGCGCACTTACGGCAATTCTTCTCGTCTGTGCTGTCACCACAATCGTTCCAGCCATCGCAGCGCAAGGATGGCCTTACACAGCGTTTGTTGTCACACTGGAACTGCTCCGGGCAAGCTGAGAGATTCAGAAACTAAATTTACTTTAATGTTCACGCTGACATCACTGGCATTAATTAGTCTATTTTTTCCATCTTAGGCCAGACTGCTACTACAATAGTGAAAGACCCATTTTTATGTCTTTACTTACGGTCAGAGGGCTCAAAGACCTCGTAAGTGGAATTAAAACCTCGGTCTACTTGTGACGAATCCGATTTGAACACAACCGTCACCTTGTTACTGTTGACTGTGACCATGGTATTGGCAGGCTGCTGCCCACACAATGTGCTGCAAAGAAACATACAAGCATGTGCATATGAAACATCCAGCTAAATGATTACAAGCACTGGTGGTTTAAGATCTGGGCTGGGGAATTTAAACGTTGTAAAAAAACAACAACTACGTGTTGTATAAACCTAATCCTTCACAAATACAAGATTGGATTGAAGTTTTAAAAAATATATTTACCATGGAGAAAATTGCATTTCATGTGAACCTTCATGGATATACATTTTTTAAACCACTGGACCAAGTGGTTTGAATGTTTAACCCCTATTGAGCCAAATACATTTTTCCTATAATTTTTTTTTTATTGTTGTGACTTCTTCGCATTGTAAACAGCTTTTTTTGTGCTGAAATTGAAAATAATTTCAAGAGATATACTGATTTGTAATTAACATGAAGTGACGTGGGAAACCCGTTACTTTTGATTCCAACATAAATGCTCTGCTTTATATTAATCTCATTAAATAAGATATCAGCAAGTTGGAAAAGCTGTAAAAGTGACAAATGCCATAAACTGATGTTGTCAATTGTACCCTTTATGTAATTAAAAAAAACACACACAATAGTTGATTGTAAGCCTTCACCAGTATGTCCTTGAGCAAAACATTTAAACCCAGACTGATTGTTTCTATAACAAGTGTACTGTACACCACTTATGAATAAAACTAAACAAGAGGTGAACAACATGCGACTATACTGGTATTAGTCAGATTTAGCAATTTATTTATTTATCCCAAAATTATCCGAGAGGAAAAATAACCCTATAGTTTTTAGCCTTATAACTCTATCCAAAACATTTCTCAGTATTTACGTGCTCCAAAATGACAACCTCCGAACCACTCACATACATATATATATTTATTTATTAGGGCTGTCAATCGATTAAAATATTTAAATCGCATGATTGTCATGAGTTAACTCACGATTAATCTCAACTTAATCGCACATTTTTATTTGTTCTAAAATGTCCCTTAAATTAGTTTTTAATACTCTAATCAGCATGGGCATGGACAAATATGGGTGCTTTATGCAAATGTATGTTTATTATTGAAACCATATTCAACAGAGCATGAAGACTAGACATGTTTCAAAAGGTCATAATGTTTTTCAAAGAACTTATTCATGTCTATTAGACACATGAAAAAATAAATACCAGGTTCCCATTACACACTAACTAATGTTAAAAAAGTGAAAAACGCAATCATCCACCCCTTTAAGCCAATGGGAATTTTGTTCTTGTTTCAAGCATAAATCAAACTAAATTATTCGATTTTTTTTTTTAAGACAACATTTCTTGTGTAACATTTTCTTCTCAAAATAAATGGATATTGATATAATGATGTTTAGACATGTTTTTTATAAAGGAAAAAAAAAAAATAGAGGAACATCTAAAAGTGAAAAGTCCAATGCTGTCATACGCTTTATCAGCATGTTTGGAGGAACATCACCCAGCCAATCAGACTTGAGGACCAGAACTAACTGTTGTACAAGAGTCAATTCTGTGAAATGTCTAGAAGTTTTAAATGACTGACCTTTTACCAACAATCTGTACATTATCTTCTGGGCAATTCGGACTCCCTGTAGAAACCATGAACTTGGGGAACTTCAACTTAATATATTTATTTTCAGGAACCTTTAACAATAGAGATGGATATTACACTGTTATAAAAGTGGTTCAACATGACATTAACTGGTTCAAAATGTGTGTCTCGGTCTTACCTCGATGTCCCACTGACATGTGGTGCTGGCTGGGTAATAACTGGGGAAGTTGGGTGATGTAAAACTACCAGAGGATCCACCCAATTTACCACCACATGCAAGCTCTGTTAAAAGGGGATAACCATTGAGAGAGGTGCATCAACATTTCAGAGTAAAGCATGCTGTGCTATTAATCAGTAAAGCTATGTTTTTGTTCAGCCAGCCAGGATTAATTTTTACCAGGGCTATCTCGACTGATCTGAGTGACACGGGCTCTGAAACCAGGAAAATTCCCTTCTTCGTTGGTTACAAAGGTGACCAGCATAACATTCCGGGACGAGATGAAGGTTAAGGGATTACTGGGAGAATAAAAGCCACACTTCCTGTTTAAGAGAGAAAGAAACTTGCATTAAACTTTCTTACAGTTGCATATACAGCCACCAGATGGTACTACAGCCACAAACACAACTCACTCTGCCATAAGGTGTTTGTCCATGGCGACCAACGAGTCATACACTCTCACAAAGTCATTTGTACAGTTTTCTTCCAGGTTGAAAGTGTCAAAAGACAACTTCAGCATGTGGCCTGGATCTCCCCGAAGCTGCCACTGCACAAAGGAGTTTGGAGTATAAGGTTGGTCAGGGAAACCCGGTGATTTAATGATCTCTTCAGCAGAACTCTTGGCGTGCTGAGTGAATCTCTTACTTGCTGGACATACAGAAAACAAAAGGTTAATCTTACACATTTATTATTGGATACATGGTATAATAATTAGTTTGAATGTGCTTAGGGAATACAGTCCTGTTCCAAAACCCACTGAGCTTTGGTCGCTATGATTTAAAAAAAAATGCGTAATTCAGTCATAAAAGTGGAATTTAATGTATATTTGGCAATATGAGAGCTCCCCTTATGAGTATTTCAGCATTTAATTTGCTAAAACTACCATCAGATACACAACCACCAAAATAAAAATTTAACCTGAAGAAATGACAGAAATCTTTTACTATTGTACGACAGAATTGAGTTCCCCAAGTAATAACAACAATAATGCAGCTTATTTATTAAGGAATTTTACAATTTCTCAATGATGTTTTACTTTAAACAATAATCCTGTCAGGCAACACTTTTGCCAAAACATTTAAAAGGAACTGTTAAAATTTTATTTGATAACATTTTAATAATTAATTCCATGTGCATTTATTGGATTACCACGGTATTTGATAATACATTTGTATTAAATAAATAAAAACACAGAATATAGAAAAATTTTACATTTCATATGGCACTATTATTAGTATTAATTTTAATACATTATTAAACAGTTTTATAAATTCAACTACT
This sequence comes from Barbus barbus, assembly GCF_936440315.1. Taxonomy (NCBI): domain Eukaryota; kingdom Metazoa; phylum Chordata; class Actinopteri; order Cypriniformes; family Cyprinidae; genus Barbus; species Barbus barbus. Next base: position 4,521,351 of record NC_136750.1, read on the forward strand.
TAAATGGAATCCATGAAAATGGAAAACACAGAATTTAGGAATGAATAAAACAGAATTTGGGAAAAATCTAGATGTATTCATAGGGCTCTATGAACCGCTTTGATGTCTCCTGCCTTGCTGCAGTTCATTATGGGATTGCTGATGCTGCCTTAAATTTGCAAAAATATGGTATCTTAGCATAATTAGGTTACCTTTTGAAACAGCCTTTGTTAGGAGTGCATCTATGATATCTTTAGTTGCTTTCTATGGAGGCAGCTCACTAGGTTTTGGAAAAGAGAGTATATGACAGACATAAGTAATGCACTACTCACTCCTGGCGTTTGAGAACAGACGTGTGTCCAGTGCTGTAAACGAAAGATTGACACAGTTATAATAAATCTGTCAGGCTGAAGACATCAATCTGTGCTTCAGTATCATGGGAATTCACATTTTCTATAATATAACAAGCAATCTAGAAATCGCTATCTAGGTGAATCTCACAAAACCCGTCAAGAACCAAGTCACATTTCACCCCACAAAAGACTTTTTTTTAATGATAATTAACCACACTCCCCCAGATCTCATTAATGTAATGCAAAAGAGATAATGATCTATTATTTAAAGTATATTTATACATCTGATTACTGTTGTACTCTTTGTAAGTTTGTTTCTTTAATCAACGTTCATAATTGAATATATAACCAGCAGTGAAATGCGGCGTCATCTTGGTAATCCAAAGTTTCTTAATGCAAAAGTCTCTTTATCCAAATTTATGCAAATTATGATTTTTTTTATTTAGATTTTAGAGAAAAATAGGACCCAGACATGTTTTAATGAGATCCATCCATCCAAAAGTATTACCTGAAGACACAACGTGATCAAAGACCAGGGGACCTTGTTGAACTCTGCGAACTTTGGTGTTATACATTTCACTTAAGCTGCTCACAGCCCGATCCACTGCTGCATCCTGTCCCACTGGAACAGCAAACTCTGACTCATAGTAAGCTATTACACTGCCCTCACTGCAGAAAGCCAGACAGACAGATTGAGATTAAAACTGCTGAAAATGTACCCGCCATCAAGCCATCTAGGATGTAGATGAATTTGTTTCTTCACCAGAACAGATTTGGAGAAATGTAGCATTAAATAACTTGCTCACCAATGGATCCTCTGCAGTGAATGGGTGCCGTTAGAATGAGAGTCCAAACAGCTGATAAAAACATCACAATAATCCACAAGTAATCCACATGACTCTAGTCCATCAGTGGATTTTGATGTGAGAGGGGAAAAAAAAAATAAATAAATAAAAAGCGGATGGATTTTTTTTTAGCACCATGATGGATTATGGATTTACGTACAAACTTGTGGATTATGAAAAAACACAGCCTAACACTTCACAAGACATTGACAGACTGGAGTGGTGTGGAGTGGATTGTGATGTTTTTAATGAACTGTTTGGACTCATTCTGACGGCACCCATTCACTGCAAAGGATCCACTGGTGAGCAAATTTCAAATTCATCTACATCATGAATGGCCTGAAGGAGATTTTCAGAAAATTTACATTTTTGGGTAAACTATTTGTTTAAAAGCATGTGCATTACCAAAAAACATTAAAAAAAAAAAAGTCACATGTAAACGTACCTGAAGGCTTGAACTCTGGAACCAATGTAATATTTTGACAGTTCTGGAGACTCCGAGTACATTATATTCAGCTAAACATGAATAAAAAAAAATCAAAATGAAAAACTTTTCACTATCGTTACTATGAAAAAACAAATTAGTTTCAGTTTGGTTCTCACCTGATCCTTGACTTTGTCTGCCAAGTTTGTAAACTCTGCACTGTCCGGGTTTTCATATGCATCCTCAAAAACTTGATTTGTTATCCTAAGCGAGCCGGTGTAAATCTTCTGTAATTTCAAATCTTTCCGGACTGCAGACACAAAAAAATTAACCAACAAACACATGATCAGCACTATCATGACTGACACCGGTAACAGTGTTATGCTGTCTGTGACTGCAGTACTGACTTACAGTGGAAATGCCAGACCAGAAGCCCAATGATCAAAGCCAAAACGGCTGCCAAGATCACCAGACCAACAATGATCCCAACCTTCCCAGGGCCCCTCTTCTTCTCCATTTTTTTATTATCCGATGCTGGCAAGAACGTGACAGCTGTGTCCCAGTCCTTGTCCTGAACACAAAAGAGGCAAAATACTTTTGCTCTTCTCTGTAAATTCCAGTGCCTCTGAATTTAACTACATAAAGTCAGTTTGAATAAATAAATTAAAAATTTAAATTGCAGCACATAACAGAATGAGATTCTGATTGAGAACAGAAAATACACAGTAAACTGCAGAGCTTTTTTTGACAGAATAAGCACAGATTCATAGGCATTATATAAGAGCAGCATCAGAACACTTCCCTTGATGCTCATACTGCTCCACGCAACTTCAAAGTCTACATGGGCTTTGGTTTCAGAGGAGGAGAGAGAGGCAGTGTCTCAATTTTATAAAGCATTTTTTATAAAGCAATGCCATCCATCATATACACCATGCTTGTGAGAGTTGTGAAAATCAGGACAGCTTTTACTTTAGTTACTTATTATTGTAATGTGTCCTTTAACAAAACAAAGCATTAAATTTATATTTTTATCCAGAAAGGATGATTGATCAAAAGTACCAGCACCACATTTATAATGTTACAAAAGATTTCTATTTCAAATAAATGCTGTTCAAAGAAATGTGGAGTAATGATGCTGAAAATACATCTTTGCATCACAAGAATAAACTGCATTTTAAAATACATTAATATAGATAACAGTTCTTTCAAATTGTAATAGTATTTCACAATATTACTGTTTTGCTGTATTTCTGTTCAAATAAATGCAGCCTTTCAAAAAAGTTGTATTTGTGAATTTTATCCATGACGATAAACTGATTGAATCATGAAAAGTGGACATGACTAGAATGGAACTTGTCCTAGAAGTGAGGTTGCAGTTGACTATAGACGAACCATACACAATAACACCAGGAATGAGTATTAAGAATGTAAGCCGTGTTGACTTTAAACCGAGACACATCCCACTGGATACTCAATCAGCCTGATGAAGGAAGTAGAAGGCATAATAGGACATGCTATTCCATGTGGTTAGAGCAATTGTAATGAAACATCAAAAGCTCACTATATTTGCAGAACACAATTTTTTTTGTATTCAGTGAGTCTTAGTATTAACCTTCAATAGGCTTTTTAGAATTGCATTTCAGTAAATATTCTTAATTTGTGTGTAAAGACAGTTGTTTAAAATAAATAAAAGGACTTTGGGACAAAAGAGTGTTTACACTTGATGTGAAGTACAATACCTATCAAAAGTTTGGGATCGGCAGGAGTTTTTAATGCTTGTGAAAGAAGTCTCTTGTGCTCACGGAGACTGCATTTATTTGATCAAAAATACATTAAAATAGTAATATTGTGAAATATCATTACAATTTAGAATAATAGTTTTAGGTTTAATATAATCCTGTGATGCAAACCTGAATTTTTCAGCATTATTCCAGTCTTCAGTGTCACATGATCCGATTTGATTTGGTGGCCAAGAAACATTTTGTATTATTATCAATGTTAAAAGCAATTAATTAAGCTTAATATTTTATGGAAATTGTGATACATGTCCTTTACTAATAGTTAAAAAATATTTTTAACAACATAAAAGTCTTAACTGTCAATTTAATGCATCCTCACTGAATAAAAGTATGAATTCCAAAAAGATCTTACGGACCCCAAACCTTTGAATGGAAGTGTACTTTGCTCACTATGGAACACCGGCCTACAATTGAGTCTTTTATAAACATTGGTTGTCTCAGTTATCTCAGACTGCTGTCACATGACCTATATTTCATTTAATTTGTATCAAAAAATGTGCCAAGACAAAAAGTCCCACCTGAGCTGGAATTCATGGAATAAATAGAAACTTTTATGAAACAAAGGCTTTGGATTTTGCTATTACATCCAATGAAGCCAAATATAAACGGCCAGTCCCCAATGAGATTTTCAAGGACATCTAAACATTTAGTAGTTTTTCTCTTTGCCACTGCATATTTGAGACCACAAATTTAATAACAATGATAAGGATGTTCTAATGTCAATTAAACTTAAATTAATTTGATTACATTTACAAACTGTCATGCATTAAAGGAACACTCCACTTATTTTGGAACTGCCCAAGAGTTAAACAGTTGAGTTTTACCATTTTCAAATCCATTCAGCCGATCTCTGGGTCTGGCGGTGCCACTTTTAGCGTAGCTTAGCATAGATCATTGAAACGGATTAGACCATTAGGATCTCGCTCAAAAATGACCAAAGAGTTTCGATATTTTTCATACCATGGGTGCAGCAGGCACAATGATATTACGCAGTGCCTGAAAGTAGTCCCCAGCTATATCATAACTAGTTACCTAGCTGCGTAATATCATTGCGCCTGCTGCACTCATGGTACGGCAGCAAAGTTCCTTGATTATTACGCCGGAATGAGAGTATAGTTCCTAGCCATATCGGCCTAGAAAATCGCAACTTTTCATTTTCCGTAAGTCTTAGTACACGATGTAACTACAGAAGAGTCAAGTTTTAAATAGGAAAAATATAGAAACTCTTTCGTCATTTTTGAGCGAGATGCTAACGGTCTAATCCGATTCAATGATCTATGCTAAGCTAAGCTAAAAGTGCTATCGCCAGACCCGAAGATCCAGTAGCCCCTAACTGCAGAAAAAAGATCCAGGGGGCGTGGTTGGATCCACATCTAGGGGGTGGAGATTGGTAGATTTAGGGGTGGGGATGGGTGGGTTTAGGGATCAGGGGGTGGAGATTGGTAGGTTCAGGTATATGTAAGGTGGGAGGAGTTGGATCTAGATCCAACCAGGCCCCCTGGATCTTGTGCTCTGCAGTGAGGACCATCTCCGGTGATCGGCTGAATGGATTCAAAAACGGTAAAATTCAACTGTTTAGCTCTCGGGGAGTTAGAAAACGAGCCTATTTCCAAAAAAAGTGGAGTGTTCCTTTAACAGTGCCAAGTAACGAGAGACTAGAATAATTGTTCCTCTTCCAATCAGACTTGCTTTTTTTGTGAACTTAAGACATTAAAGTCAATGAGCAACGCAAGTCCAGCTGTAAATGAGTTAACTCCACCTGAGTTAAGCGGTTGACATTCTATGACGACATGCGTGATGCATGAGAAGCAGCTGATCACTGCTGAATAAGTGGGATATCCCTGAGTCATTTTCAGGTTTCATCTGTGGGGGTGTTGTCTCATAGTAAAGCTAACTGCTGTAAGCATGTCGTAACAGATCTGTGGAATGCGTGCATCTCTACACACACCGCACATATATATAGTAACATGCTGTGGATCATTCAACTCAAAACTGATTCCTGAAGGCATTGAAACATCAGTTCTTCTCATGAACACCAAAACACTTAACCTGCTCATTTAACTAGTATTGCATACACAACAGTGCTCAGCTACAAGTTAGCCATAATGTAATGTTTTAAACTACGCCAAAATCTATACAATAGATTTTTATCCTATATATCTTATAACTCGGTCTTTTTATATTTACCATACATTTATTTTTACATTAAAAACACACAATTCATAAACCATACTACGTGCAGGATATTTTGAACTGGTTCATTTATAAAAACCTTTGGAATTAACCAACTTTTTTCCAATACTACATCTGACAGAAAGAGAGACGGCATTTGATTATTTTGAAAACATCTGAGCGGCTGTCAAACTGCTGAGTGATGCAGTTAAGTTGCGTCACTTCTTTTACTTCCCAGCACGTCCAAACTAGTGACAGACCGATATTTGAGATCTCAGTTAGAGATTTTATAAACAGCCCTGTCAAAGGGTGAACATTATGTTCTCACGTATTTTGAGTAAATATTTTATAAAAGGAATATTCATTTATTTTTGCAATATAGTGAATGTCTCATTTGCTAGTATAATATACTTGGTATTATATAGGTCAACAGTCATGTAATACACTGAAAAAATACTATTAAATTTCACAAATTACAAAAATGGCAAGTAACATTAAATTAAAATTAAGATATTAAGTACAAAAACTGAAATAGTATTTTCTTTTCTTGTGTAATAAAAAAAGAATACCAATAAATGTAGGCTACTATTTAAAGACAGCGACTGAGACATACGCTATGCACTTTATTTAGTGTCTCATTTGCGGTCTTTAATTAGAACAATACATTTATTGGTATTGGTCAACAGTCACCTAGTACATGGTGTAAACTGTGTAGGATATACTACAATTTTCACTCTGAAATGGCAACAAACATACTAAATGAAACATTAAATGTTTCCACAAAGACTGAAATAGTATTTGTTTTTATAAAAATGTACTTCAATAAACTTTATTTACAACCATTTTTTGTGGTACCTACATTGGCTGCTGAAAAACCCATATGGGTCACAAACCAAATAATTTACCAGAAGTGACTGTTTTTAATCCCGCCCTTAAGACAAGCTAACTATAACCACACAGACATGAACTGCTGCTGTAGAAGCACTTCATTTAAGGTCTTGTGAATGTCTATTGACACACTATCCTCACAGACGACAATGAAGCACAGCTAATCCAGTCAGCAGATCGACTTAAACATGATTGTCTACTGGTGATCAATAGAAATGAAATCCCCTACACATGCAAACCGATCGAGATGAAAAGGAGTGAGTATCAGCCGACCACCCCAGCTTGTTCTTACGGAGTTACTACAGACAGGAAATGATGCCTGTAACATTTTAAACAAATATGGTCATGGAGTGACACTTCTAAGTTTGGTAACATAATGCACTTAAACATTAGGTTGTGCAATGTGTCAATCCTTCAAATAGTCAACCTACAAGGCCTTTCAGATCAATTTTCCAACACATTTGGAGGCCTGGAAACCAAACTCATATGATTTCCTGATATTTGCAGGTTTTCCATGAGCGTGGGACCCTTGATAGTAATAGATATAGATGGTAGCAATACCAATACCACCACAGCCCTTGCAGATCTTGATATGATGCCTTCTACTAAACAGGCTGGGAATGCATTCATGTGATAAAAAAATGACCACAGCACAGCTTTTAGGACAGATGTGTGATATTTCAGTTATCAAATTGCTTAAAAAAGTACATCAAGTTGTTAATATGGTAAAGGCCTGATGAATCTTACCGAAGAACCGGGAGTGTAACGCATTCCTCCATCAATAGGGTCCATTTCTGAGAGAACACCAGGAGAATAAACCCACACTTCCACTTCTGCTGACAAAACAAGACGAGTAATTATTATAAAAAAACACGCATACTTGTTATTCTCAGATGAAATCAAACAAGTGTGGAAAACAACAACACGCCCATAACAAGTAAATATCAATTAAATCGTCCTAATAAAAACTTACAAACAAACTAAGACGTGTATGTCTCAAAAACGAAATGAGAGGATTAAACTGAGGTACATTTGCTCTTCCGCAGAGAGAGAAGATAGTTTCGTCCACCTGTGAGATATTTCCGGAGATTCGCTCTACAGGTGAGCACTTCCCACAAATAACACTTTAAAAGCCAATCTCTAAACTACAAAACAGCTCGAAATACATCAAAGTACGGTGACCACACGCGTTAACAGTCTAAAACAACTGCAGGTATATTTTAAGCATAGATATGACTGTAGAAATTCAGTATCGATGTTTGTTCAACGGAGTGACTCACCTTCCGCGGGCGTGTCTGTATCTTGGAATCTAGTGCTGCCTACTTAGAGCGCACGGGTGGCCAGTATACTTAAACTGCTTCGGAATGCGCCCGTGGGACCGAAAAGACTGTCTAGGTAGGGCGCCTAATAGGATTTGAGACATAGCCTCAAATGCAGTTTACCTCGGTGTGATACAAAGTAGACTTGCAGGTTTCTGTTGCATAAAAATGGCGTTTCCAAGAAGTACAGCTCACTGGAAAAACCGAGTACATTTTATATAGAAATGAAGACCGTTTCCAACCAATACAAATATACATATAATCTGAATTATCCTACGTAATCAGGTAAAAAAAAATAAGTACTTAATTACCTTTTAAAATACTCTTAATCAGACTAGTTCCTTTTTTCTTTATTGCATGATTACATATTATTCACACAATAGCAATAAATTATTCATCATTTATTAATTCTCTCGAATTCCTCTTTTTTATCTTTTAAATTTTCCTTTCTAAAATAGTCTACTGCTTATATAGGCTACACTCAGAAAATATACATTTTTCACTTTCGAAAGTCTTCCAGTTTTATGGATATCCACACAGAGATCAGTCATTATTGTTATTATTACAAAAATAATTTCAGGTTGAAGAAGTGTTTCAACATTGCATCAACTATGAACACATTCATTTTTTTTTAATTATGTGTTTTTTGTATACTTTATAATTGCACTGTCCTTGGAGCGGACCTGACTTGCATTTCATTGCTGGTTATACTCTGTATAATTGTGTATGTGACAAATAAAAATCTTGAATCTTATCACTCAGTAGGTTATTTAACCATGTATTATTATGTATTATTGAAAGGCTTTTGTCTTTCAAACTCACTGAAATGCACAAATTCTTGTTATTTCTTATTTGCAGACATTCTAAAACGTTTTGTTATCTGAACCTCTTTCACATAATATATTTACTTTAAAGGGGTGGTCAATCAGCAATTCTGTAAAAGACAATATCTCCCTTTGCATTGAACTTTGAGCATTGTAACTTTGCAGATGTTGTTTGTGCTCAAACAGCAACATTACACACTAACTAAAGTTAAAAAAGTGAAATCATAATCAATGACCCCTTTAAGTAGGCCTACCTCTGAGATTAAAAACTTTTTTTTTTTCAATAATTAAGTATCGCATTTGCATGTTCACAGTTCTCTGACATTGGTTAATTGTCATATGGCGTGCAGGTAAACAAAAAATATTAATATTAAATCCCCTGCAGTTCCTTTACGAAGCCCAGTTTGGGAAACCTTGATGTAATATAATGTTTAATGCACTTCATGTTGTTAATCACAATCAAAGGAATATGTTTTCTAACTCTTTGTATTTTTTACATCATTATGGTACAAGATTGTCCTGTTTAAATCAATGTGATAAACGAGTTCGGTCAAAAGTAATCTGATTATATTGCCTAAAATGTGTAATGTAATGGATTACGTTACTGACTACAATTTTTGTCATGTAATCTGGAATCAGTAACGGATTACAATATGTAAGTAATCTACCCAGCTCTGTATATACACATACATGTGGTCAGAATTGTTGGTACCCTTGGTAAATATGATCAAAGAAGGCTGTGGAAATAAATATTACAGGGTTAATCCTTTTGATCTATTATTTTAAAAAATCACAAAAATCTAAAAATAGATTATGAAATATCATTATGAAATAAATGTTTTTCTCTATCATACATTGGACACAATTAACGGTACCATTTTATTCAATACTTTTGAAACCTCCATTTGCTGAAATAGTATAGAAGTTTTCTCCTATAATGCCTGATGAGGTTAGAGAACACCTGACAAGAGATCAGAGACCGTTCCTTCATCCAGAATCTCTCCAGATCCTTCAGATTCACAGCTCCATGACGGTGCTTCTTCTCTTCAGTTCACCTCACTCATTTTCTGCAGGGTTCAGGTCAGAGGACTGGAATGGCCAGCAGAAGCTTGGTTTTGTGCTCAGTGACCCATTTTTGTGTTGTTTTTGAGGTTTATGTTTGGATTATTGTCCGGTTGGAAGATCCAAACATGGCCCATTATAAGATTTCTAACAGAGTCAGTCACTTATTGATTTTTTTTTATCTGTTGGTATTTGATAGAATCCATGATGCCATGAGTCTAAACAAGATGTCCAGGACCTCCAGCAGAAATACAGGCCCAAAAAACATTAAAAAAGGGTACTTTTTATCCCTGTGTTCACCAAACCCATCTTGAATGTTTGCTGCTAAAAATAAAAAAAATTTGTTACATCTGACCATAGAAGCCATACCCATTTGAAGTTCCAGTTGTGTCTGACAACTGAATATGCTGGAGATTGTTTTTTGGTGAAAGCATTTTCTTTTCTTGATTTTTTTTCTTGAAGCCCTCCCAAACAACATGTGGTGATGTAGGTGCTGTTTGATAATTTTTAAAAGGTTTTCTGACCCCAAATACAATATAGCCAATAGACCTACAATAATAAAATGTATTACTATCAGATATTAATATATCATAAAAAGGTGAAGTCCGAATCTATTTGGTAAACTCAACTACACAACTTAAAATGAGATCCAGTATAGAAATTAAACAACAAAATTAATATTCAAAAGGCAATCTCAGAATGAAGATACCAAAAGATCTGATAGTACTAGTCGAGCTGTACAAATATTCACCAGGAATGGATATGGGTTAGTCTCTGTCCATGTTAAAGGACATCTGTCAGAGAACAAATTGTCAAGCTTGTCAGTCTCATGTACAATGGGTCAGCAAATGCAAATAAAATCAATTGTTAATACTGTGTGTTATGTAATCTCTCACAGCTTCTGCGAACATTGCTAATGAAATACTATTTTCAACATTCACAATTTCACCGCCACAAAACATTGTGTTATTATTGTGAATTATATTTATGATAAAAATGATTTTATATACACAGATAAATGTTTAGATGAATGCACTTACTGATCTTTGAAGGTAAGCAACATCAACTATAGCGCGCAGTTACTCACAAACACTCTGATATGTAATATATAAGATACTATGTTGTACAGTATACAGTGCAACAGAATGTGGGAAAACATAAATGAGTTGAACATACACAGATGGCAGATGACATTAAAAGCTTCTCTGTCAGATTTATTGACTATTGGATTGTGTAAATGTAGTGTGATGGGAGAAGCAGACACTCTATTGTGTAATAGCAGCTGGTGGAAAAACATCATGTTGACTTTTCTGCCCGTTGCTACTGATTTTACACGGACCACCTGTAGATCTGTGTTTATGCTCACATGGACATGTCAATCAGGGACCTGCTGTGACATTACTTCATCTAATACAGTCTTGGATACAGAATTGTCTTACTTTTTGGAGAGTTTCAAAAAAAAAAATTTTTATTTATTATTATTATTTTTTTACTCATTATGTTTTCATTATTATACCCCATGACCCTAGCAATTAATTTTTACATGACATTTTAAAGAGTGTTAAAGAGGAAATTGTGGCCTTTTCTGAGATACCAAATGTGTTGTTTGGTCATGTCAACTTCCCCTCGTTGATTGTAAAACTGCTGACACCACAGTACAATATTGGAAAGAAGAGCAGTAGGCATATTATTTTGTAATGAGCATTTATGTTTGTTTTTATTTTTCACTTTGTCTCTTATAAACAAACATCTCTCTCTCTCTCTTTTAATTAATTACTTTCTTACAAGAAAGACATTTATAAATGGTTTTATATGTAATCTGTCATGACCACTATGACTTTCTGCAGACGTTTTCACTGGCTGGGAAGAACATATACACTCTTAAGTGGTTCTAGACAGTGCCAGTTTAGGGTTCTTCAGCTTGTAAGAATAGTTGAACACATTTATAAGGTTCCATAAAGAACCATGCTTTAAAAGTGCTATATAGGACCTTAATGGTGTCGTAAAGAATATTTAATAATACCCTTTTCATTAATATTATTATTGTTATTTTTTCATTTATTAATATTGTATTTGTTTTCTACCCCAGGTCATCTGCCTGATCTTATAATATCTTGTACTCTCTAGGGTTTCACATCAACACCCCAACAGCATGTTGTGACAGTTAGGTACTTTTTTAACATATGAAACTGTAGCATTTATGACCGTGCTCTAACAACAGTTATTAGCTGAATATAATAATAAATGATAATTGAAGTAAAACTCAAACCCGCCGGTTCTCCCGCTCCACACCAGCGCTTTCCAGTATCCACTCCTAGTCAGAATTCCCCAGTGCTCGCTTCTCCAGAGCCAGTCCCTCCAGTGCCCGATTCTCCAGGGTCAGTCCCTCCTGTACCTATGCTGACAGAGCGCCCCCAGGAATTAGCGCTGCCTGAGCGCCCCCAAGAGTCTGCTCCTCGCAAGTGCCCTCCAGTGTCTACTCCTCGCAAGTGCCCTCCAGTGTCTACTCCTCGCAAGTGCCCTCCAGTGCCTGCTCCTCGCAAGTGCTCTCCTGTGTCTCCGCTGTCCCGTCCAGCTCTCCTGTGTGGACGGTACCCGCGCCTTCAGAGCGCCCCCAAGTGCTCGCTCCTCCAGAGCGCCCTCAAGTGCCCGCTCCTCCAGAGCGCCCTCAAGTGCCCGCTCCTCTAGAGCGCCCCACAGAGCCCGCTCCTCCTCAATGGCTCCCAGAGGGGAACTTCCCCAATACATTTTTTGGGGGGGCATATACCCTCTGCCCGTGTGATCGGGCCTAGAGCCAAGGCCACGGAACCCCTTGATCCCGGATCCACCATGGCCGTCCAAGCTCCCAGATCCGTCCAAGATCCCAGATCCGCCATGGCCTCCCGAGTCTCCAGTGCCGACATGGCTTCCCGAGTCTCCAGTCCCACCATGGCTCCCCGAGTCTCCTGTCCCACCATGGCTTCTTGAATCCCCTGATCCACCCTGGAGGCTTCCCGTGTCTCCTCCTTGTCCTAGCTCTGCTCCAGCCTCGAGGGCGCCCGCCCCTATTATTATTAATATTATTATTATCATCATTATTTAAAACAGTTCAGTAAATTTTTTTCTTTGATGAATAGAAAGATCCAAAGATCAGCATTTATCGGAAATAAAAAGCTTTTGTAACAAAAGAGGATAAACTCACAGTCGCCCCCAGATGTCGACAGAATTCTGTCCAAAACCTAGACACAAACTGGGGACCCCTGTCAGAAACCAGGTTCACCGGGAGGCCATACGGAAAACGTGATCCAAGACAACAGTCGCTGTCTCCCTCGCTGAAGGTAATTTGGGGAGGGGAATGAAATGAGCTGCCTTAGAGAAACTGTCCACCACAGTGAAGACTACCGTCATGCCACTAGACGGGGGTAGGCCAGCGAAGTCCATCACTATATTTGACCAGGGCTGCAATGGGACAGGCAGTGGTTGGAGTAGCTCTGCTGGGGGTCGATTGGAGCCCTTCCCCGCAGCGCAAACCGGACAGGCCGACACGTAACAAACGGGCATCCCGCACCACGGACGACCACCAAAACCGCTTCTTACATTTACATTTATTTACATTTATGCATTTAGCAGATGCTTTTATCCAAAGCAACTTACATTGCATTCAAGTTAGTTTTTACATTTTATCAGCTCTTCTTGATCAACATGCAGGTACGAGTGCATGTGGACCACTCTATTATGATATCCACAGTCATTTTTATCCGACAGAAATTTTTTTGTCAAAGTAGGTAACTTCTCTTCCTCCATTGCTCATCTCACCCGTGGCCTCCCTCAAGGCTCGATATTGGCGCCCTCCCTTTTTTCCCTGTACATGCTTCCTTTGGGTTCCATTCTAAGAAAGCATCGGGTGTCTTTTCATTTCTACGCTGATGACACCCAGATCTATTTACCTTTTGAGAAAAATGATCCTTCAGGTCAAAATCTGGCTTGCTCAATTTTTTAACATTAAATGAAGATAAAACAGAAGTGATTGTTTTTAGTCCTACTGATCATTCTCAGGCTATCAGCCTAGATCTGGGTAGCTTATCGGCCTCAAGATCTTCTCGGGTGTGAAATCTGGGTGTCCATCTCGATGAGTCATTAAAATTGGATAAACACATCTCTTCTGTAATTGGTTACAGTTTTTATCAACTACGCTTGCTGTCTAAAATCAAACACTTTTTAAATGCCACAATGTTAGAGATTGTTGTCCACGCCTTTATTACCTCACGTTTAGATTACTGCAACTCACTATATTACGGTATTTCAAAATCTCAAATCACTCGCCTGCAGTTGGTTCAAAACGCTGCTGCTAGATTTATTCAAAATAGTCGCAAATATGATCACATCACCTCTATACTGAGGGCCCTCCACTGGCTGCCTATTCAATTTAGAATCGATTTTAAAATGCTCTTATTGGTGTACAAATCTTTACATAACCAAGCCCCTAGCTATCTTTCAGAGCAGTTGCATTTTTATACTCCCACTAGAAATCTAAGATCCAGTGATCAGAATCTCCTTTTAGTCCCTTTGTCCAGACTTAAACATAGAGGGGATCGAGCTTTCTCTGTGGTCAGGCCTCGGTTATGGAACAATCTGCCGCCTGAGATTAGAGTGGCATCTTCCCTATCCGTTTTCAAGTCACTTTTAAAAACACATTTGTTTGATCTGGCCTACTAATATCCCTTTCTTATTACACTGTATTATGGTCTGGATTGTTACTCTGTTTTAAGAATGTCTATTTGTCATTCCTTTTTGGTTTTTAATTTATATGTTGTATTATCTCTGTTTTATGTGTTTATGGTTTGATTTTAATGTACAGCACTTTGGTCAGTCTTGTGGCTGTTTTTAAATGTGCTTGATAAATAAATGAACTTGAACTTGACTTGAGTCGCTCCTGGGTGGCAAGCTAGCTCGGATGAGTGGCCCCACTGTAGGACGCAAGTTCGGACTGACTCGGGCACAAACCTCTGGGCATCCCGTGGGAATAGTAGTGCCACGTTGCGCCGTACGGACCTTCGACTCCACCCACCAGGTGACCACTGCCACTACCCGTTCGAGAGGCAGAGGATTAGATGCAAACAGAAGGTTTATTCTCCAAAGGTGAACAAAACAAATTAAAACGGTAACAAAAACAGCGAGCAAGTCTCTGGGGTAATCCAGTTATCATCGGCAGTGAGATGCGGATCCAATATGCTGATCACTGCCCAAGACCTAGCGGTCGCACAGGACCAACCACCTGAGAGTGGAGCGAGGCAGAGAGCGGCAGTCCTACTCTCTCTGGCTGGCGTCCTGGGATACAGACAGACGGACGGAACATGAGTGAAACACAAGAGCACAGCACGAGCATAGAACACAAAACAATCTACTCACAACAAGGTCTAGTCAGAAGAGAACTATAAAGGAAAGGGTAATGAGCGACAGCTGGAAAAGAAGCAGCTCATGACATGTGCCCACTGCCAGATCAGCGCTGATTGCACCTGTCACGAGCCGCCGAAAAGGACATGACAACACAGACAGAAGAGGGAGCCAGGAAGGCACCCTGACCTGTGACACATCCACCTGGATGATGCGACGGCAGCCATATTGCGCCAGAATGTCCACCACACACCAGCTTATTGGTGGAGAGAAGACATAGTGATGAAGCCAATCAGTATATGGGGATGATTAGGAGGCCATGATGGTCAGAGCCTGTTGTCCCATTTAGCAACTTATTAGCAACCGTCTTTTTTAAGAAACATAACAGTTTAAAAAAAATCAGGAGTGGGGTGTAACTGATGTGTTTTATGTCGTAGAATAAAACCTGAAAGTATCTTGAGCTTGTATGAACCATGGACCTTATTTAAGGGATTTAACCAAATTCCCATTCAAAAAACCCATTGACTCTGGGACGACGGAACCGGAAGTGCTAAATTGCTAACTCGCTTCCGGGTTTTCGCCTACAAAGTGACATCATGGTTCCACCACTCTATGGGCAAATTTGGCAAATTTATTTATATTATTAGGTAAGTTTTATATACACAAATGTAAATGGCCAGAAAGGAAGCCCAATATTTCCCACTTCAAAGTTGATTTGAGGATTTAGAAAGAAATCAGAACTATGAACACACTCAAAGAACTAAACTCCTATTTTTTTATTGTTGTGATTATTGATGTATACCCTCCTTGTTATTTATGTTATTTTATTTGAGTATTTTTTATTTAGTTTTTTCTTCCAGGAAACGTGAACACCATGTTTGTAACATTTTATTATACTGTTGAATGTTAATTGTTCAATATATACATTTAATAAAAATATATATATATATTTATAAATTTGGCACATTTATAATGTTACAAAATATTTATATTTCGGATAAAACCTGTTCATCTGAACTTTCTACTCATCAAAGAAAAAATTCTACTCAGCTGTTTTCAACATAATAATAATAATAATAATAATAAATGTTTTTTGAGCAGCAAATCAGCATATTAGAATGATTTCTGAAGGATCATGTGACTGGAGTAACTTCAGCTTTGAAATCACAGGAATAAATTACATTTTAAAATATATTCAAATAGAAAACAGTTATTTTATATAGGCTTAGTAAAAAATACTTCAAAATTTTGCTGTACTTTGGAATGGATCAAATAAATGCAGGCTTGGTGAACAGAAGAGACTTCTTTAAATTACATTATAAAATCTTACTGTTCAAAAACTTTTGACTGGTAACGTATATATATATACATAATAGGTCTACACACACACACACTCTCACACACACACAAACACACACCCACACACACACACAGTTTAGTTTCCATTATAATTCTATCCTATAGTGTGGAAAAAGCACTTTGACATTGGTGTGGATATAAAAAATACAGTTTTTATGAGAGCAGCTGTACAGAGAACAGTAAAAAACAAACATTAAAGTTTCATATTTTCCACTATACATAGGCCTACATTTTACCTTAAAATATGGATGGAATCCTTATTAATTGTCTAACCATTTCGTAATAGACCTACAGGAGGTGCACACACCCAGTTTGCATCCTTGAGTAGATGACAGCATGATGACCTCATTTCCGGTCGGTTCCTTCATCAGACGGTCGGTGGCGCGCTTGCTCGTGTGTTTTGTCTTTTAGAGCTCGCGCTCGTGCACTGTCAGTCTGAGACGCGCGCTGAGAGCAGGATCGACGCACACAACAAGCGCTCGCGGACCGTCTACTGAGCTGTTTTCTGTTTAAGAGCCTCTTATAAGAATCCATAGCGGGATAATTTCAGCACAAACCCCAGCAGACAGTAACCGTGGAAGATGGGTTCAATCCCGGCCATATCTGTGCTCATTCTGGCCATCGCTGTTCCGAGTCTAGCCGGATACATTGAGGTAACGTTACTAATATTTCACCTTGTTGTCATAATTATCTTCCATCAGTTACACTGACATCTCTGTACTGAGACTGTGATGTTAATATTTCTGGGTAAGTAGTAGTTTACTAATGATGTTCAGCCTATAAAATCATTAGTCTGACACTTTAAAGTGTCCGTGTCCCTTGTTGTGTTTATTTAGATTAATTGAAGGCTATACCAGAAAAGACACTAATTCAAATTTAATATGAAATAATAAATAAGTGTTATTTTGTAAATTGTCTCTGGACGGAGTAAAAAAAAAAAAAAGTCTTAATTTAGACGAGCTGTGGAGGTTAAATCCCTTTATCTTTTCACTGTGGCGTTTATTATGTGGTGTTTATTTCTGTTGTTGTATTGGAAAACTGATTTTATCATAGTGTCAGTCTGAAGTCCTCTGTAGCTAATGTCTGAGGTTGTTAAAAAACCTTTAGATGCTTTCAAATCTTCTTTTAGCCAGTAATGTTAGTTGCTGTTTTAATTTTTGCATTATTTCATAAATGCATGGATTATAATTGTCCTCTTGCATTGGAGAATATCCACTCTTCCTTGATGACTCCATCAGAGGAGACCTTTTAAAGGTTTGTACCTACTCTGGCGTTAAATGACAGAAACAGAAATCAAGATGGACAATGAGCCTCAAAATATTGGATCACACTATATAACTGAAATGATTCAGATCATTATACATATTCATCAGGAATAGCTTTCAGGTGTTTGATTTGAACGGTGTTTCTGGCAAGCTTTAGGTGATAAATCACTCCCCATGTTAAAGGGCAAGTTTGTATTTGTCGGAGAACACCGCGTCAGGCTTGTGAAACGTGTCAGTTGCTTTCACAGTAGGAAAATTATGCAAATTAACTCATGTAAGAAAGTCAAGTTTATGGAGTCAAAAGCTCTCACACCTTTCCTGGATGATCCCTGTCTGGTTGCTTTAAACCTTAGCTGCCCTTGTCCTAGAGGCGTTTTTCCGCTTTTACATGTCTACCAACAGTCCTTTCCGATGGCATGCTCTTCCAATAAGAGCTCAGCCTGAAGGCATGATATAACAAATTATGAAACAATTATTTTCAGTGCCAGAAATAATGGCAGTGATGCACTGAAATGATGAAATCTCTTTGTTGCTAATCGATGCATTTAGAAAGAAAGGACCTGCCAGTGGTTCACCGCCATGAAGAGGTGCAGTGATGTTCATGGATATGCATAGATCAGCATTACTGTAGAAAATCAAAGAATCATTTTACCTTCAGATTAATATTATGACCCTATTGTATTTCTGTTATTACTGCTTTTGTCTTTGTTATACATTTGACTCCTTGTATCTTTGATTTTTTTTGATCTGATAGCTCCTCAAGCGTACGATAACCATGGTGAAATGTGATTTTGAGAGAGGTGTGTGTGTGTGCAGCACTGTTTCTCTGGTCAGCGGGAGTTTGATGCTGAGCTAGTGAGTCTCGTTGACCTCAGACCTGATTTATAACCTGGCCGGGAAAGTTCTGCAGAGGTTCTGCGCAGCCCTGAGCTCTCTCTAACTAAACTGCTGGAGAACTGTATGCATTGAAACCTTCAGTTTCTCCCTCCCAGTGCTGGTGATGGGAATATTCCCTCGCTTTTCCCAGGTGTCATTGTATTTTGCAGGAGACAAAGGCAATGTGTTAAAATCACACCAGGCTGTCTGTGTGATCATTGATGCTTTGCTGTTAACTCTCTGAAGCTGGTGCAAGCTTGCATTTGGCTTTTTTTTGTTTGCTTCCTCAGCTGTGGATATGTCCCTTTTTTATTTTGTTACACAGCCATATGTTATATAACCATGGCACATCCAGGCTCAACAATATAGATTTTTCCTGTTCAGCCCTGAGACCAAACTGAAACATTTTGCTTGGTTTTACCTGCATATTTTTAAATTAAGTGACTGAATATATTTATTAACATTTAACAATTTATTATCTACCAGAAAAATTTGCAACATTTTTAAACTTCACAGTATCCTTCAAAAGATTGGGGTCGCTAATATTTTTTTTTTGAAGAGTCTTTAATTCTTGCCAAGAATCATCAAAAATAAATGCAGTGAAAACTGTAAAATTGTCAAATATTATTACTTTTTAAATAAGTGCGCTATATTTTAATATGATAAAACGTAATTTATTCCTATGATAGTAAAGCTGAATTTTCATTTGTATGTAACTTTTAGGTGTTTGCAATTGTCATTAATTTAATAGCTGTAAATTGAACAAATATAATGCAACTCTATGTGAACTTGATTGACAATAAGAAAACATACGTTAAATGGGCAAGTGTTTGAATTTTAAAGTCATGGAGTCATTGTTTTTGCAACTAAGGCTAAGTTTACATGACAACGATGTAGTCAAAAACTGAAGTTAGAAAGTTTAGAAAAGTTTCATGTATACACGACAACATTTTCAAAACGATTTGCGTTTACACACATCCGTGAAAACTGCCAAAACACTGTATTACGTATGCCAGGCCAGTAGTAGGCACTGTCACCTTGTTTACATGTCTACATACCTAACACATACTACACACACGCATGACGTCACCGTTTTCAAAAATTCCTGTATTGGGTGTTTACACGGAAAAGATAATGGGGGCGTTTTCAAAAGCTTGCACTTTGAAACCCATTTTCAAAATGATGCGTTTTCAGTCCCCAAAACGCCGTTGTCGTGTAAACGAACAGGCAAAATGCATAAAAAGTTTCCCGTTTTTGGCTGAAAACCTTGTTGTGTAAACAACCCCTAAAACAGTGGCATTAATGCATAATGTATAATCATGGCCTCCTAATAATCCCCATACACTTGATTGGCTCTATGACTGTCTCTCCTTTCCACCTGTAGCTGGTGTGTGGTTAGCGCACTGGCGCCATTGTACTGTGGCTGCCGTCGCATCATCCAAGTGGATGCTGCACACTGGTGGTGGTTGAGGAGAGACCCCCCCCCCCCCCACATGATTGTACAGCAATACACAAAGCGCTATATAAATGCTTCATTCATTCATATAACTGTCACAGGGCACTCTATATTGCACTTTTTTTTTTTTTTATGAGAAAACTATGTATACAAACAATGCGTTTCTCCAGTCCTATTTAATTTTTTTGGCTGTTGCATTTGCCTGTTGTTTACCGACTTGTGCCATGTGTGTTGCTTTTTTAAAACTGCATGTCAAGTCATAAGCCCCTTTCACAAATAATACCAGTAAATTGCCATAACATTCCCGAAAACGATTTTACCTGTAGATACAAAAATACGCTGTTCACACAGGCAATGACATTGTCTTTTTACCGGTAAAGCACCATTCACACATCATTTTCAAAATACCGGTAAATTCTGTGACAAGATTAACCGGAAATTACTTCTCCTCCTGGTATTGTGTTTGTAAACAGGGAAGGGTACACAGTCAGTGTTTTTATTGATCTTTTAATTTTTGTCAAACAATCACATTCATGCAGCTGCTTTTGGCCCAGAGACATTGTATTGGATGAATTCAAACGAACTACACATTGCGGAGTAAATGTGTCCTCTGCGTCAGAATGTTATGGTTGGCCCAGAGTCTTTTGTCGGGGCATTCTCGTACATGCTCACACCAGTAGTCTCGTTCTGTGTTCACACAGTTATTTACCAGTAAACGTCTCATACCAGTAAATTGCCAGAATGAATTTACCGGTGTTTTTGAAAAGATCATGTTCACACATGATCTCTTAACAGTACTTTAGAGTAAAGACTGTATGTGTGAAAAAGGGCTATAGATAAACACCTCTTGAGACCCTGGTGTCAAGTTGGTTGTTTTGTCTCACTTTAAGAATGATCATTATACTCGACGGCACAACCTGAATTGATGGCATAAATGCAGCACTAGGTTCAAGCTTCGGCCTTGAGCTATCTTTATTGTTAAGCCCTGAACATTTTATCCGTGTTTTTTCCGATAGTGCATTTGATCAAATCCTGTTTTGTTAGTTTTCACAGTTGTCTGGCTCAGTGTGTCAGTTTTTGCTTGTACAGCTTTCATAATGACTGGCACTACCGCTCGGGGTTTTTTTTTTTCCTTGTTGTTTTTGTTGTCAGATGTGTTATTAAAAGAACAAATTCAGAGGAAAAAACGTTTATTTGAAATGAGTTCATTTCTTGAACCATTAATTTAGAAATGAGTTCTCCTCAAATTCAAATGAATAAACTGCCCAACCCAAAGCCCAGCCTTCCTGATAGAACATGTTGCCAACTAACGCAATGCAGGCATGCTGCAATTTGACTGGCGCCAAATCATATGTGTGCCGTGTACAAAGCTTGCCTGCTTTTTCACATTTTAGTATTTTCACTGATTGTAGCACAAGCTTTGGCACATACTGTGTTTATTTTAAATGCTTAAAGCAATGCCCTGTGTGCTCCTGTAACCTGCTGCTGGTGCAGACATGACAGATTCAGATAATAACAAGAGTGATCATCAAGTACATTAACAACACTGAACTTGGCGTACTTGGGAGTTATGCAGCCCCACTATTGTCACTGTGTAGGTTTAAGAGAAATCTAAAAAAGAGCTTGTAAAATCTCAGTGGTTGAGTGGGAGTCTCTGTGCTCTTTTCCAAGCCACTGAGATGGTAAACAAAGTGTTGTCTCTTCTCCAGGTTGCTCGAGGGCCCACCTTGCTCTTGTTATGCAGTCGTGCAGCACTGTCTCCTATGATGGGACTCTAGGCTCTTGTAATTATGCATTGCAAGGAGTAGTTGAACAAAAGGCTTAAAGTCAACATGAAATCTAATCTGATCACATTCCTGGTCTTATTTTGCATGATTCATCAGTGCACGTTATAAAAAAGGCTGTTTTTGTCATAATAATGTACATCCCTGTGCTTTTTGGCTTACACATGCGTTTCTTGAAAGGAAGAAAATATGCCTATTTTATTTGTAAATTTTCCTAACTGTATTTTGCTCAAAGTATGTCCTTTAAAGAAAATCTACTGGAAACATTATTGGAATTCATCATATCAATTTGAAAGATTGATTTGTTTATTTATTTGTTGACTTATTTAAATGTGAAATTATTGTATACAATTAATTTAGTTATCAAGTCCATTTTCAATCTTTATATTATTATTATTATTATTATTATTATTATCTTATTTAAATCTCTTTAGTTTGCCATGAATATAGCCTTTGATATGTTGTAAAATTATTAATACAGAAAATAATAATAAAAAACCTTGCTTTTTCTCTGACATCCAATCCATTCTAGTATGGACTGTCTGCTTTTCACAATCAGTGTTCTGCCTTATATATTTCTTGCCATTTAATATCTTGTTCCCTCATATTATAGATGTTAAATGGGTTGGGAGTGCCTTGAAGTGTTGACTTTTTTTTTTTTTTTTTTTTTTTTTTTTTTTTTTTCAAATCTGTTTGGTTCTGATCAAATTTTCCATTCGGTTAGAGACAACATTCCGTAAAGTCAAGGCACTGACTCTAAAGCAACATTTGTTTGGTTTTTGCACCTGTGTTTGGTTAACCACATGTAGTGGTTTTATGTGTGCATGTGAATGTTTACAGGGGTGTATGGTGTTTGCGGGGGTGATTCTGTCTGCAGCCTTTTGTATGCAGACTTCATTGTGTGGATGTGTTAGCAGGGCTTTTTATAGCATGGATTGCTCACACCAGGAGTGATGAATGGACTGTGGTGAGGGGCTATTGTGAGCTTTGAATGGGTGCAAGCATCCTGACCAGCACAAGGACCCGATTGGGACATAACCGCATCAGATGCGATGACAACCAGGCTGGAGATCAGATGTTAATTGCTACATTGTGCACTTCTCTTGATGTGATGCTCAGTGGAAGCATACAGAGTAGCTGTCATTTGTCTCTCTGTGCAAAGAAAACATTTATGTAAATTTAATATTTATTGCATTTATTTGAATGTACCAGCATTTGATAAATAAATGGTACATTTTAAATCGTAAAATTAATGATACATTAGTGTTTTTAATTATTTCTTTTTTTTTTTATTTAAATGTTCTATTTTTTACTTTTTCTTTTGCTTTTATCATAGGTGTGCAGTCAGTTTGATGGATTTGTACTTTTGCGCTCACAATTATTTTTTTTTACCCCCACATATTTTGTAATATATGTATTTTTTATTTATTGAATAGACTCAGCTTTTGTTGCCTCACAGCCTTTTTATTATTATTATTTATTTTATTTTTTTTATATAATTAGCGTCAGAATAAATGGGGCATCTACCCTTACTAAGTTCCATGACAGGTGAATAAATAAAATTTGCATCAACATTACTAGTTATCTAGATTTCATATTTATGTCTGTATGACTACAATAGTTTTATTTATTTTTTTTGAGTTGATGAGGAATATTCCATGTGTGGAAAACCCCCCCCAAAAAACATTTGGCATCCTAGACAAAATTCTGATGTTTTCCCTGCTTTTCACACATCACTCACCCTGCTAAGTTATTTTGGATGTGAATTCATATGCATGTCAGGTGTGGCAGAGCTCTATTGTTGAGTTGAAGGCATTGATGATGGTCCTGTCAGCCATTTCCTGTTTCGTAAAGCCTGAGCTATGTTAGCACCACCCTGATGCTCATCCTCTGAGCTGAGAGCTTAGTGCTTGGAGACACTTTCAATTATTTTACCAGCCGTTCTCAGTCTCGCCACAAATCCTCTTAGCTGTAAGACACATCGCGTGCTCAACAGGAGAGAAGAGAACATGCTACCGCTGCGGATGCTCCGCCCGCCCATTACTGATATGATATGATACATACATACGCAAACATGCTTTGATAGCCGCACCCTTGAGTGAGCTCAGACTTTGTCTGCACCTTAGTCACTGACATACTTTTTGAGATTGCACTGTTTATTCATAATCCTGCCCTCAATCTCTGGTGATCAGCATGATTATTTGCATTGTCGACTAATAGGTTTAGAGTTTAGCTGAAAATTTATTTTTGTACTTTTGAAGCAGTTTGAGTTCAACGTGTCCTGTGAGGTGACATGAGTTTTTATTAAGTACAAGTATTCCATGTGGTATCTCAATTAATATGAGATCCAGAAAATTTTATTTGTTCATTCAATTTCATTGAATGCTCGTGCTAAATACACCTATTGTACCTGAAAATAAAGCACTTTGTTTTATTTGTATATTGTGTGTATTTGTAATGTCTTTGTTCTTATTTTTTAATAAGAAAGATAAAAATCTTTGTCATTTTATCTTTGCCCACTTTGGCCTAAATATCTGCCATGTCTTTTTTTGTTACCTTGAAAGGCTTTGTCTTTCTAGTTTGGCTGTAATGCTCAGACAACTTGTAAAACCAACATGACAAAGAATCGTGATATCACGATTTTTCTTTTCTTTTTTTTAAATATGATATTTTTTCCATATCGCCCACCCCTAATCTAAAGTAAATGTCTTTTTATTGTCACTTGAGTAATTTAATGCATATATAATGCATTTTATTTCTTAAACACACACACACACACACACACACACACACTCTTACAGAGTTATTTTGGTGAAACTGGTTATCAACTTCTAATTGCAAGTCGCCAACATTTCATTTTGTCTTAAATCTGTACCTTGTTGTTTGAAAAAGCGCATCTTTTTGGTACCCCCTCCCAATAGTTTCCTGCTTTCTTTGTGTCTGAGTTGTGTGCGTCTCTCTTATCTCTGTCTGCCACTGGCTCCCTCTCTTTCTGTAAATGTCTCTTATCTCCTCCTGTGTGTCATGTCTGAGCGTGTCTGCTGCTTCAGGTCCCTCTTCAGGACCGGCTGCATTAGAGGAAGTTATATATAGCGAGCACGTCAGGCAAGCCCTGCTAGCACGATCTCTTCGAATCTCTGTCTCCGGCGCGTTCACTCTAATTATCCAGCACGTATTCATCCGTCTTCTCTTTGTACGAGAGGGCGAGAGGCACCGTTACCTCCCACGGCTCGGCTCATCACAAATTTAGACTCTTCCCCCATCAAAGAGATGCAGAAGCAGGCACATTTGCCCCTTTAGCATGAATGCCAGCAGTCCGTTCCACCTTTAACTGCACCATAGAGATTTGTCAGCTACTCTGCCGTTTGGAGGACATGATAGATTTTGTGGGTCTGAATATTTGCAAGAGTGTGTGCGCTTGTAAGCTCATTGCCTGCATCAGTAGTTGCGTTCGGATGGGGTGTGACTCATCTCCTTTGGATGTGTTCACATATGAATAAAACATTCGCTCTCCTATTCAAGAGCATGTTGTTCTCTATCACACGCACAAACAGATTTTTTCCTTCCATTTCACCAAGTATGCTTATGGCCCATATCTGTGGCCATCTGTGTTTCTCTTGATGCTAGGATATTTGTCAGAATCGGGATCGATAAAGGTCAGCGAGCTGGGACTCGAACTCAGGATGCCGTAGCATAACAGAGCAATATGTGGGCGCACTGCTACAAGACTGTTGGGGCGTGACATCAATTGCAAACATTTATCTCAAATGGAAAAATGTCTAAATTAAAAACACAACAAAACATGTGTATGTGTATATATTAGTGCTGTCAAAGTTAACTCGTTAATGCAAATTCATTTTAATGGCACTAATTTTATTAACGCACGATTAACGCAGTGTGCACTTTCTGTTTGACCCGTGGCCTAGACCGTAGTAGGAGAAATGGAGATGCACAGTGTTGCCGACTTTGCAGGCCCTTTAGCGCCTTTTTTTTTTTGCGACAAATCTTTAGGGTTTGCTCAGATCATGCTAAAATGTTGTTGAATTATTGAAATTAATTAGAATTTTTTAGAGTACTTAAAGAAAATATTTAGCTTCTAAGGAGTTTGGTTAACAAAGTTTGGGATGCAATAAACTTTATTTTGAATTTTTTTTATACGAGTAATATTTTAATCCCTTGAGTTTGCTTCAACTGCCAAAAGTTTTGATGTTTCTACAGAAAATGCAATTAAAATGCAAAAGAAAAACATTTCTTAAAAAAAACCATGATGACAATGTATTTAGATTTATTTAGCATTTTATAAAGCATACTGTGTATGATGCTATTTTTAAATGTCACACTTTTTTTTTTAACTCCTAACTCAATCGTCTGGTGAAAACGACTTGCAATTGCACTTTGGGCGTCCCAAGTTTGAGTCCTGGTTTGTGGATCTTTCCCAATCCCGTCCCCTTCTCTCTCTCCCACTTCGCTTTCTGTCAATACTTAACTGTCCAATCACAATAAAAGGCCAAAATGCCAAAAATAAATCTTAAAAAAAACAAAAACGCAACTCTCATATACTGGATCATTTAGTCTGCATAAGTCACACCCTTTTCTTACAATCAGCTTCCAGCTCTCATTCAGATCTGCTTCCATACAAACAACAACCAGAGGACAGAACCAGTAGCACTCCCAAGGTTTGATTTGCTGGGGCACTAGCAGCCTCAGACTCGCTATTTACAGAGCCTAGGGCTGTCAGGGAGATTTCTCATGACACCTTTTTCAGTGACCTCTCCAGTGTAGGGACATTTAATGGGTTGTATTCTCAAAATAAATTATTTTACATCACCTTTATGCTGGATGCAGGATGGTAATATTCATCTTTGAGGATAGTTTTAATGTTTGTGTGTGTGTAGGTTGCTCACCGTTTTCCCACGTTACATTAATTTACATGGTCTTTCTTGAGTATATTGTGTTTTATTGTTTTCTGTGTTTTAAGAGGATTTTGAAGTCTGTCAGTCGCCCCATTCTTCTCTTGTCTATCAAACTGCTTGTTCTTGCTCTTGTAGGAGTGGCTGCAAATGAATCTGGGAATAAAACAAAATGCAAAACTCCTGCGCGTTGTATTGCTTTAATTTACATGATCAAATGCGCTTGTAAATTTTGTGTGGGAGATGACTGGAGGCTTGGTATCTTCATTTGAATTCAGCTCAGGCTTTGATTCGTAGCCCCTCCTGTGTTGTGGTCTTTATTTGAATTCTAAGAGCAGGTCTCATTGAGAAGGGCATTCAGAGACGGGCTTGTCTCAGTCATTCAGGTCAGTGATAGCGGGCCAGCCATTGTGCTTATTGAGCAGCAGTCTTTAGGCAGTTTGTTTATGCATCTTGAGTACTTTTATCTGGCTGAGGAATGACCAATCATTAGCAGATTGTTTTGTTTTAGGTTGGTTTTAGGAGTTTTCCTAGTGCCTCCCTCTTTTTATGCCAAGTAAACTGTAATCTCTGCCAACATTTCTATTTTGACTGTGTTGACATGTTGGTGCTGGTTAGCAGGCTTTCTGTCTAAAGCATCTGGAGTTTTATTACCTAACTATTTAGATAATACATGACCAGTGCCAAGAACAACAAAGCTGTGCATACTTATTGACACCACCTACCATTCAACATGATCCAATAGGAAACAGATTATTTAAAAAATGGCTAGCTTCGTGATCGTTGGAGTGATAAGTTTTGTAATTTGTTTCAAGAAAAACTTCTGTAAAGTGGGAATAGAAGTAGGGTTACTCCGATCAGGATTTTTGCAGCCGATACAGAGTACCGATTTCTTGTCGTAGTGATCGGCCGATACCGATGCCGATTCTAATGCTTCAAGCGTTATATAACATATGTAATAATGTTATATAAATAAACACAAAAATTGTTCCTTATACAGTGAACATTTTAATATTCCTTTAAAATGAGGTTTATAAATAAATAAAAAAAAAGCATTATTTGCAGGTGGTTCGTGGGTGGATAAAAGAATTAATAAATTATGCAAATATTAACTAGTTTAAAAAAAAATAAAAAAAAAAAAAAAAAAATTTCATCAGATGATTTCAATTGTGTGCGTGTGTTCGCCTGATCGGGAAGTTGCAGTGACCGAAACGGTGACATTCCAGATAAAGTTTGAAAGGTGTAAAGCCTGTGTTAATGCTATCGAGTAGGCTAATATGGCCAAATAATATATTTTGATTTATAAATAAATGTTCATTTAAATAATCATATCATCATGCAAAACATGCATGACAAATAGCAAATTTTTCATTTGTTTCTTGAAACGTCATAGCATATCCACACCGGCAATGACATGACTGCGGCGCCAAATCATTTATGTCCCCGCGCAGCATGTACATCTTCACGCGTTGACATCCTCAAAATGCGATCAGTTCGTGAGATCGGCCAAGTGTAGTGAGTACCGATCGAGTCATAAAATGTGATTAACGGCCGATGCCGATCGATTGGAGCATCCCTAAATAGAAGTATTAAGTTCTTAAAAGAAACTTTACTAACCCCAAACTTTTAGCTGTGGTAAACACATATGTAGAACATGCAGATGGAAGTGAATCACTTCCTAACAAAGTGATGATTGTTTAGGATCAATTCTTAGATGTTTAACTGGATTTCCATCATAGTTTGTGCATATTATAACCAGATAAAAAACACACGCTTTTTTAAAAGCAGAATCCTGAAATTCACAAAGTTGTGAATGGAAACAATGTTACCATTCTACCTACCATACACTTAAAAATAAAGGTTCTGTATTGGTCTCTGTGGTTCTGTGAAGAGCCTTTTAACATCCATGGAATCTTTTCATTGTACAAAAGTTATGGTGTAAAAGTTTTTTTTAATATTATTTAAATGTTCTTTGCACTACGAAAAAATGGTTCTTTTGAGAACTCTTTGCAGAATGTTTCTTCTATGGCATCATATGCCTTTTATTTTTAGGAGTACAGTGGCATTGTGTATTTACTCATTGTGTGATTTGTTTCTGATCTTAAGTGATCTGATCTTATGAGACAGAGAAAGGAAAGAGGATGATGTCAGATCAGGAGAGGTGAGTAGAGAGATCCGTGTGCTGTAACCGTATACACCCCAGAGACCCGGATCCGCACTGCTGAACCACCAAAAGCGCTGCCAACACTGATGCAGCACTTTTGGGGGGAAAACAGATCGAGGGAGAGAATGCGTTTGGCTGCACAGTGAAAATCAAAGCATCCTGAATTCTGACCTCAAGATATCTGGAGCCTCTGAAAAGTTCAGAGGTCAGCGGCTTCCAATGAGTCTGATATCAGCAGCTTATGGGTCTGGATTTTTGGTTTATTGGTGGCAGTGACCGTGGAGAAGTGTCCAATCTGAAATCACCGCAGGCAGGGTTTCTCTGCTCTGTCCTGTGTGATGGAGAAGAGAACAGGATGAGATGAAGGAGCCTTTGAGAAGGGCCTGCAGCAGGACGCCCGTCATGGAGAGATATACGATATCCTCACAAGTTGGAGGGAATGTGGGAATCTTGGAAGGTGTAGAAAAGGGGCTGATGCAATGTACCATGGAGAATTTTGCACAGTCAAACGCAGTGGAAGTTCAATCTCTGGGGAAGTAACTGCACAGCTCATGGCTGCCACGGCACCTTATTGTTACTTCTCTCTGTTCTGCAAATAGAACGGTGCTAATGAAAGTGGTGTGACCAAGTTCTTACTTTCCAGCCTGCATCAGTACAGCTCATATTATTGTGAAACTTGTAATAGATGCAGTAGCACAGTTAGCAATTGCTCACACTTGGGATTTAGAGCAATCTTAATATTTTTAACCGGTGGTTGATGGAATCTCATAGACGTGCTTGGAGGTACAATATTTTGACTAGAAAATAACTGAAACAACTATACTTAACAACTTTTTGGTTACCTAAGGAATCACAAAGCAACATTATTGGACACCTAAAGCCAAAGTATACTTAATTCTTTGTGTACGCTAGGGATGGTATACGTATACTGTACATGCACAGCCAGATTTTAAGTGTGCACCTTGAATTTTTTGCACATATTAGTTTTTCCACAAGATGGCATTTTATCGCAGATGACGCAATTCTAGTTTACATGAATGCAAAGATGTTTGTATAGCTCATACGTTTTGGTGGGAAATATCACAGATATTGGATAAAGATTAAAGTTTTAGTGTGCATGTTGATCGCCATCTTGGCACTTGTAGTCACACTTTATTTTAGGGTCCAGTTCTCAATATTAACTATGATCTCAATCTCCCAATTACTGCTTTTTTATAGTTAGTAAGGTAAAGTTTATAAGCTTTAAAAACTGATAAACAACCTATATGCTATTATGCATGCATGCTAATAAGCAACTAGTTAATAGTGAGAATTGGTCCCTGAAATGTGTGCATTACACAGAACAATTATACTAGTGAGATGTTGCTAAAATGCTTCTTGTCAATATGTGGTTTTGTCAGATATCGGCTTGTTAAGAGTGCACCGTTTCCTGCATGCAACAATGAACACAAGTACAAGCTGTGATGTCCAGTTTGAGAAAAACTGACTCTTGTGAACTGGTTATTTTTAATGAGTCCGTTTATAATTTTCATGAAATTGCTTAACTTGCTTGTGAACTAGCAATTTGAATCAGACTCTCTTAATCAGTGAATCATTTAGAGCCACAACTTCTAAGTTCCCAGCTGAAGCTCTCACTGAACTGCGAATCCAAAATATGGTGCTTCAAACAGACAGCAGATGTCCAAATGTATTGCACACTGAAATAGTGAAAAATCTCCATAAGCTTGGCATAAACTCAGCACATTCTCTATTTGAAGATGCACTCAATCTTTTTCTTTTTAAGAAAAAAGACTCTGATCCCAACAGATTGTTGTTTATCACGGTCCTCATTGAGAGGCTTTTCATTATTAGTTGCTAATTATAATGAATTCCACGCTGCCAGCTGACTCCACCATCTTCCCACTACCCCCCAGAACGTCTTCATCCCGTTCCTAATGTCTCAGAGAGCTATTAAACACGGTGGCTTTAAGGCTCCACTGCTGCTGAGAGAGAGAGCTTCGCATCACGCTCCATTTGAGCAGGAACGGGATGTTTTGTTGTGGGGGCAGAGAGACGTTTTGGAACATTGTTTTTCTGGTTTAGTGAGTTGATTTTCAGTAGTTTTAGAGAGGGAGAGCTTTGTTTCAGCACACTTAACAGAGGAGATCTTCTGTATAGTTTGCAGAGACAGACAGGGCAATAAGAGACGAGCCCTGCGGCTGCGATTGAGTCACAAAACGTGGCAGCATGGATCCACAAACACATGACTCAGCCTCTCGCCGTGCCTATCAGTGCGCACGGGTGAATCTCGTCGAAACATTGCCAGTTCATATAGTGCTTCAAAATCATAAGGTCCTTTCCGTCTATGTGTGTTAATATCAGCCCATCCCTATCGTAAACTTCATGTGAAACTAGCCCTCTATGTCGGTTTCTTTATGTATAAGATTCATCATGATGTTCCTCCTGCAAGATGAAGATAGCCGCTCTCCATTCCCCTCCAGTGCCTCAGGGAAAACGGAGTATGTGTGTGTGGCACCGAGGGATCTGCTTTTCTCCCGCTGCTTGTTGTATGTTCAGCGATAGGGGGTGGATCAGGGGACTCAATGATCCATTTAACCTCGACCTTGGAGGTTGTGAGAGGATGGCAGAGCTGCAGACGAAGGAGGAGTGATTCATTCGCAGTGTGTGAATGTGAATTGCTTTCATTGCATTCATTTCTCTTCCTTGGACTTCTGCCCTGGTTTCTGTTCTGCATCAGTATTTCTTGTTTGGTATGGCCATTCACTTACACAAGGTACTGTGTATGGTGTCGGTATCATGGAAATTCCATGGTGCTGAATCATTTCTGTGATGGCTGAAACACTTTCCCCATTAATTATATAACCTGCTACAATGTATTTAAAAAAAAATAATACCATGGCATTTCCATGTCCAAACCTCTGCCCAAAACAAAATATGGTATTACTATATTATCCTTTTTAAAATAAACATTTAAGTAAATTTCATAGTACATTTATTTAAATGTGCAATAAATGAGACTGAGGTTAAGTACAAATATAATGAATATAGTGCATATATTAAGCAAAATGGTCCTCTCTAGAGTTATATTCTTCTAACTGACAAACTATGGACATTGAATGGCTTTCTGAAGTAATTGCAACATTACATGCCATTGTGGAATGATAGAATGAAACCATGTACATTGAAAAACATTAGAACACATTTAAATTTTGGTCGAAACTGAAAATTCATTGCATCACTGATTACCATGTTACCACCAGAATTACCACAGTACCATGTCTAGAAGTCCATGGTATTATCATGGGACATGTCCAAAAATAAACAGCATTGCCATGGTACCATGTCCTGTTCTCTTTTTCTCACTGTGAGGTGTTTTGTGTGAAATGGGTAAAGCTAGTGTTCTCTGATAAGAGTGCTTTCATTTCTCTCTCTCACTCACACACACACACACACACACGCGCGCACACACACTTCCTCTCAGCCAGCATTGTCTTGCTCCTCTGTGGTTTTCAGAAATAGCACAGATGTGAGATTTTAAGAGGTTTTTCTCCTTGCTGTTCTCACTGCTGGTCAGCCCAGAAACAGATGGACTGTCTGTAAAACCGTTCTGCTTCACTGCAGCCTTCAGCCGCCCTACAGGAACACCAACTTTATTTGAACACATCTTAAGCTTCCTCACTGAGTTCATAACAGTCTTTCCATGTTTATTCTACTTCCTTGGTCTGTCTTTTGTTTCTTTTTTCTCTCCCACTGTCATCTGTGTGTTTAAAAATGAAAGGTGCTCTAGGGGTTAGTTTGGAATGACATACTACTGTTCTATTCATACTATTTCTGCAGTATCTCTACTGTTGCACAGTATGCACATTTCCCCTGATGTGTATGTTGATTTGGAAAATGTGCGGTATACAACAGGGCTCACAGTATGAAATGTATTTTCCATAATGCCTTGCTCATCTCCTTGAATAATTGTTTGTTAAAATTAAAAAATGCAAAGCAACCATTATTTCTAAGAAACTGGACATCACTCACTGAATTAAATATAAAGCATGAGATCAATATGGCAATATGTAGCATTTCATTTGACTTATAGGGTCCCACTTTATATCAGGTGTCTTTAACTACTATGCAGGTTAAAAGTAATTAAGATGCAATGTACTTGTTTAGATGTTGGGTCAACAGTGTAATATAACTACATAAATTAATTGCAGATGTAACTACATGCAGGTAGTAGTATGTTAGCATGTAATTAGTATGTTGGTATGTAGTAGTCACTCACTTAAAATAAAGTGAGAGTCCACATACAGTATACTGTAACATTTTAATAAAATGGCATAGTACTGTGCGCTATAGGCAGCATGCTAGTATTCAATTGCAAACAAGCTATTTTTGCTTCAAACTTATTCACCTTTCTAATCAACAGTTACGTAGGTTTTCTTGAATGTTATACTTGGTGTGGATGAAGCATAATTACAGTGGTTTTAATAAAGCCATCTACAAATTCTGCAACCGAAAGTCTGAAAATAGTGCTACCAAGATAAAGAGGGCAATATTCAGCTGGTCATTTGATCTCAACATGGCAGCCACCATGAAAGTGGACCACCCATGTGAACAATAAAACGGCTTTTTTTTCATATCATAGATCTGTTTCTCTGCTAGTTAGTGGCTGTTGCTAGTCAGAGTCATTGGCTGCCTCTGAAATCACATGCAAAGTAGGTACTACTTTTGAAAGTAGTTGATATTATTGGATGTATGAGATTGCAGATTCAGCCATTGTCATTCTAGAAAGCAGTTGATTGGACAAACATAGTGCAGGATGAGTCATCAGTATTTTTGGCTTTCCTCCTAGAAGAGAGAGGCTGTATATTTTAAATGCGCCATGGAACAAAAGCCACAAAACTCTGGTTTAAAGTTCGTGGCCACTTTAAGTAAAGAGTGCAGACCTCCTGAGAGCTGTCAGGAGCATTGTTGCGTGTGTGTGGCTTTATCATTATGGATGTTCTGGCAGTCCTCGAAGCAGCAAACTTGTATTGCACTGCATTCTGATAAGTACAGGACAAAGCTGTGCAAGAGAATGAGATTGAGGGAGAGAGAGATTGCTTGTGTCTGGCACAGTGAAGTGAGCACAGGTCGTTTCTCAGAAATCCCAAGGTTTGCGTGCAGAGATTAGGCGGGCGAGATGTCAGCCAGACAGAGTCCACGCTGCTGCTTAATCCTGTTCGTTTAAACAGCGAGAGACAAGCAAACAATGCCAAATACAAGCACAGTAACCGACTGCATTCACAGTGGTGTTCACTAAGCCCCAAATCTCCACTTTACGATGCACTGGATTTCCCTGCTTAGACCTCAGGCCTGCTGCGGAAAGCAAGGTTAAAAGGAACCAAGCAATTGAGCATTCACGTAACAAACAAAGAGTTTAGTCTTTACAGCTTAACTTTACAACGCAGACAAGGTGGAATTACAATAAGCGCCTTTGCAAAAAAATGAGCCTCACGTTTCTGCTTTAAACCCTCCAGAATTTCTTGCTTCATAGACTTCCATTGTAAGTGCATTACTGTGATTTTTAAGATTTTCTTCACACTCATTTAATTTTAAACCTGCATTACTTTTTTTTTTTTTCTCTTTTCTACAGAACACAAAATAATATATTTTGAAGAATTTTCACACCATGAGAGCCATTTACTTTCATTGTTTATAATTTATTTAAATTTTTTTTTAAATATCTTGAGTGAGCATGAGTAAATGACATTTTTGGGTGAACTTTCCCTTTTAAATGCAAGCACATTATATCAGATAGAAAGCACAATTTAAACCAACTGGACCCATTTTATCTTGCAATTTTGAGCTTATACCTCACAATTCTGACTTTTTCCTCAACTGAAAGATATAAACTCAAAATTGTGCGAGAAAAAAAATCAGAATCGCAAGTTTATTTCCCTCAGAATTGCGAGAAACAAAGTCTGAATTGTGAGAAAGTCGCAATCACCTTTATTTTTCTCTTCTGTGGTGGAAACTGGCTTCTGTCAAAGACACAATATACAGTGGAACCAACCAACTAGACATCTGTTTTTTTGAAGCCATGTGGTTCATCAACTGTCAGTGGACACCAAGTGTGGAAAGGATTTGTGAGGATTGAGAGAAAAAAGGAAGAGCCCCTGAGAGGAAGGTGATAATCAAAGGAAGGACCACAAAAGATTTTGAAGACCGTGATGCATTGTGGGTGAGCGTCACCTTTTAGAGCTGGTTTGGTTATGGCGAACTGTCGCCTCCTGCGGGGCGGGAAGCATTGTCTATTTCTGTCGTCAGCATCTGGCGTGGTGATGTCAGGAATGTAATCCTCTAAAGGGGCACGTGGGTGCTAAGCCTGGATTGAGAGGGCCGAGAGGTTCGACCTGTCACATGGCACAGAGACGCACTCAGGAGAAAGAAGCAGAGCAACAAAATGAGCACTCATGCATTTAGGAGCATGAGAATCTCACACAGCACTGTGGGAGAAGATGCTTCTGTCACAGTTTGCTGTCAGGATGAGAATGCAGATAGAAGGGTTGTGTGAAAAAATGCAGCAGCCCATAATCTAAACCGATTCTGTTGTTACAATGACAGGACACGTCAGAGCTTTTTTTCCCTACAAAATATTTTTTTTGCAGAACATTTTTTCAGACCTAGCAATTTGTGCCATTTTTGCATCTGATGTGAAAGTCGGCGTGAAATGAAAGTTGCAATCATCTCTTTTTCACTCTTGTATGCGTATACAAGTAAAACCCCTTGAAAATGAGCAAAAATTTAGAGCAGGACTTTAATTTTGTCCTTTAGGTGTTGATTTAGATTATTATTATTTTTTATTGTTAGAAAGGAGACTATTTTGTGAGGAGGGGGAGGTTTTTTTTTTTTTTTTTTTTTTTTAAATCACACTGAAATGATCAGGAATTTTGTTAAATGTGAACTTCAGGTTTTATTTCTAACTTTGGGATCCATTGAAAGGTCAAAAGCACAAGCTTTTCCCAATGCGAGACAAAAAGCTTTAGTGATTTATTAATTTTTTTTCTCTGTATCTTATGTTAGCTAGGCCTTGTATAGCCACTGGAGTAATGTCGTCATCTTGTCTCGGTTGCAAGAAAGCACTTAAAGGGATAGTTTACCCCCAAAAAGGATCATTCTGTTATTTATTCAACCTTACGTCATTTCAAACTTGTATGACTTTTGTCTGTGGAATATAAAAAAATTTGAAGAATGTTTGTAACCAAACACTTTTGGTTCCTATTGACAACAAAGGCATTTTTCAGAATAACTTTTGTTTATACAATTTGAAACAACATGAGTGAATCATTGATTACAGAATTATTTTTGGGTGAACTCTCTCTTTAAGACTTATCTGTAATTCATTGCTCATTATTTCACCATTAATATGATGGCTAAATTGTAAAGATATGCAAACAGACAATTGGTTATATATGATGTGATATGTCCTCTTTAATGCAAATCACTGCTGTGTTATCAGCATCTGAAACAATGGCGCTGATTATTAAAACATCTGTAATGGTTTTTGATGGTTATGTGCTGTCGAGTTGATTGTCTCAGCATGCCTGAAAACATTACACGAAACTGTCTGATGACAAGCAGTTTCAGATGAAACCATCAGGTATTGATTATGTGACAGACCTCAGTGCTTTTGTTAGACTGAAGATCGCTTGTTATTTGCGGCAGCAGCCAGTTGCGCGTTTCATTTTAAAGTTGAGCTTTCCATTTTATTGCTTGCCTGAAGAATTTCAGCTTCCATTTGAGAGAAACGTTCAGCAGGCTCGCCGGAGTTGCGTTTTCACTGCAGTATATTGGTTATGAGACTGTATTTTTAGTCTTCTCAACCGTTACGCAGAGAGGGGGAACGTTCATGTAGGCCTGGAAATTTCATGGGAGAAACCAGTGCTGCATTATAAGAGAGAAAAAAATGTATGAGTGATTCGTTCTCTCAAAGCTTTTCCTCGTCTGTGTCTGGTCGTCGGCTCTAATAAGATCATGTTGGCACTACTCTAACTATCGGCTGTCAAATGGCTCTTAAACCTTTTTTTTTATCAACACCCTTGAGCCATGAATCAGGGAATTTGTGTTTCTTCCAACATCGTTGCATCTCTCACTGTGTTTTTATTCGCTCGGTCTACTTTATCCATCCTTAAATTGGGGACAGAACAGGGCATGACAGTCGTGATTATATTTTAGATGGTAGTTTTTCTTGTTTTTTCATCTATTCATCCACTTCAATGTTTATTTACAATCACACACATTCATTTGGATATCTTTGGCCCCTTTTGTTTATTTCCCTACACTAGTCTCTCCTATTGTCTCAATCTTCATCAAGCAGCGTGAAGACGCAGCCATAATGTTGTAATTTGGTGACGTCTGGGACAAGCCCCTGGAGGGTGTGTTTCTGTGTGTGTGTGTGCTGAGACGTGTCAAGACTGACTGTGTGTGTTTGGTAAGAGGTAAGAGTCTTTTGAGACTGTCTGAAATGTATGTCAGTGAAAGCCAGAGGGGATACAGCTCTTGCTCTTGTCTCTCTTCACTGCAGCCTCTCCTAGATACAGACACACACACAGACACCCCAACAGCTCCTACTGCTTTCTGCCTAGCAGTTACACACACTTTTACACACATGCACTTTATTGCACAGGAGGCAGTATTTTCTTGTGCCATAGCTCACAATACACTCTGTTTCAAAGCGTAGCGTTCTACCTACCTAGACAACATTTTAAAGGGGTCATCAGATGCCCGTTTTGCACAAGTTGATATGATTCTTTAGGGTCTTAATGAAAAGTCTATAACATACTTTGGTTAAAAATTCTCAATGGTAGTGTAAAAAAACTAATTTTTAAACCTGTCAAAATCAGCTCTGTTTTCATCTAGTCCATGTGTCTTTAAATGCTAGTGAGCTCTGCTGACTCCACCCCGCTATTGTGGAGTGTTATGAGTCAGGGTAGCGCCATATTTTATTTTATTTTATTTTATTTTATTTTATTTTATGAAGGATTGAGTTGTTTAACAACATGCCAATTATTCATGACGACTTTTTTTTTTTTTTTTTTTTTTTAACAAAGCTTTCAGTTGATAAATTACATGTGATCTAGGCATGCCGAAGACTGCTAACTCTACCCCTCACAGCATCATTTTCATTAGTATAAAATTCAATATGGTGTCCAACCTGCCTTAGGTCTGTATGATTCATGTGGGGACAGTTGTTTGTGTGACGCTATTTATGTGGACACTTCTGTTGTTTAACTCCAGTTAGCCATGAAGACAGTAGTGCAAACAGCAAGGAAAGTCTCAAGGTTTATGGTTATAGAAGTGCTGTCCTCGAGTCGAGGCAGCCATATTGCCATCCTGCTCTTTTCGAGGTCTGGGCAAAGTAAACATGCTCTTTTCCTCTCCTACGCTCTACTCTGACCTCTGCCGCCTCCTCTGCGCCAGGATCATAAAGCTGGCTTGCTGAGCATGCTGGGAAGAGTGTGACCCAGGGATCTGGCAGAGAGCAGTCCTTTCACCTCTGACCTCTGAATGCCCCTCACCACTCGAACCTCTCTCTATAAACTGCATCGGATGGTGTTATTATCCTGCCTCTGCTGGCGAGAATGGAAATGTGTTACAGGGAAATTTGCTTTAAAGCAAAGTTATTAGCTCACCTGTTTACTGTTGTAACAGCCATGGACGGTCTATAAAACCAGAAACATACTAGAAAGAGTCCAGTTCCTCTTCCGCAAACCTCAGTTCTCAAGCTGTTTTTGACAGGGTAAAAAGGGTGTTGCTTTACACAACCATTAAGGAATTTTAACCAAAGTATGTTTCTGACATTTCATGATGATCCTAAAGAATCGTACCAAATTAGGGAAAATGGGAATCCGATGTCCTCTTTAATTAGCCGAGCAAGATTCTCTTCAAATTGTTGCACCGTCACAACTGTGGTCCTTTTGTTTACAATAATGCCCACTGTTGTGCTATATTGCAGCAACTCATTGCATTATGAATTACCATCTGACAAACTTCAGAAAGCATCAGTACATGAAATTGAGCCTTCTGGGATTTGGTACCTTGTATAGGTTGTTTGCATGAGCAGGGTGTGTTTTGGTTTCAGACTCTGTGTTTTGAGGATATTTTTGTGCTGGAAACTTGAGGTGTCCCATCTTATGGCTTTTGGGAAAAGCAGCTGTGATTTGCAGATGTGTATCTGGCAAGCTTCGAGAACACACAGTACTGATCTCTCTCTCAGCCTCATAACGCCCCCCCCCCCCCCCCCCCCCCCCAAATGAGCTTTGACTTGCACAGTATTGCCAAAGCATTGTTCATTGCATGAATAAGGAACATTCTGTAAATAGATCTGTAAAATAATTAAGTAAATATGTACATGTATACTTTTTATTTTTTCACAAACAAGAACAATATTTAAGACCTTGTTAAAATAAATAACATAAAAAAAAAATTAAAATTAAAATTAAAAATATCTCTCTCTCTTTGTGTGTGAATAGCTGAGATGCCTTTGAGGTGTTTCCATAGAGATGAGAACATTTGAACAAGTCGTCACTTATGTCGGCAGAACCCGAGCTCGAGAACACATGGATCCGTCCTCTCACAGAAACTGTTATTCTGTTCCAAATTTAGTGAGCTGCCGTGCCGCCTGCTGCCCACATAGGCAGAATCCTAACAGTCATTGAAGTTTGTTTTTAGCATGTTGCTAAGCTAGCAACACAATACTCAAGTACAATACAAAACTTGTAAGTAGGTATGTGTAGAGATATATATATATATATATATAATACAATTTAATTACATTTTTAAACATCAGAATCAGAATGAGCTTTATTGGCCAAGTATGTTTACACATACAAGGAATTTGTTGTAGTGACAGAAGCTACAGAGAGACAGCGACAGGACACAGATAATAAAAGAATAATATCCAAATACATTGTAAGCTGCTTAGGCGATGTACAAAGCAGCAAAAACACAATATATAATATGTACAGTTGGGCAAAAAAGTATTTAGTCAGCCACCAATTGTGCAAGTTCTCCCACTTAAAAAGATGAGAGAGGCCTGTAATTTTCATCATAGGTCCACTTCAACTATGAGAGACAGAATAGGGGGAAAGAATCCAGGAAATCACATTGTAGGATTTTTAATGAATTAATTGGTAAATTCCTGGGTAAAATAAGTATTTGGTCACCTACAAACAAGCACGATTTCTGGCTCTCACAGACCTGTAACTTCTTCTTTAAGAGGCTCCTCTGTCCTCCACCCGTTACCTGTATTAATGGCACCTGTTTGAACTCGTTATCAGTATAAAAGACACCTGTCCACAACCTCAAACAGTCACACTCCAAACTCCACTATGGCCAAGACCAAAGAGCTGTCGAAGGACACCAGAAACAAAATTGCAGACCTGCACCAGGCTGGGAAGACTGAATCTGCAATAGGCAAGCAGCTTGGTGTGAAGAAATCAACTGTGGGAGCAATTATTAGAAAATGGAAGACATACAAGACCACTGATAATCTCCCTTGATCTGGGGCTCCACGCAAGATCTCACCCCGTGGGGTCAAAATGATCACAAGAACGGTGAGCAAAAATCCCAGAAGCACACGGGGGGACCAAGTGAATGACCTGCAGAGAGCTGGGACCAAAGTAACAAAGGCTACCATCAGTAACGCACTACGCCGCCAGGGACTCAAATCCTGCAGTGCCAGACGTGTCCCCCAGCTTAAGCCAGTACATGTCCAGGCCCATCTGAAGTTTGCTAGAGAGCATTTGGATGATCCAGAAGAGGATTGGTAGAATGTCATATGGTCAGATGAAACCAAAATAGAACTTTTTGGTAAACTCAACTCGTCGTGTTTGGAGGAGAAAGAATGCTGAGTTGCATCCAAAGAACACCATACCTACTGTGAAGCATGGGGGTGGAAACATCATGCTTTGGGGCTGTTTTTCTGCAAAGGGACCAGGACGACTGATCCGTGTAAAGGAAAGAATGAATGGGGCCATGTATCGTGAGATTTTGAGTGAAAACCTCCTTCCATCAGCAAGGGCATTGAAGATGAAACGTGGCTGGGTCTTTCAGCATGACAATGATCCCAAACACACCGCCCGGGCAACGAAGGAGTGGCTTCGTAAGAAGCATTTCAAGGTCCTGGAGTGGCCTAGCCAGTCTCCAGATCTCAACCCCATAGAAAATCTTTGGAGGGAGTTGAAAGTCCATGTTGCCCAGCGACAGCCCCAAAACATCACTGCTCTAGAGGAGATCTGCATGGAGGAATGGGCCAAAATACCAGCAACAGTGTGTGAAAACCTTGTGAAGACTTACAGAAAACGTTTGAGCTCTGTCATTGCCAACAAAGGGTATATAACAAAGTATTGAGATTAACTTTTGTTATTGACCAAATACTTATTTTCCACCATAATTTGCAAATAAATTCTTTAAAAATCAGACAATGTGATTTCCTGGATTCACAGTTACATCTGTACACCACCTCTCATTGATGTAAAAGCACGTCCCGCTGCTGCGCGATTTTCCCCGTTGATTTCGCGTCCTGATCGGCTCTGATCAGCATGAAGTTAGGCAGATGTAGTACGCTGTCTGGTATGTCATCATTTAGCCAGGTTTCCGTGAAACCGGGTAGCAGAGTTAGAAAAATCCGTGTTTGTCCGGGAGAGCAGAAGGAGCTCATCTGTTTTGTTGGGTAGAGAGCGGAGATTCGCCAGATGGATGCTAGGCAACGCCGTTTGAAATCCACGCTGTTGAAGCTTCACGAGTGCTCCGGCTCACTTCCCCTGCCACCTGCGCCTCCTGTAGCGTTTGACCAGAGCTACGGCTTCGCCAACTACAATGTCCAGCAAAACATCCGAAAAATCTAAATCCGGTAAAAGATTTTGTGGTGTGTTCTGCCGAATGTTCAGCAGGTCATCCCTGGTAAAACTGATTGTATTTGAAAAACAAAAAACAGGAAAAACAAACAAAAACCGTACAAACACTGAAGAGCAACGCACAATAGCTGCCATCAGCGGCGCCATCTTGGTTCTGAGCAGTGCTTTTTTTTTTTTTTTTTTCAGCTTTTCAGTTGCATGCGCGGATGTTAAAAAATGATTTCATAACAGCAATTAAGTCTTTATTCAAAACATAACTATTCTCATACAAAACGAATGAAATCTGAAGCTTTGCTCAATACTGTTCCTCCCAAACCATGAATGCGATCCTGTGATAAGTTGGAGCATTGTAATACACAGAGTTGTGCATGTGTGCGAGTGCAAATTTTTGTGAATAATAACAAGATTAGGGATCATGTGATTTATAGCTTGTTGAGCTTTGCGTCGTTTCATGCTAGTATTTCCTGGACCCTTTCCTCTTGTACTTTTCCACTCTGTATGTGTGTGGGCATAAAGGTGTGCTGCCAGACCTCCTGTGATGAAGGACTGAAGGCTAATGAACCGTAGGGAGAGCCACTCCAGCACTCACAGGAGCTCACACACACACTCAGACACCCACTCAGAGACACACACTCAGACACACACTCGTATGAGTTCAGCTGTCCATGAGAATGTCACACGTTATGCTGAACTGGTTCACACCCCAGTAGAGACTGGCCTCTGCTTCCTGTGACATTGGCCAAGTATTCCAGAGGACACAGCGGCATGATTTATTGAGGTTTTTCTGCTTTTTATGCATGCATATGTATTTGGACCCTTAAAAATCTATCCCTTTAAGTATGACCCAAGTTTTTTTTTTTTTTTTTTGATATTTTGTTTTTCAGTGAAATGAAATGCTTATGTGTACTGTGAGGACCCTGATGGCTGAATATAATTCCATCTGATCCAACTCCCATTTTTACTGAGAACTGAGTTTCTCGTAAACTGAAGTTTTGTTTTCCTCAAACTCTTGAGTTCTGGTTATTAGTGTTTTTCTCAGGTCAGTAATAATGTCTCACTCCAGCAGGGATTTAGAAGAACTGAGTCACTCTGCAGTAGAGGAAGAGAACGCTTTCACAATCATACGCACCATCATCCTTGTGATCAGTTACACAATCCTTCAAAAGGTCCTTCCTTTTTACCATAATTGTGTTTTAGTGGGGGGTTTTATCACTTTGGCGGCTTTCACACTGCAGCTGAAAATGGGTCAAATGTACTTTTTTACCCTTTTCTCAGTATACTTGTATAAATCTATCTTTATGTTGTGATTTATTTCTTTCTATGTATTTTATAATAAATTATAATGCTTTAATGCAGCTATTTGGATATGTATAGCATTTTTATGCATGTGAACTGTCA
Organism: Barbus barbus; assembly: GCF_936440315.1. Lineage (NCBI taxonomy): Eukaryota > Metazoa > Chordata > Actinopteri > Cypriniformes > Cyprinidae > Barbus > Barbus barbus. Next base: position 4,564,494 of record NC_136750.1, read on the forward strand.
GGAGTTTTTCAACAATTGAACATCAGTCTAACAATGTAATTCATAATTGCACTTGATTTACCCTTGGCATTAATCATGAAATGTTTTCTTTTATCTTTATACATTTATAATAAGTTACAAGTTTTTTTTTTTCCTTTAACATTTCTTATACAATGTTTGGAAACTCGGCTATGGATGTGTCGAATTTAGTTATCTCTAGTTATATTTAGTTATTTATAGTCTGTTTAATGTGAACATAATTAACATCAGTCTAACTTGCTTGTTAATTGTGTTAATCGTAAAATATTTTGATAAACTATATGAAGTGTTAATAAAACTATATGAAGTTTTACATATTAAATGTTCAGTTTTACAAAAAATATTAAAAAATTTCAGTACATATGGTGACACTTTGAACAGTGAAGTTACATTTTTATACTAAAAGATTTAAGTATCCTAATTTTGATTTCTTAAAGTACATTTTTTTTTTTTTTTTTTTTTTTCTTTTTTCAAGTGATGGACTTGAAGTGAATCCTAGGTTAGTTTAGGAGAGGAGTATCACCCGCTCAGACCAAAACATGTTTCGAAGGTCACAATAAAAAACAAACTCATGAATATACATATTTAAGCGGAAAGTGTGAGTGGGATTTTGGCTTGCAGTGTGTATGTAGCAGTCTTGTCTGCCAGTATCACGTCAGTCGGTCGCAGGACAATGGGATGGTTGTGATGCTTGACACACCTTTATCTTGCACAAATTTGTGTAGGAACAACTGGCCATTTGTGACCAAGTGTGACTGTTTGCTCAGAGATGTGAAACCTAGCCTGATGTAAAGGTCAGGAGGAATTGAACAGACTGCTAAACCTTTAGAAAAGGACATATTCAAAGTGAATAGGCAAATGTTTTTGTCTGGCTCTGTGCTGACTGTGTGCTTCCTGATCTATAACGCTTACAGTAATCACTGTCCCTGTAATACGTAACCATGAGAGCGGAGGATTAAACGGCATTCTCAGGGTCACACGCACGCAAAGCATTGCATTCTGGGAATCCCTGTGATGTGACAGCCTGGTACAGTACCGCCATGGATTTTCGGCTGTATGACCGTCACCTTTAAAACAGCACCATATTACAGCAACTGTATTATATCATTATTTATTGTTTTATTGACCTTTCAGCATTATTACAGACAATTTTAAGACGATTAACTTCTTAAAGACTAATAAAGGTAAAAGCACTGTATTTTGCTTTTATTGCGAATCATCTGCAATAAACAGACCAACAATTTAACAATGTTTAAAATATACAAATTACAAATCTATAAAAATCTATCTATATAGGACATGGGTGATCTGCTATTTTTGCTGGAAATCCAACAATTTTTTTTTTTTTATATTAAATGTTGTAATTTTGGTTCATCCACTAACGATGATGTAAACAATGAAACTGTTTTAGTAATAATAATACACTAAATTCCTTTGTGATTTGTCTGGGACATGTCTTACTCTACATTTCTCATTTGCTAATGTAGTATTTTTAGTTGTATTTTTAATGAATAACAAAGAAATGAATAAATATTGTTATAAATGTATTGTTCGTTGTTAATGTTGGTAAATGCATTAAGAGTAAAACTAGGGTTAGGGAACACTCTTCACTATTATTAGCATGGATATTACTAGCCTGATGGCTGTTTATTAGTACTTTATTCTGTATGACCATATTCTATACCCCTTAACCCTACCTAAACAACTACTCCAACACCTACCTTACATACTATCAATAAGCAGCAAATTTGTTTGAAAATTCTTCCCCAATCTAAAATGTTACCATGTTAACTAATGGAACCTTTTTGTGAAGTATTGCCAAATCTCTAATTGTTGACATTTCTAAGGTCACAGGATTTATGCAGTCGTACTGTCCAGCCCTAATTTTCATCTTGCCATTTTCCATGTTTTCACAGAATTACAGCCCAGACCTGAGGTTAGGGACTGATTATTGGCCAGCCTAAGAATACATTTACGTACATACACGTTTTTTTTGAAGTCTCATCACAAACAGGTGTCTCTGGTTACAGGAGTTTTCAGAAGCACATTGTGACAGTGTTTTAAAGTGGGGCTGTGTGGAGTGGACCAGTACGGCCTCTGGTCTGTTTCTCATCACCCCTGTTGTGCTGAGACATGTTACAAGCTGGTATAAGAGCGGCTCACAGATGGACAGACTTTGTAGAAGTTGAAATAGACCATGATGGGATTCTTGTATTGGGCGTAAAGAGTCTAGGTCTGTGTTTTTAGGAGTGCCAGTTGTTTTACTGTCCAGGCTGAGGTGTGGGCATCATGTTTGGGGCCTGCAGGGTGGTTTTTCCTCATGGTTTAAAATAGAAAACCAGAGGCCACACATACACAAGGGACTGGACCGGCGGGGAGTTTCCAAACATCACAACTGTAATTTCATGCTGTTTGTATGCTGTACTGTTAAATAGCTGTGCGTTCACTAATAATGCAATATTTTGGCAATAAAGTATCAGAGGCTGCACTATTTCTTTTTTTTTTTTTGTCATTCTTAATCACCGCTATGTCATAGATTTAATAAAAAAAAAATATCAAGAACTCAATGTTATTGAATCATTTTTAAACTAATGATTTTCAGTACATGGATTAAACTAATTTGGTGCTGTATTCATGTCTGATTTTGTAGTGAATAGTGATGGTAAATTTTGTGTATTTTCGTGATATATGATCCACACTTTGCTGTAAAGGTGCTTATGGGGGAACAAATCCTGTTTTATCCTGAATGGAGAAATGGGGCTCTGGTTTGTTTTTATGGCAGATCTGAAAGTTTCTGTCTGTTTAGAAGTAGGGCTGCAACTAACGACTATTTTAATAGTCGACTAGTCACCGACTATTGAAACGATTAGTCGAATAATTATTAAATTTTTCAAAAATTTAGCATGAGATTGCTTTAATTCTGTGGAAAATGATAGTAAACAAGAAAGAAGGGGGTACTTCAATGAAAAAGGCATATTTTATTGAACTTTGCTGCTGATAAGCCGTTTCATACTAAAAGTAAATAAAAATGCCCTGTCTAAAACCAATTAGGCACAGTGCTCGGTCAGTATAGACCTAAATGCATAAATAAAGAAACTCTATCATTTTTATATCGGGCATAACGTTAAATCCTTTTTTTTTTTTTTTTTTTTTTTTTAAAGCGAAAATACGCTTATAAAATGTACAATGTACATCCAAAACAAAACGTATTGGCTTCCATGTTATTTAAATCTTACCGAGGCGAGTAAAACTCCGTTTCATTCAACTGTCCGACGTGCTTTCTCTTTAAATGTTCGTGCATCACCGAGGTGCTGCCGTGATACGCAAGGACTGCTTTGCAAACCATGCAGGTAATCTTTTTATTCGCCGTATCCAGGCTAAAATGCTCCCAAACTTTAGATGTTTTGGTACGCGCAGCTGCTGCGTTGGACGCCGCCATTTCTGTATGTTATCGCTCAGCAGAGAAGCTAATGCGCATGTGCGACTCTCGGCAGAGATTGTAATGAAGAGAGATGCCTCACTCGGTCGGAAAAAACATGTCTGGTGACAACTTCGACAATGAAATTCATTGTCGACTATTTCTATTATCGATTTTTGTCGACAACTATTTAGAAGTGTAAAATGACAGTAGTAATTGTCAAATAAATAAATGAGAATGTATAAATAAGTTATGAATATATGATACAAATTAAATAAAATGCAAATAATGAATTTAAATGACAAGTTAATAAAATGATTAATTATTTTGTAACTTAATTAAAATTTTATCTTGTTTTTTGCATTTAATTTTTTTTATTCATATAATACTATTATGTGAGAAATATTAACCACTAAACAAGAATTATATTTGTATGTATATGGATGCATATTTGTGTATTGTGTGTGCGCGTGCATACACTACCAAAAATGATGGTATAATTAATTTTTTTGTTTTTGATCCGCATATTAGAATGTTTTTTTTTTTTTTGAAGTCTCATGCAACACTGAAGGCTGCTGAAATTCAGCTTTGCATCACAAGAATACATTTTAAAATGGAAATCAGATTTTGAATTGTAACAATTTCAATTTGACTGTTTTTGTTAAATTTTTTTCATCATTAATTCAGCCTTACATTTCAGTAATGAAATGTAACAGAGTTCCTCATGTTGTCAAACAGAAACATACTGTGCTGTCTCTATCATTACAGTGCTTTTTAACACACGGTTGTGTTCTGCCCTGCAGGATGTAGTTGTATAGGGTGTGTTTTGTCAGGTCTGTGTGAATATAACAGCAGTAACACAGAATGGCCAGAGCCGCAGGAAGCTAGTCTCCAGCACCGCTGCTACATTTCCATAAAGGGCCAGCAGGACATACTGTTAAAGTGTATCTGAACTAGGAGCAAATATAAAAGGGGAAGAGAGGAGAAACAAAACTAGTGGAGTGTGCTTGTGCTAAATGAGGTCAGATTCGCTGGAATGAGAGCCTCATTTCCACACAAGGTCTCTGTTGTTCATGTTTGTCCACCAGTGACGCCAATTTCCAAATCTCTCTCTCATTAGTGTCCCCGTTTCTTTCCAGGACTCCAGCCCACTGTTTGCTTCCTCTTTCAGGTCTAAACACAGAGGTTACATGTGCGTGAGAGCTTGTATTGTGTGTCTGAAATACGTTTTCTGCCCTCAGCATATTCAAGATGAGGACACATGGCATGCTATCTCCTCATGGGTGCATTTGCTTTCACACTGATTTTGATTCTTCCCAGGAGGCTTCGTCCACTACTTGGTGTGTGTGTGTGTGTGTGTGTGTGTCAGTCAAAGTTTAAGTGCTTTTGAAATGGGCTGCTGCTTGCCGTCTTCCACCTACTGCTGCTCTTGCACTTAAAGCTGGAGTATTTTTGCTTCCACTGGTCATTGTTACTGGCCTTTTCTTTCTGTCTCTTCCATCACCTCTGTCCTCCTTCTCTCATCTTCTGTCCTGTCGCTTTCCCTGCTGGCGTAAACAGGCAGCCTTGCGATTCTGTATTTTCTCTCTTGTATCTTTTTCTTCCCTGCTCTCTCCTGTTGCAGACAGTGTTTGGCAGCCATAACATTTCAAATATGCCACAGGCTCATGTTTACAAAGTAGGAAAGAAATAAAAAAATCGACTAGAAAAGGCATATGTAATTTCAATTGCATAATAATAAAATATACTTCTCATTCATATAGCTTTAACATTTTGTTTTAATAATTTTAATTTAAAAAAATGTTTGTATGAACATGAACAACAATGAATTTGTTGTTCTGGACAAGTTAAAATGCTTTCATAGAAGTTTCACCTCTAAAATCATCCCCTCTGAAGCAGCACCAGCCATCAAAGTGCCACTTTTGTAATAAATTTACTGCCTTCGGTACATTTTCAAGCCTATTACTGTCAGACTTCAAATTATCTGCTGTGAGTAATGTTCCTGTTATTATGTGTAATCCATTTTTGTGATAGTTTTGCACAATAAAGGTTTATAGGGATTTAACCGTTATTTGTCAATCACTATACTGAAGGGCTATGTTTATATACCGCTGAGAAATGCATCAGCTTAATTATACAGGGCTTCATAAAGGCATCTCTCACAACCAATTTTACTTCCAAAAACTGACACATTTCCAGGTGAAATCAAGAATTTTTTTTTTTTTTTTTATTCGTCACATACACAATTATACAGAGTATAACCAGCAGTGAAATGTAAGTAAATGGGTTAAAATGTTATATATATTTATTTATCAGGATGGGTCTCTTGTTCATGGTGAGTTGATTGGGTTAACACTTGAGTATGGAGTTTGGTGGGAGGGGTTGATTTTGTGTTGTTTTGGAGTGGAGTGTATCCTGAGACAGTAACCGAGTGGAAGGAATGAGGCAGGGAGGTGTGGCAGTGCGGGAAGATTGTGGTGGAAAGATGAAGCGGTCACGTCTGGCGTTTGGCTGTGTGGTTTACAGGGCCGTCCTGGCCCTCCTCTGGGCTGTTTTACTATGTTATTTCTCTCTCTCCAAACGTATCCTTTGCTTTTCCCTTCCTCTCTCTTTCCACTCTTCTCTCCATTTTAAAAACCAAATGATCCGCCCATTTACTCGGATGCTGTGTTGCAAACTTGTGGCAGTTGCACAAGTCTCATGATAGTCTTAAAGTCTCTCAAATATGCATTATATTAAAGACATTTATAGATAAAAAGAAGATTCTGTTTCAAATAAATGTACTTTTGAACTTTCTATTCATCAAAAAACTTGAAAAGAATGGTATCACTAATGCATTAAATTGATCAAAAGTGCCAGTAAAAACATTTGTTATAAGATTTCTATTGGGGAAAAAATGTTGTTCTTTAAAAGATAATGATAAACTAAAATCACAAAATAAATGCATCACTGTTTCAACCATTTTCATTATTGATGATAAGAAATGTTTCTTGAGTACCAAATCAGCATGTCGTCATATAATATTTCTCATACTATATTTTTAATCAAATATGATGTCCTGGTGAGCATTTGAGACTTTTATTTCTAAAACATTAAAATCAACTTACAGAATTAGACACTTATATTGTACATATACAAGTGTGTTTGTGAAGATGTCAAACAAAGTGAGTCGATTGCGGTGTTGAGACATGCTACTCAAAGCTTTACGTGTCTGGGCTGTGACCCGACCTCCCGCATCTCTTCAGGCTCTGTCTTCAGATTGCAGAAAACACAAGGTTTCAGTGTAACACACGCCCCTATAATTGCCCCATGATTACAGCAGTTTGTTCGCATTTTAGAAGTGTAATCTTAGTTACTCAGAATAAATCACTTATCACAGTCGAGAAATGTTTGTGTAGAGCTTACACAATGACAGGTCGGGTGTAGCTGCTTCCTGTTTCAGGAAAAGAGTAGGAACATGGTAATGTAAACGTGAGTGTCTCCTATCTACAGGAAGGACGAAAAGGGACTAGAGGAGGGAAACTTCACATGTTTCACGGAGGTGGGGGATTTTGTTTGAGCTAGTGAAACTAGGTTTTGGGCTTTTTGGTGATTTAAAACGCAAAGTCCTCTTATATTCTCCCACTTTCTCTGGCCTTTCATGGCAAGCATGATAGAGAAACTTGGTATCTTGCATGGTTTTTGCAGTGGTAAACAAGTAAAAATCCCAGCCGCCCAGAAGCGTGTGCTTTTACCTGCGCTCTGGCCAGTAAATGTTTTGCAGCTCTGTCGCTGCTATGAGTTGTGCAGTGACGCGGGCATCATCAACCTCAGCCATCGGCAGGAAATGATGCGTTTAGAGGCTGTCGGACATTTTCGTTTTGTCCCTGGAGTGTTTTAAGTGATTTCAAAGAGTCGTCAGGAAGGTCAATGCGCGAGTTCGGAGGCATGACCGTGTGCTGCTGAGAACACATGGATAGAACTGACAGGCTCTCATTGCGATCAAGCATGTATAAGCAAACAAATCAAATTAAAATCCATTTGATGGGGCGAACAGTGACCCTAGAGCACAAGGATTGTCTTTTAGAGATCCTAAGCAGATATTATGTTTATTCTGCTCACTCCAGATAATATCTTTCTTTATGAGAATATACAGATGGGCGTCTTGTTTTTGTAGATCGCATGAAATCAAAGTCCATGCTTGTTTGCTTGAAGGCCATATGCTAAAAATAATATCTAAGGATCATGTGACACAATTCAGCTTTGCATCACAGGAATTTTAAAATACTTTCAAATATCAAATTTGTATTTTATTTAATTATTGATTTAATTGACTTTTTAGTCTCTGGCTGAAAGCAGTCATTATAAAAGAACTCCCGTGTTATGTCAAGGCTCCTTTGAGTGTGTTATGCCAAGTCTGATCCCGTTTGGCTTTTATTGGACTATAATAAGAGTGTCCATTAACTTCGTCCCTTAATCTTTCTCTTACCTTTCTTCTTTGTTCTTCCCAGGCATTGGCAGCAAATGCAGGTACCGGATTTGCCGTTGCGGAACCGCAGGTTGCCATGTTTTGCGGCAAGCTCAACATGCACATTAACATCCAGACTGGCCGCTGGGAGCCTGACCCTTCCGGATCCAAAACCTGCGTCGGAACCAAAGAAGGAGTGCTGCAATACTGTCAAGAGGTAAAACAATTTTACACAACATAAACGTCCATTAAAATTAATTTATATTCTGTCCTTGCAGGGAGTGAGTAGTGAGCCCATGTGCTTGAGCATCCACTTCACAGTATCATCAATTGCCGATTAATGGAAATGCATAGATTGGGTTACGTTTTACGCTGACTTAAAACTAGCATTTTACTTTTTAATGTTTATTACATTAGAAATGTTATAAATTACTTTGGGGTCAGTTAGAATTTTATTAAGTAATTAACATTTTTATTCAGCAAAAATACATAATTATCAAACGTGACAGTGAGTTTACAAACATTTGTTACAAAAGAGTTCTGTTTGGAAAAAATGCTGTTCTTTTGTAATCTATTCATCAGAAAAATCCCAAAATAAATCTATCACTGTTTCCACCAAAATATTAACACTTCTCCTTTGCCAAGATAATCCATCCACCTCACAGGTGTGGCATATCAAGATGCTGATTAGACAGCATGATTACTGCACAGGTGTGCCTTAGGCTGGCCACAATAAAAGGCCACTCTAAGGCTACGTCCACACGAAGACGGGCTTCCCCGTATCCAATCTTTTTTTTTTTTTGCCTCAAATTCCGTAAACACGGAGTCGTCTCAGGAAATATCTGCGTCCACACGGAATCACTGAAACCGACTGAAAACGATGTAGTACACATGCCAGACCAATATGTGGCGCTGTAATTCTGCCACAGAGATACACAAAAAAACAGAGAAGAAGACTTGGACCATGTGCGTAAACCTTGCGCGCTGAATATAAACTAACACACAAAGCAGAAGATTTTGCTTTAATAAAACTAATGAGATCAGTAGGTTCTGCAGCACGAACACAGGCACGTAGTCTGACGTTGTTGTTGTCGCTGTTATGTGACGTAGCGACGTCTGATTAGGGGCGAGACGTGGGCTGATGATGTCATCGTTTCAGAAAATATACGGATTCGCCGTCCACACGAAAACATGAAAACGGCGTTTTCAAATTTATCCACCCTGGGACCCGGTTTCTAAAATTATCGGTTTCACTCTTCGAAAACGCCGGTTTCGTGTGGACGAAACGCCTATACGGTAAAAAATGTATGCGTATACAGAGAAACCCGTCTTCGTGTGGACGGGGCCTAAAATGTGCAGTTTAATCACACAGCACAATGCCACAGATCTTGCAAGTTTTGAGGGAGTGTGCAATTGGCATGCTGACTGCAGGAATGTCCACCAGAGCTGTTGCCTGTGAATTGAATGTTCATTTCTCTACCATAAGCCATCTCCAAAGGCGTTTTAGAGAATTTGGCAGTATATCCAACCGGCCTCACAACCGCAGACCACGTTTAACCACACCAGCCCAGGACCTCCACATCCAGCATCTTCACCTCCAAGATCATCTGAGACCAGCCACCCGGACAGCTGCTGCAACAATCGGTTTGCATAACCAAAGAATTTCTGCACAAACTGTCAGAAACCGTCTCAGGGAAGCTCATCTGCATGCTCGTCGTCCTCATCGGGGTCTCGACCTGACTACAGTTCTGGCACTTTGGAGAGGTGTTCTCTTCACGGATGAATCCCGGTTTTCACTGTACAGGGCAGATGCAGACAGCGTGTATGGCGTCGTGTGGGTGAGCGGTTTGCTGATGTCAATGTTGGAGATCGAGTGGCCCATGGTGGCGGTGGGGTTATGGTATGGGCAGGCGTATGTTATGGACAACGAACACAGGTGCATTTTATTGATGGCATTTTGAATGCACAGAGATACAGTGATGAGATCCTGAGGCCCATTGTTGTGCCATTCATCCACAACCATCACCTCATGTTGCAGCATGATAATGCACGGCCCCATGTTGCAAGGATCTGTACACAATTCCTGGAAGCTGAAAACATCCCAGTTCTTGCATGGCCAGCATATTCACCGGACATGTCACCAATTGAGCATGTTTGGGATGCTCTGGATCGGCGTATACGGCAACGTGTTCCAGTTCCTGCCAATATCCAGCAACTTCGCACAACCATTGAAGAGGAGTGGACAACCTGTGAAGGAGATGTGTTGACTGGTTTTCGGACCCCCCTGGACACCCCCCCCCCCAATACAGTAAAACTGCATATTTTAGAGTGGCCTTTTATTGTGGCCAGCCTAAGGCACACCTGTGCAGTAATCATGCTGTCTAATCAGCATCTTGATATGGCACACCTGTGAGGTGGATGGATTATCTCTGCAAACTGCTCACTAACACAGATTTAGACAGATTTACATTTACATTTAGTCATTTGGCAGACAAAGATTTGTGAACAATATTTGAGAGAAATAGGCCTTTTGTGTACATAGAAATAGTTCAGCTCATGAAAAATGAGGGCAAAAACAAAAGTGTTGCGGTTATAATTTTGTTCAGTTTGTATATAAAAACTGTTTTTGCTCTATTGGGAAACTTGGTATTTAACAAAAAAAATGCAAATGTATATTTTCCCCCTTTAATTTATTCCATTATTGCATTTAATTCTCTTTAAATACTACTTTCAGACATTGGTGTCTTTTGCAATATTGCTGGTACTGCTGATTTATAAAAGCAATAACTCTCCCAACACACTGTACTCTAAAAGATCCTTTCCCACAACTATATTAAAAAAACACTATTTGGATAATGTCAAATATTGCTCTCATCTATCATATGGCTGACTGCAAAAACAGCAATACCGTCCCTGATTGCTTTTCATTGATGTCCTTTTAATGCATTTCAGGAGAGAGTAAATCTTGTGTTAGTTCCAATATGTGAGCAGATGGCGTCTGGAGATTGTGAAGCATGGATCACCGCTTACTGTACTGACTCAATCTCTCCGCTCTCTTGCCTTTTTAGATGTATCCTGAGCTGCGAATCACAAATGTGGTGGAAGCCAACCAGCCTGTCAAGATTGAGAACTGGTGCAAGAAGGACAAGAAACAGTGCAAGGGCCACGCTCACATTGTGGTCCCCTACAAGTGCTTGGGTAAGTGGTGTTTGATTGACAGCTCTGTTGTCCTTTTTAATGGCCAGCTATCCAGAATGTCCCGTGGGGTTAAAGACGCCATTGTTGAATTGAGACATCTGAGAAGCCAGAACAGCAGTTCAAAGTGACAAGAGAAGACGTTAAAGATAGATTCAGTCTCTGAACTTGAGCTCAGGTAGCTGTTTCTCATCTGTGATTGGCTACAGGCTCCAAAAAATATATTGCTCTTCTACTTGTTGGAAAAAGTACCTACAGTTTAACTAAGTTTAATTACGGTCACATGTCTTGGGGGAAAAAACCCTGAAAGTTCAGTTAGTGCTGTTGCTTGTAGTGCATAATGCATGCTGGGAACCAGAACCACAGAAATCAGAACATATAGTACAGTGGGTAGTACACAAGTAAGTCCACACTGAAAACTGAGATTGAAAATTTTTATTAAAACCTGGAAGTTTAAGATCGTAGGAATGGGAAAAATATATACAGTATATACACTCGCCTGCCACTTTATTAGGAACACCTGTTCAATTGCTTGGTAACACAAATTGCTAATCAGCCAATCACATGGCAGCAACTCAATGCATTTAGGCATCTACAGTAGATGTGGTGAAGACGACTTGCTGAAATTCAAACCGAGCATCAGAATGGGGAAGAAAGGTATATTTAAGTGACTTTGAATGTGGAATGGTTGTTGGTGCCAGACGGGCTGGTCTGAGTATTTCAAAAACTGCTGATCTATTGGGATTTTCACGCACAACCATCTCTAGGGTTTACAGAGAATGGTCCGAAAAAGAGAAAATATCCAGTGAGCGGCAGTTGTGTGGACGAAAATGCCTTGCTGATGTCAGAGGAGAATGGGCAGACTGGTTAGAGATGATAGAAAGGCAACAGTAACTCAAATAACCACTCGTTACAACCAAGGTATGCAGAATACCATCTCTGAACGCACAACACGTCGAACCCTGAAGCAGGTGGGCTATAGCAGCAGAAGACCACACCGGGTGCCGCTCCTGTCAGATAAGAACAGGAAATGGAGGCTACAATTCGCACAGGCTCACCAAAATTGGACTATAGAAGATTGGAAAAACGTTGCCTGGTCTGATGAGTCTTAATTCCTGCATGCATACACAAATAAATAAATATTGTTTCTAGGTTACTGATCAAAAACACAACACATTTGTGACCATAAAATGCAATTTTTTAAATTGCACTACTCTTGTTGTGCTGATAATACAATTATAACATTTCATTTAAATAGACCTATAATACAAATAAATAGACATTTAAATAAACATTTAAACAGCCCCATGACAAGTAGTTTTATACTGTATATTTATGTTTTTGGTGAAAAATTAAAAATGCCACTCAATCCCTGAAAAACTGTCAGTAATGCAAATTTATTCATAAATACTACAGTCACAGTCTTACTCGACCAGACATTAATAACTTCCCACTGTTATTCATTTTCTTAGCTCAAATAAATGATTCCAGTCCCATATTTGCATTTGTTCTAATCCACATAAGAACAATAACATTTATCTCATTGCGTCTCGTCAGAGAACTGTCCGTCTGTCCGTGCCTTTTCCTCTTCTCCTCCCGTGTTTGTCCCTCTCTTGTAGGAGAGGATTGAGTTGTGGTTCTTTGCGGGCTGAAAAAAGCCATTAGCGCTGCCAGCCGACTGTGAAATGGGCAGACGGTCGGAGGCTTTCCAAGATGGCTGATTTTTGTTTTCTGTGTGTGTTTGAGCTGACGCGGCAGCTGTTGACTCGCATCACCTGACGTTGGCTGCTGTTTTATTGACGGGGTCAGGCGGACGATGCACTTTCAGTCCACTGCTTCCTGTGTCTCTTTCTCTTTGAATGACGGCTTGCCAATAGAATCTCATGGTCTGGAGGAACCTAAAGCTGTTTTAGTCAGCCTATAGCAGCACCACACTGTTCCATCAACAATTTTCTCTACTTATGAGTCGCCATGGAAACTGTTTTATTGATTTGAAGTGAAGCGTGCAAATTGGCTGAAGATAGAAACAGAAAAATGAAACTGCAGCAAAACCCATAACAAAAGCAGATTTTTTTTTTTTTTTTTTTTTTTTTTTTACGTAACAAATTACTGAGTTGCTTTGTAGTAGCTACGTTTTTGGTTGGCTTCTATAGCTTTACTTCTGATGTTTTACTGTCCAGATCTCAGTAACAGCACATTTCTCGTTAAAAATCGCAGGATTTGAAGAGAGTTTGATCATTTGTGTCTGAGAAACAAATTATGCTGGACAATTTATGGACTGATGTTTAATGCATACTCATAACCCTAACCAAAATATGAGAAGTATTGATGTTTGCCTTGACGAATGGTGCTAAAATGTGGGTGTTTCTGGCCGCAGTTGATGGTGATTGCTGCAAAGCAGTCAAGGACTACATGTTTTCTGTGTCTGGAAAAGCAGCCCCTGGTGTTTGAGGAGATTTTCTTCTTTAGGTGCATTTGTATCCTTTAATTGAATCGGTACATCAGCGAGACTCGCTCGTGTTCTGACTCACCTTGTCTTCTCACCTCTCTGCTTCCTCTGGGGTTTAACCGCACTTATTAATGAGGAGGCTTCATTGTGATTCAGCAACATTATGGCCTCTGGAGTTTAATTAGGGAGAGGGATTTGTTTTAGTGGTGTAATGCAGTGAAATGGGCGGCTTGTCTGTGTCTCTGTCTCTCACTGCAGCGTAAACCTCAAAGAAATCTGCAAATATGCTTGGGCTTGATCTTTGAGGATTATGCAGTATTGTAGTTTGTACTTCCAAGCAGTTGCATTTCTTTAAAAAAAAGATGCATGCTCTTAAAAATATTTTTAAAATTGTCATTTACTCATCCTCATGTCATTCCAAATCCGTCCGTATGATGTAAGAAGAGGAAATGTACATGCTGCAATTTTCAATACAGCGGGAGCACAGTGATCAGACAGCCAAACTCTTAAAAGGGCCAAAAAAGTATGAAATGTGTATGTAGTCCATAAGTGTCCAAAGCCATGCAATAGTTTTGTTAGTTGTTGTAAGGTCATTATTGCATGTGCATTTGGCAGGGTTGATATTAGTAGTACCAAACACAATTGGATCACACTGGTCTCTGTTGCATTTACATTAAAGTATGTGCAAAACTTTAAGAGATGAATGGAAAAGAGCAGCATGAGCATTCTTCAGAACTTCTCTTTGTATTTCATGAAAGTCATATGATATTACAAATCCACATTCGTTCAACTTTGAAACACAAATTAAGATATTTTAATGAAATCTGAGAGTAACTCCAGTGAAAGTCCATTCCACCAAAATTTGGATTCTTTTAAAAAGTTCATATAGGTTAGAAAATCAAGACTTTATATGATTTGATTTAGTATAGTAAAGCAATTGTGTTTCTTCACCAGATACAAGATGAACAAAGTCTTATGGCTTTGGAGCAACGTGAAGGTGTGTAAATGACAGAATTGATTTTTGGATGAGCAGTCCTATTTTTAGTCAGTCTTTCCTTGATCTTTTTGGCTTTAGGTTCCTCAAACGAAATGGAGAGAGCTTGAGATGAGGAGGTTTATATGACCGCAGTAATTGCATCTGCGAGTGAATGTTAAGAGTTTTCAGAGCTATTCTGGTCAACTGAGAGCAGGGCTCATATTTGACCATTAGCTCTTTACTTTGAAACACTGGCTTTATTTAATTTCAGCCGACGTTAACTCCTAATGGGCAGTCAGCAGACGGTTTCCAGTATTTTGTTTGGGTTTGTTTAGCAGCTCACTGTTTCATCCTTTAGCCTTAATAGTCTTGAATGATACCAATACAAGGTATTGCTGAGATAAACAGCTCTTTAGCAGAGAGGATTGTGCTAAATCAACAGCAGCCCTGCTCCACAGAAACATCAGCAGTGTTCAGCTCTCCAAAGGTTACAATGGTTCATTTGATGCTAGTGTTTCTGAAAACAGACGTGGATGCGGGCAGATTCAATCCGGGCCGAAGAGTCTAGTAGATACAACCAGAGATATAAACCGAAAGAAAAGGGGGAAAATCGTTTTTAGAGAGATTATACTGCGTTTAATGTGTAATAGCCATAAATCTTTGATGCAGGACTGGGACAGAGCAGAGGAACTGGGCTATAAACGATGAAGTTGAAAGCAGCTGGCCTCAATCCTTTTGTGTCGTTTTTCTTCATAGCATTTTTTTCTCCCTTTGTCTCTTTCTAACTAACTATAACACGCTGCTTTTGTCGGATCAGCTAAGAGTTTTTTGATCATGTCATCAGCCTGCAGTTTGCCTTCACAAGTCGAGCGCCAAGTCGAATTCATGCACAGTTGTTTGATATGAAATATGAAATGGAAGATCAGGGATTACATGAGCGCACAAATGAGTCATTCCACATGCCTTCCTGCTTTTTGGGATTTGAAAGCTTTTTTTAGTGTCACTTTTTGGCCAAAAATATATTAAATTATCAAAGCAATAATTAATCCAACAATAAAAAAATGTATTTGTTTATCATCATCGTTCCAAACCTGGATGCTATTATTTGGTCCGTGGAACATAAAATGAGAAATCTTGAAGCATCTTCTCACAGTTTTTTCCGTACATTGAATGTCATACTTCATTCATCCTATTGAAATGTTTTGTTCTGTTCTGCTTCAAACACCTCCGGAGAAACAGTGAAGCTTGCCATCAATGACAGCAAACCTTGTACAGTGTATCAGCATCAACAAGCATTTTGTGCTGATTTTTAGAGAATAGTGACCTTCAACATTTGTATTTGGTTCACACAGAGAGCTTATGTATGACTTCAAAAGACTTGTGCACACAAATTGTTAAAAAAAGTGTTGCTTTTTGGTTATTGACATTGTGGGTCAGGTGCTTGTTTGATCATCTACTACATATGCCAAAATGTGCAATATACATCAGGATATATTGTTGTGGGAACTTTATTTATTTTCCTTAATTCATTATTTATTCACATTAGCAAAAGACATGATTTTCTTTCCACAAAAGTCAAATAAAGTAACTAAAATAACTTATAATAAATCTGCAACATGAGGTCAGAGTACTACTGTTTGAAACATTTATTGTTGTCTACTGCAACAAAATACTGTGTGTGCATGCATGCATCATACATGCATGCATGCATGCATGCATACACACACGCGCGCGCACACACACACACAGTTCACTGCCTCGCTCTTCACATGATATCAATGCGATACCCCGTTTATTCCAGTTGAGCAGCAGCGTGCAGTCCTGCCGATGCTGTCAGGACCTATTTTCTGCTTTTTCTACTGCAGCTGTAAAATAAATAATGTAATTGCTGAATCACCCACATGCTTTTTCAGCAGAGCAGATTGTGTTGTGAACATTCCGGGTTCAATACAAGTTAAGCTTTATCGACGGCATCTGTGACATGCTGTCGATTGCCACTGAATATAATTTTTGACGCACCCCTCAGCTTGTAAAAACAAGCAAAAATCGTTTACATTAATGCACTTATAGTGGAAACCTTTGGGACAAGGCATAACGTGCTATATAAACTTGTCTGTTTAAACCGATTCCTGTCATGAACTTGTTCAAAGTTGTTGGAAATGAAGTAGTTTTTTCCATGATAATCAAGTGTGTTGTTTTGAATGTATAACGTTCCTCTACACATCTCAATAGCACGAGCAGGTGTTTAGAAGCAATGCTGCATTTCATAATGTGACTTAGTTAGGGTCTTATGAAATCTGTTTAGTTTTTTCACAAATTCCAGTTTTTAAGTTTTAGTTTTTCTGTTTTTCCATTTAAATTTCAATGGTTAAATTTTAGTAATCAAAAATCATGTCTAAATGAATTGAAATCATGAAACTTAGACAATTTAGCAACAATTTAGTAAATCTTAATTTAAAGAAAAAAAAAAAGTTAGTTTAAAAAAAAAATTAAGGATGCCAAGAAATCCATATTTTTATTTTATTTATTTATTAAATTCTCTCTCTTAATTCTTCTGGGTTTCGGTTTAATGCTTCAGTTATATTTAAAGTAATCAAAAAGCATGTCTAATCAAATTCATAGGACTTTAACAATGTTGGCTACTAAAAATGTTTATTATTATTATTATTAATACTTTGAGAACTACATTCTTTTGTAGATTATTACTATATTTTTGTCACAATTTCAAGTTAAACCAAATTAGTTTTTTTTTTTTTGTAGGTTATCATGAAAGCCTTTTTGAGTTTCTGTGTGTATATGACAATAGGTTTTATCAAATTAATTGAAATACTTGTGAAGTGACTCCTGGAGCAGCTCTGGAGATGAAGTTTGTGTTCGTGTCCAAGTCTTTTTGCAGTTCATTATTCACAAACCCAAGTCTATATCGCCAATTGATCAAGAGCACAGCCCTGCGTTTTAATTTATTCATCCAGAATTTGCCAAATTCCAAGACAGTCCACATTATACAGTCAGTTCCTTTAAAAAAAAACTGGATTCTGTGATTCCTTCCACATTTTCTGCTTAAAGGAAATCATAGGGCCCTAGTTGGAGTATGAGTTGTGTGAGTAAGACTGCATGTGTTGAGTCATTCAGGTTAGATGCTGTTTTCAGTTATGTAAGGACTTCAGTTAGTTTGGCCCCTGAGGGCCAATGGGACGAGTTTTTGAAAGAATGCATGTGTGAGTTTGTGTTGCGTGGAGAGGCTTTGGTTCGTACAACAGATGTGTTCTCTCTGCTATTTCCAGTTCTTTCCTCCAAACCCTCTCATTTTCCAAACACTGGCCTTTTCTTTCTTTCTCTCCTGTCTGCCTTTCCTCTCTGGATTCTGGCTGATTTGGCCCTAGGCCTGTTTTGTGGTAATGGCTAAATGAGCAGTTTGGACTGTCACAATCCTCTTCTATTGTGATCAGACTTCTGGTCATTAAAGGATTCAATCTCTCTCTCTCTCTCGTTCAGGCTCAAAGGTCGGATTGGCCTCCCAGCTGTCCTGAAATCAGCTCTGTAATAACTCTCCTGCGTATGGCACACATGCTGACCCATCTGATGCCATCTGAGCTTCTCAGCTGTCACTCGCTCATTCACACGCTCCCTTTACTGTTTCATTTACACATTAATCCTTGTTTAGTGAAAATTAATCAATTTAATAAATAAGATGAAAAAATATTGCATCAAAAAAACACTTTCACTATCAATTCAGCTGATGTTTTCAGTGATTAACTTCTAGGGCTGGGCAAAAAAATAGATTTTTCGATTAATCGTTTTTTTCTCAATGATGTCGATTCAATATCGATCCTCAAAAGCAAAATAAATCCCGTCAAAAACGTTTGGTTTAACGTGAAGAAACTGACAGAAATATATTACTATTGTGCAGTCTTAAGACTTGATGTAATAACAATAATACTAGTACTACTAAGTATTAATAACTTTATTTTTAAAGAAATAATAACATTTGTTTTCTTTTTAATTTTAACAGTAAAGCTCCGTTGTGCTGCACTTTGTTTGCAAAAAATAAAAGGGTTTAATTTTCATTTAATTAGGATGAATTAAACTATTTTTTTATGCCTTGATTTGATTACCAGAAAATTTAAGAAAAACATTTTATAGGGCCCTTTATTGTTTAAAAAAATAGGACCCTGAACAAAAAAAGAATGGGTTTAAAATAAGCTTTGTGGCTCTTAATTTCTTTATTCATTCAACATTTGTAAACTGTTTACTTTTCATTTTTTAGAAATATCAATAGCAGTTTATTAACTATTTTCACTGAAATAAAAAAATCTAGAATCGATTCAGATCGAATCGAGAGCTTGCGAGTCGGAATCGAATCCGGACGTCTGAATTGATACCCAGCCCTATTAACTTCCTTCATTTGGCGTGATGAAAATAACACATGCTAATTAAATGTAAAAAAATAAAACCAAACTACAATGATATGGTTGTAATTGTAATATTGAGTTAATATTAACAAACTTAAGCCCAGTTAGGATGAGAAAATGAGATATTTGCCTGTTTTTGCTGGCCATAATTTTAGTGCATTTCTACTAATTAATCGAAATAAAACCGAAATCATGATATCGTTTTGTGTAATTACTAAACCACAAAGGTGTATCTAATTAAATAAATATGTCATGTTTCATAGTGAAACACTGCTCTGTTCATACTTTAAATATTAGTGTTATTTTTCTTATACACTCGATTTAGTGGAATACTACAATAGTAATTTAATTTTATATTTTATTTAAAATATATTTATTTAAAATAATGGTCTAATAATCATAATATTAATAATAACTCTTATTGTTATTCTTATATAATTATTGTATAGCCATATTGATACTGTGTGTGTATGTATATATATATCACTGTTTCTTGAGATAAGGGACAAAAGTACTTTTGAAAAGTGACAAACAAAAAATCCATACTACATTCATTTGAATTGGATATCTTCATAAACACGGGTCTCATCTATCATACCATGAAAAGGAACAGGTTTTTTATTTAACCACTTTTTTAAAAAAATTACATTTACTCACTTAGTAACTTGACTTTTGTCAACTCCGTCTGACACATGAAAATGTTTTTTTTTGTGTGTTTGATCAATTCAACAACACTGTCAAGTCTTTAAGTGTGTAGAAATGGTGTGCCTTAGCAAGGTTAAGTGATAAATTGCATTGTATACACTTTTAATATTATTTAATATTGTTTTGGAATTAGCCATTTTAAATTACCGTCATTTAGTTTACAAATTTTTTCATTTTTAATATATACAATCAATGGTTTTGTGCACACAAGACACTGATAAATGTAGATAAGTTGGTGTTTAAATGCATGAACACACTCAATTGAACAAATGAAACATACATTTTTTTATAAAAATGAAAAACCTCCATCTTACGGTGTTGACGCATAACTAACGGTGTTGACACACAACTGACGGTGTTGACAAACTAATCGAGAATTAAACTGAATAAAGATATTTACCTAGTTTTAACATGGAAAAGGGAGAGAGTATCAAGGGAAAGGGTATCAAACTTCAAACAAAGAGTACCTGGTGACAGGATCTTTAAGGCACACATGAAAATCACATTGGGCGGTCTATGTCCAGCATTGTAGTATTGGAACGTCATCTGTGGCTCACGCTGACAGAGATGAAGGAGGAGGATAAGGTCCCCTTCCTCGATGCTCCAGTTTCAGCCAACAGCCTGTTCGGGACGGATAGACTCGGTGCAGATGACAGCAACTGTCTCAGTGGAATGAGCCATGACTATTCAGCGCCATGCGGTCTCCTTCAAGGAAGGGACCGTCCACTCGCTCAAGGCTTTCCAGAGAATGCTGGGCCTTATGGCAGCGGCTTCGCCAGTGCTTCGTTTGGGTCTGCTTCACATGCGTCCCATACAATTCTGGCTGAAGCAGAGGGTTCCATTTTCAGCTTGGCGTCACGGTCGCCATCGCATAGCGGTGACTCGGGCCTGTGTATCAGCCCTGAGCTGTTGGAGGGACCCTTTCTGGCTGAAGCGAGGTGTGATCTTAGACACGGCGCACAGAAGGAAAGTTGTCACGACAGACGCTTCCAACAAGGGTTGGGGAGCGCTGTGCGAGGGCAAACCGACCTTCGGTCTTTGGTCTGAGGAGGAAGTCTTTGGTCTGCACATCAACTACCTAGAAATGCTAGCAGTGTGCCGTGCCTGTCAATTCTTCCTGCGGGACATAAGGGGACACCACGTTCTAGTACGATCAGTTATCTCTTTGCCTCCGAAGACAACTCTCACTGCCCAATCTATTTTATGAGGAGCACGGATGCCCAGTCTTCCGCTCTACGCGTTCCCTCCAGTCGCTCTGCTACCTCAGGTACTCAAGTCAGGGAACAACGGCACAGGCTTCTCCTAATAGCCCCCTTCTGGAGGAACTAGCCGTGGGTGTCAGAACTTTTCCAGCTGCTGGAAGCAGCCCCGTGGCCCATTCCCTTGAGACGGGACCTCCTCTCTCAAGCGAACAGCATGCTGTGGCATCCATGGCCCGAGTTATGGGCCCTGCATGTGTGGCCGCTCAACGGGAGCCTTTTGTCCTCCCAGAGTGTGTCTTAAGCACTATGGCAGAAGCTAGAGCCCCGTCTACTAGACGCCTCTATGCTCTGAAATGGTCTATTTTCTCGGCTTTGTGACAAGACCGTGATTTGGATCCGGTCATCTCTGAGGTTCCAGTGGTTCTCTCGTTTCTGCAGGGGCTGCTGGACAAACAGCGTTCCCCATCCACCGTCAAAGTCTACGCTTCAGCCATAGCGGCTTTTCATGCCCTATTGCTGGTCGTTCGGTGGGCAGAAATAGTGCGGTGGTCCAATTTATACGTGGCGCCAGGAGGTTGAACCCTCCTCGCCCTTGTACAGTTCCACTTTGGGACTTACCAATCGTGCTGAGGGCCTTGAGAGGCCCCCCGTTTGAACCACTGCAATCTGCGAGCCTGAGATCGCTCTCGTTTAAAACCACCCTGCTGTTGACACTGGCATCGGTTAAGCGGGTAGGAGACTTACAGGCCCTTTCTGTCAACCCTGCTTGCCTGGAATTCGGGCCTAACAACTCCAAGGTCGTCCTGAAACCAAGGCTGGGTTATGTACCAAAGGTGCTCTCCACTTCGTTCAGAGCCCAGGTCATAGCGCTTTCCGCGCTTCCCCCCCTCGATGGACGACCAGGAATTGTTCCTGCTCTGCCCCGTCAGGGCCCTAAGGGTATACATCGAGCGTTCTGCCTCGTTCAGGAGATCAGAACAGCTTTTTGTCAGCTTCGGTACCGCGCTAAAGGTCACCCTGTTATGAAGCAAAGTATCTCCAGGTGGATAGTGGATGCTATCACCCTAGCATACTCCTCCATGGGCTTGCAGTGCCCCATTGGAGTCAGAGCCCATTCCACCAGAGGCATCGCCTCTTCCTGGGCATGGTCCAGCGGGGTGTCCATTTCAGAAATTTGTGAGGCGGCCGGCTGGTCCTCGCCGTCCACATTTATGAGGTTTTACAACCTGGACGTCCCCCGCCTTGCAGGCCAGGGTCCTTTCTGCTTAAAATTCGCCGTTCCGGCTAGATAAGCTATCTCTGGGATTCCTTGACCATTTCTGCTCAAGGCCCTCCTTCTCTTGGAAGATCCATATTATGGGCACTAAGTGTCTACTTCGGGACGACACCCAGGCCATGGTTGACCCGGTGGCTCAGCCTGTGCTTGGTGTAATTTTAACTCCCCTGGGCCCTCCCATGGGAGTCATGTTTGAGTCGTTCCCCATCATAGCACGGCGGGATTGTATTGGTTCCCATACAGCGTCTTACGACGCAGTACGAGTGAAATATCGACAGGGAACATACTCGTTTACTAATGTAACCTCAGTTCCCTGAGATATGGGAACAAGTACTGCATTCCTGGCCGTGCTATGAGCTGCACGCCTCAGTCGCTTCTTTCGAAGAAATCTGAGTTCCGGCGGTGAAGCGGCCGCTTATATAGCCAGAAGCCCCCCCATTTTGGCGGGCTGCATAGCCATAGGCTTGCTCATCGCCGCCACCGTGCCACTGGTTTGTTTTTATCGCACTGCACGAACCAATGGACGTGTAGTTTCACTGCGTGATTGAAAAGGCTTCAGTGAAGAGGAAAAAAGGAGTTTCTATGTGACTGGTCCAGAGGACTTTCTGGTGGGGTGTCTATTTAATTTAGCCGTCTATTCTGCATAGCTCTGGACCTTTTCTTTGCTTTCCTCCAATACTTTCTGCGGTGCCTCTTTGCTCTTGGTCCTAATTCTCCTATTTGTTTTACTGTTTTGTTTTGGACCCTGTCCTTCCATCTCTGTCTCTCCTTTTCTAACTGGTCTCTTCTGCTTTCTGGGTCACTGTTAATTCTTTCTCTCATTTTTCTCTGGTACTCTGTTTCTTTTTCTTTGCTCCTCCACTGACAGTTTTGGTCTAGCCATGTCTGCCTACAGTACAGATAAAATATATTAAGATATTTTAAATATCTTAATATATTTTAAATATATAGTCAATCAACATGTATACTTAGATCATATTATCATGTTATGTAGTTGTTATACATTACTATGTGAGATTATATGAGTATTTTGGAGCACTTTTCCACTCCGTCAGCTTACAGGTCAACACCGTCAGACAAAATATCTCACGGAGTTGACGTCTGACGGAGTTGACAAAACAACATGTTTTTTCAACTTAATCATGTCTAATAGATGGTAGCCATTTTGATTTTCCTCAGTTGCCAGCTGCCACTAAACTAAACCAAAATACCAACTTTTATTTCAAAATTCTTGATTAAAATCATCCCTACTTTGAAGACAGTGTTGACACATAAAAGCTGTGACCACAGGGATTTCAACTTGTTTGCTGAATATTTAAAAAAATTTAAAACATACGAGACCATGTGTTGGACTGCTGCATCCATCAACAGAAAGAAGTCAAAGGGGGTCCTCAGGGTTAAAGCTGACCAAAATATGCCTGATTTATTTCAAATTTGAAAAATATCTGATGGAGTTGACATGAATTGATGACAGATTTTGAAAGGCTGTTGTTAATGTATAAAATAATTCAATGTTCACTTTAAGTATTTTGTGATATTTTATTAAGCCATCCAATTAACCTCATATTCATATTTGTGCATTTTGGGCATTTTAAAACCCTTTTTCTTTGCAGTTTGATACTGTGACCTCTACAGAGGACGAGTTCATTTGCATGGGCTTTCATAGTACAGTGCCGGTATTTTATAAAATTACTATGAAATAATATAAATATATACAAAACTAAGGGTCTAAACATACACAAGTCTTTCATATCCAACTTTTAAAGCCTTTTTAAATTAAACAATTTATTGTTTTTTAAGGCAAATTGTAACATTTTGATGGGGGACATGTTTTGTCCCTTATTTCAAGAATCAGTGATATATATATATATATATATATATATATATATATATATATCACACATTTCTGCAGCCCTACTAGCAAGCACAGTAAACCTTTTTTAGTCATATTTTAAAAAGGCAGAAAATTTTGATTTTTGCCTCCCAAATTGTGCAGCCCGAAGTCCTACTAATTAAGTATTGTGTCAGGTTGCTCCTGATATTTTATTGTTCAGACAAACAGGTAGTCCTGTCCCAAACTACACCATTGGTTGAGCCAGATCAGAGCAAAGATAATTAGTACCACCACGGTCAAACTCCCCAGAATGCAATGAGACCTCCTGCTGTATTCACTCTCTCTCTCTCTGCTGTGAACGGGGCTGTCTGTGGTCCAGATCTTTGTTCTGTCTCCTGGTACTGACCAGATGTCTGTTCAGATGCCACTTGCCCTATTTGTAATATGCTCATTATAGAATGCAAAAGACCATGTGTTGATGAATTATTGAGCTGTGTTGTCTCTTGCTGTCCCAAATTTTCAATTCTGTTTTGTTTGCGTGGGTGTAAGATGTTTTGCTGTTTGCATTGTACCAGCTGCATAATATTAAAGTCTCAGCTTTGCCAATAATCTGCGTGTTATGTGTTTATATGTTTTCAGTTGGGGAATTTGTGTGTGACGTCCTCCTGGTGCCAGAGAACTGTAAATTCTTCCATAAGGAGCATATGGACATGTGCGTGAGTCATCAGCAGTGGCACGGTGTAGCCAAAGAGGTAAGATAACAGCATCCAGTGCCACAAACTGAATAATGCACATTAACGCCTAATCAGATACAGTGCAACAAGTAATGCAAAGATGCTACCAGCGCAACAGAATAGAAATCTAATACAGCTTTGTAAAACCAGCTTTTAGTCCAATGAGATATATTTGAGATGTTCAACAGATATTGGTAATACAAAAGATTCAGATGGAGCCAAATCAGTTTGAAATGGAAATTCTATAAACTGAATTTCTCAAAACACAATTAGATCTGGATTCCATTTAATGGTTTAGTTAAATTGTAATAATCAGAAAGCATGTCTAATCAATAGATTCATAAAATATTGATGAAACCTAACATTTTAAGTTTTTTTTTTTTTTTTTATGGCTTATTTATTTTTAACAAAAATAGTGTTCTCAGAAATAATGCCCTTTCTCAGAATTGTGATTCCTATGATTTATGTGATGCTGAAAACACAGACTGAATTGCGGAAACTCACTGAATTCAAGGAATCACAATTCTGAGAAAGGGCACCCTACAGAACATGGCTTTCACAAACTGTGATTGACATCTGTGCCGTCCTCCATCCTTGTTAAAATCAGTGGCTTTTAGTGTAGAATGGAGTGTCTCACTCTTATTCTCTCACAGTCTTTCCTGCTGAATCTTGAGTCCTCACATTTCACTCTGATAATTGGATAAGCCGAGCTGCTGTAATACTGCTAATCTCTAGACTTCTATCACCTCACACACATGCACTGCTCTCCAAATCTGCTATTGAACAGTTCGTTTTACGCTTGCTCACAACTCAAGAATGCTACTCTGCTTCTGCCTCACTTATTTTCTTAACACTCTTTCCAGTTTCCCTGCCGTCTGTGCTGTCTTTTCTAATTGCTGGCGCGTCCACCCCATCAGTCCGGATTCAGCTTGAATTTTGTTTCAGATATGCCTCTTATATGCTATTCAGTTATTATTGGTGCTCAATTATTAATAATAGTGCTTATTATGAATGTTGAATGTTTTTGCTGCTTAATATTTTTGTGGAAATGGTGCTACTTTTTTTTTTTTGATAGATTGGATTCTTTGATGAATAGAAAGCTACAAGGAAAGAATTTAAATTTAATATGTAATAGGATTTATTTTGTAACAGTTATAAGTGTTTGCTGTCACATTTGCTTCATGACCAATTTAATGCATCCTTGCTGAATAAAGGAATTAATAAAAATCTTACTGACACCAAACGTTCGAATGGTTGTAAAACTTGTGAAATGTAATAATTCACAAATGAAATGCACTTAATCTTGATTTATTTTTTATTTTATTTTTTGACTTTTCTGCATTTATTTTGTTGGGTTAAACTGAAAGATAAGGTTCATAACTGAATAAATTTGATTGAAAAAAATATATCAAAAATCTATAACAAAACTAAAATGCTTCTTTATAAAAAGTAAAGCAAAATCACCAGATCTATGAAGTCATTGTGAAAACTGTAGCAAAGTTTTGGCATATCACATGTCAGCATGAAATGTATGTATAGCAACAGTTTTTGAACTAAATTTGCATCCCAGACACGTATTGTCATCACTACTTCCTCGTGAATGAATTTGCAGGATGGTGTGAACTGTGTGTAGTGTGTACAGAATAGGGTTGAGCATGTAGAAGAGGACACAACAGAGTGTGTATGACGGTCACAATGTGTGTTGGTACTGTAAATCACCCTGAGCTGCTGTCATTCATTCTCAGCGTGTGCGTACTGAAAGCATCTGTGTGAGCTGCCTCTTCGGGCTGTTCTTACATAGCAGACTGGCCTTTCAAAGCACATTAGCTCTAATTGAATGGGATTTCTTTACCCTCTGTAGGCCTGCTCTAAGGGGAACATGGTCCTGCACAGCTATGGCATGCTGCTGCCCTGTGGCATCGATAAGTTCCATGGTACTGAATACGTCTGCTGCCCGTCTACTCGTCCTGAAGAGCCCGCACCTCCTGCTTCATCCTTTAAAGAGCTAGATGATGAGGATGAAGACGAGGATGAGGAGGTGGATGAGCCTGTCGTTGAGGATGATGATGATGATGAAGCAGTAGAGGAGAGGTAATGTAGTGCACGTACACGTGATCCCCTTGGAGGATGATTATATGACTAATAAGGATAAAGAGAGTTTTAAAAATCATTCTGAATATAAAAGGGTAGCAGAGTCTACATCACAACACGGGAACAATATCATTGGAATCACTTTCAGAACTATTTTATCCAGCTGATCAACAATAAAAACAGGCATAAAACTGTGCCTTTTATTTACCACAATTTCAGTTAAATGAATTTACCACAATTTACCTTGAACCATGAAGAAGAAAATGATATCATACTTTCTCTTCACATAAAAATGCATTTTATTGAAACTTTGCCACACCAGGTCAAGGTTGTTTTATCTTTTTTTTTTTTTTTTTTTTTTTCATCTCTGATCACTTCCATTCAGCTCCAAAGGTTTAGTCCAGTTTTAAGATATCATACAGAACTAAATTTACATTTAGTCATTTAGCAGATGCTTTTATCCAAAGTGACTATGCAAGTTCTATAACAAGTCTGTTAGCTTAACGCAGTATACGTAGCAAGTTTTTTTTTTTTTTTTTTTTTTTTTTTTTTTTCATCATCTAATAAATAAAAAGAAAACGGACAGAATACAAAAATAGAGAAGATGGTGTTAGTGTTTTTTTTTTTTTTTTTTTTTTTTAAAGGGACAAGTTTTTTTAAAAGAATAGAATTAGAATAGAGACTGTTTGAGTTGGTTAAATTAAACTATTTTTAATGTCAACTTAAATATATGCACCTATTGCTCAAATGGTGGGTAAGATTTATTTATTTATATATATATATATATATATATATATATATATATATATATATATATATATATATATATATATATATATATATATATATATATATATATATATATATATATATATATATATATATATATATATATATATATATATATATAATTTTTTTTTATTTTTTTTTTTTTATAGTGTCTTATGCTCACCAAGGCTTTTATAAAAAAATACGGTAAACTTATGAAATTTTACTACTATTTATAATACCTGTTTTCTATTTGAAAATACTTTCAAATGTAATTTATTTCTGTGACGCAAAGGTGAATTTTCAGCATCATCAGTCTTCAGTGTTGATTACTATCTTTACAATCCTTCGGAAATCATTCTGATGTGCTGATTTGGTTACTACTTATTTTGTGTAAACAGGATTCTTTGAATATAAGGTTTATTTGAATTTATTATTTTTTTTATTACATTACAAATGTCTTGACTGCTCATTCTGATCAATTTATTAATAAATCCTGAATGAAAGTAATAACTTCTTGATCCTAAACTTTTGAACAGTAGTGTACAGTACAACTGACCTCTTACATTTATTTATTTTTTAGTTATAGAATAACTGCAGTAATACAGTAAAAAATAAATAAAAAAAAGTTGCCTTTTATATGATTAGTTTTATTTATATTAATCATGACATTTTTTTCATTAACAGATCATCAGTTAAATAAGTTCCCAGGCGTGGAGGTTGAGCTCTAATTTAGTCAGTGTTTTTGTATTGTCGATTATTTACTCATCCAAATCTTTGGCGGAGGCTTAGCCTCCTCGGAGCAAACACCTCGGCGCGCTTATCGAAGGTTGATGTATCAGTATGACGGTCACTGTGAGCTGTCGTATCTCATCACGCTTTGAGGAGTAGTAGCTGATAGATTGTGTGTGCCGTGTGAGTGTTTGTGTAGGATAAATTAGGTTGACCATCTGGATATTTTCGAGTGCCATGCCTTTGACCTCTGACAGCTGCTTGATTCACTTCCATAAATCATAAAACCTGTGCTCCTCCTCTCCCTCTGTTTCCTATGTACTCCTTCCCTCTCATCCCACTGTGCTCCTGTCATTTCTTTGTCATATCTCTTCCTGCTTGTTTCCTGAATTACACTGTGTCCTTCATATGTAGTTCACCTAAAAATAAATGTCGTCATTTACTGAAGTATCATTTATATACTATTAAAGCTTTTGTTGTTTAAATTTTACTTTTTGTAATTTAATTTTTAATCTTTATTTTATTTCGAGTAAGGTTTTTTTTTTTTTATGGTTGTTTTAGATAATGAAATTTACACATTTGAATTCAAAGCATGTCTCACTTTCTCCTATGGATCAGAAAAAGGATAAATCGTGAAAAATGTTCAAGCTGCTCATAAACGCAAATTGCTATTTTAAAGTGCTTCGATTATAGTTACTCTTTTAAAAAGGTACTTTGGCAGAAATATTATTTGAAATGTTGAGTGGGGTGTGGATTGGGACATTACTGCTGTAGATAAATGTGAATAAAGTCAAAAAAGGCTAAGAAAAATGTACTTCAAAATCCTGTTCATCCTGTCTTTTCTTGTTTTTAGTGATCCTGTTGCCAACGAGCCGCCCACTCCAGAGGACACAGCTGAAGAGGAGGAGGCGGAGCAGGAGGACGACGGAGACGAGGAGGACTACCACTATGTGTATGAAGATGAAGAGGATGACCGAGACGGTGAGGAAAAGGATGTGAAGAAAGACAAAGCTGCCATCCCGGAGAGCCAGGATGTTGATAAATCTCTGCAGGAAGTGGAAGGTCTGTATCACACAGTTCGCTTCATTTATTTCCTTACTGCCACGGTGTGATTCATTGATACATATTTCTGGTCCTGTTCACTGTAGAGGTTTACAATTATTGGCTCTTATTTTTAGAAATGATGGGGGAAAAAAAAGTGTGCATTTTATTGTTTGGCATTGTCTATACATCCTATATAGCGCAACAGTCCCGGGGTCTAGAAATAAAAATCTCATTCACTTTTTCCATAGATAAATATTTTCTTTTATTAGTTATGTAAATACATTGCCAGAAAGATTAAGAAAAGATACGACTCTGTTAAAGCCACACATCAGTGTGATTTAAACTTTATTTATTTATTTTTCTGCATGCTATAGCCAGAATTACATCTACCCAGAATCCTGATAAAGATGAATGCACCAATCAAAGTCGCTGTTGCCATAGAAACAAAATTATGGTAGAGCTCAGCAGTGCTCACTATCTATGAAGCATGTAATCAAATAATTTCCCCTACACTCTCAAACTTATGTATTTGTAGGTATCTGAATATTTTGTTCACACCAAGAATGACAACTGTAAGAGAATAGGGAGGTCCAAACCACAACTATAACGATAACAGAGGAACGATATTGTTGGAGTCACTTTCAGAACAATTTTTTCCAGCTGATCACTGATAAAAATGCATATAGCCAATCAGAATCCACCAGACTTTAACCAACTCGAGCATTTAACACAGCAAATGAAATTGGAGTATGGACGCTAATATTGTTATCGTTATAGTTGACTCCTTTAGTGATTCCTCCTTTCTAGGTGCAAAGTCTATGGAGAAAGTAAATGGGAAAACTATTCTGAACCAAGGCCGCTGAAGTGTGCGGTCACTGTTGCGCTCTATAGTTCAAGGGCATTACTGATTGCTGCCCCCGGTGGCTGGAGGCTCTAACTGCGCCTCCCCTCCTGTGTTAGCGGTGTGTTCTCTGGAGGCAGAGACCGGCCCCTGCCGTGCCTCTATGCCTCGCTGGCACTTCGACATGCAGCAGAGGAAGTGTGTGCGCTTCATCTACGGAGGCTGTGCCGGCAACCGCAACAATTTCGACTCCGAGGAGTACTGCATGGCCGTTTGTAAACGTTTGAGTAAGTCACCAAAGACTCCGCCCCTTCTGCTCCGCCCTGTTCCTTCTCCTTGCTTTCTCTCACAATGCTCATGCAATGTTAGCTTACCTAGATGTCCACTTTAAAACAGCTTTGCTTTAAAACACTGTGTTGCAACCGTGGAATACAAATGATTGATTTTGATTGGATGAGATCTAGTTAAAGCAGTTACAAATGGACATTGTACATTCTATATTAATGTCATTTCTTGTGATGCCTTACAACTATTAGTTTTACTGTTGGCAGACAAATTGTTTATTTGACCTTTTAAAATGGCTGATTGTTATTGGATTAACAGCAACATTTATTATTTCTATTATTACTGTTGTTGTATTTAACTATTTAATTTAATTACTCATTTAATCATAATAAAATTAATAAATTATTTTGAATTACATTACTAATTACATTACAGATTTTTATTTTATATTAAAAATGAATTTAGTGTAGTAACTTATTAATAATACTAATAGTCGTAATAGTTGTTATTAGTAGCAGTGATAATAATTTAGCATGAGGATATAAAATTCTTACATTTTACTAAAGAAGTCACGTAAGATCAACGTTGCCGTGTTATTACTTTAATCTCATCTAATTCACTCTAATGTGGATTAACAGCAACATTTCTTATTATCATTAATAAATTACCTTAAATTACTTATTTACGAATAAAATTATTACATTAACTATTTTTATTGAATTATTTAATAATAATAATAATTATTTAATGTAATTACGTTTTATATTTAATAATTGTAATAATAATAGTAGTAGTAGTGATTATTAGTAGCAGTAATATTCATTTAGTTCAATATTTATCAAATTGTTCTTACATTTTTCTAAAAGTCACGCAAGGCCATGTGTTTTTACCAACGTTAATGTGATGTTATTGCTTTAATCTTATCTAATTCAAGGCTAATATGTTCTTATCCTGTTATTTCTGCGTGTGCAGGGTCCCATCCTTTGTTACTTGTTCTTTTCTTTCGTTTTGTGTCTCTTTCAGTTCTAATCTACCAGTGTTTTGAATTCATGTAGGAGTAGAAACCATCATCCTTCGTTGTTGTGGCAACATGAAATGATGGGTTCAATGTGATGTTTTTTTTTATCGTGTTAACCTTCATAATTCAAGGTTTCTCTTGTGCTCTTATCAGTCTAGATGCTGAAGACTGTTTGTTCTCATCAATATGCATGTCTCATGTTGCCTTTTGTGCACAGCCTTATGGATAATCATGTCGGTCTTGTCATCTGTATACTAAGGAAATCTGATTTGAGTTCATATCTTTATCATAGCGTGCAGAACAGCGCAGTAACTCTTAAGATAAATGCTAAGGAGAGCGCTTCTGTCAGAAAAGAGCTATTCAGAGGACAGGATGAAAGGAATGGGAAATGAAGGACTGTCTGGTTCTCTCAGAATCAGGGGAAATACAAAGTCATCTCTTGAGTCGTAGCTCTCTGTGGGAAGCTTATTCTTTGTTTTGGTCTGATCTTAGTGTGCTTTTTGTCAGCTGCTCCTCCTTAGCTCCTCTGGACCTGTCTGTTGGTCTGTCTGTCTATTTGTTTCTGTGTGTAAATGTGTTTAAGAAAGTCTCTCTAGCTCTGTTCCAAAAGATAGTGGGCTCCTTAAATGTCTGCTGGCTACCCAGAAGTCTCCTAACTGTCATCAGAGCCTCATAAGTGCCTGATTTGGAACACTTGGCTAATGGTCACTCATGCACCATTCCTCACTTTAACCACACAAAAGGCCTGACTGACCCTCACAGTTTCAATAGAGTGCAACAGTGCTGCCCACATTTCATCAGATTTGAGCCTTGAACCTAACTAACCAGTGGTGAGGGAATTCACAACATTATGAACTTTGAAGTAAAGTAGTAGCTGAAAATGGGATTTAAAAAAAGGTACAAGACTTTGTATTTGATGGCTTTAATGAAGGAAAGAACTACAGTCTCATGGAGCATTGCAAATGATATAATACTATTAAAAATCAAGAAATCTAAAACTGAAAATAATATCTACTAGGGATGCACGATATTATCGGACTGATGTCGGAATCGGCCGATAATGGCTTTAAATGTAAATATCGGCATTGGCCTGATATGAAAAATTATGCCGATATGTCTTGCCGATAAGAGGAATGGGTTAACTCACATGTGCTAGTGATTAGATCACGTCAGCAGTGTGGCTCATTCTTGAAGCAAAGTTTTGTCTGAATGACGATTAGATTCACTATTTTGGATCGCTGTATTTAATCTGTGAAAGCACATACAGAATGACGCGTTTGGTGTGTGATAGAGTAAACAGTAACAGCACGTGCAGCGACAGCAGCGGAAGCCTCCCCCGGGTCCTAATGCCTGTTCGGTAAGGAGTTTTAATCTGTAGGGGGCGCTGTTGGCCTACTTCGAATTAAATTAAAATTAATTCTTCTAATTAAAACTAAACTAGACTACACAAATAACATTTAGACTGTTTCTGATCAAGTAAAGCAGTAATTGATGTCATAAACCGAGTATGTTTTGATTTAATGGTCAGAAGCTAGCTTAAATGGGGGGGAAAAAATCGCAAACATGACGCTTGTAAATTTTAATAATTTTATATATACTGATTTATTTATTAATGTGTCATATGTTTTATTTTTTAAACAAATCATGAGCTCTAAAAGATTTTCTGAGTTTGTACAACTCTTTTGTTTTAGACCATCTACAAATGTTAAATCTTAAAATAAAATGTTGGTGTTAACACTGCATCTTTCTGGGGGAAAAAATGCAGCGATTGATATAGTTTATTTATAGTTATTTTCAAAGCTTCAATGTACTGTTAAAAAAACCTTCCTTTTTTTATTTAATTCTAATAAATGAGTTCTTGTTAAAAACTAACCAAAATTAAAAATATTTTGCTTATAATTTCTGCACAGGAGAGACTTGGTGTTGTGCCCAAGCAAAAGGAAATATATCGGTATCGGCAAAAATGACTTGAAAAATATCGGATATCGTCAAAAATCCAATATTGTGCATCCCTAATATCTACCAAATATTTAAGTACTCTGAAAGTGCAGGAAAACTGACTCTACGTCATTCGCAGTGATTTGTAGAAGTGGGCGGGTGCTAAAAAGTTATTTTTGTGCGATTTTTCTTGTCAGTGTTCTCCTATTGATGGAGATTTCTCTGCAGAATCATGGGTAATGTAATTTTTCCACCAGGAATTTCACAATCAAACAGGATTGCTTGTGATTGTAGTAATATGGTCAACAAAAGCTTATGCCAACAATTAACAACCTCCTAGTTCTGTCTGAAATGTCTTTATATGTTATTGTTCAAAATCAATCCCTCTATGAAGTAAATGAATGGGATTGTTGCTCTCTAGAGAGTTTAATGTTAACACGTTGCTAAGCTAACAGCTTGATACTACTGTAATAAGCTCAAAATACATTGCACACAAAAATGGCAAGATAAGTAAATTTTAAGTGAAGTTAAGCTTATTTTTCAGTACTGAATAAATGTATTTAATTGACATTTCCCTCAACTCTTTTCACTAAGCTTGTCACAGTGCATTATTATTATTATTATTATTATTATTATTATTATTATTATTATTATTATTATTATTTAGTCATTTAGCAGATGCTTTTATCCAAAGCGACTTACAAATGAGGACAACAGAAGCAATAAATTGTAGTATTACAACAACTAAAAACAGATCCTAATCTAAAAGCTAAAACTTTATAAATACTACCTATACACATTTTAAAAATAAAGAAATTAAATAAAAATGACAAATGCATACAACACAATTTCAAAACTTAACTTTTAATGAAAAACAAAAAAAAATAAAGCTAAAAACAATTCAAAATATTAAAGAACAAAAGGTATGAGCATAATAATGATTCTAACATAACACTAATCCAAACACCAAAAAAAACAACTATGTATATGTACAACCACACACATACATACATACACACATACATACATACATACACACATACATACATACACACATATACACACACACACTCACAAGACAGAACGGGACCAAACGTGATATCAGCACGTCTCCACACAGTAAAGAAAACCAGCGTTTCCTAGCAACGACAACTGTGCTAAACACTAATAAGACAAGTACGTACACTTACGAGCTGCATTTAACTTCCGCTGATAAAGACTGCTTCTCTCAGAGGATTTCTTTACACCGTTTTCTGCTGGCGCTTGAACACACTTTCCCTATTTTTAAATTAAAGGAAAAGTTGCCCAAAAATGAGAATTTTCATCATTTACCCTCATGTCATTTTAAACCTGAATGAGTTTCTTTGTTGAATGTAAAACAAGATATTTTGAAAAATGCTGGTAATCAAGCAATTGCTTGAAGTATTTCTTTCCCTACTATGGAAGTCAATGGGTACCAACAAAATATCTTCAAAATATCATCTTTTGTGTTCGATGTAAGAAAGAAACTCATACAGGTTTGGAAAGATATGAGGGTGAGTAAATGACACAATTCTCATTTTTGGGTGCATTGTTCCTTTAAGGCATTGCATTTTCCAGAGACTATTGATGCAGTCCTGCCTTACATTTTGGCCAAAAAGGTACCTTGAAAGACAGCATAATTTGCTGCCTACCTAGTGTCAACAGCAGCCTACGCTTCTGCAGTTCTGTGATTCCTAAAAATGCTTCTTATTTGGTGTTTGGGAGAGAGCTTGAATGTGCCACCTGTTTATAAACTTTCTCTTTACCCCTCAGCCGTGCCGCCCACCCCTCAACCCACAGATGATGTGGATGTGTACTTTGAGACCCCAGCAGATGATAAAGAGCACAGCCGTTTCCAGAAGGCCAAGGAGCAACTTGAGATCAGACACCGCAACCGCATGGAGAGGGTGAGTGAGAGGTCACATTTACAGTTTGAATATAGTTGTCATGTGACATTGAGTTGTTTTCATGTGGCTAGTCAGAGTCCAGCCAGCATTTGAACCCCAAGTGATTTGCGTATGTTGTTCTTACCAGGTGAGGAAGGAGTGGGAGGAGGCTGAGAGCCAGGCCAGGAACCTACCCAAAGCTGAGAGACAGACACTGATCCAGGTAAACCTCAGCTGCTATGCCAGAGGACTTCTCGTACAAGAGGTAACTGTTTATTTATGGGGTCTTCGTTATTTTCACTGCAGCACTTCCAGGCTATGGTTGAGTCCTTAGAGGAGGAGGCAGCCAGCGAGAAACAGCAGCTGGTGGAGACTCATCTTGCCCGGGTGGAGGCCATGCTGAACGATCGCCGCCGTCTTGCCCTGGAGAACTACCTAGCTGCTCTGCAGGCTGATCCACCAAGGGTGAGACGACCCACAATGACCTAATACACCCAGTTTACAACTAAAATTAACATCCTTATTGGTGGTAAATGCAGGCATTAAACACTGCTGTCCACAGTCAAGAAAATCTTTTAAAATCTATTTTAAAACAAGTTTAAAGGGGTCATCGGATGCCCATTTTACACAAGTTGATATGATTCTTTAGGGTCTTAATGAAAAGTCTATAACATACTTTGGTTAAAATTTCTCAGTGGTAGTGTAAAAAACACCTTCTTTACCCTGTTAAAATCAGCTCTGTTTTCAGCACGCTGATCTAGTTCATGCTGCTTTAAATCCTAGTGAGCTCTGCTGACTCCGCCCCTCTCTTCCGTGGAGTGACGAGCAGACCATAGATGTGTAGATTCCCTATTCAAGCACTCCAGATACGTTGACGCGTCAGCCATCTCGCATTCACCATAATAATCAATGAATATTCAAAGATATACAGGCGTATAACTTGCTGTTGTAGATGCACACAGTCAATGCGCACAAAGATTCACGCTAGTGTCAATCAACTATCCTGGGAGAGGTCTGTACAGAACTACGTCATTCTGACAGGAACCTCAGAACAGCCTGATTTCAGAAAGGGGATTTTAAAATGGGGATTAAAAAAAAAAACTACTGGCTGGATTTTTATCATTATAGGATGGATGTGTACACATACTTCCAACACACATTTATGTTCAAACAACTTGAAAGTGAATTTTGCATCCGATGACCCCTTTAAGAAATATACTTGTTGGTTTCATGTGTTAATATTATATAATAAAAGTATTTAAAAATTAACTTTTATATAATTTAAATTTTTTTTAATTTAATTACTTTTAAAAATGTCATGTGGTGTAACCATCAGAAAGTAATATATTTTTGTTATACCCTGAATACATGTGACTACTCATCTTTATTGTTGTTTTAATTTAAAATGCATCTGTGATCAAAGCTGAATTTTCAGCATCATTATTCCAGTCTTCAGTGTCACATAATCCTTCAGAAATAAATCTAATATAATTTGCTGCTCAGGAAACATTTCTGATTATTATTGCTGCTTCATATTTTTGTATAAATCGTGATGCATTTTTCAGAATTAATTTTATATATAGTAATATTCTGATATTTAATGTAATGTGGCAATGGTTTCTTAGGATCTATATGCTTCTGATGCTTTTGGGAAACGCAGCTCTATTTGAACAAACACTTTGACTGAGCCATGCATCAGCAGCGAACACTGTCTGTGATTGATTGGTCCTGTCTTTCAGCTTTTGCGTGCGTTCCGATCATAGGGTTCCAATGAGCAGGAGAAATAGCTCTATCCAACACTATTGTTCGCTAATATAGTCGATTTTTCCATTTATAAGCTTATTTTATGCACCGAGTTTCTTGATAAAATAAGTGGTTTAAAAAAATGCACTTTAGAATCGATGTTTTTATGTGAGGATCGATCCTTTCGATACAACACCAGTATCGATACTTTAGGATCGATCCGCCCATCCCTACTGCTCCTGCCCCCTTTCCAGAATAGGGCTGCGCCATAAAAACATCTGTTTTGGTTCTGATTATCATGTTTATCGCGCTGAAAACCATACGAGTTTAAACTTCTGATATACGGTTTTCTGAGTGCACACGGACAGAAAGCTGCTGTCACAGCATTAGTGAGTAAACTAATTTCTCATTTACACACAAGTTAACGTTAAAAACACACGAGTTACAAAAACAGCCAGTTATGTCTGTGAAGTTAAACAGCTGGGAAATAAATCGCATGATTGATCTGCGTGGCAGCAGCATACAGTAAATAAATCAATAAATCCACTGCTCTCTTGTCTCCTCTGAGGCTGGGACTAAATAGTGTTCTGTGCTCGTCTGTGCATCCAAAGGCAGAACAGTTAGCATGTTTTGCTTAAACTTTCACCATGGCAGTAGAACTGGTTCTCCGTTGTCGCTTGCGAAATCAAAATGACGGCGCCGTGGGTGGAAATTTACAGATTAAGGGGCGGTAATATTCTAATGAGATCCCTTTGCCACGTCACCAAGGGAGCGAAATCAGGCGCTCGTTTTTTTCTAAAAGCTTGCAGAAAAAGGCTTACTAAAACAAAGTTACTGGGTTAATTTTTTTCACGTTTCCTCGGTTAGTACATGCACTGGGGACCTGATTATAGCACTTAAAACCTGGAAAAGTCAGATTTTCGTGATGCGTCACCTTTAAGCAGTATAGCAAGTTTTGTAAAGCTTTTTAATAGCAAAATGATATGTTTTTCTATTTCTATAATAAATAGATTCTACCAAACCATGTTTTTCTTTTTCAAAATTTGAGGCTTTTTTTTCCCCGTCACCATAATGACAGAACAGTTGTTTCACACTGACATTTTTGACAGACTTCGTTAATCAAAATGAAATTAAAAACATGCTCATCTAGAAGAAGTGTATTTGAGTCACAATGTATAAATTGCATATTATATAATAGATTTATCATGTCATTGAAACACCAATTTCCCCTCAAAAGCTGATCACAAGTAGTCACATGCATGCTATTCCCAAGTGTGGATGTTATTGTCTCTGTTGACCACATGTGATCAGATCACCTGAGATGCATGTAAATACCAGCCCAGTGTTTACTTGGGGTTAGCAGCACTGACAGATCCCTTCCAGTATATAAATGAGCATGGATCATGTGCGGTCATGTGTGAAATGCATGCTCTGAGAGGGAGTAAAAGAAGTTTGAGAGATAAGTGCTTTCTTGAAGGATTGTTCTCATCTCGTAATGACCAGATTACACTTCTTATACTTGTCTCTGATGATGAGCGGTGGTTGTCTCTTCTCTCTGCTCTGTGATTTAATGGTGGCGGATTTCCCGTCCTCTATTACCCTACCGAAAGCTCATAACAGGGAGGGTGGCTTCGGTTACTTAAGATATTAATTTGAATTGTGCACCTATGTAATGTTTAATCCCCTGAAATGACTTGCACGAAGAGAACCAGAGCCAGACTCGCACAAGCAGGCGTGCTTTCAGCATCTCTGCTAATCCTCTTGTTATTTCTCTGTCCTGCGGATCTTGCAGCTCTTTGATCTTAGCGCTGATTCAAGGATCAGCCAGCTCATAAGGAGACGTCCACCTGACTCACCCTGCCTTTTATTCTCTCTCCTTTGTGGTCAATTTATCTTCTTTCTCTGTCTCTGCAGCCCCACCGTATCCTGCAGGCTCTGAAGAGGTACGTGCGTGCCGAGAATAAGGATCGTCAGCACACCATCCGCCACTACCAGCACGTCCTGGCCGTGGACCCTGAGAAGGCCGCCCAGATGAAGTCCCAAGTCAGTGTCGCCCAATCTGCCTCCTATTCCTGCTAAATCCCATGTTTTCTATAGTCTTTTCTCACCTTGCAGAGTTTTGTTCTATTTATAACTGTTTTGCTAGCCTTTTGGTACTTGCTTAATATGTAAAGACCACAAATGATCCATTTGCAGGATGATATCACAAGAAGGTCTGGCTGTTTGGCTAAGCAGTGGTGTTTGAAAACAATCATTGTTGCCTTCTAATTAGTTCAGCTAGACTAGAGGCACAGGAATTACACACTTCTCCTTTAATGGTGCTTTCTGTGCATATGTACGGTGTTCAGAAGTTGATAGGATTGTCCAGGAGAGCCATGAGTGAGTTAGCATGACTGGATTCTCATGTTCCAACATTATATGAGAGATTTGCACCGCACTGCTCTTGTGTAACATCACTCGTAGTGATTATTTGGATGTTACTTAATGTAGAGCCAATGGCGTGGCTCTATAATATGCATTCCAGACTGGCCAGCACAGAGGTTTGTCATGGGAGACGGGATGTGGCACAGACCCAGAGGTGTGCACAGATCTGAGAATCATGGGAAACGAAACCCCCGTTCTGGGCCTGAATTTACATAACATTCTTCAGAATAAAATTCTTAACTTTTATTTTCTTAGTTTCTAACTTTAAAATTACAGTTAAGAATATTTGATGTTCCTGTTCTTTGTTTTTAAGAATGTTCTAAAGACAAAACTAGTTCTTAGTTATAAGATATATGGATAACCTCCAACTTGATTTTAAAAGTAACTATTTCAAATAAATAAAATTTAAAAACAGCACATCTCTGCACTCCCGCAAGCCAGGTGCAATGTAAATTGTGTGCGTGATTTATGATTATTACAGTGCAAAAAGCATCTAACCTTTTTGTTGAGCTAATTAGTGAACTGCCATACAATCAAATAAAACCCACTAAAGCCTGTCATATTCTTCTTAAAAAATGTTTTAAAGAAAATATTTGAGAACTTGTCTAGAAGACTTTCTCAATTTATCTCGTGAAATTTCTTAACTTTTTTATTAAGACTATTTTTGTAATCTTGCCCCTGAATCTGTAACCCTCTTCCCATTTAGAAGAATTTTTGGGACAATGGGACAGGGGTTAAAGGCATAGTTCACCCAAATGAAGATTCTGTCATTGGCTTTCCCTCATGTCCCTTATGACTGACTGACTTCTGTGAAACACAAAAGGAGAAATTTGTCCTAAAGCAAAACCCAAATGAGATTTGAGCTGAAAGGGGGTGATTAACGAGCTGAATTTCAATCTGAGCTTTTTTTTTTTTTTGGGGAACCTGACCGTCTTTGTGCTTCATTGTATGGAAAAATGCACTATAAAATGTATATCCCCTGTTCTCTACTACAGGTTTGGATTGACATGAGGGTGTATAAATGATGACCAAATATTCATTTTTGGATGAACTATCCGTTTATCAACTGTCATGACTCATGCAGGTTTTATAAAAGCACTTTGCGTTATATAAAAAATAGCAGTTACGCCAATGACTTGTGGGGCTGCGTTTTATATAACCCTGTGTTTGAGAAATGGCAGTCCAGTCTATTTTGGCAATTGAGTAGAAGTCCAGGTATGACTGGTAGACCAACATAAACTAACTTGCTTCCTAAAGCAACAGTGCGACAGCTAAATACAGTATCTGAGGTCCAGATGGGTGCCTAGAAGGTCTACAAGGACATTTTAGAGCAATTTCCCTCTTCTTTTTCTTCAGATATATAGGCCCTTCATTGCCATCTGTTGCTGGATTTTGAGCATTGCACATAAACGCTGTGATAACAAAGAACCAGGCGTGGTTGCGCGTATACACACACACACACACATTTTACAGCCCACAGTCACAACGTTTCTTCTTCTCACCATTTACCTATTAAGATCACCACAAAGCTCCATCCAACATTACACAACCACAGACATGTTCCATCCTGCAGAATGGAGCCTTTTTATAAATATAATCTTGCGTAACATATCTTCTGTTTTTAAGAGTGTGTGTCTGGGTTTCCTAGGTGATGACCCACCTGCGGGTGATTGAGGAGAGGATGAACCAGAGCCTGTCCTTGCTCTATAAGGTGCCCTACGTCGCAGAGGAGATCCAGGATGAGATTGGTAAGTGTGGAGATCTGGATCAGATTTGGAAAATGGTGCAAATAGGCTTTTTTGAAATCATATAAGCAAGAAACAAGAGAGAGAGAGATGATAATGCTTGGTATTTTTACTACTTTTTGTTATATCTCATCATTTTATCATTATCTTGGAGCTCATGTTGGGTCTTTTTTATGAAAAGCTTGTACATTATTGTTAAAAATCACTTTCCTTATGGAGAAAATTATTAAGAATCTGTGTCCCAAATGACGCACTATGCACTTATGCACGATCTACTCAACCATGTAGTGTATGAATTATATAAGGTTATTTTGGGTCTGAGTCTGATAGCCCCTCCACCTTTGCTACGTAATTAAATCTGCGACAGTTGAGTGCATGAAGAGTTCAGCATTCCACGCTAAGTTTTTTTTCGGTTATTTAAGTGCATCAACCGGCTATTTTAAGTGCAATTTTTCTTTTTGGAATTTTCGGTGTGAACACACCATTCTCACACTTTAAACTACAAAACGTTATAGAATAGTGCATAAGTATGCGATTTGGGACGCAACTTCTGTTTCTGTACAACCAAACTACGAGCAGTTCATGTTACTTAAATAGGTAGATTGTATGTAATCAATACTGATCCATTCCTGCAAGTTTGGTCAGATTGTCTTGAAAAGGGAAGTTTAGGGTTCGGTTTATTTAAAGACCTCTTATGTCAAACTCTAAAGCTCCCTTGATTTATCATGGATAAAACTGTAGAAAGACTTTTGCTCTGTTTTATGCATTTTTTTGTCCTGCTTTGAGCTGTTAGTCCCCTAAACAACTGCACAATCTCTCTGCATCTCAGATGCCAAGATAATTACACCTGTATGAAAAGCTTGGCTTCAGTAATTCTCTCTCTCTCTCTCTCTCTCTCTCTCTCTCTCACTCACTCACTCACTCACTCTCACACACACACAAACACACAAAAGTGTAATTTGGCTTCTCTTTTTATCGCTCAGCTTGAAAACATCTCACCGCAATCAAAGTAAATTGGTGTTCTGAAGCATTTGTTGTACCGTGCTCTTTGTTTCAGGTCTCTTCTCAGAGACGCCCCTCTGCACTTGATTATTTTTTGTCATCTTTTTCGTTCATTTTATGAGAGGAGCTGTGGCATTGTGTAGTATAGATGAGACTAGTGTGTGGGATTTGACAGAACTGGGTCAAGTCTCCTCCAAATTCCCACTAGTGTGTGAAGATGCATAGTTTTTAATCCAGATTCGGTGCAGAATATTTTTTCAAGTTTAGAGAAGTAGAAAGGGTCATTTTAGCTTCACCGATGCCTGGAAGTGCCGCAGTACGGAACCTCGTAATGGATAATTGATTGCGTTTATGACTGCTTCGTGCCTCCTTTTAATGGTTTTAGGTATAGATCCCTTCCTCCACCTCTTCCCTCCTGTGACTTGCTGTTTTTAACTATGTTCCTCTACGTATCTCCCAATTCAGATGAACTTCTGCAGGATCAAAAGGCAGATATGGACCAGTTCCTGTTCTCCATCTCTGAATCGCAGCCTGATGTTACGGTGTCGTCTGAGGAGAGTGTGGAGGTTCCTGCCTTTGAAGGAAAGCCTTTCCGCCCCTTCCAGGTCAACTCTCTGGGCTCCCCCGCTGAACCCGAGGGTACGTTTCTTGTCTAAATTTACACAGGCAAACCTTTTAAGGCTCTCGGTTGCTCTCCACAGTCTCTCAATATGGCACTGTTGCCGAGGCAGGTTTTGTATCGGTGTCATGCCACTACTACCCCCTTCACACTTAGCTGGCTCCTCTGCCTGAGTTTAGCCTGCACACCTGAAAAGTGTCCAAATCCCTTCTAAAACCAGAAAACAGACCAGTCTGGAAGACCAACTAAGACCAGCAAACCAGATTAGACTGGCTGGTTGGACACTGTAGCACTTAAAATGAAAATAAACTAATACCCTTTGGAAAAGTGAATATTCTATTTCCACTCCCTTTTGAATATCATATTTCCAGTACTATTGTGTTATTACCGCTTCTAACACTGTAAGTATTCTGTGAAGGTTTGATATGATTTTCTATAGTAACTCGAGGAGCATATGCCTGTTTAGTAGGATAAATGGTTAGCTAATGTAGCTATAAACAAACTTAAAACACAAAGGCAGGCAAAAGTTTAATCTGGCATTATTATATAATATGTACATATGATGTAGTAATTTCATGTTATAGGAGATATATACTGTGAAACACACAAAAATTTTTATTCACCTTAGCAAACAATATTCAGCCAGTATTTGGCATGGCACCAGTCATTATTACCCACAGCCTACTAAAGTGAATCTTAAAAAACATGTTAGGGTCATATTTCACCCCAAAAATGAAAAGAAGCATTTTGCATGTAGAAAATGAAGCAAATATTATGGTGTTTGCTTTGTGACTTTATGAAAGTACAAAAATATTTTATTATATAAATATTAAAATATACTAAATAAAATATATGAATAATTTATTATAGATACATACACGCAAAAAAAAAAGATATTCCTAAAAAAATATAATATTCTTCATGCAAAATAACTTCATTTTTATTTTGGGGTGAAATGTGATCTGGATGTTTTCCAGGATACGTTCAGCCACCAGTACCTTGTTCACATGTTTTTCTCTGGCTGGCTCTTGTTTAAAGTGTCTGTTTTGAGCCCGTACTAGAGGTCTGCTCATAGCTTCTCTCTCAAAGCCGTTCAGGTGAAGCTCTCTGGCAGCATGAGGCCTGTTAGCGTTAACTTGTCTAAATGCTGAATGAAGCCCGTTGCTCTCGGGCCATAGGTTTCTGCTTATCTAAGCTTGCCTGAATCCCCATTGGCATCGCCTTAAACACCACGCCATTTGAAGTTCAGCTAAAATCATAAAGCCTGAGGCTCTGGCTTCGCACTGCAGCCAAGTGCTTTGAAAATCTCTCTCTTTCTGAGCCCAGTGCTGCTCATTCACTGTCCTGCCTGGGCCTGCCAA
The DNA here is from genome assembly GCF_936440315.1 of Barbus barbus. Taxonomy (NCBI): domain Eukaryota; kingdom Metazoa; phylum Chordata; class Actinopteri; order Cypriniformes; family Cyprinidae; genus Barbus; species Barbus barbus. Next base: position 4,608,678 of record NC_136750.1, read on the forward strand.
GCCTTTAAGGAAACTGCAAAACAGCGAAATTAAAATGCGATCTACAAAAAGAGCAATGTAAAAAACACATTAGAGCCCAGGAGGGCTTTCATTATGACAGGTCTGTCCAGAAACGCATCCTGGGTTTTTCTTTCCCCTGTTCTTTGATTTGTTTTTCTTTTATCATTCTGTCCCTGCGGGATTCTCCTCTCCGTCCGCAGACACAGCTTGATAAGCCTGACTGCTTCTCTTTTACTCACCTGGGTTATTTTCTCTTTCTATTCCAATCTTTTCTTGTTTTGTCTTTTGCTTGTATGCAATGCCTAGGCGATCTCTCTGAACCCCCTCGTGCCTTCAAGAAAGGTGGGTCTCTGCTGCTTTTCACTGTTTCTATTTTTTTTTTTTTTCTTAAATTGCTGAAATGTTGTGTTTGCACTTTTTCTTTTATTTATGTTTTTATTGTTGCATAGAGGGCTGGGTATTTATATATATTTTTTATAGATATTTCATTTTGATTCCATCCGATATTGATTCAATTTTGGAATATTTCAGTTATGTCAAGATGCCTGTTTTTATATAAGACAGTATTTTTTGTGACCGCTAAAGTGCATTACATGCATTATGATTACATTTAAGAGCATATTAAAAACTATGATGATCATAAACTATTAAAAACTAATGTATGTAAATTATTATTATTTCATTAGAATTAAAATGATTTTTTATAAAAAATATATATTTTTTTATATACAAATACATTTTAACATTATTATTATTATTATTATTATTATTATTATTATTATTTAAGCATTATTTCTGTCATTTGGGGATTTTGAGAATCTATATCGGATTGTTTAAAAGTAGATTATTCTGTAGATTCATATTTTTTTACCCAGCTCTCCTTGCTTACATCTTGACTCATCTCCCCATCTATCCTCATTTTTACTGTATTTCCACCCCACGCTTTTGCCCTGTCCGTCCCTTCAGCCCTGTTAGCCATCTTTTTCTTAATTTCCTCTCTCAGTCACTCCCTCAGATGGCGAGACCAACCATCCCATCCCTCAATGTCTGGCCGGAAGAGCTTTGCCTAATGAAAAGTCCAGGCAGCTTGTTAAGATAATTAGCCATTTGGATCGGAGAACGAGTCCAATGTAAATGTGCTGTGTGGTGCTAAGGCAGTTATGGCTGCCTCACTAGCTGCCTGTGTCAGGAAGACAAATAACCTGATTCAGACCCAGCTCTCTGTCGACAGATCCTTATTTGCTACTTATTGGGCATCCTCTCGTCGCTTTCCTGTTATCTTGCGCTTTTCATGATAGGAGCTCATTAATTTAGTAGTTCTGTTGCAGGACCACTGTTTAGCTGACCAACAGCCAGCTTTTGCTCCCAGATTGTACAACTGGAACAGCGACCTGATTACCGCTTAACCTTGTGGTCCCGCCCCTTATGAATTTGCCTATAAACCTGCTCTTAAAACATTAGTGGTAGAAGCTTGCAGTTCACGATTACTATTGTCGATACTTATGGTTAGGAATTTAAACAACCTCCAAACCCAACTGTTCTACTAAGAGGCAATATTTGTTCACTGGAATTGATGTCTCAGGGGCATTTTTTTAATGTTTGTAAGGGCTATTTTTATAATTACCTTATTAAACAGGAAATGTGTGCGCTCAAAACGAACAAAAAGTTCTCAGGTGCGTAGAACAGAAAGAAGAAAGTTTTTAGTCCAATAGGTAGCTGAATTTGTCCGCACACTGAAAAATTCAAACAGACCTAAAAGGTCTACCAAAAATTTCGTTTTACTAAATTTAGGTCTGCTAAATTTTTGGTAGACCTTATTTGGTCAGTGTGCGGACGAATTCAACTACCTATTGGACTATAATTACCTTTAATAAAAGTATCTGTGTTGTCCTTTGTCAATCGATACTTATTTAATAATCAATCCAAATACTATAATCAATCAAATTTAATCAACAGCAACAAAATCCATCTTTACACTGCAAAGGTGTAACAGAAGCTGTATCTGACATTATTTACTGCTGCTCAAAGTTAGCAAACCTATTCACACAACTGCATATAAATAGTTCAGATAGCCTCTGACTGACCATCGCATTCAGAAACGTGTCTAAATGTGATGCTACAATCAACTTTTCATGCATGCCGCTTTTACTGCAACTGATGTATTAGATTTAGTTTAATTGTGATGGGGCATTTTTTTTTGCCATCTTGAAATTTTGGGTTATTTTTAGGGATGCTCCGATCAGGACTTTTGCAGCCGATACGGATTACCGATTTCTTGTCATGGTGATCTGCCGATACCGATTCTGATGCGTCAAGCTTTATATAACATACTGTGTGTAATAATGTTATATAAATAATCACAAAATGTATTCCTTATACAGTGAACATTTTAATATTCCTTTAAAATGGTGTTTATGCATAACGTGTATCAGGATACTTAATATAAGACAAAAATAAATGCAAACGAAATGTGTCTGATGCAACCCAAGGCAGAGATGGGCTTGGACTCGAGTCGCATTTTTATAGCCTTCAGACTTGACTTGACCTGAAATGACTCCAGACTTGACTCGACCCGAGGAAAAGGAAACTAGAGTCTTTTATCCTTAAATACTCATATAACTGATTTTCAAAAGGCGGACCCGCACCCCGGCATCCATCCGGACCGCGAGCCGTAACAGCAGCACCATTTTAAGTGAGCAGCACGTCAACAGCAGAGCGGTTCACATAGCAAGCGCTCAGGGTCGTTTATGGTAAATATCTTTCAGCGCTATATACTCTAGTATTTTTATCTAAAGCTAAACGCGCTTTATTCAAGCCCTTTCAGCTCCATGCACTTTCTCGATCTCTCCGGACACGTGCCAAGTTCAAGAGCTGCCGCGGTTATTTTAACAACAACAGAAACATGGTGAGAGGCAAAATTAGAGATTACTTTCACCAAAATACAGCAGAAAAAAAAATGCTTCAAATATAGTTATTTTTCTTACTATCTATCTATTCTATAACCTACGACTCAAACCAGATGTAACGAGACGTTTCTGATCTACATTTAACATCCTTAATCTGTAGGCTAAGAACATTTATATATATTTAAACTCCAACATGGAGAAGTCTAATGTAACTCATAAGGTTTAATACTGTCCAATATAAGACTGAAGAGGGAAAAATAAATGGAAACGTTAAAACTACTGAAAGAACAAAACGGAGTAGTTTGATCACGGTTATATCCACGGGCGCTGCGGATAATCCGTGGGTCGGGTAATAAAAAATGGATTCTGATTATTTGTGGGTGGGTCACGGGTGGATAAAATAAATCATTAATGATGCTACATTTTCATTAATTCATTAGGCAGATGATTTAATTTTTGTGTGTGTGTGGCAGATCGATCGGAGCATCCCTAGTTATTTTTGTTAATTATTTAAAGGTATTTGTGCTCCAAGCCCCTGTTAATTTATGCCCCTGGGCTTGTATCTAGCAAACAGACTTGAGGTTGGGCTCTTGACTTGAGCTAGTTAGCACCCACTTAGCACAGCCTTAGAAACTACCTAGAAAAGCACTCGGAACGCATTAGAAACCAAATAGCAGCACCCTCAAGACACCAGTTACATTTTCTTCCAAAATTGTCATTTTCTGATTAGTCTTGCTGTTTTTGCTGTCTCATCTCATGTGTAAAGTCTAATTGTCTTGGTGACGCACTTCACCTCCATGTTATGAAGTAGCTTGACTGTGTGTTCTGGTGGTTAGCGGTTCAGTCGTGCATGGTTAAGCTGTAAGCCCTTCTCTCCAGAGCTTGTGACAGCCGCTGAACATAGTTAATCTTTTAGCATCGGTGACCTGCTGCTTTGACAGTCAAACAATGAGTGTGGGTGGAGGGTATTGTTCTTCTGTCAACCAATGAGATTTCCAATGTGGGATTATGCAACCAGGACTCATTTTAGCCAGGTGTCTTTGGAAATTTCTAGCATGTTAATGTTTACCACTGAGAAAAATGCTATTCATGCAGTTTAATTTCTATTCTTGATCTTATTTTTATTTTTTAAATATATAATCAATGTTTATTTAGTGTCGTTGACACACTATTATAGTTTTTATTATTTTGAATTATTTTTTTTAATGTGCCTATTTTTATCCATTTTTATTTTAAATTTAGTTTTATCAGGTTATTTTAGTATATCAAGTTAAACTAAATAAAAATTTATTGAATTATTTTAACATTTATTTTATTATATTTATTAAATCTTTTTTTTTTTTTTTAAGATGAACTATAAAAACCCTGTATCTACTTACTACTAAAAAAAAAAAAAAAAAAAGGCAACATTTTAGTGTAGAAATAGTTAAGGCCTTTTAAATGTTAATGTAATAATGTCACATTTTAGAACTAATTGCCATCTTGCACTTGAACAGTAGCCTCCACATCCTGATTGCCATCTGAGTTCCTGGCATGTAGAAGCTCAAATGTTTTGATTCCTGGTTCTTGTATGGAATGATCACGTTTGACCATCTAGTCATTGGTTTCATTCAGAAATGTCACATTATGGAAGTAAAATGGTTTATTTATTTATTTAGTCATTTAGCAGATGCTTTTATCCAAAGCGACTTACAAATGAGGACATAAGAAGCAATCAAAACCAACAAAAGAGCAACAACGTGCAAGTGCTATTACAATCAAGTTTATGAATCAAGTTTCGTGTTGACTTTAATTGTTTAATAGGTAGGGTGAGGATATATATTTATAGAGCTGTTACTGGAAACAAGTGCTCACAGGATGTCCCAAGATGCTAATTCTACCAGGAAGAGACACAATAGATCACACCTCTTACTCTGAGCTGAATGTTTGCACCGAGCTTGTCTGGACTGATCCAGGAGGACTCTGATCTTCTACTTCATGCATGACTAATTAATTAATGAGCTTGTGTTCCCCCCACCGACTGAAAACAAATTAAATAAAACTGCAAGGCAGTTGTGCTACAAGCTGAGGTTATTTAGCTAATTGCAGCTACTGTTGGTCATATTTGTAAGCATTTGAGTTTTATTAATGCCTATATGCAAGATTCCATCTTGTCTTCCTGTCTCTGATTGGTTGTTCCCTCTGCAGGTTCTGGCTTGAACAGTCTGGATGGTCTGATTGGAGCAGAGGAAAAAGTCATCAACAGCATGGGCAAGATCAACGAAAATGTGGTGAGCCCACCAGCCTGCTTCCAACACCACTCACGCTTCACTGATCTGTTGCGAACAATGCCAACTGCTGGCGCCAACTCTCATGACTGAAATTACACAAAAAACAATGCAGATTTTCATACACATTCAGTTTAAATGCTAGTATTAAAATCAAGAATCGGCTTCATGATACACCTAGATGAACATTTACTTAATAAAGACCACACGCTCTGTAAACTTTACTTGAATAACTATGGTCTCATAGTTATAACTGTGCCATATGAATTTATTTGACTTTACTGCATTTGCAAGGCAGCACTAGTTTGACATTTACTGGGGTTTTGCAAATATTTTGACCCCCAAATATGATGGTCACCTCTCTTTTAAAATATAAAGACAGCTATTTAATGTATAAAAGCCAATTATTCTTTGTAAAAAAGGTTATATTATTAGGATTGTTCACACAAAATTAAAAATTCTGTCATGAATTAACTACAGTCATGTCGTTCCAAACCCGTACGACATTCATTCATCTTCGGAACACAAATGAAGATATTTTTGATGAAATCTGAGAGCTTTCTGATCCTCCATAGACCACAACAGAACTACCACGTTCAAGGCCCAGAAAGATATAAAGACATCGTTATAACAGTCCATGTGACATCAGTGCTTCAACCTTAATTTTATGAAGCTACGAGAATACTACATTTAATTCTACTACAAATAAAACAAAAACAACGACTTTATTCAACAATTTGTGCTCTTCCGTGTCAGTCTTCGATGCACGTTCATAAGAGTACCACGACACATCTGTGTGGTGCTGGTGACACAGGTGCTGGCGAATTTTCATTTTTGGGTAAACTGCATTGTTGGCAAAATTAAATAATTGGATTTTTATATTGTCAATGCACAAAATTAGCCAGAATTATGAAACCACTTTCTGGAAAATATTTTCTCCGTATTAGATTGAAAGAAGATTTTTTTTTTTTCCTACCCATTATTAATGTTAGATTTGATTTTTCAGTTCAATCCATCACTGGCCTCTCACTGCAGGTTGAACAGTCTGTACTTGCTTCGGAATATAATCTATTGTAAAAAAGGGGCTAGAAATACATTTATATTTATATAAAACAGTATCAACCATATAAACTTCATATTTAATTGTAATAATTTAAATCCTCTCATTGACTTTGTATTGGAAGGAAATTGTATTGTCATATTATTTACATGCTGAGTCATGATTGGTTAGTTTACTTAGTTTATTTAAAGATCAATAGATGAACTAAAGCCTAAAATCTAACCTTACCTAAAACTTTAGCACTTCTTCCGCTGCCTTGCAGTCACTGCTATATCCTTCCAGATATACAAATCTGCTCTATTTCAGTCTTATTTCATTCATATCCCAGCATTCATTGCATGCCGCGTTCACATATTTCCCAGTCACATTCCAGTCTCCCCTAATCGCAGCTCACACAAGAGCCCATGTGGTTGTGGAGGGCTGAGCTAGACACATGCAATGCATGATCTCTGTGAAGAACGTGGCTCATGTTCGGCTTGTTTTGTTTGTACTGTATTTCTGCATGTTTGCCTCTCTGAAATCACATAGAGGAGCTATCAGAGGTTTGTGAGAATCTAAGCTGCATTAAAGAGACCGTCCTTCGAGAAAGGACTCATCCTCATGTGGTTCCAAACGTGACTTTTTTTTTTTTTTTTCTCTTCGGAAGATGATGTTTTGAGTATGTATATGGACAAAATTACAATGGAAATGAATGGGAACTGAAACGGGTTGCCAACATTCTTCAAAATATCATCTTTTGTGTTCAGCAGAAGACAAAAGTTATACAGGTTTGGAATGACATGAGTAAATAATGACAATTTTCAATTTTTTGGGGTGAACTATGCCTTTAAACATGCTCTGATGGCTCCTTCATTGAATGTTTTTCAATACATGTTGAGGTGTTTTGTTTAATAGCAAAATACCAAGATGAAAATGATTCTTCCCTGCATTAAATGCCACCGGCCATGTTTTCTAACAAGGACATAGTCACTGTATGAAAGATCATGAATTATTTTGGATTTGCTCACAGTATTTAATACCCAGCTATTGCTGTAACAGCAGTAAACCAGCACCATAACCACCACAGATAACTGAGTCAGCTTAATTGTCAGAATAGTTACCAATCAATAAGCTTTTTCAAATATCTTTTTCATTTGGTTCCCTTGATCTTGAGTGTTTGCTAATGCCCTTTCAGTAAACTAACACACACTGCACATCACGCACACACTGACTCACTCTTCAGTTCCCAAGGAAGTAACTGAGACTGCCCTGTCTGTGTTGACAGGTGATTGATGAGACTCTGGATGTTAAAGAGGTGATTTTGAATGGTGTTGATCCTCTGGTAAGTACAGTGCCCTCCTGTGCTCAATACATGGTACTGTCAAATGCTGCAGTCTCGGATTATTGTAGTAGTCTGCTTCTGTTCTATCTGTGAGCAAATGACAGTTTTACATCATTTATGACCTTATATTGTTTATCCACAAGCTTCCACGGCACGTGTGCATGTTTTTAATGGGATCGCATGAGCATGTCCGGTGGATACGGGTCATCATTTGTCATCATTAGACTTTCACACAAATGGAATTGAGCACTAAACATGTGTGTGTGAAAATTGCCAGTCACTGCTGTCAGTGCACATTCGGTCCATTTAGCACTTTGTGAAGCAGATCGATACCACCAAACACATTCATTCATGTTAAAGCTCAAATTCATTCTTAAAGGAGTAGTCCTCCCCAAAAATGGAAATTGTCATAATTTCAGGCCAGTTCATACTAAGAATGGTAATGTTAATAACTATTTCAATGGATAAGCGTGCGCTGCATTCATCTGCCACTTGAAAGGGATAGTTCACTCAAAAATACATTTAATTTTAATTTGCTCACCCTCTGGCCATCCAAAATATACAGTGGTCTGGTCACAAAAATTATTAGAACACTAGTATTTTCACCAGCTAAAAATGGGTTCAAGTCTTTTGCAACGTCTCCAAGATGCTTAAAGAAATCTATATTTATTCTGTAAGCATCTTGGAGACGTTGCAAAAGATAAAAATAACTGACTTAAAACCATTTTTTAGCTGGTGAAAAAATACTAGTGTTCTAATAAGTTTGGCCACCGCTGTAAGTGACTGTTTTTCTTCAGTGGAACAGTAAAGAAGATTTCCAGCTAAAACCATGTGCCTTGGTGATTTCGTAAAATGCAAGTCAGCAGCTATAGGCTCTTGAGAGTCAAAAAAGCATATCAGGGAAGACCTGGACTTCCCTGTTTGCCTGAGTCTATGGTTTACAAGTAATAATGTTCAGTTTCTTGCACAGATCGATAGTTTCACTTAAGAAGACCTCAATATATTGTCAAGACCTATGGTTATTTTGTGTTGCCTGATACTGCTTTTTTGACTCTCAAAGTGACTGTAGACTTGCATTTTATGAATCACCAAGAAACATGGATGTCACCTACATCATGAATGGCCTGACCAAATTTTCATTTTTGGGTGAACTATTCCTTTAAATGCTTAAGTTCTTTAAAGTTGGTAGATTTTGATTAGCTGTCAGTGCTTTAATATCATAGGCTTGAAAAATTAATCCTGAAAGTGATTGCAAAGATATTTTTCCCTTTGTGCCATAAGCCATTATCATTTTAGTACATTATGGACATCTCTATTTAAATGAATTTGAATAACTATTAAAACATTATAGTGGTAGTTGAGATTATAGCTTTATCATTATAAACTGTATGACTGATTGAGTGAATGCTGGAAAAGAGCAGTATGAACATGTTTCAGGCTTGATTTACATGTCAGACATTGTTTATGCTGTTTGTGATTTTGAAATTATATTCATGTGGAGTGTGATGAAACATCAGAAAATGTTTAGAGAATCTCTTTTTCTGTAGTAAATTCTTTCCATTCTCATTTGGTACCAATTATGGCACAACAACTCTTGCCTCACTGTACATAGTTACAGTATGACTCCCCTGCTTCAACGGCATCGACAGCTCTTTAAGATGTCTGTTAACAGTGCTTGTCTTGGCTCTTTGTGCTTTTGGTGTGTAAATAACACTGGTGTTTTATTTTTCCCTCACAGTTCAGCCGTGGATCAGAGCAGGAGACGTTCCGCCCCCTGGTGGATGATTTCAGCTTTGGAAGCAGCACTCTGATTGGCCTGCTGGTGATTGCAGTGACCATAGCGACCGTGATTGTGATCAGTCTGGTGCTGCTGAGGAAGAGGCAGTATGGCACCATCAGTCACGGCATTGTTGAGGTGAGCTAACGGTCACACATGACGCTCCATTATTCACTCTTAGTGTTTTCAATGCAACCTTGAGGAGTATAACAAACAGGCTTGACTGACTCTCTCAATCGCTGGGAAGGATAATGCCCTTACTCAGAGCACGCAAGGACGAGCAGGTTCAAAGGAAAGTTTAGTACTTTTCGAGTTTATATACATTTACTTATATAAAATATTTAATGGATATACACAGCCATTGAAAGGGTTGATGTCAGTAACATTTTTGAAAACTTAAAAAAAAGCCGCTCTTTTGAACTTTCTATTCATCAAAAATCTCACGATTTCCATAAAATTGTTAAGCAGCACAACTTATTTCTGAAAGCAGTTGTTAACTCCAAAATGAAAATTTGCAGAAAATGTACTCACTCTCAGGCCATCTAAGATGCAGATGAGTTTCTTTATCAGATTAGGAGAAATTTAGTATTACATCACTTCCTCACCAATGGATCCTCTGCAGTGAATGGGTGCCGTCAGAATGAGTCCAAACAGCTGATAAAAACATTTGCATTACATTTTAATCATTTAGCAGATGCTTTTATCCAAAGCGACTTACAAATGAGGACAATGGAAGCAATCAAAATCAACAAAAGAGCAATGATGTGCAAGTGTCAGTTATCTTAACGCAGTACTCGTAGCAAGGTCTTTTTTATTATATAAATAAAAAGAAAACCGATAGAATACAAAAAGATTAGAAAAGCTAGTGTTGGTTATTTTTTTTAAAGAATAGAATTAGAATAGAGAGAGCTAGAGTTCAAATAAAGATGGAAGAGATGTGTTTTTAGCCGATTCTTGAAGATAGCTAAGGACTCAGCTGCTCTGATTGAGTTGGGCAGTTTTAGCAATGTGGTCTGAGAAAGTCAGCTTATCATCAATCATAACTCCAAGGTTTCTGGCTGTTTTTGAAGGAGTTATGTCTGATGTGCCTAACTGGATGGTGAAATTGTGATGAAACAATGTTTTTTTTCTGGAACCACAAGCAGTTCTGTCTTGGCATGGCTGAGTTGAAGGTGATGGTCCTTCATCCAGCAAGAAATGTCTGTTAGACACGCTGAGATACGAGCAGCTATTGTCGGATCATCAGGATTGAATGAGAGGTAGAGTTGAGTGTCATCAGCATAGCAGTGATATGAAAAGCCATGTTTCTGAATGATAGAACCTAGTGATGCCATGTAGACAGAGAAGAGAAGTGGTCCAAGAACTGAGCCCTGAGGCACCCCAGTAGTTAATGTTGCAACTTGGATACCTCACCTCTCCAAGATATATCTGAGAGGTAAGACTCAAACCACTGGAGTGCGGTTCCTGAGATGCCCTTTGCCAATAGGGTTGACAGGAGGATCTGGTGGTTAACTGTGTCAAAAGCAGTGGATAGATCCAGCAAGATAAGTATTGAAGATTTGGAATCCGCTCTTGCAAGTCTTAGGGCTTCAACAACTGAGAGCAAGGCGGTTTCGTTTTTTTATTGTTTTGGCAATGAAAGGAAGAAGGGAAACCGGTCTGTAGTTCTCTTAAAGAGATGGGTTAAGGGTGGGTTTCTTAAGTAGTGGGGTTAAACGAGCCTGTCTAAATGCTGAGGCAAAAACACCAGTGTGAAGGAATGGTGATGTGCGTGCTCGTACAACTGCAGGAGAAATGACTTGAAGGAGATGAGATGGAATAGGATCAAGCGGACAAGTAGTAGGATGATTAGAAAGGACGAGTTTGCAGACTTCTGCCTCAGAGAGTGAAGAGAAGGATGTGAACGAGTGTATGTTTGCTGGTAAGATGTGCTTGACAGATTGTGGTGTGAAAAAAGTGCACTGATGGTTTTAATTTGATTAATGAAGAACGTGGCAAAGTCGTCAGCTTTTAGAGGTGATGAAGAAGGGGGAAGAGGTGGACAAATGAGCGAGGAAAATGTTTTAAAGAGCATGTGAGAGTTAGACGAATTGTTAATTTTGTTATGATAGTATGTATTTTTAGCAGTGATCACAAGAATCCACAAGTGATCATTTAAAATGAAAATGCCTTAAAGATGCTTATGTTGTAGGTACTGATGCATTAACTCTTCCTCTTGTGTTTCAGGTTGATCCTATGCTAACTCCAGAAGAACGTCACCTGAGCAAGATGCAGAACCACGGCTACGAAAACCCCACCTACAAATACCTGGAACAGATGCAGATATAGCCTTCATGGGGCGCTGTGGAGCTAGAAAGAGGTGAACATACTACTGACCAATTATAAAACTGCTCTCAAATCATTTCATGCATTTGAAATGCATATTCTGGTTCATTTAAATAAATAAAAAAACCAATGGTTTATTAATACTACTACTTCAAATACTGCTACTGTTGTACCATGGAGCGCAATTTTTTGCTCTTGTAACTTTTTTTTATTTTTTATTTTAAAGTCAACTGTTTTAAATCAGGAGAACGTGATTCTGCAAATTAGCCTGGAATTGATTTTCCGTAATTGAAATCGGAACGTATTGTAATGTTGTTTTAAATGTTAATTTTATAAAGTTTTGTTCAGATCTAGTCTATAGAGGTACAGCAAAGCTGAAACAATCAAAATGAAACAGCAGTTTTTCTACACCATCGCTGGCCGCCGGATATACTTCTTTTAAATAGATCGCTTGTATATGAAGGTTATTTGTAATGACTTAAATGTATAGTGAATCAGAAAATATGAAAAGAAAATCATTAATATCTTTATAATTATTAAAAACACACAATATACATAAATAGAAAAAGTAGATGGTAAATTTATTCTTTTTTTTTTTCCCAGAGCTTAAATCTTGGCTGGGTTACAGGTTTAAACTTTGAGATTTAAGGACTGATATTCCCGGTCCAAACATCTGATACCATCGCCATTGTAAGATACGATGAATGGTTCGAACTGAATGGCGTGACGGCCTGCCAGATATTTTGGCTGATTGTGAATGTAGAGGTGCCCGATTTCAGTAACATTACTTTCGTTTGTTTTTATCTTTTGGTTATGGTGTCATATACTTGGACCAATAAACGGTTCGGCCCCTGCACATGGTCAGTGCGAATTGGTTGGAAGGGCCACAAGGTTAGGGGCCTCCAGTCTCCCATATCGCACTAAAATGTCTCTTTACTCGGAATGAATGTTATTTTTCCTGCCGTTACATGAACACACTCCAACGCTCCCTAGTAAATCTGGCCTGATGAAATGTTGCATTCAGCTTAGGTTTATCACAGTTATATTGTATTTTTATTTCATAGCTGCCTAATGAGAACTGCCATGGAGAGTTTTATCGTGTGGCAATACTTTGTACACATTGCTTAAATCAAAGAGAGCATAAAGTCGACTGTAATTATAATACTACAATATATATATAGAGTTTATAGCATAAGTCCCACAAGGACATACCCTTGAAAACAATGGTTAAATGAAAAAACACACTAAAGTTACCCAGCTGGAGGCCAAGGCAAGTGTAAGAAATATTTTGCATGTCCACTACGATGCAAGGCAAGGAAAAAATTGAGTCCATTTTTTTTTCCTCTCTCTCTTCCCCCTTAGTAATGTCTTTGTATGCCTGTATAGTTGATGTTGCAATCATGGCTTTTATCAAGGACAACCTGTAGTGTGCATTGTTCTTATATGAGATGTTATGATATATATTTTTAAGTTTTGTTCTTTTCTTTTCTTTTTTTGCCCTCTTCCTGTGACAGTATTTCTGTATGTGACTTTCACTATGCACCTAAATGGCTCCAATCTTGGACCTTATCATTGCCTGCTTGATTGTGGAAATGGTCATAGGGGTGAGGGGAAAATAATACAAAGTTCATATATTAGAAGTAAAATATGGTTGAATCCAGTGGAAAATGGCTTCTTGGTTACAGGTGGGAAACATCAATAAATTCACTACTTCCATGTTGGTGTCATTTTTGTCGTCTTTATTCTACTTGTTTTTATATCAGTATAAAAAAATGCATGAATGTTCTTATATCTGATTTCAGTTCACAATAAAAAAAAAAAAAAGAAAGCATTTTAAATATGAAATATAAAAATATTTAGAGTAATATAAAATATGCATGAATTACATTTACATACTTAATAATGGTTTCATGATGAAACATTTCAATATTTTTTATATATACATTTCAATAAAAAACTGTTTTATTTACTTGGAAAATCAAAAGTAACAGTCAGTATGTGGTGTAGCCACAAGCTTCTTTAAAGGAAGTGTTCACCCCAAAATGAAATTTGCTGACAATGCCCCTTCAGGCCATCCAAGATGTAGATGAGTGTTTCATCAGAACAGATTTGGAGAAATGTAGCAATGTATGAATGGGTGCCATCAGAATGAGAGTCTAAACAGCTGATAAAAACATCACATTAATCCACACAAATCCAGTCAATCAATTAAAATCTGCGTGTTTGTAATCAATCTTAAGGATGTTTTAACTTAAACCCTTGTTTCTGGCCAAAATACCAGTTCATAAGAATCCAGTGAACACGTCAACCCCCCGTAGTGCTTAATCTGTGCATATTTCTCTTCTAATTCAGACAACATGACTTTTTCACTGGAGGCAGCAATATGGATAAAGGACTTGTATTTTAGCTGGAAGCAACGTTTGCAAACACGCAGCTTTTCACCTCACAAGACACTAACTGAAAGACTGGAGTCGTGTGGATTATTGTGAGGTTTTAATCAACTGTATCCACTCTTATACTAAATTTATGAACATTCAACAACTAAGAGAAACTGAAACTTCAGATTTGCCCTGTCATGCTGGAGGATCATGTCAGGATGAGTCTGCAGGAAGGGTACCACATGAGGGAGGAGGAGGTCTTCCCTGTAACACAAGCTCAGTCTGATGCTGTGACACATCCACCCAGAAAATAATGGACCCTCCACCTCCAAATCAATCCCGTTCAAGACTACAGACCTCGGTGTAACGCTCACTCCTTTAATGATAAACACAAGCCTGACCATCGCTCCTGGTGAGACAAAACCATGACTTATCAGCGCCGAGCACTTTCTGCAAGTCCTGTCTAGTCCAGTTCTCAGAAAACACCACTTCACATGTTCAATCTGTGTCTTAATTAGAAAAATACTGAGGAAGAATTAATTGATGTATTTAAGACTTTCTGATTTAAGACCTTTTTAGGCCTTAATTTATGAAATTCAGACTTTGCAGAAACTCTGAAAGGGGATTGTATATAATTTGTGACCCTGGACCACAAAACAGTCATAAGGGTCCATTTGTTTTTTAAATTGAGGTGTTTAATACGCTATTGATGTATGGTTTGTTAGGATAGGGCAATATTTGGCTGAGAAAGTCGTCCAATTGAAGTTGTTCTTAGCAATGCATATTACTAATCAAAAATTAAGATATAATATATTTACGGTAGGAAATTTACAAAATATCTTCATGGAGCATGATCTTTACTTAATATCCTAATGATTTTTGGCATAAAATAAATATCGATCATTTTGACCCTGTGCTACTTATGACTGGTTTTGTGGTCCAGGGTTACATTTCTGTATTATATCATAAATATGTTTTATATATTACATATTATTTATATGAAACATAGGCTATACGTGCATACACGTGCTTGTGTGGCGTGCAATGTCGTCATTGGCACGCTCTCTTTTTTCATTGGACGGCTTTGAAGCCGTTTTATTTTTTTCATTGGTTGGGAGAAATGGCGGAATATTTCCATTGGCACTGTGAGGAAAATGGCATACGAGCTTCAAATGCCAATTATCTCGAAATGAAAAACAATCTACACATATCGGAGTTAAAAATAAACGGACTTTATCCAGCACAGCATATATGCTATTTTATCCCTATCAAATTATATCGCGGTCTGGAAATCGTCGCCTGGGGCCGCGGGTCTGTTGCTAGGTAGATTATGTTAATATATGCAAGGCAGCCGTCTCTGCAGCTACCATTCAGAGGGAAGACCCACTTCAACCTTTTCCTAAAAACGCTGAAAACTCTCGGGAAATCCACACCCGAAGCTTAAGCGCGGATTCAGGATCATCTCTCAGTAAGTGTCACGTAAAATTCACAGGCTGTTTTCCGTTGGACGGTCGATTAGAGTGTAGATATATTTTGTTGAGTGTCTTCGCCGTGCTTTGTTGTTGTCTTAGTCCCACCCAAAATGGAGTCGTGTCGCGTCTTCCTCATTCTGCCGCAGACTCTCGCGGACTCATCTCAGTCCTGCATTTGAAAACCTCCACGAAACTAACTTAGTGTGCTCGATTAAAACGACACCGTAGGCCCGTTCCAGATCAAACAGGCCCTCAGCTCGCATCCTTCTGTCGTTGCCGACCACCAGCACGAGTTTCTGTCAGATGAAGCTGCTGTGGAGCTGTTTTTGTTGGGTTTTGTGGTATAGTCCGACTGGAACTCCCAACCTGCGGCTTGAGACGGGGGGGGAGAGCGCTTCACAAACAGCCCGATCGCTTCATTCGCCATTACAGCCTTTATAATCTCTTCATTCGTCTCAGGGTGTGATGAAGGCCGGGGTGACAGGCGTCTGCGTGTGTTTTTTCTGTCAGCGCGGCTGTTGGGTATTTTGTGTCCGGCCGTGTGTCTCCTCTTCCCCCGTGCAGTGATTAGACTGACCGCTCCTCCTGTGTTTGGGTTAAACAGCCAGCTTTCAATAAATCACACATAATAACACAACCTACGGATGAAATGCCGAACTCGAGCCTTCATCTATTCCGTTCACATCAGCCACTCTGTTACATGTCATTTATACAGATTAATCATGCTATTGTTTTGGAGTGCCATGTGAATTTCACGACATATATTATCATTAGGATATGATCCCATCATTGCACCATGCTCAAGTAGTTTTTTTAAGGAGTTAATCCAATGATTTGGCGTATACAGTATTTCTTATACAAGATTACCACAGAAATATGTGAAAACTGAGATTTCCAGATGTTTCCCTGAGACTATAATTAAAGGCCAAGTCATATTGATTTGAAAATCATGACGTTATTGTTTATAATATATTCATGCCTTTAGTAGATTAGAGCTGGGCAATAATATTGTTTACATTTTATAACAATAAATTCAGTCAAGCAGTTGAGATTGAGTATAATGTATGTATGTGGATAAAGTTGGATATATTTATAAATCCAAATTTGTAAAAATAGCTTTATATAAAGAAGCCACTCTGCCATTTAAATGTGCTATGAACTGAAAATTCACCCTGTCTGTTTCCTAAACGCATATCATAGATCTGTTATTTCCCCTCACACAGTTTAATCAAAATGTCATGAAAACACAAGACGTCTCTGGTGCCCTATGCAGGACTTCTCCAGTCACATCCTCGTAAGGCTATATATCTAGGCTGCCATGTCATTAGTTGTAGGACGTGTTCATTTTAAGTATGCTCAGAAGGTAGTCTTCGTTTTGTGTCCTTCAATTATTTGCACACATTCCAATTCATGACAAATTCAGTTTCATAGTTATGCAAAATATGATTTTTGAGGTGAAGGCATTATATTATCTTTAGTTTTGTTGCAAATGTTTCACAAAATGCTAAATGATACATACAGTAAACCACTGGGAGACCACAGACGCATGCAATAATGGAAATCAGTTTTCAATACAATATACATTTTCAATACATTCTTCTAATTATAATTCTAACTTAATCAAATTGAACTCTAATCAGTTACTAGACCATCTCGTTCTAGCATTTAATGCTGAGTTGACTCTAGCCTTGAAGACTCAGAAGGACACAACCTCACTAGGATGCACTCTTAAACTCTCACTTTCAAACTCAAGTTCATCTGCCTTCACTTTTGAGAGCCATGTCCACATTTCAACATCCAACCAACAACAAATGCATAGAACCAAGTTCTAAATAGCTACATTTTTGTTTTTTTGATAATCCATTACACTCGGACGTATGTCACAAGAAAGAAAAGACCTGTAACAGTAAAACTATATGAGGTCATGTGGCAACAATGTTGCATACTACATTATACAGTGTATATTTTGTGATGATATGCTAATCAGGGCTATGACTATAGACTTTTAAAGTGATATGTTCTCCCCAGTGTTTTTCATAATGGCTCACGCTATTTCGAGAAGTCATGGAAAGTAATAAATTGTTGAAAAGATATGGCAATTTCTGTAATGCATATAGGTGGTTGATGAGCGGTGGATAGGTGGAGGAGGTGTTCGGTCTCACCTCATACTGTTGCTATGGAGGCCAAGCAGGAGTCCTCACCTGTGTGGAGTTCAGCACCCAACGATGGCACTGGAAATACACCTCAGGTACAGCCACACCTTTAGTTATATTAGTTATGTGGAACTATTTAGTTACCTTTCACATTTTTCAACCGAGAAACAATGATGCATGTATTTCTATTTCAATTCTATTGAATTCACTACCCCGCTCTCTTATATAGGTATCTTGATTTCACAGACCATTAAAGTACCGTTAAGATTTTTAGTTTTGCTGAACGCTGGAATAGACTACTTGATTTTGAAAATCTGAACCAATACTAGGCATCATAGACTTGTTGAATTTTAAATGGTTACATGACATTATGCACTAAAAGATTGCAAATAAGAGTAAACATTTTGGCAAAGCCTACTCCAGCTTTAAAACAATTGCATTACATTTAAGCATGCATTACAGGCCGTTACGCACTAAACGTCATTGTCATGAATATGTCACGATAATGTATGCAGGTGCATTTTGAGACCAGTGCGGTGGCTCAGATCGTGTACAGCGGAGAGCAGTCTGACCGCGCTCAGCAGCAGGTTGTATATGCTACAGACGGAAGCTCCTACACCTCGGTTGAGTCTGCCGAACACACACTGGTGTACATACACCCAGCCGATGGAACGCAGGTGAGTTCATCTACACTGTGAAGATGCACAGCCAAGGGTTGTAATTCATAATCATTGCTGTAATTTAGAAGAGTGATCGCTAGACAACGCAGCTTGTGAAGGCACAATTTCCAATTATTTTTGTTACTTAATGCTATTATTAATTGGTTAATGTTAGTTAATGCATTCAAATTAAAATTGAGCAACACAGAAAATGTGATCATATTCTGTATTGCTACCAAAAGCATGTGGGGAAAAGACATTAGCATCTCATTAAACGGCAAATATTAATTGCAGAAATAAACATGTTCCAGACTAAAAAAAAGTCACAATATTTTGTTTTATTACTGAACATTTATTTGACCAGTTTCCTGCAATGCTGTGCTAATGTCATTTTTCACTTACCTCACTTTGTTTTCTTTCTTCAGAATTTCAACTCCATATTTAATGATTTATTTATTGTTTAAGTAGGTGATGTGCAATAAGCTTTACAATCAGATTATATATTTTGTTATTTTTGCAGAATATACCTCTCCCAAGTGTGATACAAGATCAGTCACTTTGTTGGGTTTATTTTGTGGCAATTATTGGCTGACTGAATGAAATTTGCATATGTACTCCTGCTGATAAATAATCACAAATACACTGTAACTCAGGTTTACTGCTCTTTTTTTGTTCCTATTCAGGCGGTGTTTACAGATCAGCCCCAAGTGGCCTACATTCAGCAAGATGGCACAACACAACAGGTAGTGTGGTGTTCCATAGCATTATCATGCTTTCTTTTTCCATTGATGTTGTCCACTAACATTATCTGTTGCCTCTCAGGTGACTGTGTTGCTACCCAGCGGTCAGAACATGAACACTGCAAATCTGCACGTACTGAGTAATGTAGCTGATGGCCCACAGGCGATCCTGGAACCTGTGACACAGGTGAACCCGCACTGCTAAACACATCCCGCAGGATTTTTAGTGTTGATTTGGAATTGTGGACTCAGACCTCTTTTACCTCTCTTTTATCTTGCGTTCCAGGGGGTGTTGATCGCTTTAACCCTTAGACTAAAAAACAACCCCCAGCAACAGTGTAAAAGTAGCCCAATTCTGCAGGAGAACCACTGACTTATTCCAGCAACATCACTGCTTTACACTACATTAGTGAAATTACAATACTTGTATCTAGATTTATTCGCTTACAAGACTTACTCTTATATTTTGGCAAAACTCATGAGCTGCTCACATGAACACAGTGCTGTGCTGCACTTAGTTTGATTGACAGACACTTTGAAGTGAGCTGTTCACCCGAAAGGCTTCTCAACATACCATAGGCATGAGACTACAGAGTATTAAAATAAAGCATCATTTGCTTTAGTGAAGCAAGATTTACCTCCTCTTGACTAGAAACTGATTATTTTCCCAACAGAGCCATCTTGCTGTGACTAATGCAGCTCTGCCCAACATGCCGGAGGCCTCATTGAGTCCCCTGGGGGCCACCGATTCCACTGTGGATTCAGAGGATGAGGAAGAAGACAATGATAGCGACGATTCTGAAATGGATGACTGGGAACCCAGGACTCCCCAGCCGTTCACCCCTCAGAACCTCTGTGAGTAGACATTTAACACTTAAGTCTGTGTGGTGAAAGTGAAGTGACGTGTGACCCATACTTGGATTTTGTGCTCTGCATTTAACCCATCCAAATGCACACACACACACACACACAGCAGTGAACACACACACACACAGCAGTGAACACACACAACGTGAACATACACCCGGAGCAGCGGGCAGCCGTATTGCTGCGGCGCCCGGGGAGCAGTTGGGGGTTTGGTGCCTTGCTCAAGGGTCTCACCTCAGTCGTGGTATTTAGGGTGGAGAGAGTGCTGGTTATTCACTCCCCCCTCCTACAATCCCAGCCAGACCTGAGACTCGAACCCGCAACCTTTGGGTTACAAGTCCGACTCTATCCATTAGGCCACGACTGCCCCGAAAAAAAGGGAAAGGAAAATCAGTTTTAATTCTCTTGCAAAATGCAAGGTCAAGTCACTTTTGAATGTGATCATGTGTTATTATTTCTATGTGTAGGGTGTGAAGACTGTAATAATGCTAATCCTGGAGCATGTATAAAACACGGCCCTCTGCACCCCATCCTCAGCCGCCCTGTGATGTCCAAGGCTCGGGCCAGTCTTCCTCTCGTCCTGTATATCGACCGCTTCCTGGGCGGAGTCTTTACCAAGAGGCGTATCCCCAAACGCACACAGTTCGGTCCTATAGAGGGGCCGCTGGTGCGACAGAGCGAACTGCAGGACACGCACATCCACCTGAAAGTACGACAAACCTGTAAACACCTACTCTTTTATTCTAGATAGTTTTGTAGTATTGCGTTTAAAATTCTCACATCCTGCTGCTTCTGTGTAGTTATACATGCTAGACCCTGAAAAAGAAGGCGAGAGGGCAGAGGACCTCTGGTTTGACCTGACCGATGAAGAGCGATGTAACTGGATGATGTTTGTTCGCCCGGCCCAGAATCACCTGGAGCAGAACCTGGTGGCGTATCAATACGGGTCGGACATTTTTTACACCACCATTAAGAACATTCAGCCCAAACAGGAGCTTAAGGTGCGCTTAAAGGAACAGTTTCTCATCTGTATCAAACAAATGACTGGGCCATATTGCTAAACATTTTATTATTATTATTATTATTATTATTATAATTGGTTTTCAGCTCTGAAACGTGTTACTCGAGCCAGTGACTTTTTATGAATGGCGGTGAGAATTTGAGATTGCTAGTGCGGTCATAAAATTGGCAAAGGTTGTGATGTAATTATATAATTGTCTGTAGTCTGACGCGCTACATGTCTGCTGTTACAGTACTGTTTTTAGTTTCGGTTCTCTGTCAGTGCCAGCTGTGCTGCGCTTGGTTTGAGCCGCTTTAATTTGCATTTGGGAACGCAACATTCATCATTAGAAACGTTTATAAATCTGTTGTTGTTTCAGTGTCACATAATCCTTCAGAAATCATTCGAATATGCTAATTTGCTGCTCAAGAAACATTTCTCATTATTATCAATGTTAAAAACCGTTTTGCTGCTTAATATTTTTGTGGAAACAATGATACCACTCAAACATTTGTATAAGATTTAAAAAAAGAGAGAGAAATTAATAATTTTATTCATCATGCATGAAAGTGATAGAAAGTGAGTGAAGATTTAAAAATGATTTCAATTTAATAAATGCATTAATAAATTTAATGTATTTTATAAATGCAAATAAATACTGTTCATTAAACTTAATATTTTTCAGAAAATCCAGAAAAATTGTGTATCACCATTTCCACACAAAATATGAAGCAGCAAAATTGTTTCCAACATTGATAACACTCAGAAATGTTTCTCGAGTCATAAATTGCAATGATTTCTAAAAGATCATCTGACACTGAAAACTGGAGCAATGATGAAGAAAATTCTGCTTTGCATCACAGCAATAACATAACATTTTATAATATATTAAAATTGAAAGCTTTTTTTTTATTAATAATATTTCACAATATTGCTTTTTTATTTTTTACTTTATTTTGATCGAATACATTCAGCTTTGATGAGCAGAAGATATTTATTTCAAAATCATTAATAATTGTAATGTTTCCAAACTTTTGGCAGATACTTGAATAATAATAACAATTCTATATACTATACTATAATATATTATAGTACTTTATTATAATATATTATATTAAATTGTTATTTATTAAATGCTGCCTTTTTATTTTTTACAGGACAATAGTATGTATTATTGCAATATAAGATGTATATTTTAATGTGCTAAAATAGATATTTTTAATAATAACTACTGGGGGCGTGGTCAGATTTTCCTTCTTTTTGTCTCTAGCTGATCACATGCCTGACTATTGTAGTTTCTCTTAATATTTAGAATTAGATTTTATTTTTATATTTTTGGTTTTCAATTTCAATTTTAGTTTTATCATTTTTATTATATTTTTTTTAAATATGTAGGTTTTGTTTTGTGAAAAAAAATATTTTTAGTTATTTTAATACTTCATCTGAAACTAAACGAAACTTAGAAGGGTTTCTTTTGCAACTAGCTGAAATAAAGTACGTTTTAATAAGTATTAATGTTTTTTAATGTCTTCAAGTAAAGAAATTCACACGCAGTCTTATATTCCAGGTGTGGTACGCGGCATCATATGCAGAGTTTGTCAACCAGAAAGTTCACGATGTCACAGATGAAGAGAGAAAAGGTAAATTGTCATGGCCTCTTCTGAAATGAGTAACTGCTGGAAGTGTTGTAATTGATGACGTTGTTGATTCATTCACATGCCACAGGCATGACAAACGATATATTTACTAAGGATGTAACTTTTAGCTTTCTCAGAGCTCCGTTCATTTAGCAATATTTGGGGTTTCTGTACAATAAAATGTATGGTGTTGTCTATACCGTGTCCCAAAAAAGGTTTATAATATAAATGTTAAAATACAAACTTTTACCATCATAAAAAAGAAACACTGTTTGAAAGCAGCATGACAGGGAAAATCACTCTTGTTAAGACAGACTTTTTACTAAATATATATGTGCATTAATTTCAGTTAATTATATTTACATAATATCCTATCCATTGGGAAGAATGTAATAATAATTAAAGCTTCTAAACACATCAATGAGGCTGATTACACAAAGGTCAAAGCTTAAAACCATAAATGTTCATAATCAAAAATCACACTAAATGCTTATCTCCTCCTTTAACTATATATAACTTCTAATTTAACTTCCTATTTATTTATTTTACCGAGAACTGTACCCCTAGTGTCGCATCTGACCATTGATTTTATCCTGGTAATATTTTAAAAATGTTTCTCTTGTGGTTCCTTGATCAGTTTTACGTGAGCAGGAGAAGAACTGGCCGTGTTATGAGTGTAACAGACGGTTCATGAGCTCAGAGCAGCTTCAGCAGCACTTAAACATGCACGACGACAAGCTCAACCTCATCCAAAGGTTTGAATGCACATCAGTGACTTGATTTCTCCGATGTTCGTGATTGTATTCCTGATAGTGAGTCCATTGCAGAATCTGACTAATATTCTTCTCTTCCAGGCCAAAGGGCCGTGGCCGAGGACGGGGCAGGAAACGATTCAGTGCTGCAAGGCGACCAGGACGACGTACGAAATTCATCTGCCCACAGACTCCTGTTGAGAGTGCCGACAAGACACAGGTACTGTAGACCTCATTTACTCATCATCATGTCATTGTAAGATTTTCATCCATCTTCGAAACACAAATGGACTTTTAATGAAACCTGAGAGATTTCTGTCCCTCCAAAATTGCATTATAAGATGAACAGATTTGATTTAGGCTTTGATTAACATATAAACATTGATTAACACACACATAGAATCATCAAATATGTTAATGGAAGCTCAAATTTGTTTGCTTGACGCAGATTGGATTTCTGATCTCTTTATGAACTTTTAAAAGTTTGAAGGTTTTGTTGGAATTGACTGTGCTAATTTTTTGTCTCTGCACCTGCCAAAGGAGCTTTTAGCATCTGTAGATAAACTACCATTTGAGGAGCGAACAGATGGCGCTCTTAATGGCCTGAAGGTGGTGGAGATGGCAGCTGAATCGATGGAGACCGAGACAGAAGAAGGGCTTGATACCCCAGCAACCCACTCCGAGGCGCTGCAAGAGGAGGGGGATTCTGTCACCCCACCTCCGGCCAAAGAAGTCCCGGGGTCTGCCAAAGAGGACCTGTCTCAGACAAGTCCCGAAGACCCCCACCTCACACCGCAGGACATGAGGAGGGCGAGGAGGATTAGGGTAAGATACGCCCGTCATGAATGACCCACAACCTCAGATCTCTGCATTGTAGTGTGTTGAGTAGACTAGAGTTATTTAACAGTAGCGTGTGTGTGGGTGTGTGTCTTTCTCTTTTGTTGCGTGCTGCACGTTCAGGTGGACTTGCAGGTAGGTCTAATGTGGGCCAGAGTGGAGTCACAGGAAACTTCCTCCTTCAGTCAATACAGTGTTGTGATGTCACGCTACACTGACAGTCTATGACTCCCTACATCCCCTTTACATCTGTCTGTATCAGTTCAGTCCTCAAGCGTCATCAACCAGCAGAGTTATAGGACAGCTGCTCCAAAAATGAACATTCACATCATTAAATTGTAGTCCTGTGACCCTGTTTGACCAAAAGGAGATGATTAGGGTTTCATGGGTGCCCTTTTCTATTATAAAGAAATTGAATGGGAAAGGATGCTAGGCCTGGTTTGACAATATTGATTTTGATATTCATGTCGATGAACCGATATCAATTATTAAATCCCAAGAATCAGTCATTTAGTCTATACTGTTTTCTGTTGATACATAAACAAAACATTGCTTCATTTTATTTGTAGCATGCCTTCCATGCAATAATCGCAATAAGCTTTGTGCTTTATGACTTTTAATATGAAAGTCTCAGTTTATCATGAATTTCAAACAGTAAATACCATTTTGGTGCTGAGTGCGCGTGAACCAGTCATCTCTTCCTCTTTACTTCTTTTTTTGAAATATAAACATTTAGAGTAGGAACATGATTGTCATTAAAAAGAAAAACAGATTTGTGTGAAATTTAAATGTTTGTTAAAGTGTGTTGATCTGAAACTAAATTGTACCATTGTTTAATTTGGACTGGTTTATCTTAGCCTTCAATATTATAGTAATGTACCAATTGACAGCTACATACAGTCATGGCCAAAAATATCGGCACCCTTGGTAAATATGATCCAAGAAGGCTGTGAAAATTAATCTGCATTGTTAATCCTTTAAAAAAATTCACAAAAATCTAACCTTTCATTGGATAATAAGAATTTAAAAAATCAAAGGCTAGTAAGCCGTGTCACATTTTATTAGGCTATTATTCAGAAATTATGTAGGCTAAAATGCTGGTAAATCAAAAAGTTTACAAACATTATAAACACCCTTATTAGTTTTTCTCCACTACAAATCCTCTAAACTTAAGGATATAGGCTATAAAAACGTCATTCCAAAAACAAAATAAAAGTGAAACTGATGCCTACCTTTCTCACTCGGCACAAATCCAAATGTTTCCATATTCTCGACGTATACTAAAATAATATTTATTGGCTTTTACTTTCATCGACATAAAACATCATCCTTATAGTTTTATTGTGTTTTCTCCGTTCACAGAAGCGCCGCAGGTGCGTAAGATCTGTCGAATCCATCTTACACTGTCGTCGGATAAACTCAAAAGCCGGTGTTCTGATGATTTGTGCTACCCTGTCAGATTTTGCTACCTCCCATTAAAACAGATGGTAGCAGAATTTATTGCCATTGCGACTAGAGTTCACAGCTGAGCGCGGGCGGGCGTTTCACTCGCTGGATGCATCAGCATCACCTTTGCATAGTCTGTACTACTTGAATTCCTGATTGGTTGACAGCAAATTTTAAATATTAAATGGAACGATAAAATATTTTATTAACCGGTTAATGGCCATTTCAAATTTTCTATTCTGTTCGGAACTATTTAGTTTCATCTGACCATAGAAGCCAGTCCCATTTGAAGTTCCAGTTGTGTCTGATAACTGAATATACTGGAGATTGTTTTTGGATGAGCTAGGATAATTTTTCTTGAAACCCTCCCAAACAACGTGTGGTGATGTAGGGGCTGTTTGGCAATTTTTTTTTTTTACTTTTCTGACCCCGAGACTCAACTATTTTCTGTAATTCTCCAGCTGTGGTCCTTGGAGAGTCTTTAGCCACTCAAACTCTCCTTCTCACCGTGCATTAGGGCGATAGTTTCGTAACATTTTATGTTGATTGGAAATTCTTAATTATTGTCCTGATGGTGGAAATGGGAATTTTCTTAACTTCTCTTAAAGCCACTTCACTAATTTGTGAAGCTCAATTATCTTTTGCTGCACATCAGAAATATATTCTTTGGTTTTTCTCATTGTGATGGATGATTAAGGGAATTTGGGCTTTGTTTTTTGGGCTGGATAATTTCATGTTCATAATCACCCTGGAGTGCTCAAAATTGTGAATATGAATGGGAATATACTTCAGAGATATTTTACTCATAAGAATTTCTAGGGGTGCCAAAAATTGTCCAATGTGTATTTGAGAAAAACATTTATTTCATAATGATATTTCCCCCATTTTAAATTCTTATTATCCAAAGATAATCTTTTTTATTTTTATTTTTATTTTTTATTTTTTTTAAATAAAAAATCAAAAAGATTTACAATGCAGATTAATTTTCACAGCCTTCTTTGATCATATTTACCAAGGGTGCTGATATTTTTGGCCATGACTGTGTACTGCACCTGATCTAGATCCAAATGAATTGATCTCTAAATCATTCAGAATCTAATCAAATCAAGAGCTTGAACTGAACTGTGAAATCTGTTAATATCAAGCACTAGTGCTTACTATTGTGCTTCAAAAAGGACAAAAAAAAAAAAAAAACCACTGTAAAAGTGGTTCACACTACTGATACTATAATTTGCCAAAATAAAATCAGAATCAGAATGAGCTTTATTGGCCAGGTATGTTTACACATACAAGGAATTTGTTGTAGTGACAGAAGCTACACAGTGCAACAGGACAGGACACGACACAGATAATAAAATAATAATATACAAATAGGCAATGTGCAAAATAGCAAAAACACAAGATATAATATAGATAATTATGTGTAAAGGTCTGATAAGTGCAAATTTGAAATGAAAAAAATAAGTGTGTGGTGAATAAATAATGTATAATGGAGTTGTGTGTTCCACGTTTAGTGTCAAGTGTTCATGAGATGGATTGCCTGAGGGAAGAAACTGTTTCTGTGTCTGGTCGTTCTGGTTCTCAGAACTGGTCGACGCTACAGAGCTCTAAGAGGTTGTGTGCTGGATGTGAGGGGTCCAGACTGATTTTGCCAGCCCTTTTGCTCACTCTGGATAAGTACAGTTCTTGGAGAGTGGGGAGGGTTGTACCAATGATTCGCTCAGCAGTCCGGACTACCTTCTGTAGTCTTCTGAGGTCAGATTTGGTAGCTGAGCTGAACCAGACAGTTATTGAAGTGCAGAGGACGGATTCATTGATGGCAGAGTAGAACTGTTTCAGCAGCTCCTGTGGCAGGTTGAACTTACTCAGCTGGCGAAGGAAGAACAGCCTCTGCTGGGACTTTTTAACAATGGAGTCAATGTGATTGTCCCACTTCAGGTCCTGAGAAATTGTGGTGCCCAGGAATCTGAATGGCTCCACTGTTGTTACAGTGCTGTTCATGATGGTGAGTGGGTGGAGAGCAGGGGAGTTTCTCCTGAAGTCCACGATCATCCACAGTTTTGAGCGTGTTGAGCTCCAGCCAGGTTAAGACTGCACCAAACAGCCAGCTCCTTAACCTCCTGTCTGTAAGCAGACTCGTCACCGTCCTGAATGAGGCCGATCAGTGTGGTGTCATTGCAAACTTCAGGAGCTTGACAGAGGGGTCTTTAGATGTGCAGTCGTTGGTGTAGAGGGAGAAGAGCAGTGGGGAGAGAACACAGCCCTGAGGAGCTCCAGTGCTGATGGTGCGGGTGCTAGATGTGGATTTACCAAGCTTTACTAACTGCTGTCTGTCTGTCAGGAAGCTGTTGATCCACTGGCAGACGGAGGTGGGGACGGAGAGCTGGGTTAGTTTATTCTGAAGGGTTTCCGTGATGATGGTGTTAAAAGCGGAGCTGAAGTCTACGAACAGGATCCTCACATAAGTCCCTGGTCTGTCCAGATGCTGCAGGATGAAGTGCAGTCCCATGTTGACTGCATCATCCACAAACCTCTTTGCTCTGTAGGCAAACTGCAGGGGGTCCAGTAAGGGTAAAAGTAAAAGCTCTATGGTTTAACATTTGAAAGCAAAGAAATTAACAGAGCCATGAATATTAATATTGGCAATGTAAACCATTCTGCCAAACATCTCCTTTTGTGTTCCATGGAGGAAAGTATTTTGGGTTTGGACAGAATGTTCATTTTTGTGTGAACTAGCTACAACTGAAAGATTAAATCTGTGTTCAGCATGCAAACAAAACGGCTTGTTTCAGCCACCACCTCTGTGACATAAAGACCATGCGAGTGCATTATGGCATTGCTCCCAAATCATGTGAATTCAGTGTAATCTAAGTGATTCCTCATCATCCTGCTTGGATTGTTCACCTGGTCGTCTTCTCATTTCAAAAGTGTCCATTCCTCCATGCTTTCTCTCTTCCCTTACCCAGAATGCCGCTCTCCAGCATCTATTCATCCGTAAGTCCTTTCGACCCTTTAAATGTTCTCAGTGCGGGAAAGCCTTTCGGGATAAAGACAAGTTGGACCAGCACATGCGGTACCACGGGCGGGACGGCTGCCGTCACATGTGCCATCAGTGCGGCAAGGGCTTCCTGACGAACACTGCTCTCGAGGATCACCTGCAGTTGCACTCTGATCAGCGCACCTACTCCTGCCTCTTCTGTGCTGAGTCCTATGACAGATTGGACCTGCTCAAAGAGCATGTGAGGGTTCACCTGGTCAACGGCTGCTTTTCCTGTCCTTCCTGCAAGAAAACCTTCACGGACTTCATACAGGTGTGATGTGCTAACAAAAAGATGGACACACAATCACAAAACTGATTCGAAGTAGTTCACCAAAAATTTAAATATGCTGAAAATTGACTTCGTCTAGGATGTAGATGAGTTTGTGTCTTCATCTGAAAAGATTTAGAGAAATTAAGCATAACATCACTTGCTCACTAATGGCAGTGAATGGGTGCCGTCAGAATGAGAGTCCAAAATGCTGATAAACATATCACAGTTATCCAAACCAGTCCATCAATTAATGTTTTGTGAAGTGAAAAGCTGCTTGTTTGTAAGGAAAAGAAATCCATCATGAAGACATTTTAACCATCATTTTTGGGCGCCCATAATCCATAATAACACTCCAGTGAAAAAGACCAGATCACATCAAAATCCACAAATATATGTATGCACAGTCAAACTTTACAGTCATTATTACACCACGTAATTACACCACAGACTGAAAAAAAATTAAGCATTGCTTGGTAATTGGTTGACCTAAATTGGTATTATCTAATTGAGTACTTAAATTTAACAGCCGGCAGCAATTCATTACATACATTTCTTTAAAAGTTATCTGACATTATCAAGATGAATTTGTTTTTACAGTCATTCTAAACAATAGCGAATAATGTGAGAAATGTTGAAGGTGTCTGAATTGGTTTTAGTTTTGCCTGTATGTAGTTATTTTTTGCTTGTAAACAGTGACTGATCTGTGCATGTTTCTCTCCTGATTCAGACAAAATTATAAACATTATTACAACAATTATTCCAAATGCACATCTTTTCACTTTGTAAGATGTTAATTGATGGCCTGGAGTGGTGTGGATTATTGTGATGTTTTAACAGTTGTTTTGGGCTCTCATACTGACGGCACCCATTCACTGCAGAGGATCCATTGCTGAGCAAGTGATGTAAAGCTAAAGACATAAACTAAATTTGACTGTTTTTAGTGAAATAAACCTTTGATAAGTAGATTTTCAAGGGGGAAAAAAAGGAAATTAAAAGTGATATGCCCATTTTAATGTCTGGTTAGATGGCAATATTCTTGTGATTAACCAATCATGCATCTGTGTTGTGCAGGTTAAGAAACATGTGAGAAGTTTCCACTCAGAGAAGATCTTCCAGTGTTCGGAGTGTGATAAAGCCTTCTGCAGGCCTGATAAACTACGACTCCACATGCTTCGCCACTCTGACCGCAAGGACTTCCTGTGCTCCACCTGTGGAAAACAGTTTAAGGTGATTCACATATGCCCAGATGAATATCATTCATGTATAAATGTATACACAAATAAATGCAGTGCATTGTGATGTTTATGCATTTTTAGGATTTTGAACCCATACACATTTGTTGCATTTAAAGTTAAGACATGAAACCCCCCTTAGAATGTGTGTGTGTTTAATATCTTCTCATTCATTTTGTTGTGTTGTTTCTCCTTTGTTGGCCAGAGGAAGGATAAACTACGGGAGCACATGCAGAGGATGCACAACCCTGAACGCGAGGCCAAAAAGGCGGACCGCATCCACCGCACCAAAGCTTTGAAACAGAAGGAGCCCACCACTGACTTTGAGAGCTTCATGTTTAAATGCAGACTCTGTATGATGGGCTTCAGGAGACGAGGGATGCTGGTATTTAAATTTGTTTATCTTAAGTTTGTCCATTACCTTTTTTGCTGTTTCTTAGGCTTTCTAAAATTGGTGTTTTTGAAATCCTAGGCCACTTGTGACCTCTTACTTACTGTACTGTCCACAGGTGAATCACCTATCTAAACGACATCCTGAGATGCGATTGGAGGAGGTTCCTGAGCTGACGCTGCCCATCATTAAACCCAACAGAGATTACTTCTGCCAGTACTGTGATAAGGTCTGGACTCTCAGCACATGAATGGTCTACTGGGGTTGTTCATGATAGCTGTGAGCTCTGCCAATTCTGTCTTACCACCTTCTTTGGATCTGCACATTTTAACGACCCCTCTGGTCTTCACATTGGCTGCAGTTACTGCTGACTCATAGAAAGACAATAGCAGTGTGTCCTAGAGCCAAGAGACTTGAGCCTCCTCTGAAAATAGTTGCCAATTGGCTCTTCCTGCATAGTGCATTCATGTCAGCAGGTTCTCTCTTAAAGCTGATCTTGAAAAATACTTTTTATGCAAACTTTTATGAAAATGAACAGTATAGGTTCTCATAGTAATGGAGACCTTGGAAATATCAGTAAATAATTGTGTTTTGAGGAAAAGTTAATTTCCAGTCCTGGTCACACACACGTATACACTGATGTTCAAAAGTATGAGATCAGTAAGGTTTTTTTTTTTTTTTTTTTTTAAAGAAGTCAAGGCTGCATTTATTTGTTTATAATAATTGTTTTCTGTTTTAATATACTTAAAAATAAAATTTATTCCTGTGATGCAAAGTGAATTTTCATGAACAATTACACCAGTCTTCAGCGTCACATGATCCTTAAGAGATCAAATATGCTGATGTATTATCAATTTTGGAAACAGATCATTTTTTTTTTTTTTGTTTTGGAACTTATACCTTTTAGTATTTAATTTTATATACTAAAAATATTTTTTTTCAGGATTCTTTTATGAATAAAAAGTTAAAGAACAGCATTTGATAAAAACATACACTACTGTAAATTAAATTTATGACCGGTACATTTTTTTTTTTTTTTTTAGAAATTAATATTTTTATTCAGCAAGGATGTTAAATTGATAGTTAAAGTGATAGTTAGGACTTATATTGTTAGAAAAGTTTTTATTAATAAATGTTCCTAATTAACATAAAAAATCTTACTGATCCCAAATTTTGAATGGCACACACACGCTTATTTATATAATGCAATTTAAAAACAGTAGTAATTGTATTTATTAATTATGTTATGCTATGCTATGCTTTATGATATTTTATCTCCACCCTTTTCCTTTTACCTGTTCAGGTGTATAAAAGTGCCAGTAAGAGAAAGGCCCACATTTTGAAGAACCACCCTGGGGCAGAATTGCCCCCCAGCATCCGGAAGCTGCGTCCGGCCGGGCCGGGAGAGCCTGACCCAATGCTGAGCACACACACGCAGCTCACCGGCACCATCGCTACT
Organism: Barbus barbus; assembly: GCF_936440315.1. NCBI lineage: Eukaryota > Metazoa > Chordata > Actinopteri > Cypriniformes > Cyprinidae > Barbus > Barbus barbus. The sequence goes on from NC_136750.1 coordinate 4,640,668, forward strand.
GCACCGGTGTGCTGCCCGCACTGTGCCAAACAGTACAGCAGCAAGGTACTGTACAGCCATTAATGACATGGTATGTGTTTATCTGTATGGATGTATGCGTCCTAATATATGTCTATCTTTGTTATTAGACAAAAATGGTCCAGCACATCCGTAAGAAGCATCCGGAGTATCAGTACAACAGCAGCAGCAGCATCCAGGCACCTCTGGCCACTACCGTCATCAGCAGTACTCCTGCTGTCATCACAACAGACGATGCTACTACAGAGGCCGTGGTGGTGAGCAGATACACTCGCCCAAACACTTCAAAACGACAACACAAAATCAAATTATACCCAATTTTACTTCTATACAAATGTCTCCGGTCTCAGTGGGCTCATTGGACAATGTTGTTCTAAAGAATTTTTTTTTCAATTCTATTGAATTCTTTTATTTTAGTGTTGTCTTTTAAAGAGTTATCCATAAAGTGTTACTGGTTAGATGGTAAATGAAGTGTCACGTTAGGTAACATCCCAATATTCATCACTTTCTGTCTTCCTCCTAGACGACCGATCTGTTGACCCAGGCCATGACGGAGCTGTCCCAGACCCTGACAACAGACTACCGCACAGCACAAGGAGATTTCCAGAGGATCCAGTACATCCCAGTGTCTCAGGCAGGAGGTGGTCTGTCACAGCCACAGCACATACAGCTGCAGGTGGTACAGGTGGCCCCGGTACGGACACACTCATTCACACTCGCTTCTTTGCTCTGTTACTTTCGGCTTTTTTTAATTAATTTTTTTTCAATTATAATTTTTTTTCTTGCTCTTGCTTTTTGACTTCCGTTTTCTTTCATTCTTTTGACTTTATTTTTATTGAATAATTCAAATTGGAATAATTACGATTTCTTGATATTTTTGAATGAAGTCGCTTAGTCACAGATTTAATCTTGCTCATCAAGGCTGCATTCATTTGATCAAAAATACAGTAAAAACAGTAATATTGTGAAATATTATTACAATTTAAAACAACAGTTTTCTATTTTATATATATATATCTTGAGTTTTAGACTGATTTGATGAGTGAGTGTTGTCTGTTTGTTCCTGCAGGCGTCCTCTCCTCATTCTCAGCACTCTACAGTAGATGTGAGTCAGTTACACGACCCTCACAGTTACAGTCAGCACTCTATTCAGGTTCAGCACATCCAGGTGGCTGAGCCCACGGGGACCGTGCAGGCCAACGCACAGGTGAGCTGCTGACTTTTACAGGATATGCATGCTGTGTAGGGCTGCACAGTATTTTGATAGCATATCTCAATATAGCTTAGTGTAATTATTGAGTAGTTAAATACTAAAACGGTTTAAAAAGAAAAAGTTAAAGTCTTACAATTCTGATCAAAATTCCTGTATTTTTTCATATTGCAATACATTTAGCAGAAAAACTGTAACAAATTTTAAGCTTATTCACACCAAGACCAAATTTTTGGTCCACAATGTTATATTAGGATGATCTATAATGATTCTGTTTCTTTATAGAGTGTATTTAATAATTCAACAAATATGAAATATTAGAATAATTTTGGTTGAAAAAAAGTTTTACTTTTGTGTAGTTTAGTGGCATCAGTCTCACCATCACTACCCCTTTTAACAGTTTTTCTATCATCCAATCAGGTTTCAGCTCAGCCTCTAAGTCCCTCCTCTCAGCAAGTGGCTCAAGAGCTTAGCACCACCCAGCTGACCCCTGTGACCCTCGCTCAGGGCCAGACTCTACAGACTTCCACCAATCAGACGCAAGGTGCTGCACAGCATGCGTACCTACCCAGCAACTGGAACTACAGGAGTTATCGTAAGCATCTTCAGCAAAAGCTTCTGTAATAGATATTTATTGTTATTAACCTGTATTTATACAGAAAACCTAATGGCAGCATTTTGTTTTCCTCCTTTTGCTCCTGTAAGCGTCTGAGATCCAGATGATGGCTCTTCCTCATACTCAGTATGTGATAGCAGAGGCCAGCACCCCCGTCACTGCTGCAGTCAACAGCAGTCAGGTCAAAACGGTGAGTGGAAGAACTATCTAGCTTCCACACGAGTTCCAGTGTTTTTGTTTTCATATTGTAATGCAATTATGTTTTGGTTTCTCGTGCATTTCAGACACATTATGTGATCTCAGAAGGACAGACGGAGCTGGATGGGAAGCAGGTGAACATCCCGTCCACCACAGCGCAGGTTCACCCCGACCCAATGGAGCAGCCGGCCGTCAGTCAGCAGACCACCACGCAGTACATCATCACCACCACCACCAACGGGACAGGGGCGAGTGAAGTTCACATCACCAAACCCTAACCCTAAATCACACGTGAAGAAACTGATTCGTCGTCATCTGCTGCAGAGTTACTTTAAATGAACAGATTTCTGATTTATTTTCTTGGAGTTAAAAAGATGAACTGAAATAGTGAAGATGTTCTGTATGAAATAGTAAGAACACTGGAGTGGTTAACTGTGTTTCTCTAGACACCCAAAAATACCTAATTGTGTATGTTTTCAGGAACTATCATGACTTTTAAACCTGTGCTATCCTGCGTTTTAGCTTCATTTTGGTCTTTTTTTCCCCCGTTTATTTTTTTTTATTCAGTAAAGTATTGAAAGATTCTTGAGTAAGACTTGAGAGACCTTTAAAAGGATTTCTTTTTTTATTATTATTTGTTTGTTTCCCCACAATAAAAGGGGTCAAGCGCTGTGGATCCTCACTTTTACTGGCTTTTGTTTGAATATATTTGGAAATCTTCAAGTAAAATTTGGCACAGCCACAAAGCCTGTAAAAATACTGCCTTGATGAGCAGGCGGATCTTATAAAAGATCACATTTTACCCCAAAATCCAACGAGAGAATTACAATTTGCACAGAGAATGTGAAGCTTTGTGACTAAGAGTTACAATTAAAATTTGCTTTATTGTCATGAACATTCATTGTCATGATGCAAAAATATTAATATTCCTAAAAAAAAAAAAGTATGAAATGTAATGTATTTTCCTATGGTTTTGGAGTGGAATATGACCTTGACATTTAATTTAGAGAATCTATCATCAATCTCAAAATTGCATTGTCCATGCCCACATCAGCTCCCTTGCAAATGAAAGCAAACCCCAAATTAATGCTTTTTTTAATATATTTACCATAAAATATTAAAATATGGTCCACTGAAGGAGTCACCAGCCAGAACGAGGTTCAGCTGTTGAACCCTTCATACCCAACAAAAATCCTTCTCAAAATGTCTCAAGTTATCGGAGTCCTCATATTATTCTATGTATTATCTGTTAAAATGACTGGAAGAACTTGTGTATTTCATGTAACTTGTGTTTATGGACATACTATTATTTATTTGGGTTTTGCACATCCATGAGTGGAGCACTGCTGCAACTTTATAACCTGAGAAAGGGAAATATATCCAGCATACACTATTTATACTGAGACAAACTTGTACAATGTAAAAAAAATCTGTATCTGTACTATAAGTATTGTTATTATTGACGGTTTATGTACAGTAATGCGCCTCAGTGTCTCTGGGTTGGTGTCTCCTGTTGTTCCTAGTGATGGGAAATAAATGTTCTTTTGTACACTTATCTTTATTGTCTGTCAGACCTCAAATCCCTTATCTTGGTTTTTTGTTTGACTGCCTTTTTAAAAAAAGATATTCTGGAATAAATACAAAACTAAGATCTATCTACAGTATAATTAAATCTTTTGACTCAATATCACACCCATTTAAACCCAGTAACAGAAAACTCCTGTTTTACGCTACTGAAGCCTGATATGTTCACGTTTGTGTAGCTGCACAAACCAATGGCGTTTTAGCCTGCCAGAAGGGGCGGAGCCGACCTCTATATAAGTCGGCTCACAGCGCCATTTCATCAGAATCATTCTGAAGCGACAGTCATCGATTTGCGTGCAGTTTATAGCACTGCCAGTGACAATGCTCATTCCCTTATTTCGGAACCAAGGTTACGTCAGTAACTGGAGCGTTCCCTTTCAAACTAATCACATGATATGAGCAGATACAGAACAACCCGCTCTACGAGCCCAGTCTCGGAGCACTTAAGTAAGGACCCCTAAAGAACATGAGCTAACTAAGCCCCAAGCACAGCTGAGGGCCAGCCACATAACCATTTCCACCCTTAGGGAGAAATTGGCAGATCAAGCAGACAGAACCCGTGCCTGCAGGGCGGGGACATCTAGATTATAGAACCTGCCAAATGTGAATGGCGACGACCAGCCGGTGGCCACACAAATCTCATCAAAAGACATCCCACTGGTAGAGTCACGTGACGTGCTCATGAACCTAGTCGCACTTGAGTAGAGCTCTGCATGTTTGGCCTCTTTTTGCTGATTTTTTTCGTTTTGTTTTAAGATTTATTCATTGGTGGTACTTTACCTGATGGCATGCAGTCATAAACAGCAGGAGTTGTCTCCGTTGGCTTCTCCGATTAAGAAGAAATCCAAGCCACCGACCTCAAGCGATATGATGGACAAGATGGCGAACACTGTTACACACTTTGAGGACATTCTAAGAACCGAGTTGACGGCGATGCAGAACGAGTTTGCTTCTCACGTTCACACAGTATCGCATCAGATAGATCCCCTGAGGAACAATTCCACTCATTCTCTACTATAGGAGAGGAAGAATTGTATAAATTTGTTAAATCATCTAAACCAACAACATGTATGTTAGACTAGGGAGCATTTCAGATGTCTGAGATCCAGAATAGATCTGAGCCCGCCATCTTTCTTGGGGACGAGGAAGTAGCGGTTGAAAAAGCCTGATTCGCTGATTGCTGGAGGCACTGTTTCTACAGCGCCCTTTGCAAGCAGTGTTTGAACTTCATGTCGGAGAACATACACTTCATGTTCTGAACAGAAGTCTGAATGATACCTCTGAAACAAGGTGGCCTGTGAGTGAACTGAAGCGAGTAACCTCGTATTATTGTGTTTAGAACCCCACTTGACATGCCCGGAATGGCTGCCCAAGCCTTGAACCGTGATGCAAGGGGTTCTATTTCTAATCTTGTGAATGTAGGCTCACCGCGAGGAGGCGGGGAAATTGCATTCGCGAGTTTGAGTGTGGGAAGAGGAAATTTGCTCTTTTGAGTATGTGGGTCCTCTATCACAGCGGTAAAACATTCAGGTACGCGCTGCGTCTGCAGGACGTGAACTGCTGGAAACAAAACTCCATCTCTCAGAGGTACTCGAAGGGATGGTTGAGTGCGAGCTGTCTTTGAGGTAGTTACGGCCGAGGTGAGAACTGATCCCCTCCTCTTCCTCTCTGCTGGATCAGGATGGCTTTGGGTCTCAGGGTCCAATGCTACGCGAGGGCAGGGACCTTGGCGCTTCGGGAATGGAAACTACTTTGCCGTCTGGGGGTGCTGCTGATGCCCAGGCTCAGTTTTTGGCTGGGGCTGAGCTTCGCAGGCTGAGTGGTGGGGGCTTTCTGGCGACTGGCAGTTGCTGGAATTTGAGCACTTGGGGATGAAGTGACACAGTGCTTGCAACGTCTTCTGAGCCTCAGAGAATCACTTCACAAACCCGTCCATGGCAGGGCCAAAAAGGCCCTTAAGAGAGAAAGGAAATGGGAGAGCAGAACGGGGAGGACGGCTTTCCTTAAAGAAGGCGATCCGTGAGCGGAGACAGGCAGTACTCATATTCTCGCAGTGAGAACACGGGCCCTCAACAAGCGCAGCCTCTGCTTGGGGCGCTGCCCAGGCAGGCAGCGAACTCGCTGTGCCCATCCATCGAGCCAAACTCACGGCGCAACATTTGTAACAACGTGTGCTGGAAATTTGTATTCAGTGCTGGATGGCCGCAGGGGAAAACTGGTCTTCTCTTGCCAGTGGCTCTTCAACGGTGGCAGCGAGCAGAGCTGAGCTTCCTCTTCATCTTCTTCGTCTTTGGCTTCGGCTTCTTCTTGCAGAGTCAGCGAAGAGATGATCCTCATTGCTGAAGGAGAAGATTCTGATGAAATGGCTATGTGAGCCGATTTATGTGGAGGTCAGCTCTGCCCTTTCTGGTGGGCTAAAGCACCATTGGTTTGTGCAGCTACACAAGGCTTCAGAACAGAGTATAAAGGAGTTTTCCCCATACACATCGTGAGAGAACTTTTGAAAGGGAACTAATAATATGTTAAAGTGTAAGCATTCAGAACAGACAGTTGAGTCCTTCTTGAGTGCATTTTTTTTTATTTTAAGTTGCTGTATATTTTAAATGACGCACTGCGTGAGCTGTTGTGTGTATATAATGTGTATGTATTTGAGGAGGGAGTGGTGCAGCTGGGCACAGGTGGGTCGGGCAGTACCTGACTTCCCTCACCATACCGCATTCCGCACATACTCTTCTTACAAACCAACAAGGAAAACAATAAACAGTGTTTGATGAATTAAACCTGCTGGACCGACTGGTGCAACTAGAAAATCCAGTATTCAGTCTCCACGGCATGGGCTGTGGAACTCAAACACTTCCCGCAGGACATCCATGTGGATACATGCCTCAGCTGAGCGCGGGACATGTGTGGAACTGCTGGGAGCAGAGCGGGACTCAGGGCCGAGGAGGAGGGGATGGAGCAGTGGAGGAGAAACAGATGATCAGCCGAGAGCTGGAGGAGAGAGCTGGGCAAGAGTGGAGATGGATGAGGTGGGTGTTTGGAGTGCTGAGAGTGGGTTAACCCTTGTGAAAAACAGTGTACTTAATTGTGTTGAATGTGCACTTGTAGTGTACTTCAAATCTTAAAGGTATTTTTTTAAGTGTACTTACAGATAATAAAATAATACTGAATTCAAGGACAAATTAGGTGTACTTAAAGAGAGCAGTACACTTTTAAGATGAGCATTCTGTAAAAAAGTCAGATTAAAGGTTTTACTCTGAAGTACATAGTTTTAATATTTTGTTGTGCTTTTTAAGGACATGTATTTTGATGCGTTGACTAACATACTGAAGCATATGTGAAGTACTGAAGTTTGTGTTTGATATGAAAGTATTTTAAATGTTTTGCAACATCAGCACTGCAAATGTGTAATTACAAATATTTCTAAATACATAACATACAAGTTTCATTTCATAGTTACATTGATCATAAAGTCTTGCCACTACATTCTGCAGTAAAGTACATATTTCAAAGACAGTAGAGTTAATTATGAAATTATATATGAACACAGCTGGGAACATTCTCAGAACTTTGGCTAGCACTCTGACAAGGTTCTTTCAAAGTTATAAACAAACATTGTTCCATTAACATTAATAGTTAAAGTTTCGGGGTTATATGGTTTGTAAATAAACTTCTCAAAATGTTATGGAAACCCAGTTTTAGTTTAAGAATCCATCCATCTAATGTACTTTACTATTTAAGACTTGGTTCAGAACGTTCATAGAACATTTAAAATGTTCTCATAAATGTTTGCAAAATGATCAAATTAAATGTTCTCTCTAATGTTCATAACCAAGTTTAGACAACTGTATCAATATTATTATATAATCGCTGTTTCTTTTATTGTCAGACTGCACTGGAGAAACTGGCCGAGATGGAGTCCGTGTCTGGCCCTGATGTGCTTGGTTCTTCTGGAGGAGTCTCCTCTGCACCCCTCTGTCGGTCTGACTGAAGCCGCGGGGCGACTGCTCCTCGCTGGGCTGCTGTGTGCTGCCATGGGTCGCTGTGCTTTAGCTTTCCAGTTCCTGCTCTGTTATGATCAGAAAGTAAAGCAGGTCCGTCTACTATTGAATAAGTTTTTCTTAAATCTAGATGACTTTAAAATGTGCTTTCAAATATGTTTCAGAACAAAAGTGTTTTTAGTTTCGCATCCTCTGCCAGCTTGTCAGTGTCAACTAATGGCATTATATCACATAAGCAAATATTAATGTATTGTTATATGTGATTTTTCTCAGATTCTCCCATGCAATGGTGAAGTGATAGTGAGACAAACTGCTGAAATCCAGCAAGCCAGGTAAGATCCTGTAAATATACCAAATACCCAAATTCTCTTGTTCACATAATTGCACTTTTAATAACACTAAAACAAAATATAAATATGATAAATTATGAACTCCTATTGTGTTAAACAAATAGTTTTCCCTTTGAGTCTTAAATTTCAAGAGTACTTGTTTTAAGTAGTTCAGTATTTAATTTTTTTTTACCTGATTCTTTGCTGTTTTTCAAAGTGTTGATCAATTACGTGGAAGCCAACTAACACCATCTTACTCACCAAAATTTGTATAGCCTTTCCAAAACACAGCTATGTGTCAGAACTTTGCTATGACCCTATATGAGAAAAACTCATAACATTTCAAGAATAAAAAAATTAACCACCGTTTCAAGCAGTTGAAGTAAAAATCGAATGTGGATCAAACAGAATAGTAGGGGACTGTTCCGGGTTCAATATGATTCAATATTTCTTCGAGATTTTGGGGAATTTTCAATGTATGAGTAAAATAACATAACTTGATGATACTTTGACGTTTTGTTCTACAACATAAACTGCATACACTCACACCCCAAACTGTATTATCTTAAAAACTGTCTTATCTTACAACCCCAAATCTCAAAGGAACTAGTGGCGAATTAGTCTTCCTGGTTCTGACGTCATACCTGCACCACTCTATACTTGTTTCATTTATCTTATTTCCCTCAGTATAAATCCACAGCAGGGTGCAGGTCATCTTGAATCCCAGGTCAGTGCTCTAGCGGATGGTTTAGCCGTGTCCCTCCTCCACGAGCCCCTGCCGGACCCCAGCGAGCCACACATACGGGTCCTCCTCACCAGACTAGAGGTGAGTCTGTAATGGATGGGTGGTGCATTAACACCATCTGTCAGAAGGAACACTGTCATTAATGAAATGTGTCAGAAGTCATTATGCCGTCATGTCATTACATTTACTGTCATTTTTGTTTCAAATTATGTTGCTGTTGGAAACAGAATGTTCTTGTTGATCCTGCTGAACAGGAATTTGTGATGTTTGTAAATACCTATCATTTTTGTGTTTTTGCATTCAGGCAGTATCTCGGACTCTCCACAGGAAGAGTTATGAGGAAGAAACTGAAGAAAAGGAGAAATGTGCTCTTCGAGACAGAGTTAACCATATACGCTCTTACCTGAGGGACAGGTGAGATAAACTAGATGACAAAATATTTACCCACTGTCACAAACTGTTCAGGCTTCTATGTGTGTGGTTGTTTCTAGGCTTGAACTCCACCTAAAATGTCTCACACCCAGTCTTGTGTCATGTAGGATTTCAGACAACAAGCTGTCCTGTGAAGAGAGGTCTCTCACGCTCTGCCTCTCGATATCCAGTTTCATTTTAATGTTCATGACAAATAACTGTGCGCTCGTATTGTCAATGCTCATGACTAGAGAGAAAAGTTCAGACATATCTACTTAATTTGAATTGTAAAGTGAAAGTGAAAGTGAAGTGACATACGGCCAAGTATGGTGACCCATACTCGGAATTCCTGCTCTGCATTTAACCCATCCAACGTGCACACACATAGCAGTGAACACACACACAGCAGTGAACACACACACACCGTGAACACACACCCGGAGCAGTGGGCAGCCATGCTGCAGCGCCCGGGGAGCAGTTGGGGGTTCGGTGCCTTGCTCAAGGGCACCTCAGTTGTGGTATTGAGGGTGGAGAGAGCGCTGGACATTCACTCCCCCCACCTACAATTCCTGCCGGCCGGGGACTCGAACCCGCAACCTTTGGATTACGAGTCCAACTCTGTAACCATTAGGCCACGACTTCCCACAAAATTTAAATTAGTAAAGGTATTAAAATGATAACATACAAAAAAGGAATAATAGAAGATAGTGACCAAAAATTTTACGCAAATCAAAGCTATTTTATAGTTTGATTTCTTTAGTCTGCACTCTTTAGACGTCAATTTTGTTAATTCTCTCAACAAACATCATGAGGTGCATCCTGGGATGCTTTTAGACGGCAGTAAAGGAGTTCTCATGTATGCCTGATATTCAATATCCACTCCAACCCATCCGTTAAAAAATAAATAAAAATATTTATAATATAATATTAAAATATTATGCACATACACTGTAAAAAATAATTTTGAGATTTTGCCATGTCAACTTTTTTTTTGTAGATAAAACTCATTTTTTTATTGTCCAGAAAACAAGAAAATTTAAGTTTATTGGCCCTCAATTAAGATGAATGAACTAGTATAACTAGTATAGCTCAAAAACATGCTGAAACAACTGCATCACACAGAAAAAAATTTAGACAACAAAACATTTGAAGGCAGCGGGGTAACAAAGTTTTTTTAAAGTTGACTCAACTAAACTTTTTTACAGTGCACACACAGTTTATAATTGTTACAAAACAAATTTCATGCCTAAAATAAATCTTTATATTAAAAAGTTTTTAGGATTATGAAACACAGCCTAGTGTCCAACCTTGAATAACAGTGTACATAAATCAGGCAAGTTACGTAAGGTAATAATAAGGATATTCAGAATATATATACGGAATATATATACGGAAAAATAAAGATAAAATTGAGGAAATTTAAGGAAAAAAAGTTATAGATAGAGGTTAACAGGGCAGTAGTAAAAATGTAAAAATGAGCAAAAATTTAAGTATTGTAATGAACAAACTAATATTTTTGTGATACATTTTTACAGGATTCTTTGATTATTAGAAAATTTAAAAGAACAGCATTTATTTGAAATATATATATATATTAATTATAATATCTTTACTGTCACGTTTGATCAATTTGACACGTCCTTGCTAAATGGTTTTTATTTCTTTCAAAAAGATAAAAAAAAAAAAAAAAACACTTACTGACTCCAAACGTTGGCATAGTATATCTTCTATGGTCAGTATTGATCTAGGTAGTTTTCAGTCAACTCTTTTCTGGTTGGCTGTTTCTGTCTGTTCTGAACTGATAGTCAGTCTTAGTGTGTTCTTTTAATGATTGTGTTGTATTGTTGTGTTTTCTGCGGGTTTATAACGCTGATGTTCTGTGTCTCAGGGTGAGCGGTCTGCGCTCTCTGCTGCAGGTTCAGCATGAGTGTGACGCGAGTGTGTGTGCGGTTCAGAGCAGGTTACAGAAGCGCTGGGCTCTGCTGGAGGAGTTACACACCCGAGTGACTCTGAGGCCTGACATCACACAGGAAGCACACGACCCTCACGCCGTCCTCACAGACACTGAGGTGATACACTATTGCCATATAAAATCTTACAGTGGCACTCTGTGATGCATGTTTACTGATATATGCGTGTGTGTGTGTTTGTGTTTTAGAGCCTGTTCAGTGAGCTCGGTCAGTTCAAAAACAAAGTCCAACAGTGCCGGACGCAGCTGGAAACCAATATAAACCTTTTACAGGTCAGTACACACAAAATTAAACCTTATATAGTCATTTCTGAACCAGTTTTACAAGTTTCAGAAATAGGCATATCAAGACAAGTACTGTATATATTGCCAATACAGTAACTTTCATGCGATAAAGCCTGAATAAGTGTGTTTTTGCTGGCTGATCTTCCTCAGGCACTTCGCAGCAGTCATCAACATCTGAACGAGACTTTCGGTACCACCATCGACTCTACATGGACCAAAGAGTTATTACAGTCCAACACTGATCTGGTATGAAGACATTTACAGATAACAACAGCCTCGGCCTATTATATAGTCAAGTCAAGTCAAATTTATTTGTATAGCGCTTTTCATAATACACATTGTTTCAAAGCAGCTTTCAAGAAAATCATGATGTTAATGTTTATAATAACTTAATGTCTTACAGTTACATTCAGCAGATTAGAGCTGAGCGATAATTATATATATTTTGTGACAATACACCCAGGGCACTTTTCAAGGTCTGCTAAATGACTAAATGTAAATGTATTTCTTCATACCTCATTGCATTCAGCAGATTAGAGTTAATTGATATTATATATATATATATATTAACACAATTTAAATAGATGTTCACCCAGGGCACTTTTCAGGGTATATTCTAACAGTTTAGAGCAAAAATGACTGAAGAAATACTATAACGCAGACAAAAAACCCCGCATATTTTTGCTTTTTATATGCTTTGATTTGCTCAGTAAATCATTTCCTTTCATTCCGTTGACAGTTTTCTGAGATCCATGAGGATTTCATGTCTTTGGAACAGCAGACGTCAAATTTCGTGATCCACTTGAGAGGTCTGAAGGCTTCTGAGCAGGAAAAGACAAAATTATCTGTGAATCAGTCGCGACCGTCTCTTCCCGCTGTACCTGTGTACATTGCTGCTCCGCAATTACATTCAGACCCAGAAAGTGATCCGGAGTCCCCAGGAGCCTCACAGAAAACCCACTCCAGAACGTCCCCCTTCCATATGCTCTGTGGGGTGAGGAGGACGAGGTCATCGCCGTAGTTTTGACAAAAGTTGGATGCCTTTACAGGACATTTTTAATTTCTAGTATTTTATGTGACAGCCTGTTGAGCAGGTGTAAGTTTATGCACTTTATTCACAGTTTTAATATATATTATCATAACAAAAATATTGGAATCGCTATACTGTGACTTGTGATTTTCTACATTTGAAGTGTGTAAATAAGTTGTCATGCATAATTAATAAAATAATAATAATATATTGCATTAAGTATAATATTGATGGTTTTTATTAACTAGTAATATATAATAGAATAATAGAAAAGTTGGATGTCGGAAGATTTATTTGAAAATAATGTAAAAACAGTAATATTGTGAAATATTTCTATTTAAAAGAATATAAAAACATCTCATCATCATCAAAAATAATAATAATAAAATAAATAAATAAATAAATATAAATAAACAAAAGCGACAACTTCAAAGGAACAGCATTTATTTTCTGTTTAAACTAAATCTTTATAATTATACATGCCTTTACGGTCACTTTTGATCAATTTAACGCATCTGTGCTGATTAAAAGCATACCTCTCTCTCTCTCAAAAATAAATAAATTATGAAAAATCTTACCAACCCCAAACTTTAAGGCATAGTATTTGTCTGGTCAGTAGTCAACCACCTCATATGAAGAAATCCTTGTTGTATTGTGACTGTGATGTGACTTGTGATTTTCAGCTTGAAACTGTGCAAATAAGATATTTTCTGAATCTAAGTGCCCATGAAATGGACAGTTAACTGAAACAAACAGTAAATGTGGAAACACAGCCACAGAAAAGTGTTTGTCTATGGCAGTCTATGCTGGTCATGCCGTGTTTGAGCACAAGAGAGCACAATCCAATCACAAATAAAGAGCCAACTCCTTCACCAGAGCTCAATCCAGATGCACTGCAAGGTATGCATTTACTGGTGACAATACTCAACATTAAAGTAACAAGTTAGAGGATTGGAGCATAATATCATACAAACCATTGTACACACATCACATTGCCTTTAAATTAGGATAGTTTACAACAGCTGTAAGTGCAATCTTTGACACATTTGTACAACTGGGAAGTAGAAATAAATAAATAGGATAATAAGGATGTTGTGGGCAATATTAGCCAAACAAGCATTTACTCCTTTAGTATTCTAGATTCAACAGTGGATTTGAACTAATACAATATTTTGTTCCCATACACATTTAGGGGGGATATGCAAACTTCTTAGAGGACCAAAAGCCATTCTTCACGGTCTGTTCTCCATATATCTGTATTTCAGCCAGATACAGATTTTCTTCTGTTTGCTGTCACTCATAGCAGCAAGGCCAAACTTTTCCACCAAATCAACTTTATAGTGGGGAAAATCTGCTCGGTTGCTGTAAAGCACAGCCTGAAAGTATATTTCAAAAAGAGATGAGTGTTCTTATGAGAGCAAAGAAGCTCCTTCATTATACTAGCCTTTGTGGAATTAGCATGAATTTTCATTTGATTTAACTCTGTATGATGTACAATGACAGGACCTGAGGGTCTGTATATTTTTTAAATTTAATTTTGGAGTCTACTTCTCTCTTATATACACTGAATAAAATCATTATTATTAGGTACTTACGTTTTGTGAGGAAAATGCAAGTGGTGCTTGCCTGTTTTGGTTTTTACTTTATAATTTTTTTTTTTGCTTTTAATGTTACTATGTGGTTGTCAGCATGTTTTGGCTGTTTGCTAAGTGTTTGCTTGTTGTCCCTGGATACAATATGGCTTCTGTCCCTCATATGGGATTTTGTTTTTTATTTTTTTGATCCAGCTGGCAACAACTGATCACTTTTTTTTGTCATTCCTTCAAAATGCTGCAGGGTTTTATGTATCATGTCTGTAGCACAAACGTTGTTTAACAAGTTACACTGCCGTTCAAAGCTTTTAAGGCATTTTTTGACAAAACAAAATGATTAGAATTTACAAGAATGCATTAAAAGTGACACTAAAGACTTTTACATTGTTACAGATTTCTATTTCATATAAATGCTGTTCTTTTTGTTCAAAAGTTGTAAAAACTTTTCTGATTTCATCAGAGTTCTGAAAAAAAATATTAAGCAGCACTACTGTTTTTGATATTGATAATAGCAAACAAATCACTGCTTTCTTGAGCAGCAAACTGATTTCTAAAACTGGAGAAATTGAGATTTCAACTGAGTAAATTAAAATAGAAAACAGCTATTTTAAATTCTAATAATATTTCACAATATTTCAATTTGTACTGTATTTTTGAGTAAATAAATGCAGCACTAGTGAACAAAAGAGACTATAAAAACAACCCAAATTTTTCAACTGTAGAGTATATGCTATAACTTAGGTTTAGGGGTTGTTCAAATCATTAACCTTTAGTATTAGCTAAAGTAATAGTGCCAATTGCATTAGTGCACCACTAATAATATGAATCTGTCATTTGAAAAGGTTCCACACATAACTCGTGTAAATACCCATTAACGTTAATGTTAAGTGTGGCCTTTGCTATAAGCATACTCTTTAATACTTGACTGTTCATCAGTTACTATACAACCCTTTTCATTGTTCAAGGACTCTGTTTTGCTCTTTAAAACATGAATTCGGCACGATTCCTCCAGGTTAAAGCCACTATACTGGATTTTATGGTCAGGAAAAGGGGTCTTGAAAGGCCATTGCCAGAAACTTGTTATTACTCAAAAGTGAGCTGCTCTCTGGATTCATTCTGATCCGGCAAATGCTTTTGATCCAACTTCAGTCAGTTCCAGTTTTTACAGGACAGTCCTGTACAGTAACCACTAATCCGCTCCGACCAGAGAACGTCTGTTCAGAAGTCAATGATGGATGGTAATGCACTGATCAACTGCTGATCTCATTATGTGACAGTCCAGCCTATGTGAAAAGTTGACAGAACATAAACCACGTTGCTTTTATGGGACTGGATCTTGAACAGAGGATGAGATCAAGTATATTTATGCGCTGGATGCTGAGATACGCAGAACCAGTCCAGCTGACAGTGTGTCTTAAGAATGTTGAACAGAAGGCCAGAAACATCTCAGCACTGGAACCTCAAAACTGGCGACAAATATGTCCAAGTTATGTGTGAACTGGCTGTGTGTGTGTGTGTGTGTTTGGGTGGGTGTAATTGCATGTGTTTCAGGGGCTGCATTGGCTCAGTGCCTAATTCATCTTGTTTTGTGGCCTCTGCACCTGTTGGTCTTTCTGTGGCTGCGGCTCTAATTGAAAAGGGTGGGCCGTACCCGGGGGACTGCTACGAGGAATGGAATGTGCGCTTAAGCACTCCGGGATAGGAGTTGTCACAACACTTTACATGCACACACACACACAGCGAAGAAAGAAAGCAGGAGAGGGGGAGTGTATGAGAAGTGTGAAGATAGAGATCATTTGTGCAAAGCAATGGCTGAACAAAAGCATTTCATCACTCCACGCCGCACGACCTCTCACTCATTCATTATTAAACCAGAGAAACAATGCAAATAAAAAAGGCTTCATTCATTCTGCTCAGATGCCAGATGTGAATACAGTCTAATTTGACACAGCGGGACTGTAAGAAAGCCAATGAGGCAGATAGCACTGGAATCTCTGCCATGTACCAGGCTGGAAGAGGAGAATTCCCCAGGCCTGCCACAGCTGATGGGTGAGATCAGACCTTTGGAAAGATGACTGTGATTGAAACGTGCTGGCCGATGCTTACCATAGCTGAGAAGATGCAGCTTGTCTGCATACATTGGTTTGTCTATCTATTTATCTATTCCAAAACATATTGAAGAGACAGTTCGCCCAAAAATGAAAATTCTGTCATTAATTACTCACCATCGTGTCATTCCAAACCTGCAAGACCTTTGTTCATCTTCAGAAGACAAATTAAAGGGTTTGTTCAACCAAAACTGTTTTACTCACCCTCAAGGCATCCTTGGTGTATATGACTTTCTTCTTTCAGACGAATCCAATCAGAGTTATATTAAAAATGATCCTTGCTCTTCCAAGCTTCTTAATGGCACTGGGCGGGTGTTTTTGTTCAACAGTCCAAAAGTAGTCAAATAAAGCATGCGCATCCATAATAAATTGTGCCTCACATGGCTCTGGGGGAGCATGGCGGCATTTGCCGGAAAGGCAGTCTCTCGTGAACGCATGTACGGCAGTTAGCGTAATTTACAAAAATACTGTTTATATCATTTTAAATATGGATATTTTTGGATTCGCTACAGGATGCCTTTATTCACCCCCCGGAATGAATGAATGAATGATGCATTTATATAGTGCTTTATTGTGTATTGCTGTACACCCAAAGCGCTTTACAATCATGAGGGGGGGGTATCTCTTCAACCACCACCAGTGTGCAGCATCCACTTGGATGATGCGATGGCAGCCACAGTACAATGGCACCAGTGCGCTAACCACACACCAGCTACAGGTGGAGAGGAGAGAGAGTCATAGAGCCAATCAAGTGTATGGGGATCATTAGGAGGCCATGATAGACAAGGGCCAGTAGAGGGAATTTGGCCAGGACACCGGGGTTACACCCCTACTCTTTACGAGAAGTGCCATGGGATTTTTAATGACCAGAGAGAGTCAGGACCTCGGTTTAATGTCTCATCCAAAAGACGGTGCTTTTTGACAGTATAGTGTCCCTGTCACTATACCGGGGCGTTAGGACCCACACAGACCACAGGGTGAGCACCCCCTGCTGGCCTCACTAACACCTCTTCCAACAGCAACCTAGTTTTCACCGGAGGTCTCCCATCCAGGTACTGACCAGGCTCAATCCTGCTTAGCTTCAGTGGGCCTTGGGCTGCAGAGTGATATGGCTGTGATATGGCCCCGCATAGACAGCAACACAACTACCATGTTCAAGGCCCAGAAAGGTAGTAAAGACATCGTTAAAATGGTCCATGTGACATCTGTGGTTCAACTGTAATGTTATGAAGCTACGAGAACATTTTTGGTGCACAAATTTGTGTTTGAAGACGAACAACATGAAGGTGAACCAACCATTAATAAGGAGTTAAAATTTTTAAAAAAGATGTTCCTTTTATCTTGGACACTCTCATACTCTCTTGACTCTCATAATGGTTATTTAAACAGAATTTGGCCATTTTTAAATGAAAATATGAGTGGTGCTTGTTAAACTCTTGGCGCTGCTTGTTGTTTTGATTGCTTCTGTCTGTCCCTGATTGTAGCTCCGTGTTTCTGTTGAATCTAGGGTTGTGTATCATTTGAATTTTATCGATTCCGATTCCGCTTATTAATTCCGATTCTTTTCGATTCCCAGTTTTGATTCCAATGTGATAAAATAATGATATCAAAGATTTATCCTGTGTCTCTTTTTTGCAAACCATATTATCGGAGCTGAATACCATGGACAAAAATCAACAGGCTACATAAAAACTGGACTCTTTAAGAGCTGTTTGTGTCAGTACCCCATCCTACAGAAAAGCATTAAAAACGGCTAGATCTGCTTACTTTACATCTCTTTTAGAAGAAAACAAACACAACCCCAAGTATTTATTTAATACAGTGGCTAAATTAACAAACAATATAACATCAGCAGGTGCAGACATTACCCAGCTGCACACAAGTAATGACTTTATGAACCACTTTTCTTTACTTCCAAGATCAAAACTATTAGAGATAAAATTGTAACCATGCAGCTGTCAGCCACAGTATCGCATCAGATAGTGCACTGTAGATCCCCTGAGGAACAATTCCACTCATTCTCTTCTATTGGAAATGAAGAAATGTATAAACTTGTTAAATCATCTAAAACAACAACCTGTATTTTAGACCCTGTTCCATCTAAGCTCCTAAAAGAGGTGCTTCCAGAAGTAATAGATCCTCTTCTGAATATTATTAACTCATCATTGTCATGGTGTTAGCTTTACTGTTATGCTGATGATACCCAGCTCTATATTTCTTTGCGACCTGATGAAACTTACCAATTTGCAAAACTAACGGAATGTATAGTTGATATCAAAAACTGGATGATTAGCAGTTTCTTACTGCTAAATTCTGAAAAAACAGAGGTGTTAATTATTGGACCAAACACTTTTGCATGTAATAACCTAGATCACTGTCTAATACTTGAAGGCTGCTCTGTAAATTCTTCGTCATCAGTTAGGAACCTAGGCGTAGTTTTTGATAGCAATCTTTCCTTCGAAAAACATGTTTCTAGCATTTGTAAAACTGCATTTTTCCATCTTAAAAATATATCTAAATTACAACCTATGCTCTCAATGTCAAATGCAGAAACATTAATTCATTCATGACCTCGAGGCTAGATTATTGTAATGCTTTATTGGGTGGTTGCTCTGCACGTTTAATAAACAAATTCCAGCTGGTTCAAAATGCAGCAGCTAGAGTTCTTACTACAACCTGGAAGTATGACCATATTAGCCCGGTTCTGTCAACACTGTCAACACACATCGTATACATTTTAAGATCTTGCTAATTACCTATAAAGCCCTGAATGGTTTGGCACCTCAGTATTTGAGCAAGCTCTTATCACATTATAGTCGTCCATGTCCGCTGCGATCTCAAAACTCTGGCCATTTGATAATACCTAGAATATCAAAATCAACTGCGGGCGGGAGATCGTTTTCCTATTTAGCGCCCAAACTCTGGAACAATCTACCTAACACTGTTCGGGAAGCAGACACACTCTGTCAGTTTAAATCTAGATTAAAGACCCATCTCTGTAAGCTGGTTTACACATAATACACTATCACATTTCTATAATTCAAATCCGTTAAAGGACTGTTAGGCTGCATTAATTAGGTCAACCGGAACCGGGAACACTTCCCAAAACACCTGATGTACTTGTTACATTGTTAGAAGAATGGCATCTAAGCTAATATTAGTCTGCTTCTTTCTTATTATTTCTTTCTATTTGGTATTATATATTTTAGTATTTTTGCCTAAGCAAACAAGCAAACAACACTAAAATGCCTGTCTTAATTCGGATCTGTAACTCAATGTTGAGCCAATATAACATCATTTCCTTCCTAAAGCCTTGGTCTTTGGTGGCACTTTGAGCTATGGACCAATCCGATGGAGCGTCTGCTGCTTAGATAAACTAGAGACTCTGAGGAAAAGTAAAATCATTCATTTTTATGATGGAGTGCTCTGTGAGATCTACTCAAGGACGATATCTCCATGAATAGTTTTCCAAATGTTCGGTGTGCCGTATGCCCATATGCTCATAGCCGCGAGCAGCTTAGTTTTGTTTTAGATGCCATTCGATTTTGAGCAGAATAATTTGGCTGTTTGTAAAAGAATTATGCTGGAGTCTAGTTTTATTGAGGTCATAAAAGATAAGAGCCTCATGCCAACTGATAATAAGTTATTACTGGTAAACTTTTAAGAGCAGATGTGTTATTTTAACGTGTGTTGGACGGCCTAAAAGTCTTATCAAAAGATTCTGGGATATTGGGGAAGGAGAGATGCTTGACACAGCACGATACAGGCTGCTGCAGATATGATTCTCTGGATATTTAGCAAAGTTATATACAGTACGCAAATGTCACCATCATCAATAAAAAAACAAAAAAACAAAAACAAATAGGGAACACTTATTCACTATTAACTCTGACTTTTCCCTCAATAAATTCCTGCGTATTAATAGTTAGTAAGGTAGTTGTTAAGTTTAGGTATTGGGTAGAATTAGGGATGTAGAATAATGTAGAATAAGGCATTAATATGTGCTTAATTTGTACTAATAAATGGCTAATATTCTAGTAATATGCATGCTAATAAGCAACTAGTTAAGAGACCCTAAAATAAAGTATTACCAAAAAATAAAATAAATAAATAAATATAAATAAAGTAAAACCACAGACTGCAACACACAATAAAATTGTGACAGTTATGATCTGTTTTTGTTTAGTTATGTCTCTGTCTACCGTCCTAGTTTATCCCCATGATTATTAGTTAATTAGCTCCACATCTGTTTCTGTTCTTCCTTGATTACGTTCAGCCTTTAAAGCCTGTGTTCTCCCCTGTTTGCTTTGTCCGCTATTATATGTGTTACACCAGCCTGAATCGTCGTGAGTAAAGTTTATTGTTTTGGATATTCCTGCCTGCCGTGTCTTGTTTACCTCTTGGGAGCACTAATGTAACAAAAATCCTATATGAACATGTTAAAATCTAAGACACCAGGAGAAACAAACAACTTGAAGGCCATGAAATTCTCACACATTTTTGTGGATTAAGTAGCAGTGGTGAGTGAATTTTACGTGTGATTTTAAGCGATTGTTTAGTGATATTCATAGCGACGTATCAGCGAATTTTCACAAGTTTGTCCGTTGACGGATAGCCAGGTGTGCCATCTGCTGATGCTGGTGAGGGAAACGGCCAGGACAGTAAGGTGATTTAGAAAGTGAAGGAGAAAGGAAAGAAGAAAAACAAGTGGTGGAGGGTGACCTCTTTCCTTAGAATTCTGAAGGGTAGCTTGAACTCAGTTCAGGGTGAAGTAGAGCAGCTGCAAGAGCAGGAGGAGTGAGGAAGTGAAGCCTCAGAACGAATGTAAAGCCAGATGCAGTGATGGTACATGACATGACCATAGAATACAATCAAACCAAAAATTATTCAGACACCAGATATAACTTTTGTTATATTTTTTACTAGTGTTTGCAGGACACTATATGTAAGTGAGGATAGCAAAAAGAAAGGAAACTGTGACATATTATACCCAAAAATTCTTCATACAGTGTACTATCAGTAAAACTGATAAAAATGTGGGACCAAAAATTATTCAGACACTTTGACCTGACCATGTTTTGCTTGCTGTAAGTGTTTTTTCTTTTTACACCACAGACTGGACAAAATTAAGCATTGCTTGGTAATTGGTTGAACTAAATTGGTATTATCTAATTGTATGTGTATGTGTGTATGTGTGTATATATATATATATATATATATATATATATATATATATATATAATTTTATTTTTATTTTTATTTTTTTGCAATTTTTGTGCTTAAATTATTTGTCATGTCACAAGACTATTTTTTAAAATGGGAAATATGTAGTCGCTAATGATTAAAATAATAGGCAGAGGATGCATTTCTAAGGATGTTCTCCACTGTTTTCAATATAAAATGTCTCTTATTATCAATAATCACATACAGTTGGTTTTTTCAGTAGGGAAACTTGTCCAAAGCTGGACTAATTTGTAAAACAACTTCCATTTTACCAACTGTCTTTCTTTTAGCCTGGGTATCAGCAATGTCTTCCAATGCAGATCGCCCTCACAATCCTGGCAAATAAAAGCCCCAGAGATCATCCAGCTGTTGGAATGGAAGGACTATAATGACCATTATGTCATGATCCTCGAATGTCCCCCTCCTTGCGAGGCTTTGGAAGACTTTGTGAGGGGTCAATGAGAGCTTAGCACGTCAAGTCATGAGGCAGGCGACTCAGGCGACTATGTGTGCTGCCTGTGTGAAGTGTTCCACCGTGACATCAAACCTTCTCAAGGTAGATCTCTTGAAGCATCTTGGAGACGTTGCCAAAGTTCTTCGGATTTAGTCTGTCTCAGTTTGTTTCTTCATGTCATTCCAGACAGACTGGATGATGATGAGATCAGATCTCTGAGTGGAGCACTGGCTGTTGTCAGACTCCTTGGGCAAACAAAAATCTTACTGGATTATTACAATTAATGAATGTTTGGAAATGAAAACTGATATTTCCTACTGGCACACAACAGCAAAAGATAAATAACTGACTTAAAACCATTTTTTAGCTGGTGAAAATACTAGTGTTCCAATACTTTTGCCCACTACTGTATTAATGCTGTATTTATTTCTGTTTTGATTCTGGTCACCACATACCCAGAAATTATTCTGAGGTAACACCACTGTTACCTCAGAAGCTTAAGACTTAAGGCTTTTTGTCATTAAAAACTTAATTTTTTTTAAAGGTTTAAATTGCTGTCTTTTTTTTGCTGTGCTTAATAATATGGAGCACATTTTAAAGCAGTGAAATCAATACCTCAGTCATAAATTGAGTAAATGTAAGTAGAAATTTAGTAGATCTGCGACACTACATTTGGTACCATGACAAATAAACCCAAAAACAGATATATTTCCTCTAAACCTTTGTAAAATATTCCACTGGTTTAATATTTTCCCAGTCCTTAACACACCATATTTTATACCATTTTAAAATATATACAATACTACCATTTAAACTTGTTTACCAAGCATTTTAGAAGTAAAAATGGTAACACTTTATAATAACTGCACGCTATGAATCATTAGTTCATCCTTTATAAAGCATTGTCCCAACATTAATAGGCATTAGTAAGCAGTTTATAAATACAGCTATACAGCTATATATTTCATTTAGCAGACGTTTTTTATCCAAAGCGAATTACAAATAAGAAAAAGTCACTAAAACTCTGTAAATACTCTATACACACCCATTTAAGAAAATACCAAAATTAAATAAAATTGACAAATGCATACAACAAATTATGTGTGAAATTAATTCTGTGAGTGAATATAGTTTTTCAAACTGCAAAAAGTATTGAAATGAAAATAATTCTGTATTATTATAAAATGACTCTTATTTTGCATAGCATTTCCTGTATTTTATTTGTAGTCTTACAAATAAATTGTGTGTGTACACACCTTCTTTTAGTACGTTTTTTTGTAAGGTAGCATAAATGTGGTTCCAATCAATACAAAATTATTCCCTTATATTACTCGCATTACTTCCTGTTTTTGTTAATACGTTCTTATTGAACTTAAAGGCCACAGGCAAAAACAATTTCCATCATGACCTCTGAACGTCTGTCTTATATCAATTACTTAGTCCCTGTCACGCCATACTGATGGACCCCTGGATTCCTTCCGTGCAACTTGGATTATGAAATGTTATTAACAACTACAGAGTTCTCGTTAAAGGATTAGTTTAACTTTGTCATTCCAAACCTATGACTTTCTTTCTTCTGTGGAACACAAAAAATACTGAGAACTCTTTTCCATACTTTTCAAGCTTCAAAATGAGCTGGAATTATCCATTTGATAATAAATCATGTTTATACTGATTATCTCTTTTTCCATGGCTTTGTCTTTAGGCCACTTCTACCAGCTAATCCCACAGGAGGGTCCATCATTTTCTACAAGTTTTGTTCTACTGGTCTCCCTCTCCTCTTATCGCTCTCTCTCTCTTTGTTTATCTCTCCACCCTCTTCATTCAATGTGTAAGGCAGACCACTCACTTAAAGGCTAAACAAACAGCCTGGCCTCAAGACAAAGGCCTCGTCGCTCGTACACATGTGACAGAAAACCTCTTCACACTGTTCCCTCAGAAAAGAGAGAGAGAGAGAGGTGGAGGGGTGGGAGGAGGCTGGTGATGTCTATTCAGAGATTGTCACTGCTACATAAAAGCGACTACATGACACTCAGGCTAAATCAGGAGTTAATGGACTCTTTTCTCAGACCTTTACTACATGATGGTGTGTATGAGGTTTTGGAATCTGAATCTCTCAAAACTAGTCAAAAACATGTCCAGGTCATTTTTCATACAAATTCTCATATTTCATTAAATATATACATATTTACAAACATTTAAGGTATAAACACACACACACACACACACACACGTTGTTTTTTGTGGTTTATGGGGACTCTCCATAGCCGTAATGGTTTTTATACTGAACAAACTGTGTGTGCTATTGCCCTACACCAACCCTACACCTAAACTTAGCCCTCACAGGAGACTTTGTGCATTTTTAGATTTTCAAAAAAATACCATTTAGTATGTTTTTTAAGCCTTTTGAATTACGGGGACATAGGCAGTGTCCTCATAAACCACCTTCATATTGTAATACCTCCGTCATACCCATGTCATTATACAAATTTGTGTCCTCATAAACCACATAAACATGCGCACACACACACACTCACTCACACACACACACACTCACACTGTAAAATGATCTTTTGAGGTTATAGATACAGAGTAAATAAAAACATTTACTTATTTACTGTATATAGTGTTCTTGTTATTCTTGATGTATTCTCTAAAAATCAAAAGTTCTCAAAACATTCATACATATTACAATAATAAAAATTTGAGAGGGAAAATGTGCTTAATTGCCATGAAAATATCGTCATTACTCAACAATGCAAAAAATTTTATAAAAAAAAAATAAAAAAATTAAAAATCCTTAGAACAAGTTTTATGCTCTTGAAGCAAAATTATTTTTTTCATTTTGGTTTTGAAATGTGATCATGTTCTTGTGAGAATCACCTGTTAAAAACGTCTATAAATCTCTATAAATCAAAACTGCATAGCTTAGTACGCTAGTCATATACAAATGTCTGGAACAAAACCAAACACACAATCAGAATATTTATTTTTTTATAAGATGTACTCAAGGACCAGCGTGATGAATTCTAGCTGTCTTTCTTGTGTCATCGTTTGAAACATACTGAGCATAAACATACATGTTATCATGTATAGGCCACGTAAAAAAAACATAACAATAAAGAGATAGATGTTTAGTGCAACAGATACAGAGAGGGGTCCCAACCTTCCCCGCAGTAGACCTGTTGTCCTCTGCATCGCAGTCACTATAGCCCATCAGCTATTTGAGACCTTTGACAATCCATCAGATCTCCAAACCGGCCGATCGCGAGATATTAGCATGAGAAGACGTTAAACACAGCAAGGTGGACCTCCAGGGGACTGACTGCAATTTATGTGGCTTTTGTTTTCTGTTCTCGGGACCAGTCCCCCTTCGGCTCCGATCCCTCCATGCCGGGGACGGATGGCATCGGTGTCAAGTCTGTTCTTTCAGATCGCCGCTGCCCCCTGCTTGCCGTGCAGCGGGGAAAGAGGGCCATCCGGCGAGAGAGACATTAGGAGCCCTAGGTACCGACCTCATTAGCAGATAAAAGCAACCTTTCCCCATAACCCTTGACCTCAGGGGTTGCCATGGAGTCTGCCAGTCCTGACTGGCCTGGAGCATGCTGGGATGGGTCCCAGCAGGAACTTAGGGCGGCTACGAAAATGATTGTTACCGCAAAACACGTGTGCGTGCACAAAAATTGGTATTCATAAGGCTGTCTCCCTGTGGCAGTAATGAGCAGGATAATGGATGTGTTGTGTTTCTGTTTAGTGAACCGCTCAAAATGTCAAAGTGTTTTGTTGTTTTGGATGAGGTTGGAAGAAATCATATGGTGAAGTTATCATTCATCAGAGTTTTATGGATATCTGATGTATTCAAAATGTTCTCTTGAGCTAGGTCAACATAAAACTTACATTATTATTTATCATTAAATGACACAGGCAAGAATTTTCATTTGATTGAATATGTATAGATATGATCAAGATTAGATGCACCTGGTCAGCATAAATGAAAATGTTATGAGCTGATGTCATAGAGGTCACAGAGGAGATAATTACAAAAAGTACTGTATCAGTAAAGTGGAATCAGATAGTAAAATCGTATGGCTTTGATATACATACTATGGTATGGAATAATTCTGTACTCTTTTAAGAGTTTGTAAAATTTGTTAATACATTCCTTGGTCCCCTATACACACACACACACACACACACACATACACACACACACACACACACACGCGTTCTTTTTATGCACACATGCAGTTAAGCCATGAGTAAACCATACATATATAATGTGGTGGTACTATGGTACCATGATGGTATCAGATGGTAAAAGGTAAGGATTTCGATATATTGCAATTAATAACAATTGCCAACATTTCTACAAAAACATGCTAGTACCATAGTACTATGTGGTACTTTTTTGGGTAACACTTTATTTCGATAGTCCACTTTAGACATTCTACTAGCAGTAAGTAACTTTGCAACTACATGTCAACTAGCAGTCATTAGAGTATTAGTAGACTGCCTGCTTAATATCTTCTACCACTTTATTTTGATTGGTCCACAACATACAATATACTGACTATTAGAAACTTTGCAAGTATATGTCAACTTACTCTACTAACCCTAAACCTACCATATTGAGAGCTAGTAGACATGTAGTTGCAAATTAATGAGAATTAGTTGACATGTAGTTACAAAGTTACTTATAGTTAGTAGAATGTCTAAAGTGGACTATCGAAATAAAGTGTAACCCTTTTTTGTTAGCACACACACATACTTAAGCCATGAGTTTGTAAACTTTGTTTACACATCCCTTGGTATTTTCAAGTATATAGTGCTGAGGGAGTGTGCGTGTGTTAAAGATGGCATGTGTGTGTATTTGTATATAATGTATGTGTGCGAGGGGTATATCGCGGTCACGCTGCCTGACTTTTATATGCTGTGGCTAACCTCACTCCCCACAGCTGACTGAATATTAAATAAACAGATCCAAGTGGCTGAATTCAGTCGGGTAAGTACTCAAGCAGGCAGGAGGAGTCACACACACAAACACACACACACACACACAAGGCCCCAGGGCCCCTCGGCAGCCTGTCTTATTTTTGGCAGCTGCACTTGAGGGCCTGGGGGAGGTTTGGCAAAGGGGGCGGTATGTCGAACTTTCAGACAAAGAGAGAGAGAGAGAAACTTGTGGAAAAAAGAACGAGGGAGAAGTGAAAGTCAGAGAGGGATGACAGCTGAGAGGGAGGGTGGAATAGAAATCCTTGTGTTTATTGCTCTGGAATGAAAATCAGGAACAGCAGTGGACAGAAAAAGCCAGGATTGTTGAATGTAGCCACACTGCTAATTTTTCTTGTGGTTAGCAGCGAGAGGCTGGGGGCCGGCTGCTGTCAGTCAGTCAGTCGGAGCGGCCAGTTAGGGTGTCAGGCTGTCTTTGTGTGAGTCTACATTAATCCCCTGTAGTGCCGTCCCCGGGCCCCGCCTCTTATCACTGCACCATACAGATGTATAGAGACGTGGGGTCAAAGGTCACACCGCTCCATCCTGTGAGGTTAGAGTAAAACACTAAAAAGTCACTCCGCTCTCGTCACAGCGTCGCAGCGGCCAGACTTCTGACTTGGGGCATAAAGTCTGGTGCTCACTGTAGTTTATTCTGGCCAAGAACCACCCACTTACTTACAGGACAGGAAGAGTCAGTCTGATTGACTTATTTAAAGCATCTGACCACGGTTAGCCTTTTATGAGATGTTTAGAAGAGAGTAAATCAGAAAGAAATAACAGTCCAGCGTGCAACAAAGTCATAGCTCATTTAAATAACTGCACAGCAGTCTCCACTACTGTGCAAACAACACCAAAGAAATTAGTGGAAAATGTGTGCTGACTTCGTGGTCTGAAATTCCATCCATCCAAAAGTAATAAGGACTGATTATTTTAAAACAAAGTGGATTCATTTTCACATTCAAAGATTCAATTTACAAGTTTTTTTTTTTTTTTTTTAATTAAAGAAATTGAAGAAAACAATGTTGGAATGACATGTTTGAGTCAGGATTGTATAGATAGATAGATGGATGGATGGATGTATGTATGGAGATAGAGATTTTTTTAAACAACTGCAATGAATAATTCATTCATTTATGCACATAACTGAGAGAACAATTTAGAATTGGCAGTGGAACATTCAAAGACTGTCAGCAGATAGACACAGGACACAGAGGTAAGTGCAATACAAACAACAGGTTTATTGAAAAGCAGCAGAGGGGAATGAGACGAGCAGTAAGTCCGGGTAAGCAGGCGGGGAATGGGAAAGTCTCTTGGGGCTTATCTGAGTGTTAATGTCCATGTTTCTTTATCCAGGGGATCCAGAGGGAACAGCGGAGCGTGGAGACGGTGGAGAACTGAAGCGGTGGAGAACAGGGATAGGGACACAGGAGCAACTAGTAGGTAGACAAAAGGTAAGTGGGTCAGGTTAGTCAACATAGAATGTTTGAGACCAGAGGGAGGAGTGCAGGGATATAGGCCGTTTCTCAATACCAAGTTCGCAGAGTCTGGACTTCCGTCCTTTCGAGTTTGGACTTGCCAAGTTCGACTCAGAAGAACGAACTCTCGAGGACGGGAGGACGAACTGAATTCTGGGTTATGGCCCGTATCAAGTCCGCACAAGTCACCTCTCGATGCATCCTCTGTAAAAGGGGCGGATCAAGAACACATCCGGGGATTTGAACTGGACTTGGCTAGATGTGAACTTTGAATTGGAACAGTACTTGGGCAGCGACTGATGACGTTTCACAAGTCCACAAGAACACAAGTACAGACAAGTACACATATTGAGAAACGGCCATAGTGCTGCTGATTAGTTCTGACAGGTGGCGGTGATCAGAAATCAGGGGATTGGGATCTGGTGAGTGTCGTTGGTGGAGACTGCGGTGACTGTGGTGACTCTCTGACAAAGACGTGTGCATTTTATGGGGTTAAATATTTTATTTTATTTAACATAATTCTGGCTTTTCATTTTCTGTTTCCTGTATTTTCAATCACTATATTTAGTCTTGAAATGGCATGAGTGTACATGGCATGCATGCATGAATGAATAAATGAATAATATTAATATTATTCTAAACAAAATCTAAAATAGCATGTATTTAAACATATTTAAACAATTGTTTTTTAAATAAAAAAAACAGTAACTATACAACAACAA
This sequence comes from Barbus barbus, assembly GCF_936440315.1. Lineage (NCBI taxonomy): Eukaryota > Metazoa > Chordata > Actinopteri > Cypriniformes > Cyprinidae > Barbus > Barbus barbus. Next base: position 4,669,630 of record NC_136750.1, read on the forward strand.
CAACAAATTGTTGATGCTCATTGCTCATTGTTTCATTGTTGTTAGCTGTACCTTTTAACCTAACTTTGCTTCCCAACAGGCTACTAAAAAACCTGTGCACCCTGACTCTTTTAGAATACAAAAAGACCGCTAGTCTGATTGAAACCGATGATTTCAGGCAGCTCTTGTTATTTGCATCATATGGTCTGTGAACTGTCTGTCTCTAGGCCATCTATGGCTGGAACTTGTCACTATTCTTGCCTGTCAAACAGGGACTCTTCCATTTTTTTGCTTCTTCATTTTTGAAGTGTGTCAGCACCAGGTAAACTCATCTGAAATCATGATTTACTGTGCTTCTGAGTGAACATTTACAGACGGTGAAGTCTGATTTTACCTCCTTCTCACTTCTCTGGACATTACTTTTAATGCTCCCTCCATCCCTCTTCCTGTCTCTCCTCCTGCCAAATGAGTGCAGCACATTAGTCAACATGAAATGGAAATTGACCCTGTTTTCTGATTTAAACTGAAGCAGAAATGTTTTTGGCTCTTTCTCGCAGCTGGCATACTCACATGTCCTGCCTTTGCCTCCTGTTGTGTTTCATTCTTAGTGCTGACATTTCAGTACTGTACAGACGGACTCATCCACCCTCTCAACTTCTACATCCGCCCACTCGGACTCCATCACATAATCTGTCAGTCCCAGCAGTCCTTCACTGGTGTGTAAACATGTTTGTGTGTGTGTTGCTCTCGCTAATTAACCTCACTGGTCAGCCAAAGATTTTTTTTTGCGGGGGATGCAGAAGTTTCCTGCCCTTTGGATGAGACTGTTTGTGTGTGAAGGAGTGAAGCGAATCAATAAGCGTGCTTGTGTTTTTGTGATTAATCACTTGCCCTTTAGTTTCCCCTCCCTAAGCGTTCTCTCTCTGCCTTTCTTTCTCCATCTCTCTCGGACCTCCCACAGCAGGTTGAATTAAAGGAATAGTTCACTCCAAAATGAGAGGTTTCTCATTAGTTACCCAACCTAATATTATTTTAAACTTGCATGCTGCTATTATGTTCCAAAGAAGCACAGTTGGCAATTTTTTGAAGTGAACTACAAATAAAGTTTAAAGTGACCATGTCTATCAAGGCCCAAAAAGGACACAAAGTATCATAAAGGTAGTCCATACAACTTCTAAATTCCAAGTATAATGAATTCATACAATACATAATGGAACAGGATAAAAGTTTACTTGTTTTTTCACTGACAAAAATCTTTGAAATGGACTACATAAGTAATATAGGCTACAAGAAAAGTGATTTACATCAACACAATTTACAGCATTTGGTTCATGTGTGTCCTTCAATCAAACACAATGAAATTCTACAGTCTGACCCATAAATGCAACCCAGGTCCATTCGAAATACATGACTCCAGGTACATTTCACTGCAATTTTCAGGTAACATGTCCATAAAAGGCGCTTTAAGCGATATAATTTTTTTCTCCAGTGTAGATGCGGGTTTATTTATCAGCCCAATGTCATGAAAAAAACATATCTGTGGGTGCAAAATGATGCTTGTAGCATGTTTCAAAGTGAAATATCTAGTAAATGGCGGTAATGTTCAGTTTTCTCTGTGTTAAATGTGACTGTGCAACTTTTCATCGATTGATTAGGCTAATATCATGGCAGTTCACATATGAAATGTCTGAGTTAGTGCTCTACCATGTTTGAAACCAATGTAACACCTAAACTAAACCTAACCAATAGTGTAAGAAAAATCAGACATGAGATAAAACTAATTTTCTGAAGTAACCATTTGTTTCATGGGACCCATACCTGAGTGCTCCGCATTGCAAGTGCAATGCTGTACCAGGTGAGCCTTCGAGCAAGTTTACATGTCTCAAAAAAACCTTTCATATGGAGTGAATTATGTGACGCAACATTAAAATATGTTAGTTTACAAAGCAGGAACTATGATAAACGTGTTTTATGGTTAAGTATTGTGCAAGGAACTGTGCAAAAAATAAAAAATAATAATTGATGCTATGCCCCTGTAATCATAATTTGTGTGAAAAGGAACAAAAGTTGTTGGTGTTTTACTGCCACTAGTGTTCAGTTTACTTTATGTATAGGAACATTTTGCAGAAATGTAGTCAGGAGTAATGCATTTCCAATCAGCCTTAGTTGCAACGGCGCCATGTTTGATCTGAAAGCTGCAGGAAAAGGCATGATAAATGGCATGTAATTTAGGCTGTTCATCACACAAAACAATTTTATGACTTTTTTTGGAATATAATAGAAGATACATTTTTGGAGCTTCACAAATGTGGTCACTATAAATGTGGTCATTGTATGTAAAAGAGCTGCATCAAGTTTCGCCTTTTGTGTTTGCACTGAAAAGAATAACAACAGTATGAGGTTTTGGAACAATTTTAGGACACATCATGTAAATAATGACAGAATATTTATTTTTCGGAGAACTATCCCTTTAATGTTTTCGTGAGGAGTGTGACGTTCACTGAAACAGAGGGAAAGAACAGGAACGTTGCTGTAGATGAAAACCAGGAGAAGAGGAATAAAGTGATGAAATAAAGAAGAGATCTGCTGTAACTCGATGCAGTTGTTTCGCTGCTTTACTGTCTTTCTTTATTTTTTTCTCTCTTTCTTTTTCCATCCCTGCCTCCATCTCTCTCTCTCTTTCAGCACTCTTCTTGTGTGGTCCGGAGCTCACAGTCATTCCCAAACAATCGGCATTAATCCAGCGAGTTTGGGGTCTTGAGTGCAGCTCTGTCAGAGAGCGTGTTCTTCCGCAGGCTCACGCTGGCCCAGTTTGGAGGCACGCTATAGGCCCTGCTCAGCCACAGCAAAAGCCCAGTGCTCTGGGCCCTTTCTCAGGGACCCCTCCATCCACTCACCCCCTAAACCCCGGTAAGATTAACCACTGCGGCTTGGAATGCACGCCCTGGCAGAACTTACAGTAAATTGCCGTAATCAGCCATTAGTCTAATTCAGCCATTTACTGAACTCTGCACATTCATCACTCTCTTCCGCTCTTATGTTCTCTTGTTCTCTCTCTCGCAAGCACTCTTTCTTCACCAGACGCTAGTATGATGGACTGGAGTGTTTTAATGGGCCTCCAGCTCATGGTTCAAGACAAAACAGGGCTCTTGAGAGTAGGACAATATGACCTGACTCTCTCTCACCTGATATGCATAGAAAATAAATATCTCAAGATTGCTTTAATGTTACTTGACAGCTATTAAATTAAATGGAGATCTTTGTTTAAATTCAAAACTGAACAATGGAACCTATTTACATTCTTTATACTCATTTGTTGTCTTATTGGTTATCTTCAGCTTTTACTCCCTGCTGGAAGATGTGTTTACTGCATCATTATTTGGACAAAAAGCATCTTTGTCTTTTGACGGACACTCAGATGTGTATTCTAATATTTTTTTTTGGTAACATAACTAGTCTGCAATATGCAATGACATTTCAGTATTATTTGTCATGAAAATCTCCAAACGTCAATTATACATTTAGCTATATATTTATATATTTAATCATAATAATATTCAATAGAATTTTTAAATTTCATTTTATAATTGACAAAAACAAAATTAAAAGACAAAATAATAATATAAATAAATTAATTAATAAAGCAAATATGCAAAAATGTAATGTATGAATTTAAACATGTATAAATGTTTAAGAAAGACATTTAATCTAGTGACAATGTTTCTGGTATTACAGAATGGCATCTCATGTCTGAATATTTCCTGTATATTTTACAACAACTGTATAATTAATTAATTATGTCATGTCAGTTTACCAATCTACTTGAACTGCCAGAATCTGTTTATTAAACTTTAAAATGTGTCCTCTTTTTCACTGTGAATTATTCAGTAAAATCATTCCAAAAATCATATTTGTAAATTAATTTACAGTAAAATTAAATATAATGCAATTTTAAGACATTTAATTTTTCAGTATTTTTTTGTATATTTGAAGTAGAATATAGTTCATTCACTTGCATTCATGTCTTTTTGTGCAGATCTAAGTTATGAAATGATATATGTTGCTATGTTGTGTATCCTGTACATGTGATTAATCTAATACAGTATGTATGCATGAGTGAGTTAATTATGCTGCCAGTCAAGCGCATCAGTTTACTGCTGTTCACTCACTGTTCAGCTTCAGCTCATATGCAGCTCAAGGGAATTAATTCACCAAAATGTTTGACTTTGAATGTGATTTGAAGATACATGAATAATCATGTACTAATACCTAAATTAAATCATATTTTAATATGAACTAATGATGAGTTAAGGCATGTATTTTAAATTAACCTTAAGGACATGTGTTATATAAATTTATGTGTGAAAACCTACCCAAAATGTTGATTAATACACTGTAAAAAAAAAAAATTGAGCCACCTTAAATTTTTAAAGCAACCAGCTTTTTGCAGATTTTTGAGTTCTCTGAACTTATTTTTGTAGGAGATTCTCAACTTTTTGTTGTATAAACTTAAAACAACAAGTTGAGAAAACTCAAAAATCTGCTGAATTTTGTTGCCTTAAAATTTTAAGTTAAACTTTTTTTTTTTTACAGTGTACATTAACTAACAGACATGTACTAACATGCAGTAAAGGTGGTCTTTATTCACACATGAATTCATGACTCATGTGGTAGTTATAGTTAATTCTTAAATACATGGCTTAACTCATTGTCATTAGTTCATATTAAAGTAATCTTTAATTTAGATGCATAATTTTCGTAGTGTATGAATATTCATTTGTTGACAAAATAAAAATAAATTTCTCAGCAATTAATAAGATAAGATTAACACTGGTCAACAACTGTCTTTTTTATACCTCATTAGGGATTTTATGAGAAATGGATGGGACAAAGTTCTTCATTGAAACATAAGAGCTTTGAAAAAGAAACCATGAGCAATAAAATTGTCCTCTAGGTAAAAGCCGCCCTCGCTAACTATATTTCTTTCTCTTTCTCTCTCTCTTTCTCTCTCTCTCTATTTCCTTACCTAATCACCCATACAGACTGGTCATTACTCAGCTCTTGGACCCCTTGAAACCGTATCCGGCTGGGCCCCTCCCGGGAGCATTGTGTGTTTGTGTGAAGGATACAGAGGAGAACCGGGTCACCAGCCCCCTTACAGCCATTACAGTAATCATAGTTGGCATTGTTAATTGTTTTTTTTTTCTTTCATGGAGGCTAATGAACCATGGGGGGGAACTTGCTCTTGTAATGAGTTCTTGGCGGTAGTGGTGGAGGCAGGCAGGACAGGTGGATGGAAGAATAAAGGGCCGTGAAAGAGAAGCACTGGAGGCGTGATTGAATTGTCAGTCCACGTTATGATTAGTAGACGCACATCCAGCCATGTGAGAAATGAATTTCATGGCCATTGATTCTGCGATTTCTGATGGAATGCGCCGGAGGGCTGTAACCCTTTCACCATGAAAAACACTCTCCCTCTTCACAGCACGAGGTCAGACGAATGAGAAGATAAATGCCACTGGGTTTAATATTTTGTTGTCTAGCATGATCTAAGTGTCCAAATACGTTTTGAGGCAACTGAATGTACAGAAAGAGAAAGAGAATAACATCCCACAGCAAAGGATTCTTGGTGTTTTTGGCAAATCGAATGAAAACATTGACAACACAGACAGACATGTAAAATAAATCAGCTATTCTCGCATGGATAGTCCTCACAAACCACCCTCCCCTCAAACTAAGCCAACACAGGCGTGATTTTTGCTGTGTAGGCAGAAGACGTGTAGAGTATTTTTGTCTGACTTTGTGTTAGTTTTATCTCCTCCCAAACAAAGGGAGTTTGAGACGCCAGGTGAAATCTAACACATTCATCATAAACGTCTATGGGAAACGGGCAGAACCGTTGGAAAGAAAAATGACAAATTAGATCTTTTCAAGACCCCATAAAATCAAAATTAGAGCTTAGTGGCTTTTTATATATATATATATATATATATACACACACACACACACACATACACACAACAGTTCTTTCTGGTCTTCTAATCTTATTGGCTGATAACAGTGTGATATTAGAGTGATAACAGTACTCCAACAACTGTTTCACTGTTTGTATCACTCCGCTTGGGTATTTCTCACAGCGAGTGTCATGGCTACTTATTTCATGGCCTACGAACTCCATTGTGAGAGTTAAAACTGACTTCTGCGGATGAAACTGCAAACTATTTCTTCAGTAAATTTATTTAATTAATCGCAATCTGACTTCTGGTCTTTGTTCATCATACCTGGTTCATGGGTTTTAACTGTTATTCCCCAACAGTTAAATGGGGAATTATTTTAGGTCATTTATTCTGACTACTTTTTAGAGTTTTTTTTTTATCAAACTTGTTTTATATTTACCATAAATGTACCACACTGTTATACAAAAAAAATAAAGACCAAGAAAATGTATTCCAATTTTTTTTTTATATCAATGTCATAAAATTATGATATAAATTATGAAGTAAATAGTTTATTTTAAGGGGTTTGGCTGACAAAAAAGTCTTGGAATCCCTGCATTATATCAACAAACATTAATAAACACAATGTAAGGGAAAAAGAACATGAGCAGAACTGAAACGGAACTTAAGAACATCAAAGGCCTCCTGAGCCTAAGAATTCTACCTAAAGGATGATACCTTGTGTGAGGTGAGTGCCATTAAGGGTGCCGCAACCAGGCTAAAGTTCCGGATGAATCACCTATAGAAGTTCCGAGAGTCAGGGGATGGCCATTCGGCAACGGCCCTTACCTTAGCAGGATCAGCTTTGATCCCCTCTGCTGAAATAATATGCCCCAAGAACGAAACTGACTTGCCGTGGAACACACACTTCTCCGCCTTGGCATAAAGCTGGTTCTCCAGCAGCCTTTGTAGCACCTGACGAACATGTTGAGTGTGTACCTGCAAGGAGGGAGAGAAGATGAGGATATCATTGATATATACAAAGACAAATCTGTTTACCATGCCTCTCAACACATCATTGATCAGGGCCTGGAAGACAGCTGGGGCGTTAGTAAGCCCGAAGGATAAGACCCGTTATTCAAAGTGTCCCATAGGGGTATTGAAGGCTGTCTTCCACTCACCCCCCTCATGAATACGGACCAAATGGTAGGCATTACGGAGGTCTAACTTTGTAAAGACCTTGGTTCCCTGTAACAATTCAAAAGGAGATGACATCAGAGGCAGAGGATACCTGTTTCTCATGGTGATGTCATTTAGACCCTGATAATCTATGTAAGGCCGCAGGGAGCCATCCTTCTTTACGAAGAAGAACCCAGCACCAGCAGGTGAGGAAGAGGGACGGATGAGGCAGGCATTTAAGATTCTTTAATATACTTGTCCATGGCCTCTCTTTCAGGACCAGACAGGGAGTACAAACGCCTTTTAGATGGAGAAGTGCCTGGGAGGAGATCAATGGTACAGTCGTGTGGCTGGTGAGGAGGTAAGGACGTGGCCCGGGACTTACTGAAGATCTGGCAAAGATTGTGGTACTCCGCCGGGACTCCGGAGAGATCAGCTGTCTCCACCTGAAACACAAAAGACAAAGAGCCAGGAGACAAGGCAGCACCTAAACAAGAAGCAAGACAGGACTGACTCCAAGATAACACAGAATTCCCTGACCAATCCACGTGAGGGTTGTGCTGCACCAACCACGGGTGCCCCAGAACAACAGGAGCACCTGGGGAATCATGGAGGTACAGCTCAATTACCTCACGGTGATTGCCAGAGACCAATAAACTTACTGAAGGAGTGGAGTGGGTGATGGAGGAGAGGAGAAGGCCATTGAGGGAACGGACAGAGATGGGAGAAGGGAGAGGAATGGCAGGAATGCCCCACTGCGCTGCAACAGAAATGTCCAAGAAATTGCCTTCAGCTTCTAAATCAACAAGAGCAGAACAGGAGTGAATGGTATCCTTATATTTAACGGAGACAGGGAGCAGGGTACGAGACTTGGGGGACTCGAGACACGGAGAAGCACCCATCAGAATCCCCCGGCTTACTGATGGGCCCTGGCTTTTAAAGGACACCGGATGGCTCTGTGTCCAGGCTTCCCGCAATACAGGCAGAGATCTCGAGCCAGTCGATCCTGCTTCTCCTTTGCTGTGAGGCGAAGACATCCCACCTGCATGGGCTCCGGGTCAGCTACAGAGGGTGAGGAGGTAAGGGCGGAACTGGGAGCCCCTTTACCCAATGTCCAGGGGGGTCGAGCAGTCCACCGCTGACAGCGGCACTGAAGATGCCCCTCCACACGCAGAGTCAGTTCCACGAGGGAGTCAAAATCACGAGGCAGCTCGTGAGTAACAATCTCGTCCTGGATCTCATGATCCAGTCCCTCCCGAAACCTAGCGCGCAAAGCAGCTTCATTCCAGTCGCAGGTAGCCGCCAGTGTTCTAAACTGAATGGAATAGTCCGTGACTGAGCGACCATCCCGATTCAACCGCGTCAACTGGGAGGCTGCCTCGTCACCCTGAGCAGATCAGTCAAACAGCTTAATCATTTTGGCTCGGAAATCCTGAAATGTGGCGCAGAACGGGGCACGAGCATCCCACACAGCAGTTGCCCAATCACGGGCCTTCCCTTTCAGGAGGGTGATCACGAATGCCACCTGAGACTCCTCCGTGACGCAACGGCAGGGCTGGAGTGCAAAGACCAAGGAGCACTGGGACAGGAAGGCCCGGCATGAATTTGGATCTCCGTTGTAGGGTGGAGGACTGTTGGCGTGGGGTTCTGGCTCAGCCTGAGGTGGAGAACGGATGAGGGAGGCAGCAGATCGGCTGGCCAGGGCCTCCTGCTGGAGTTCTTGCACCCGGACATTGAGTTCAGCTCCCTGGGCTGTCAGTAGGTCAACTTCGCCTTGAGGCGGCTGTTAACTGGGTGGAATGCTGGCCAAGGAGAATGCCCTGTTGTATCACAGCAGTCCTGACTGGGTCTGCTCCTGCTGAATTCCTTTTTGTCTGACCGTTCTGTCATGTCACACAGACACTCAACACACAGACATGAGAGTTATATCTATACATGTAGAAGGCATGAAGTGTCTACTTTTAAATGAAGTAAGTGTTGACAAACATTTTGTGATAAAGTAATCCGTATGAAACCAACACGATGTTCAGTCTTTCCCGTCTAACTCATTATCTCTAATGCGACCCCGCCCCCTCGCAGCTCGCGCCGTTCATATGTAAATATCCACGTGAGCTGCGTGCACATGGAGACGCCCAACATAAACAGAGTGAGGAGATCGTTCATCGCGGCTACTGTTAGTTTCTGCAGCTAGTTTCTTACGAGCTGAGTAAAGGGTGGATTTCCCTCAAAATAAGAACAAGAGTTCATCCAGAAGAGAAGATCGATCTGATGAGTAAGTATTGTTTCTTTTTGGCATTAGTTAATGTATTATTGTGATATAAACTTGAACATGTTTAGTTGGGTTTCTCCCAAACGACAACATGATGAATTTTGTATTTTATTGAATCAGATACCTGCACCACAGATGATGAATCCTGATGACTTTCTTCAAACTGTTTTCCTCTGAGAGCGCTGTACCAACATCAGATGTTCAACCACACTGATATTCTATGGTAAAACAAGATCCTTGACCACTGATTATGTTTTTTTTCTTCTTGAATCCATGGAAATAAGCAGAAACACTTAAATAACACGCAAATATCAGGTATGATTTACTTGTTTCACTTGTTGAACAGAATCTGTTGCAGGAATGACTCAAAGTCTGTCCACATCTCTGTGGTTAGATCATTGTGCACAATAATGTTTCTTTGACCTTCATTATGTATGTTTTGATTATACTGTGTTGTAAATAAAATACAAATAATTAAAAAAAAAAATTGTTTTTAGTCTTCTCACATTCTCTCTTACCTGCCTCAGTCACAGTCACACTGATGGGCCATTAGGGTAGGGCCCTTTGTTTCTCAGGTGAGAGTCACTTAATATTCAAGGCCATTGCCACTCCTCGCATATAGGCTTTCGATCACAAAACACGTCTTTAAAAATTTTAATCAATATATTGTTTTCTGTGAAGGAGTACAAAGAACTGTATACACCATACTGACAAAGCAAAAACAGAATTGTCACAACTTCGTAAATTTATTCAAAATAAAAAACTAACATATGTACATTGCATAAGTATTCATACCCTTAACTAAATATTTAGCTGAGGCGCCTTTACAGTCTCAAGTCTTTTTTTGTTTAATGCGACAAGCATTGCTCATCAGCATTTGGCAATTATCTGCCATTCTTCTTTTCGCCTCTTCACCTCTCAAGCTCTGTCAGGTTGGATGGGGGCAGATGCACATTTTCAGGTATCTCCAGAAATATTTGAATGGGTTCACAGAGTTGTCTACAAGCCGCTCTTGCGGTGTGCATTGTCCTGTTGGAAGGTAAACCTTCTGCCCATTCTGACGTTCTGAATGCTCTGGATTATGTTTTCATTAATCTGTATATTTTGGTGCATTGAGCTTTTCTTCTACTCTGATGAGTCCCTCAGTCCCTGTCATTGAAAAACAGCCCCACAGCATGAGGCTGCTACCAGCATACTTTATTTTTGGGATGGTACTCTGCAGGTGATGAGTAGAGCTGGTTTCCTTCAAACATGATGCTTAGAATTGAGGTTCATCAGACCAGAGAATTTTGTTACATTCAGTTAAGAATGTGTCTTAACTGAAGAGAGGATTGAGTCTTGCCACACTGCCATAAAGCCCAGATCGGAGGAGTGTTGCAGTGATGTTTGTCCTTAGATTTCTCCTATCTCCACATATGATCATGGAGCTCAACTAGAGTGCCCGTCAGGTTCTTGGTCACCACACTAACCAAAGCCCTTCTCCATCAATTGCTCAGTTTGGACAGGAGGCCAGCTCTAGGAAGAGTCCTGTTTTTTTCAAACTTCTTCCATTAAGGCTAACAGAGACTACATGACTCTGTGACCCTTCAATGAAGCAGCATTTTTTTCTGAACCCTTCCCACGATGTGTGGCTTGACGCAAACCTGTTTCTGAGCTCTACAGGCAGTTCTTTTGACCTCAGGGCTTGGTTTTTGCTCTGATATGCATTATCAGCTGTTAGACCTTTTATTAAGATGTGTGTGCCTTTCCAATTCATACCCATTCAATTGAAATTGCCACAGGTTAACTTCACTCGAAGTGTAGTAACATCTACAAGCAATATGAATGCTCCTGAGCTAAATTTCCACTGTCCCAGAAAAAGGTATGAATACTTATGCAATGGAAAGTTTTTTATTTTTAATAAATTTGCAAACATGTTAAAAACCATTTTTTTGCTTTACCATTATGGTGTATGGCGTGTAGACTAATGTGGAAAAAAGTAATTTAAAGCAGTTTACCAGAAGGCAGCAACATAACAAAACGTGAAAAAAATGAAGGGGTATGAATAATTTTGCAAGGCACTATATTTATTTTTTATTCCTAAGGGACTTTAGGAGAAATATCTGATAAAAAGTTGATATATTAAAGAGTCACATTATGCTTGCTGAGATATAAATAAACAAACTTTGTGCAACATGGCTTCAATATTTCCTGTCAGCATCCTCATATAAAATTGTGAAAAAACTGAAGAATAGGATTGAATACAAAAGAGAAAACATTCCAGAGACTGTTTTTCATGTTGCCCATTTATTCTTCCATTTACTTTCTTCCAGCACTGTGTGTGTGTGAGTGAGTGAGTAAATTGTGACAAAGTGTTGGTGTGAGATGTCAGGATGCTATTTGGGTTGAAACAGGACTGTGGAATGGGCGAAGGATATTTACACTGGCAGATTGACGGCGGCCCGGGCACTAGACTCCTCCATCCAGCAGTAATGCTTCACCCTCCTCCGCCTTCCTGTTCAACGAGCCTCCGCCTTGCCACTTCACACCAAACCATTCATTCCTGTCTGATACCACGCGCTGACCGCTTTAGCTATCATTTCTGTGTTCATCCTCTACAGTCTCTCTCTCTCTCTCTCTCTGTCTCACTCACACATACTTCTCTCTCTCTGTCCATGTCCTCCCTGTCTCTCTGTGCGTTTACTTTGCTGTGCGTGCTCAGAGTGGGGTGATGTGTATGCCGTAATAGTTCAGACCCACACTGCAGCACTCTGTTGGTCCGCCCAAAGGGGACATCATATCATGGAAAACGGAGCATGTCAGAATGTTTTGTTGGTGTAAATTGCGTTATCCATCCAAAGGCGTGTCGGATTTGTGTCAAAGAGCTTGTGTCGTTGGAAGAGACAACTCCCTCTTCTATTAAATGGCGTCAAATACCAACTGTGTATGTGGATGCAAGTGTATGAGGAGACTGTTTATTGCGGTGCATCCTTATGGCTACTTTAACTGGCTAAAACAATGTTTAGCATAGCGAGTTTAGACTTTTTAAAATTTTGTCTATTAGAGAAGATTTCTTCCACAGTCTCAGTAAGTGTAATAAACATTTTCCTTTTCAACGACTCCTGTTAAACTTGTGAAATACTGCACATGACATGCAGATGAATATGGGAATACGGGAATATAAATGAAATATACAGCACCGGCCAAAATTTTGGACACACATAATTACTCTTACTCTTTACACATAAAATAATGCTGAGGTTATCATAACAAAATTAAATACAGACGAATCCACAAATGGAAGTATGGGAATTGTAGAGTGACTAATGTTAAACACATTAAAACATCTTATATTTTGATTCTGGACATTTCCTTTAGTCATAAAGTACATCCTGGGATGCTTTTTAAATAGTATTGAGGGACTTTCCATGTTTGTTGGCTGCTTCTCCTTCCATATTTGGTCAGCACAACTGGTAAAAACATTCATAAGCAAAATATACATTTCTCTACAAAAATAAAACATTTAATTAGTGTATAATATGTCCAGACTGTATTAGTATAAACATATGCTAGTGTTTGCCTAAAATTGACAAAATAAACTTCTACTGTACATTTAAAAAACTATATTTCATATGCATTTAAAATTTACTTTCAAATTCATGAGAAAAAATGTATTTAGTATTAAATATGAACTATATGGATAATTTAATGGGTTTTCACTGTTATCTCTGTGTATTATGCCTTTAAGGAATGTTTGTAGATGTTTTATTCTCACATACCACTTGTTTGTATGCATGTTGTTCAAGTGTGAATGCAGTTGAGGTTGTATTTGTATATATATGGTGCTTGCTCATAACTGTGTGTGTGGAGTTGTAGTTTGTAACCCCTGTGGATGAGTAGATGTGTGTGAATGAGCAGTAAGCTCAAGCCCTGACCTCCCCGCTGTGTGTCTTAATGAGGGGTTGATTGGATTGGCAAGCTGGATCGGGGGTTTGGGAACGAACCGGGCCTGGGCAGAACCCCTGACAGCAGCTCAGATGAAGGGGACGAACTTGAGAGAGACTACCACTGAGCTCTATTCTCTGAGTTTATGCGCCCAATATGAGGGATTAGAGAGTGTGCGTGTGTGTAGCATTCAGAACTGTGTTCAATAAGTCCAACCTTGTTAAAAAGAAAGGACAGGACACATGAGGGGCCGAGGAAGTTGTAGGGCTCTTTGGCCTCAAAACAAACCACTGAAGTGTGATAGAAAATGGCTGAGAAATGTTGGGGTTTACTGAGGTCAAATGAGGCAAAAACACGCACTGTGAAGGGCAATGGGAACATTACAAGAGCCTTGTTTATACAGCGTGTAGTATAATAGGAATTTGTCTTTATTAAGGACCTCAGGGAGAAGACCAGAACCGTTTATAAGGCGCTAAGAGAGCACTTGAGTTTCAGTAACGTAGTGTTGGCTGTAGTATTTTACTGGATCTCACTCACTCAAACACATTTATCCCGTCACAGTCATTTAGAAACCCAAACGCATCACAGCCCAACCCAAATACTCACAGGACTTTTCCTTCAACAGCGCAATTTTTTGTATTGATGCAGAATCTTGAAAATGCAGGAAACAGAATTTGTGTATGTTGTATTACGAGAATTTCAAAGTGAAATGTCCCATGGAGCTAAAAGCAGGTTATCAGAAACAGATGAACGTGAATTTTCCAAAGTTTTATCTTATCTGTTCAATGTTGTATGTATCGCAGAAGTTTGAAATGAAATATCCATGAGTGGCGGTAAAAGTTAATGCTCTATAGCTTTTGAAAATAATGTGCCATCTACACTAAACCCTAAACCTAACTGATATTATTAACAAAAGCAAACGTGACATAAAAACAGAAACACTTTATTTTAATGACCAATTCTCACCATTAATTAGCATGCATATTACTAGCACATTGGCTGTTTATTAGTACTTCTATAAAGCACATATTAATGTCTTTTTCTGCTGCATGACCATATTTTAGATTCCTTAATTCTACCCCATACCTAACTTAACAACTACCTTACTAACTATTAATAAGCAGCAAATTAGGAGTTTATTGAGGCAAAAGTCATAGTAAATAGACAGTAGTGAGAAATGGACCTTAAAATAAAGTGTCACCTTGAAAAATTTCATGTATTTCAGACTGAACTACAAAAGGTCTGAAGTTATTTTCTTTCTCACACAAAAGAAAATATTCTATTCTGTTGCCGTGTGATAAAGAATAGAACACCCTCACGTTTCTTATTCTCCCTCTTTTTCCCATTCCTTCATTCCCTCTCTTTCTCCACTGGGTAATTGTAAGTCTTCCGGCTGAGGCAGCCATGGCTCCTGATGGTTTCAAACAGGATTAGTGGAGCCTGTGGCTCCAGCTTCTCTGTCTGGATTTGCCAGCATTACCATGGTGATGCCACTTCTGGTGTGCTTTAATTACCCAACCAGTAGGAGGCCTGATGGGAGAGAGGTAGTGGCCTAATGCTGGGGGCAAAACCCTATTTCCTTAAAGTAGAATGAGTACACTCTTTTTCCTCAGGCCAGACTAAACTTGCAACTGACATTAGGATAGCCCAGTTTGGCACACCTATCTGTCTATAGGCATTCATGGGAGTGCCTCCTTCCATGCTGGTTATCACCAATTCGAGCTGCACTCAGAGCCTGCTCTGGGGATACCATCCGGGTCACGGCACCACTTTAACTGGAGCAGGCTGAGCAAGGATCAAACTGGCAATAGCTGACATGGGAACTGAGAAGCTAAAACCACACATATTTAATTTATTAAAAATATACCTAAAAAAACAAATGTTTAATGAGCTACCTACCTAAACAGCAGTATAAGGCATTATAGACAAATTGTAGATCGAAATGTAAGCATTGAATCCTTCATTCAGCTCAGTAAAAAACCCATCCAAGATGGTGAACAGGATCGAGTGAAACGTTGAAGCATATACACATAAATTTAAATCTGTACAGAAGAATATCAATACAAACAGTTAAGTGTAACTAATTGTGCCCAACATTCCTGTGCTGCCTTGTTAGCTTGGAAACATACCAATGGCAACTACTACTACATTGGAATCAACCTTTGAATTTGTTCACTAAATAGATTTGTCCACTAATTCATTCACTATTTACTTCAGTGACCATTTCTGGTTTCATTGTTACACCTATAAGTGAGTTTGTATGCTATAAATGAGTCAATGAATCGTTCACTCAACTGATTTGCTTGAAAACATGTTTGTCACAACCAAGACAAGTGTTATAGTTTACCCAAGCAGTCCCTTGTGAAAATATTTACACTTTAGCATACTTTTAAAAAGGGTTCTTATTATGGAAATATACTCTAAAATATTATACTTTAGTGTGAAATTAATTTTATGTTTCCATGTTATCTTCAATTAAATGAAAATATAGTTTCCATTTATGATGTTCAGTTTTTGACCCCCTTAAGTAGGACTTAAATACATTTTTAAATGCAAATACATAATTTCTAATATGTGATTGCATACTTCTATTGTCTTTAAATTATGGTTAAAGTGTATTATTAAAACAATGTATTTTCTAGTAATACTTTTAATTTGACATTATTTTAAAGTTAAATTTTAAGTATACATAAGTTGTATTTTATTTCATTAATATTATGTTATCTGCAGGTAATATTTGATGTAAACTATACAAGCAGTCACATTCTTTAAAAGGGAGAAACCAGTGAATAAATTATATCTGTCAGCACACGGATGTGAACAAGAACATTTAGTTCTCTTAAAAGATTAATTCAAAACACTCATTTGTTCACTAACACAACATGACTATTGAATATTTACAGAGAGATAGAGAGGAAGTTGAGTCTGTTGACCGGCTTAGTGACTCCCCCAACACCTGTCATTAGCGTGAATCATGCGAAAAATCTTTTCTGAGGAGATTACAGAGACAGTAGAACAGATCTTAAACAATAATCTTAAACAGCCCAGATCTCAGGTCTTTCTTCTTCCTTCCTTTCTCTGGGCGTTGTATGAGTGTAATATTATTACAGCTTATTTACCGCATTGTTTTGCATTTCACTGATATAAAATGGTGCCTGCAGGCAGAGCCGGGATTCGGTACTCAGTGAGGGGAAATGTGCTGGAGATTAGGCCTGCCAGCATGCTGGTTCTGTCCTCCATGACGGGAGGGAAGGTGGCAGCCTCTGACAAAGGTGGTTCAGTGTGTGTTGTGTGTATATCCTGGACCGAGCAGAGCTGTGGAAAATTTTCCTCAATGCACATGAGCCAGCTTCCAGCTCTCAGGAGCGAGAATCAACCTGCTCTTACCGTAAGAGACCTGCAGATTTGACTAAACACAGCATAACTCACCTGACAGACAGCAGTGCCACCAACTGAAACCGTATTCCCAGTGTTCCTTCAGCACAGGAAAGTCCATTTCTTTACGAACATCCGTCTCACTGCAGTCAAACACAGACAGAGCGACGTGAGTCTCATACTGCTCATGCCAGCCGAGTCATTCCATTTAATTGCCCCTAATATAATGGATAAAATTTGATGAATTAAAAATATAGATTATTAATTAGTTCATTTATAACAATTAAACAAGGGTTCAATCACTATCATCATAAATAGCTGAATTTATTTTGAGCATATTTTGACATTTCTGTTATGCTAGGGTTTTCCTGTGTCTTCAGTTTTGTCAAATCCTTAATTAAAGTCTTTAATGACCAGAAATTGACATCATTTCAGCATTTTTAGCTTGAGAAATTCTGAAATGAAATGAATCTCATTTCATATAATTAGAAACATCTGTAGAATAATAACCTAATTTAAAGTCATGATTAAAAAAAACATCAAAATGAACTTTATTTAAAATTCTGTTAGCGATAGCTAACTTTTGCTCTGATCATTTTCTTGTCATTGTGTAAGAGACTTTACTGTATGTTAACTGAAATTAAATGAAAATGCATTACTGTTTAAATTTATAATTAATGCAATTAGTTGAACTTAAGAATGCTTGTTTGACTCACTTTAGTAGGACTTAGACTGAGATATTTATGTAATTTCAAAATTACTTATGTTGTCTTTGAAATATGGTTAAAGTGCACTCCTGAATACTGCCATGAACTGATGCAAAACTTTGTAAATGTGGTATGGAAAACTTGGTAATTTATGTTAAACATGGTAAACGTAATTTCTGATGAAACTTGTTTGCCATGCACTGATATATATTAGCAAATGTAATATTGAACACGATACAACAGTTCAAGCTATAATCAAGTACATTATTACAAAGTATTCAAGTGTGTTACAAAACACTTAAGTGCCATTTAATTTAATTAATATTACAATACCAGTGTGTCAGGGAACTGTTGTGTGTGTCATGTGTTCCTGCCTCTTGTGCCCATATTTGGTTTGTTTCCTGTCATGTCATTAGTTGTTCATTCTGTTCAGCTGTGTTTGTCTCCTTAGCTATGATTTACCTGTGTATATTAGTCCTGTCTGTTCAGTTAGATTTGGTCTGGTCTACTCGTTATCCCCGGTGTTGGATGTCTGTGTCTTACCTTGCCTTGTCTTGCCCTGCCTTGAGGTCAGTAAAGTGTTATTTGAGTTTATATCCTCGTCTGCGTGTTCCTGGTTCCTCCCTCGTGTGTGCACCGTGACACAGTGCATGTTTAATAGTTAAAAGAAACATGTTTTTTTTTCACAATGGCAGAGCATGCAATGTTTTACCCTTTTATAGAAATACTAGACTACAACAAAAAGCATATAAAAGCATTTTTAAAAGTTACAGAGCTGTGCTGCATAACAGGAATGACCCATCTGTCTTACCAGAGTCATGTGTGCAGCCATGCAGAATATTGTGGACATGATGAAGGTGATAACTGTAGTGAGAAGCCTGGCTTACATCCAAAACATTCAAGGAATGGCATGGGTTATACCACACAAACCCAGACTCCATCACAGAGAGGGCATTAGAGATGGTAGACATACCACATGACAAACCACTAAGACAAACAAACCAGCATGTATTATACTTGGATAATATACCATCTCTCTCTCTCACCCTACATGCTCCCTACATTAATCTCTCACAGTTCTTATGTGTTTGAGCTCTGCCAAGTTTCTTTCACTGTCTTTGTCCTGTGACCAAGTTCTTATTGCTTCTTTCAGCTGTTGTACTGATACCTTCAGCTGGTTTCTGATCTAGAAAAGCTGGAGAGCTGGTGTGGAATTGCACTTGTTTGTTGAACTCTATTACCAGCACATCTATGACAGAGTGTACTTTAGCTGACATAATCACACTTTCTGTACATTGTAATAGTTTAAGTTTTAAATATTCTTAATTGATTCACTAACAAACAAACAAACATTGCACAAATGATATTTGGGTTATTATAGTTAACTGAAACTAAAAGCATAAAACATGTTTTTGTTACTTGAAATAAGCTGAAATACACACACACACACACACACACACACACATATATGTACGTGTATATATATATAATATACAATCACACCCCGGTTCTTAATGCATGGTTTTTCCTTCTGGAGCATCAGTGAGCGTTTGAACCTTGTGTAATAGTTGCAGACGAGTCCCTCAGTTGTCCTCAGTGTGGAAAGATGAATCTCAAAATCATACAGTCATTGTTGGAAAGGGTTCAAATACACAAAAATGCTGGAAAACCAAAGTATTTGTTGGACCTGAAGGATTTTTCTATAGAACAGCAGGCAGTTACCTGTTCAGGACAAACAAGGGACTCATGAACAACTATCACTAAACAAAAAAAACTTTGGATCGTTCAGGTAACAACACAGTATTAAGAATCAAGTGTATGTAAACTTTTGAACGAGGTCATTTTTATAAATTCAACTATTATTTTCACCTGTGGACTATATGGAAACATCTTTTATGTGAAATATCTTATTCAGGTCAGTACTAAATAAACAATACAAACCTTATGAAAATGTCAAAACAACACAATTACAAAAAAAAAAAAAACTTTACAAGAAAATGTAAACAAAAATGTAAAATAAATAAATAAATGAAATAATTCAAATCACAGTGTTTTTTGTAAGGGATGCATGCAAAAGTCTTGGTCTTCTCCAGTTGTTTCCACTTATTCTCAATTGTTTTTCTACTAAGTGTCATTTTTTGTTTTGAATCTTTTCCTTTTTGTTATTCCAAGAAGGCCTGAAAACACTCTTGTCCCTCATTTATTTCATTTTTTCTCTGCTGTCTCATCTTGGCTCCAAGGTTTATGTCCAGTGGAACAAATTCTTCAGCACTGGCTCTCTGTGTTCCCTTTATTTTCCTTAATCTGTTTTGCTATTTTTTTTTTTTTTCTGCCGGGAGTAAACCTCAGTCCACTGTCATTTTTAATAAAACTGTTCATTTTTCGAAGGTTAATCGCATTTTAAAACCAGACTCATTTAAAAACCAGACTCACTCTGTCTCTGTCGCTCTGCATAGGTCTTTAACTCTTTCTCTCACTCTTTTTTTTGTCGTTCTGCTCTTTCCTCCAATAATCTAATATGATCATATGCCTGTGGTTGGGCAGTAGCATTTATTGAGAGTGTTGTGTTTCACAGTAAGGTAAATCCGTGAAAGTATAAAGTCACAGCTAGTCCAAACCACAAGCTGCTTAAGTCGATGTGTGTTAATATATATAATAGTTCAACCTAAAATGAAATACTGTCATAATTTACTCACTCAAGTTTTTTTCCAATCCCATTTGAGTTTCTGTTTTCATGAAAACGATGTTTAGTCGTTTATATATTCTATGAAATAATATAATTAGCATAAGGGTCAGACGAAAAATTTAAGTTATTTACTGAAAATCATGCTCGATAACTATGCTCACAATTCACAGACAAAGAAGAATCCATTGCGAGAACCACAGAACCTGCATCTGTTCCAGCTCACCGCCACCCCCTGCCACACACACCAGACTAACCACACTACTATGAGCTGTAGTCTCACTTTTATACACTAAATCTGGAAGCAGTGTGTGTTTAATGTGCATGTGTGGAAATGCATATAGCTCTGTTCCAAAATCAAGTGAGCTTCCTTGCTGTTGTTACCTACATAGGCAGCATCTCTGTTGAAATCGGTATGTCTGTATAAGATCAAAGTCGATCCTATTTACTTTGTTAGCACACATTACTAGTCTTGTGGTGTACAATTAGTTAGCTGGTTAATTCCGAGAAAGAAAAAAAAAAATTTCGTCAGTATCTGATTTAGTCTTTAGTCAAAATCTGGAAATTAAAGTCAAGACCTGAACTCTATTTATTCTCATTCAACAGTTGGTTTCACTCAGAAACAAGTCCCAACTCACGAGGTTCACGTGGACTTTAAGCACGAGAGACTTGACTAGAATCAGGTGTTATCATGTTGCTATGCTAATATTCTAAAAGAACATAAAAAGATTACTTACAAATTTTAGACCATTACTGATTGTAAATTACATGATGAAAATTGTAGTTAGTAACGTATTCTATTAGATTACATTTTTATGGGTAATGTATTCTACTTTCACTACATTTTGATTACTTTTAAATAATGCGGGGTTACCAAAACTGAGGATTGAAAAGCTAATAATCAAATCACAAAAATGTAAAAATAATCAACATAAAACTTTGGAAAAAATATGATTTATTACTCATTTTATTTGTTTACATGCATGTTATGTGAACATTAACCGAGAATAAATCAGAAAATCAATGTATATTGAATAATGTAATGCCAGTGTGTGAATATCTATTCATATAATTAATAAAAAAAAGCAATGGTAGTCTGATTATGAATATTTTAAAATGAAATATAATCTAATGACAAGTACACAGCACAAATATTCAGTGAGCACAAATAAACTATTGTTTGTTAATACTATTTTAGAATTAAAGGAAATATTTTGAATTTATAATATATATATATATTTTACTACTTATGTCCAGTCAACAAAAAGCATTGTTTTTCACTAAGCTCAATGCATTCTGGGATTGTCTTCTCCACACAGGGTACATGTGATGCTGCCTTAGAAAATAAAGTGTCATAAAAGATAGCATAATGCCAACCTGTTAGGCAGTTCACTGTAGTATATGAATCTGGAATAAAAGTTATAGCCTATGTAGTTGTCAAGATGTAGACTTACATGTAAATACCTCAAGGGATGTTACTTTACATGAAAATGTACCTAGAAGGACGGAATACACACACAGAACTTAAAAATGACACATGGAAATACTTGGACATACACTGGGATGAAATGTAGGTGAAAGCAAGGGAACGAGTGATAGAAACACAGCGAAGGAAAGAGAAAGGTCACTTCTGTCATGCCCCCTCACTAGTCTCTGCCATTCCTGAGGCACCTGCACTCACTTTACATCTTGGCAGGACTGAAAAAAGCTCTTCAGCTTCAGCGCCTGTCATGTTTGTTCACGGAGGGAAACAAGTTTGGTTTTAATTAGAACTCCTGCCAAGAGCTGAGGAAATTGCCGCTCAGTGTGTCTTTCTTTTACTTTCATTTTTCCCCTCCCTCCACTCTTTCTCCAACAGTGGAGGGAGGAATAAAAGCCAACAGAACGATCCAAACCCGAACATATGTGTGGGAGAGCTTTAGATGTGCGCTGCAGCTGACAGCAACAAACACAGCCTGGACTTCATACTGGTGAATTGAGGTCTCACTCAGGTACAGGGCTGAGTTCAGAGGTCACCGCCTGTGGGTCACAGAGTTTAGTTGGTTACCATGGGCCAGGTAGATGCTGAAACTGCACCATATGGAACCAAAAGTATTTTTTATCATACTGTATATTTCGGACTGTCAAAGTTAAAGCATTAAGACTTAATTTGTATATTCAGCTTGATATCATAATTGTTATGTATGATTTATAAACGTTTAGCACATGCTTAAAATACAAAATGTTAATGATAACGATGAAAAATCCAAAAAACAACAACTAAATGGAACATTTAACAAAATTAAAGTCCTTTGCATTCTGTTTTCTTTTTATTAAAAATTTTGGATTGAAATGAAACATCATCATGTATACTGTATCTTTATATCCAATGCATACATCCATAAAATATAGGGAAAATATATCCATAATATTTTACTATGCACACACACACACACACACACACACACACATATATATATATATATATACACATACAGTGCCCTCCATAAGTATTGGAACAGTAAAGACAAAATTTCTCTGTTGGCTGTGGAGTCAAGACATTTGCAAATATGATTAAAAGACACCGGCAAAGGATATAAGTATCGCTTTTTATTTCTCCTCTTTTCTACTACTTGTTTCACTTCTGTTTCAGTTTTTATAACCATTTTTACTATGTGTTGTTTTTAGCCTGTGTGTTTGACAGTGTTATTTCTTAGGATTACTGATAAACTATATTGTTGTGGTCTGTATTCGTTATCTATTTTAATTTTAGTTAAATAATGTCTGTATAGATCTTTTATTAGTTTGTTATTTTAATACCTCAACAAAATAAATGGAAATGAAATTTTATATATATATATATATATTGAATTTATAAATGTGTAAGGTAAGTATATATATATATATGTATGTGTGTGTGGTTGTACATATATATAGTTGTTGTTTTTTGGTGTTTGGCTTAGTGTTATGTTAGAATCATTATTATGCTCATACCTTTTGTTCTTTAATATTTTGAATTGTTTTTAGCTTTATTGTTTGTTTTTCATTTAAATGTTAAGTTTTGAAATTTAGTTGTATGCATTTGTGATTTTTATTTTATTTATTTATTTTTAAAATGTGTATAGGTAGTATTTATAAAGTTTTAGCTTTTAGTTTTGTATCTGTTTTTATTTGTTTTAATACTACAATTGATTGCTTCTGTTGTCCTCATTTGTAAGTCGCTTTGGATCTTGGTCTCATCCTTTGAAATACTTTTCCCAGCCTTTAATGCAATTCCAATTGTTGCTTGTTTTGGGGAGTTTTTGCTTTTACTCTCCTCTTCAGCTGGTGAAATTCATGTTCATTTGGATTTAAATCTGGAGATTGACTTGGGCAATCTAAGACTTTCCATTTCTTTTCCCTTATAAATTCCTTGACTGAACTGGCAAGGTGTTTTGGGTCATTGTCCTGATGCAACATGAAGCACTTCCCACTGAATCTGGTGGCATTTTCTTGAATATTGGTAGGCAAGATGGTTTTGTACCCTTCCAAATTCATTCTGCTACTGTCATCATACATTAAGTCATCAGTAAAGTTGAGAGGATCTGTTCCAGAGGCAGCCATGCATGCCCATGCCATGACACCACCTCCACCATGCCTTACAGATGAGGCTGTATGCTTGGGATCACTGCAGTTCCCTTTTTTCTCTCCACATTTTTGCTTTCCCATCACTTAGATAAAGGTTCATCTTTGTCTCATCGTTCCATAAACTCAGTTCCAAAACTCTTCAGGCTCACCTTTGTGCTTTTTTGCAAACTCTAATCTTGCCTTTCTATTTTTGGTGCTGTGCTGGTCAGAGGTTTGCATCTTGCTGTGTAGCATCTGTAATTCTGTGTCAAAGTCTCCTTTGGACAGTAGATTATCAGAGCATCACCCCAGGTTCTGGAAGTAGTTATTGGTACTGGAAGTAGGATTAATTTTCACGGCTTTTATGATTTGTCTGTCATCAACTACTGTTGTTTTCTCAGCTGATCAGGTAGTTGTTGGTTGCTGGTGTCGCTGGTGGTTTCCAAACTCTTGATTTCTCCATGCCCTTTGTTTTTGCTAGAGCTCTATGTGACTTCCTCTTTTCTTTTAGCATCCAAATTGCTTGCTTTTCTCTCAAAGGCAGCTCCCTTGTCTTCATCCTGGTTTGTGTGTGTCATCATCGAATGCAAGATTCAGAATGCAAAAGTAATGGATATAACTGATACGACACATTCCCTGCTTTTAATATCTGAAGAATTAATGCAACAGGACACAGCTGATCACTTAGAAAGACCTGTGAGGCAACTGTTCCAAAACTTATGCTCAAGTCAAGTCACCTTTATTTATATAGCGCTTTTAACAATGTAAATTGTGTCAAAGCAACTGCACAATATCAAAAAAGGAAAAAAGTGTGTCAATAATGTAAAATTAAAAGATAAAAAAAAAAGATCACATCAGATAGAGGGATGAAACTCTAAAAGTGCTGAACTTCTTAGCTGGTAGAACATCTATGTGTTGAATCACCCAATAATAAAATGTGACATTCTATAGTTTTGTCTCGTATTCATCTTTTAATCACATTTGTAAATGTCTTCACTCCACAGCCAACAGAGCAATTTTGTCTTTACTGTTCCAATACTTTTGGAGGGCACTGTGTATATGTATGTATATATATATATATATATATATATATATATATATATATATATATATATATATATTATACACTCACCTAAAGGATTATTAGGAACATCATACTAATACTGTGTTTGACCCCCTTTCGCCTTCAGAACTGCCTTAATTCTACATGGCATTGATTCAACAAGGTGCTGAAAGCATTCTTTAGAAATGTTGGCCCATATTGATAGGATAGCATCTTGCAGTTGATGGAGATTTGTGGGATGCACATCCAGGGCACGAAGCTCCCGTTCCACCACATCCCAAAGATGCTCTATTGGGTTGAGATCTGGTGACTGTGGGGGCCATTTTAGTACAGTGAACTCATTGTCA
Organism: Barbus barbus; assembly: GCF_936440315.1. Classification (NCBI taxonomy): domain Eukaryota; kingdom Metazoa; phylum Chordata; class Actinopteri; order Cypriniformes; family Cyprinidae; genus Barbus; species Barbus barbus. The sequence continues at coordinate 4,694,677 of NC_136750.1, forward strand.
TGTTCAAGAAACCAATTTGAAATGATTCGAGCTTTGTGACATGGTGCATTATCCTGCTGGAAGTAGCCATCAGAGGATGGGTACATGGTGGTCATAAAGGGATGGACATGGTCAGAAACAATGCTCAGGTAGGCCGTGGCATTTAAACGATGCCCAATTGGCACTAAGGGGCCTAAAGTGTGCCAAGAAAACATCCCCCACACCATTACACCCCCACCACCAGCCTGCACAGTGGTAACAAGGCATGATGGATCCATGTTCTCATTCTGTTTACGCCAAATTCTGACTCTACCATCTGAATGTCTCAACAGAAATCGAGACTCATCAGACCAGGCAACATTTTTCCAGTCTTCAACCGTCCAATTTTGGTGAGCTCGTGCAAATTGTAGCCTCTTTTTCCTATTTGTAGTGGAGATGAGTGGTACCCGGTGGGGTCTTCTGCTGTTGTAGCCCATCCACCTCAAGGTTGTGCGTGTTGTGGCTTCACAAATGCTTTGCTGCATACCTCGGTTGTAACGAGTGGTTATTTCAGTCAAAGTTGCTCTTCTATTAGCTTGAATCAGTCGGCCCATTCTCCTCTGACCTCTAGCATCAACAAGGCATTTTCGTCCACAGGACTGCCGCATACTGGATGTTATTCCCTTTTCACACCATTCTTTGTAAACCCTAGAAATGGTTGTGCGTGAAAATCCCAGTAACTGAGCAGATTGTGAAATACTCAGACCGGCCCGTCTGGCACCAACAACCATGCCACGCTCAAAATTGCTTAAATCACCTTTCTTTCCCATTCTGACATTCAGTTTGGAGTTCAGGAGATTGTCTTGACCAGGACCACACCCCTAAATGCATTGAAGCAACTGCCATGTGATTGGTTGATTAGATAATTGCATTAATGAGAAATTGAACAGGTGTTCCTAATAATCCTTTAGGTGAGTGTGTGTGTGTATATATATATATATACATATACAATGACAGAACTTTAATCTGTGTGTGAACTATACCTTTAAGTCATGTTTATTAGATCACACACAATATCTCACAGAAGTTAGTACACCCCTCACAATTTTGTAAGTATTTTATTATATCTTTCCATGTGACAACACTGAAGAAATGACACTTTGCTACAATGTAAAGTAGTGAGTGTCCCCTCAAAATAACTCAACACACAGCCATTAATGTCTAAACCGCTGGCCACAAAAGTGAGTACACCCCTAAGTGAAAATGTCCAAACTGGGCTCAAAGTGTCAATATTTTGTGTGGCCACCATTATTTTCCAGCACTGCCTTAACCCTCTTGGGCATGGAGTTTACCAGAGCTTCACAGGTTGCCACTGGAGTCCTCTTCCACTCCTCCATGATGACATCACAGAGCTGGTGGATGTTAGAGACCTTGCGCTCCTCCACCTTCCGTTTGAGGATGCCCCACAGATGCTCAATAGGGTTTAGGTCTGGAGACATGCTTGGCCAGTCCATCACCTTTACCCTCAGCTTCTTTAGTAAGGCAGTGGTCATCTTGGAGGTGTGTTTGGGGTCGTTATCATGATGGAATACTGCCCTGCGGCCCAGTCTCTGCTTCAGTATGTCACAGTACATGCTGGCATTCATAGTTCCCTCAATGAACTGTAGCTCCCCAGTGCCGGCAGCACTCATGCAGCCCCAGACCATGACACTCCCACCACCATGCTTGACTGTAGGCAAGAAACGCTTGTCTTTGTACTCCTCACCTGGTTGCCGCCACACACGCTTGACACCATCTGAACCAAATAAGTTCATCTTGGTCTCATTAGACCACAGTACATGGTTCCAGTAATCCATGTCCTTACTCTGCTTGTCTTCAGCAAACTGTTTGCGGGCTTTCTTGTGCATCATCTTTAGAAGAGGCTTCCTTCTGGAACGACAGCCATGCAGACCAATTTGACGCAGTGTGCGGCGTTTGGTCTGAGCACTGACAGGCTGACCCCCCTTCAACCTCTACAGCAATGCTGGCAGCACTCATATGTCTATTTCCCAAACACAACCTCTGGATATAACGCTGAGCAGGTGCACTCAGCTTCTTTGGTCGGCCATGGCGAGGCCTGTTCTGAGTGGAACCAGTCTTGTTAAACCGTTGTATGGTCTTGGTCACCGTGCTGCAGCTCAGTTTCAGGGTCTTGGCAATCTTCTTATAGCCTACGCCATCTTTATGTAGAGCAACAATTCTTTTTTTCAGATCCTCAGAGAGTTCTTTGCAATGAGGTGCCATGTTGAACTTCCAGTGACCAGTATGAGAGAGTGAGGCTACGTTCACACAAAGACGGGTTTCTCCGTATCCGATCTTTTTTTTTGCCTCAAATTCCGTAAACACGGAGTCGTCTCAGGAAATATCTGCGAATCACTGAATCACATAATCACTGAAACCGACTGAACACGATGTAGTACACATGCCAGACCAATATGTGGTGCTGTAATTCTGCCACAGAGATACACAAAAAAACAGAGAAGAAGACTTGGACCATGTGCGTAAACCTTGCGCGCTGAATATAAACTAACACACAAAGCAGAAGATTTTGCTTTAATAAAACTAATGAGCTCAGTAGGTTCTGCAGCACGAACACAGGCACGTAGTCTGACATTGTTGTCGCTGTTATGTGACGTAGCGGTGTCCGATTAGGGGCGAGACGTGGGCTGATGACGTCATCGTTTCAGAAAATATACGGATTCGCCGTCCACACGAAAACATGAAACCGGCGTTTTCAAATTTATCCACCCTGGGACCCGGTTTCAAAAATGATCAGTTTCACTCTTCGAAAACGCCGGTTTCGTGTGGACGAAACGCCTATACGGTAAAAAATGTATGCGTATACAGAGAAACCCGTCTTCGTGTGGACGGGGCCTGAGAGCGATAACACCAAATTTAACACACCTGCTCCCCATTCACACCTGAGACCTTGTAACACTAACGAGTCACATGACACCGGGGAGAGAAAATGGCTAATTGGGCCCAATTTTCACTTAGGGGTATACACACTTTTGTGGCCAGCGGTTTAGACATTAATGGCTGTGTGTTGTGTGTGTTATTTTGAGGGGACAGCAAATTTACACTGTTATACAAGCTGTACACTCACTAATTTACATTGTAGCAAAGTGTAATTTCTTCATTGTTGTCACATGAAAAGATATAATAAAATATTTACAAAAATGTGAGGGGTGTACTCACTTCTGTGAGATACTGTATGTATATACACATATATATATATATATATATATATATATATATATATATATATATATTGTGGCGGGAGGAGCCAACGACAGACACAGTGGGCGTGGCGTCAAGCCTCGGAGAGGTTTTTATTAAACAATATTTAAAATAAAGTGTCCAAAGGGGGAAAAGTGTCCAAAATAAACAGGGATCTGGTGTCCTCGTTGTGCTGCGGGGCTCGTGAAGGAGGGCAGTGTTCAGGAGGGAAGGGTCCAGGTAAGGGGCGGAGTCCGGCGGCCGCACGCGCTCCCGTCTGGAGGTCCCGGGGCGCGGGTGACGGCGGCTTCTGTGGCGGCTTCGTCCAACTCCTTCATCCCCGGGTGCTCGACGGGATTCCACGGCCCGGCGTCCTTGCCCGACGGCCGTATCGCGGGTGCAGTGTCGGCCGGACTGCGGGTCCGGCCGCTCGCGTCTCTGACGGCGGCAGGTAGTTCCCTCTACGCTCCCTTTCCTGGACCCACGAGGACACCAGCGTGCATGCACGGGGAAGAGACCGGTCTCCCGAGGAGAGGCGCGCTCGGAGTTTAAACGGCGGCGGTGATGAGGCTCCATTCACGTCAGGTGCGCCTCATCACACGCCGCCAGCCCTGGCTGTTTCAGCGCCCCTCCTCTCTCTCACACACCCACTCCCGTCGGGAGCCTGGTGAAGGGCGGCGAATAAGGGACGGGGTGGTGATGATGGACAGGGGGGAGGCAGCCGACTCGTCACATCCCCCCCCCCAAGCGACATCCCCGTCCGAGGGTCGCCGCCCACGCAGGAGTGCTACCTTCCTCAACCAGGCTCCAGCGGTCGGAGTGGGCGGGGCAGGGATTCCTCTCCGGGCAGCGCTCCCTCTCGCACCGCGCCGGAGCCGGGACAGAGAAAGCGGGTTTTTAGTTGACAGCCTCAACCAACCACGGGGTAATGATGACAAATAGACAGAATGTCACTTACCCCATTGGTGGCTGGGAGGCTGTCCCCGTCCTTCCTCCGTCCCCGTACGGGCTCTACGGCTTCTTGCGAGCGAGAGGGGATGACGTCATCAGATGTTGCCCAACTGCGCTGTCTAGGCTCCGCCTGCCCGCATTCTCCACCACTGTGGCGGGAGGAGCCAACGACAGACACAGTGGGCGTGGCGTCAAGCCTCGGAGAGGTTTTTATTAAACAATATTTAAAATAAAGTGTCCAAAGGGGGAAAAGTGTCCAAAATAAACGGGGATCTGGTGTCCTCGTCGTGCTGCGGGGCTGTGTAGGAGGGCAGTGTTCAGGAGGGAAGGGTCCAGGTAAGGGGCGGAGTCCGGCGGCCGCACGCGCTCCCGTCTGGAGGTCCCGGGGCGCGGGTGGCGGCGGCTTCTGTGGCGGCTTCGTCCATCTCCTTCATCCCCGGGTGCTCGACGGGATTCCACGGCCCGGCGTCCTTGCCCGACGGCCGTATCGCGGGTGCAGTGTCGGCCGGACTGCGGGTCCGGCCGCTCGCGTCTTTGGCGGCGGCAGGTTATTCCCTCTACGTTCCCTTTCCTGGACCCACGAGGACACCAGCGTGCATGCACGGGGAAGAGACCGGTCTCCCGAGGAGAGGCGCGCTCGGAGTTTAAACGGCGGCGGTGATGAGGCTCCATTCACGTCAGGTGCGCCTCATCACACGCCGCCAGCCCTGCGTGTTCAGCGCCCCTCCTCTCTCACACACCCACTCCCGTCGGGAGCCTGGTGAAGGGCGGCGAATACGGGACGGGGTGGTGATGATGGACAGGGGGGAGGCAGCCGACTCGTCACATTCCCCCCCCCAAGCGACATCCCCGTCCGAGGGTCGCCGCCCACGCAGGAGTGCTACCTTCCTCAACCAGGCTCCAGCGGTCGGAGTGGGCGGGGCAGGGATTCCTCTCCGGGCAACGCTCCCTCTCGCACCGCGCCGGAGCCGGGACAGAGAAAGCGGGTTTTAGTTGACAGCCTCAACCAACCACGGGGTAATGATGACAAATAGACAGAATGTCACTTACCCCATTGGTGGCTGGGAGGCTGTCCCCGTCCTTCCTCCGTCCCCGTACGGGCTCTACGGCTTCTTGCGAGCGAGAGGGGATGACGTCATCAGATGTTGCCCAACTGTGCTGTCTAGGCTCCGCCTGCCCGCATTCTCCACCACTGTGGCGGGAGGAGCCAACGACAGACACAGTGGGCGTGGCGTCAAGCCTCGGAGAGGTTTTTATTAAACAATATTTAAAATAAAGTGTCCAAAGGGGGAAAAGTGTCCAAAATAAACAGGGATCTGGTGTCCTCGTTGTGCTGCGGGGCTCGTGAAGGAGGGCAGTGTTCAGGAGGGAAGGGTCCAGGTAAGGGGCGGAGTCCGGCGGCCGCACGCGCTCCCGTCTGGAGGTCCCGGGGCGCGGGTGACGGCGGCTTCTGTGGCGGCTTCGTCCAACTCCTTCATCCCCGGGTGCTCGACGGGATTCCACGGCCCGGCGTCCTTGCCCGACGGCCGTATCGCGGGTGCAGTGTCGGCCGGACTGCGGGTCCGGCCGCTCGCGTCTCTGACGGCGGCAGGTAGTTCCCTCTACGCTCCCTTTCCTGGACCCACGAGGACACCAGCGTGCATGCACGGGGAAGAGACCGGTCTCCCGAGGAGAGGCGCGCTCGGAGTTTAAACGGCGGCGGTGATGAGGCTCCATTCACGTCAGGTGCGCCTCATCACACGCCGCCAGCCCTGGCTGTTTCAGCGCCCCTCCTCTCTCTCACACACCCACTCCCGTCGGGAGCCTGGTGAAGGGCGGCGAATAAGGGACGGGGTGGTGATGATGGACAGGGGGGAGGCAGCCGACTCGTCACAATATATATATATACAATATGTATGGATGTATGCTGTTAATATACATTCCTGAGATGCAATCATTGTAGTATTCTGATTAGCTAAGAAATATGTTTTATTATTATCAATGTTGAACACAGTTGTGCGTATTAATATTTAAAAAATATTGTGATACATTTTTTATTTTAATTTTTGGTCTAATATCGTATATATAAAAATACAATTTAAAATGACTAATATATTTATTTATAAGATACTTTGTGGAAAAAATAGCATGTTCACTTTTACATTTGCATAATTAAAATACCATACAATGCACATTCTTAAATGAAAACGATGAATGAAATGAAGCACAAGATAAAGAGTGAAAAAAAACCTCTTCAAATTCATTTGTATTTTTGTACAAAAATTTTCTTTCTGTGCGCTACTAAGCTTCTACTTTCTAATTTTCTTCAGCATTTCTTGAGTCTGTCTCTAGTGGGCAGTGTTCTCATCACCCCCTCTCTCTCTTTTCATTTCTCCACCTGTATCCCAGCTGTGGCCTTGTGCAGCTCATGAAAATTCCCACCAAATTATTTTAACAAAAGAGCAACATCTGCTGCAAACTCACATACACCACTGCATACGACAGCCATGCACAGCTCCACTCACACAAGACCAGACAAAATGCGTGGACATGAGAGGAGATGAGGCGAGAATCGAGATCATTCTCATAGGTTTGAGGACATGTTAAAGCCCCTTTCCTCCCCCTGTCCTGTCCCGTCCTGTCCTGTCTCCTCTCCTCCCCTCTGCTCAGCTCTGGAGCATAAAACACAGACTCATGATGTGATTTAGCATTCTCAGGTTATGTGTTGGCCATGAATACGATGAATTGAATTATGCTGTTGGAAAGGCAGCTATGGCGAGTCTACAGGGACAAACTGGGCTAGTCAGCGATGAGATGAGTTGAGGCATGTTTGGCTGCTTCTAGTTCCTGTTTTTAGCTGCTAGAATGTGTGAGTATAAATGTATAGATCTGTGTGTAACTGTGATTAGAAACAGGGATGTGTGTGTAATGGCTGCATGCCGCTCTGTCGAGTTACACACTGAAAGCGCTGCACTCCGGGTTCAGGGTGAGGGGGTAAAGGTCACAGAGAGGCTTCAAAGACATAATTGTGGTCAGGTGTGTGTTTTTCCTGAGAGAGGAAGAGGCCTCTCGCTCTTTCTCTGTCTCTCTCTTTATGGCTTTTTCTTTTCTGTGTGCAAAACAGTCTGATGTGCACTTCAGACACTCTTGCCCCGACCACATCACACTTTAATCACACTGACAGGTTTGTGTGGAAAAAAAAAAATATCCGCAGCAGTTGTGGTGAATAATGTTTAAACTTAACGCGATTCCTCTGCCTTTCCCTGCGTGCGCACACTTGCACAATACAAACTCTTGGCAACTCTCAGATGCAGATAAGGAAAGGATCCGGTAAAGCCATTGAAAGGTTTGGAATGATGAGTTCCAAGAAAAAATTAGCATTCGGTGAATTTGCAAAATCAATCTCCTTCCTTGCTTTCAATCTTCCATCATCTCCGCTGTCCAATTCAATCTCTGAGATTTGAATTTCACAAAATTATTGTTTGAATAAAAACATGTGTACGAACTGGAGGTTTCCCAAAGCCATCACTGTCTTTTTTTTTTTGTCATATAAACTAAGATAATGGAGAAAAAAGATCTTTGGAGAATTATAATTTTTCTTTGGAGAATTATAATTTTTCATAATTTTTAATTCAGACATTAAGAAAAGCACTTGAGGCCACACATTACAATGATTATTCCACAGTTAAACTGTTATTATGTGCACTATAAAGCAGAATAATAATATAATATAATAACATATATATAATATAATATTCTGATATAATAAAAATGACAATGTTTAAATTATTTCTTAATTTCATTTTTCTAAATTTGATAAATAATTTAAAATATTAAAATATAAAAAAATATTTAAAAAATATTTAAATCTATTAAAATATCAGGGATATATGTTGTTATAAATATATAAAGTAAATCTACTGTAAATACTATACATATATACAGTACATACAGCACACACACACACACACACACACGCATATACATATATATACTTTGCTGCTCATTAAAAGTTGATAAGGCAGTTAAATTAAGGTATTAGGTAGGATTAGGGATGTAGAATATGGTCATGCATAATATGTGCTTTATAAGCACTAATAAACAACCACTATGTTAATAACAGGCATGCTTATAAGCAATAGTAAGAATTAATCCCTATACTAAAGTGTTACCATACTGTTTATACCTTGTCTAAGTCTTTTTTAACAAATGTTAAATTGATTAATTGATTTTTATATAATTTTCATTCTTGTCCTCACAGTGCACAGATATCTATCACTCCTGAACAGAAGTGTACAGCCATGCCACCATGTTCCTCTCACCCCTCGAGTGAAAACAAACAGGTTAATGGATGACAATCGTTAACAGGCTTCATAGCTGTTCTTGTGCTGTGCACGCTGTAAAAGCGGTTCACCAGTGACCCTGCCAGATGGATGGAAAGGTGAAGAGGGGGAGTTCTGTGCTCGAAGTACAGATATGGTTTACTCATCTTACACACACACACTGACTCACTCACTTATAACTTGGAACACAGTGTCGTTAAACCGAAAGTTACTTTTCAGTGCCCGTAAACCTGAAAACCATGAAATACACTCAAGAAATAATCTGAACACTAAAAAGAGCTTAATCTATAGCACATGCTCATTTTGAAGCACACATTTTAATTGTATTTCTTTAAACTGGAATTTCAGTGCTTTGCAGTATGGGTATGAACCACATACTAAATTGTATCATTTACTTACCTTCATTCCAAACCTTTATGGCTTATGTCCTTCTGCTTTAAACACAATGTTTCACATATTTTTGTCCATATTATGAAATTTCATTCATTTAAAAACTTTCAAATAAAAATTTAAGGTAATGTTAAATTAATACACAAGACTCTGCTGGAATATTCTAAAGCTTCTGAAGGAATACATTCACTTTGTTTGATGGACAGATCAAAATTTAAGACCTCGTTCACTCTTAAATACAATTATAATGTCAACCAGTCGAGTTGTAGCTAAAACATTGTCCAAAATATCATTGAATGTACTTAAATGTAAATAAATTGACAATATTACACATTTAGGAAATATATATTTGATATTTCTAAGAAAACATCTGCTAGCAATTTCAATGAAATAAAATTTTAAATGAGTTTTAAGGGTATTCAGGGAATTTTAGGGGTATTATAATGCCTTACGCACACCTTATAACCAGATATATGTAAAAATAAATAAAATAAACCAAAATTATAACATTGTATTTTTTTAGCTTAGCTATTTAGATTTTAACATTTAAAGACTAAAAATCATTACAGCATCAATGTCATGTGTTCCACTGGATTTTCTCATGTATTGGATTTTTACCATAGGAATGAAAACCTTTAAATGGATTAAATTAAATTCACCAAAACATATAGTATATAGGACTATACAGGCTTAATAGAAAGTTGAATTATATATGTTAAATATGCATATTATCCTGTCACATAACTTTCAGCTGTAAACACGTAAAATTCTTTAATGGCTTAAAATAAATATTTTAACTGTAATGGCTTATTTTGTAAAACTTGGTCTTGATGTGTAAATCCATGAATCTTCTGGTATCTTTTGGCACGTTTTGTATGTAACATTGTCTCTCTGCTGTTCTGGATCTAATTCTTAGTATTTATCTGGATCTGCCAGTGTATATGGAGGAAGTGGATGAGGCTGGATCTCTGCCCATATACATGAGATATTAATTCTGCTAGCGAGTGCACAGGCTCTGGAGGTTGAGGGGTGGATAGGCCACTCTTTGTCCAGTAAGGCTGTGTGTGGCTGGCTATCTTAAGAGAGTTGTAATCACTCACAACCTGCAAGTGTTAACAGCCAACTCACAGCTGTCCTGAAGCAAGGCATTCTGGGAATCTGTGACTTAGAATGCACTGTTAAACCATTAAACTGTTTTAGCATATTGCATATTGTGTTACTTAACATACAAATAGTTTTTGCAGATAATTTCAGTCTGCTGTTTAGCTGTTATATGCTATTTTATAAATGCAATACTATAACCTCAAAGCACATTTACCATAGTGCTTGATTTGTAAACAAATACATTTTGATAACTGCATCACATAACCAGCTCCATTTTGACATAGTAAACTTGCTTAGTAGCTCACCTGGTACAACAGTGCTCTAACAATGCAGAGCGCTTAAAGGCATAGTTCACCCAAAAATACAAATTTGATGTTTATATGCTTATATGCCAGGGCATCCAAGTTATGACTCTTATTTCTTCTGTAGAACACAAATGAGGATTTTTAACTCAAACCGTTGCAGTCTGTCAGTCATATAATGGCAGTCAATGGGACCCACGGCGTGACGCGTCAACGTGCTCTGTGCGCGGAAGCAATCTGTTGTCCATATACATCACTCATTGTTTAGATCGCTTCTGCGCATGCGTCGACTATGCCAGAGCACGTTGACGCGTCACACGCTGGCTGTTGTGAACGCGCTCAGGACAGTTGGACATTGCGGTCGATCAGAGGTAAACAATTATATAAATACTGTTCAGTTTCTTGCACAGACCGATTGTTTCATGTCTTAAGACCTCAATGTATCGTCACAAGCCACAGGGTTTAATTTGGTTTTGTCTGTGTATGTTTTTTTTACTCTCAAAGCCGTGATTCCCATTGAGTGCCATTATATGACTGACAGACTGCAATGGTTTGAGTTAAAAATCTTCGTTTGTGTTCTACTGAAGAAACAAAACTGCTTTTGTTAACACTGTCGGTTAGGTGTAGAGTAGGGTTTAGTCTAGGTGTTCTGTGATTTTCAAACACTATAAAGAATGTACCTTTTTACCGCCACCATCTGACATTTAATTGATGCAATCCGTTCTAATGTACACAGCAAAATCCCCAGTGTTAATTTAACACTCTGAGTGTGGACTCACTGGACTCATAAAAACACTGGAGCAGCCAAATAAAATTTAAAATAAAAACGTCAAGGGTCAGAATCACAACTAATGCAAACACTGACCACTTTAATGGTGACATACAAATTTAGATTTTCTCCTTTAGTGATTCTGCTTGTTAACATTAGGTGTCTTCAATAATGGTCAATCATCACTCAATTAATCACCTAATTAGCTCATTAACTTTAACACTGCTCCAGTGTTTATATGAGTCCAGTGAGTCCACACTCAGAGTGTTAAATTAACACTGGGGATTTTGCTGTGTAATAAACACTGCCAGATTCATGTTTATCCGTTTTCAATAAAACATTGGACATTTAACTTTCAAATTCTCACGTGCAAGAAGTGTGCAAGAAACAACACAATATAATTTTTCAGAATTTTCACCACAGGCATGATTTTTGATTTTTACAAAAAATTAAATAAAATATTAAAAATAAATGTGTTAACAAGACTTAGTGTTGGGTTTGAGTCCGGGCCGAGTCCTAGTCTTTAACCAATTGAGTTTGTGTGGGAGACATTTATTAATGTCTGAATGTCTCTTTATTATTATCTTAATTTTATGTTGTTACTTATTTATCTTTCATGGTACATAACATGGATTTGTCTGTACTCTTAAATGTCTTAAATGTCCAGATTCCATCCAAGTTCATTCATAACTGCAGTCCGAGTCCAAGTCTAAGAAGACTGTTGCTTTTCAAAATAAGCAACAAGGCCATCATATTTGTATTGTAAAGTATGACTGGTTAACCTTTATCTATTTGCATATTAAATAGTAATTGGTTATTTATGCATCAGTATAACTTTCTAACTTTCATGCTAACCAAAAAAACTCTTGGAAATGTTTTGTTTTTTTTAATTGGTGAAATGAGGTCAGGGGTCTACGTGCGAACTTACGCAAACCCTTAATTGGTCTTGTCGGTGGTGTGTGATCTGTCCAGTGTGTGATCTGATGTCCAGATGATTTTCTATCGCACGTTTGAGAAGGATTTGGGAATTATCTTGTCTCTGCTCTTCTGAAAGGTAGAATCGGACAGAGCTGTCATCCCTGCCAGATCCTGTCATCCCCGCCTGGCATGTGATCAAACGGCAAAACCTGCAGATTATGTACATCTAAGGCCTGTGACCTCACCGCGGCCCCAACCAGCTGTGTGTGTTAGGCGGCCCTGATCTTTGTTGCAGCTCTTCGCAGGGCAGTTGAGGCCTCTTTCTCTCTGTGTGTACGTATCAAGTTCTCCGTTTGTTGGTTTAAGCAGCTGTTATTGCTGTTAAACGCTCAAGTGCCCCCTTCAACCCCTCCTGCAAACAAACTCGAACACATACGGATGGCGTTATGTGTCACCCCCCTTGCATTGGCTTACACTGATGTCCTTGTGTAGTACGGAGGCTGGCGTAGCGGGCACAGGGGACGATGAGCTCAACAGTATACTCTGCAACTGGCAGCGGAATGGCAGCAGGCTTGGTGGTCCAGCCTTGTTTACCGTGCCGAGCAGATCCAGGCTTGTTTAAACAAACCTGGGTGACTGCGTAAGCTTCCCCTCGTTGGCTTCACGTCATCAGCTCTGGAGCTACTGCCCTGGACCCTCTTCCCTGGAGCTTCGCAAACTGTTTACTCTAGACACGCCACTGCTGTCTGCAAGTTTGAGGCTGTGTGTGTGCACCAGAACAGGAAAAATACCTAAGATATTCATGCATGTGTAAACACAAGATAATCGGTGTGTAAATTCGCGTGCATGTGAGCAAGATTTCCTGTAAGCGTGGCTTCTACGAGCTCGCATGTTTATGTCGTTGGGTTTGTGCGGAGCAAATCCCAGATCAAAAGTTCTTTATTCCGAGAGACTTCTCCTGGCCCGGATGAGTGGCTGGCTGTGCTGGAAAATGAAGTCAGTTATGTGCTCTTTCACCTGCACCAGAGAGCAAATAAAAACCTTATGCACTACTGCGGGAAACTCCCTCCGAGCAAACTCACCCTCGGTCCAGGGAGTCTTTTCAGCATGCAGATTTGTTTCAATAACCTCAGTATACCTCTGGTTTATCATCAGAGCTCAGAAAAAGCTGTTTACATGTGAATTGTAAGTGTTTACGCTTATATAACTTTATGTGTCGTTAAAAAGCTTGACGTAACTGCGGTTGGTCTGTGCGGTATGGTGTTTCCACAAGGTTGTTCAGTGGACACATTTGTCTGAGATAAGTATTGCGGTGTTGTTTATGTTTTTAATAAAATAGGAAGAGCATAGAGAAAAAAATATGAGAAATATTTTTAATACCTCAACTATTTCTCCTAGACAGCAGAGGAAAATGGGAGCTTTCAATTCCAAGATCAAATGATCTGAGCTGTGCTATCTACTTTAATTTTAAAGCTCTAAACTGTTACTATGTTAACAATTGTCTCATTTTTATTTCTTAGAACTGTAGGAGAAACGTCTGGGACAAAGCTGTTATTTTGAGCTATGGAAAAGCAACTTTATAACAGTAATTTTTCTGTAGACGCTTAAATAACTTGTAATATAAACAATGCCCAACATGTGAGATGATCATGACCTTCTTTCTTTGGAGCAACACTGTGGCACTGACACCAAGTGACCGCCACCCACTGCTTGCCATGTCACCGTGATAAATAGAGGCATGGATCAAAGCAGGGATGACCCCATCACACCGGCTGCTGAATGCTGTTTTCAGTTGGATATTGTTCTACCACAGACAACTTGAGACACCAGCAGTCATTAGGAGGAAAACAATATCAGCTCGAGAGACTTGGTCTCAGATGTTTCTCCTAAACTTCCTTCAAACATTTTAAAGTATAGACAATAAGAATCGCTAACTGTATGGAGAATTTCAGTAGCATAGCTCAGATCATTTGGTCTTGGGAAAATATGATGAGAAATCTTCATAATGAAATCTTTGACTTTGGTGTCTACACAATACAGTTTAAGACAATGTTAAAATCTCTTCTGAAACTCTATAAGACATTACAAGGGTGTTTGTCTTAGCAGAAAAAAAAAAACAAAAGTAGAAGAGTTAAGCAAGTCCCAAACTGCTGTCCATCAAATCTTGTTACTGTCTGAGATATTAAAGCTATTATCCTCTCTTCTTCTCTTGTCTCACCTCATCTCACCGGGCAGCCATCTCAGTTCCCACCCTGTGACATGAATATTTGATCAATAGCTGGAACCACCGGAGGGTTTATTCCAACACGGTTTCTCTTGCCAGCCGGAGGGGAGGAGAGCCCCCCGTACATACCCTCATCCCTCCCCTGCCCTCATGCTCCAAAGCCCAGGCAACTCCAAATGTCAGTAATGTTAGTTTAGCCATTGTACACGGCTGGGCAACTCTGAATGGGCAGCTTGTCCACAGGCCAGCCCCCTACAATGGCCCCCTTTTTCCCTACAACTTGTTCTCAGCCTTTCCCTCCTTCATGAAGAGAAATTTCTTTTTCTCTCTTTTGCCCGTTCTGTCTTTTTGCTCCTTTGCTCCGGGCCTGGGGTTTGGGATCTAGAGTTAAATAGGGAGAGAGAAAGCGAGCGAGAGATGAACCATGACTGAGCAGTAAGCGGGTTAAGCGCTGAATTGTTTCAATGGACCCTGCCAATAATTACCAGTACAGCCAAGCAGCAGTAAATCTCCCTTTCAGTGGGCAGCTAAGCTTGTTAGCGTGCTTAATTGGACAGAGAGAGTGTGTAATCTTTCAGTGAGAATACAGCGACTGAGAGAATTAGAGTGTGTGTACAAGAGATGGAGAGAACGAGAAGCTGAATACAGAGTGAAAGTTTGGTTGGGTATGCATTTATGGATCGGGTCAGCCAGAATGGGTTACATTATGTGTGTTACATTGATCTAGTATAGGTGCGAAAGTCATCGGTTAGATGCGTGTTTAGAATAGTGGTCATTTCCTCATATTAGGGTTAATGGTTACACCACTGGGGTCTGGCAACAGAATTTGGGCTCGCCACAAACTGGATCATATCCTGTACTAACGTAATATGAAAACTAGATTTTAACAGTTTCTCAAGAGAATGTGAGTTTGTCTGTGCCAGTCACCATCATGTTGCAGGTGTAGATTCCAGCCAAAGCTGGTTTTAGCAGGTCTTGAAAGCTGAAAGCTGGCTTTAGAGGCATTTTGTTCACTTCTTTAGCTGATCAGGCTGGGAGACCATCTGACCGACCAGCTAAAACCAGCTTGCCCAGACAGGGAGACCTGCTTGACCAGCTTAGCCAGTCTGGGAGACAAGCTAAAACCAACTACTTCCATCTTAAACCAGCGTAAGACCAGTCAACCGGCTTAGGCTGATTTTAGGTTTTCCTCCCAGGAGGGACTTTCAGGGTGTTGCTATGCAGGTGTTGTCGATGTTTTTAGCATGTTCTGAATGTTTTTAGTGTGTTAGTATGCAGTTGATGTGAGATTTAAGTGTTTTGAGCAAATTATGCAGTTGCTAAGGTGTTCTAAGCATTTTAGCACAATACCATGTGTTTGTTTGATTGTTCTGAATGTTTTTAGTGTGCTGGTATGCGGTTGTTAGGGTGATTTAAGTGTTTTGAGCTCAAAATGCAGTTGCTAAGGTGTTCTGGGTGTTTTAACACTACAAGATTTGTTTGGTGTTCAGACGGTTTTTGGCACATCACCATTCAGTTGCTAGAGTGTTTTAGCACGCTACTTTGTGTTTCGTTGTTCTTAGTGCTTTTAGCACAGTGTAGTTGTTAGGATGATTTGAAGGTTCAACTGATTTGAGGGTTCAACTGAAAGACAAAAATCATAAATCTAATTTCAAAAAGTAATAGAGCACCTCCTCTTAACAAGACGTGACATTTTTTATTACTATTATTAGAGATATTAGACATCTGAGATAGACCAACAGACATAAATTAACTTTTTTGTTTTATGGACTCAGGACTAGCACCTTCTCTTTGGGGTGCCAGAGGCGTATATCATTTCTGGGTCTTTCTTTCCGGAGAGAAGTACAAAGACCCAACAGAGGGCTCAAAGTGTTGGAAACAGAAAAACTGTGAGAAAAAGAGGGGGTTCCTCTCGCCTTCCTTTCTCCCTAGTCAGCACCTAAAATGATTATTATCATTAAGGGCTTGTCTACATTTCCCATGGGGAAAAGGTTTATTTTAACACATTTTAAGACAAACAATATTTATGTAATATTTTCCTAGATCGGCTGATGACTGGGCCACTGCCAGAACCAGAGAGGACTGAAGAAATAACAAAAAACAAAATACAATTTCATTTCTTATTTGGCCGTTGGATTTTTACAGACAGGGAACATCTCATGGGGGAAAAGTTTGACTAAAAGCAAACACAATGAAAGGAACATTTTGCAGTTGTTACTTCATGACATTTGGGTGGGTGTTTAAGTGTTTATACATACAAGCCTTTCAGCCATAACTATAGTGACAATACTACAATTATTGCCTTAATAGAATGGTTAATATAAAATAAAAATGTTGGACATGAACTATAGCCTACTTTACTAGGCAAATGTAAGTTCTATCCTTCTGCTACGAGATAGTCCTTGTCTGAAATTAACCGTAGCAGATTTCAGTTAACAACCCTGGGGGCTCGTCCGGGATATTCCCAAGAAACATGGGACTGAAAATCATCCTTTATCACAGATAAGTAATTTTTTATGTTTCCTGTGGTGGCAGGGTTGATCGTTTTAGATTGAATGCTTATATCCCTTAAGTTTCAAGGAAGATTTTTCTGCAAGGGTTCTGTATAAATGCAAAGCTTCCTGACAAATATTTTTTAAGTAGACAGAAAATAACTAGGAAATGAACTATTTTATGATGCACCTTTAATCATTTCATAATAATTTAAATATTTTCAAAGCCAAAGTACCAAATGCAAAATATATTTTTTTTTAATCTTTTTTATCTACTTTACAGGCTCCCTGTTGTGTGTGCAAGGCACTGGCTCATTATTTTGCAAGGGCAGTGGTGTTTGTGCTGCCACTTATTGGTAAGTTGGAAAATGACATGTTCAATGGGCCTGAGTGGCATTGGCACATCTGGAAGACACATGTTGAAGAGACAGATGTGAGAAGGTCAGAGGTCATTTGGACTCTTTAATTAAGATAAAAAGGTGAGGAGCAGCAACAAAGCAACACAATATATGTATGTACATATGTTTGTGTTTTTATGGATAACAAAAACATCTATTTAGTAGGATTGTAATGGAGAATTTACTTGACTTGAGAATGTTTTTTTTTTTTTTTTTATAAAAAAACTCCACATGACAATGCATGTCATACAAATAAAATATTTATTTCGTCAGGTGTTTTTCTCTTGATCATTCCTAGTTGCCCTTTAGGTTTCATGAAGGCCATGCTTGGACTTGTCCCTCCCTCGTCTCCTGCATTCCCTTCTTTCAGAGCGGGGTCATGAGTCAGGAATCACGGCCTGCCCTGAGGGTGATATGACCCTTCCATCTCCCATGCAACATAAAAGAGCCCCTCAATGCCTTGGTTTTTATTTTGTACACACCTGAAGCTCTTACCTGTGGCTGGATCACCTGACAACCCGCTGAAAGAGCAGCAGGCTCCTTTTTCTGTCTCTCTCCTCTGTTCTCTCTCTCTCTCTCTCTCTCTCTCTCTCTCTCTCACTCTGATCAGTATTGTACTTGAAAACAATTGCCCTGAAATCAATCGTACAACAGAGATTGAGATGTTATTGCTAACAGTTAATTATTTAAATTATTAAATTATTAGTGGTACATTCTAAGGCAAGCATTGTTCTTATTATTGCTCATACCTACATGAACAAACCTCTAAGTATTAAACATCAAAAATCCCATTGATTTACACTGAAGCCATATGTCCAAATTTTCAAAGACTTTAAGGGGGACTAATTTGACTCGGTCAGCTCACCACAGCAACTAAAAATAAAACATTACCCACTACATAGCAACAGTCTGATGGAGATTTTACACTAGCAAACATCACTCACAAAAACCTTCTTACACATGTGTGATGGCATACTTGTTAAAAAAAAGCCCTAACTAATTTTTAACTAATGCTGCTAACATACAGGTCTTTAAATTAGCCAATGTTAGCAATGCTTCAGTGATTTTTAAAACTTTAATTTTGGCAAGACTGTTAATTTATAGTTTATGGCCAGAGTGTTCCAGATTTTTACACTTCAAAACTCTTTGAATTGTGTGAGAAATATTAAGGATATTTTTTCCACTGCAGCACAATGAAGGGGTTATTAGTAGGATCAACATTATTTTTTTTATTGAAACAGTCTGTGTGTTTCAATGTTCCACAACAATATCCAGGTTTAATACTGAAATCAAGAAAACAGATTGAATAATTTAATTAGATGAACTAAATCAGAACTTTTTATTGATACTTTTCAGCACCTAATGCAGTTAGAACAGCAAAGCATAATTTATTGTGGCAAGTTGGATTCATTTTTAAATGACTGTCACAATGTATTGTGAGTAACTTATCCACAAAAATAAAATTTGGCCAAAACAAAAAATTGTGCGGAAAAACCTTTACATTATGCTATGATACTCTCTGGTTCCTGGAATGGGGCTTGAATCAAAATCATGAAATCACCTACTCCACTTTGGAATCCTGTTTTTAGTTCTTTATCCTATACTCCATTTCCTCTCTCTTTTCCTTCCCTTTGATCTCAGCATTAGATCAAACCACACAGCCCACATCTTTCTGCTGTTTTGGAATTATCTTGTGCCTATCACTTTACTCTTGAAGCTTGGACAGTTTGTGCATATGCGTATTCCGAAAAAATATATCAGTCTGAAATTCAATCCATCTCTCTTTGTCAGAGTGCAATAGCCTGTAGCCCATTTCTCTGTTTTTATTATTCTCTGTCCTTGTCTTCTTCCTATGTGCTTCCTGTTTTGAGTTATGCCGAGGGGTCTCAACATGGGCCCCTGCTCTGGACCCCACCAATGCTAAAGTATATCTCCTGTTTACTGCCCTTGAGGGATACCTGTCATTCCATCTATGCTATTGTGCTCACTATAGCGATACACAAAATTCCGTGGAGCGCAGACCTTGATCCCTGCCCTCGCCTTTATAAAGAGCTGACCTTTGACTCCCACTGCACCTGGAGACTAAAAAAACTTGTGCTATGAATCTGAGAGAAGGATCCCTGCAAAAATACATTTGAAAAAATCTATTAAATATATTTAAAGGAGTCATATGATGTGATTTCATGTTTTCCTTTGTCTTTGGAGTGTTACAAGCTGTTTGTGCATATATAAGATCTGTAAAGTTGCAAAGATTAAAGTCTCAAACCCAAAGAGATATTCTTTATAAAAGTTAAGACTCAACCACGTCTTCCTAAAACGGCTCATTCAAACACGCCCCCACATGTCTACATCACAGTGTGGAAAGATTTGCATAACACCGCCCAAATGTATGTCGTTGCTAGGAAACGCTTGTTTTGTTTACTGTGTGGAGACGTGCTGAAATCGCGTTTGGTCTCATACTATATGGCGTATCTTGTCAGTGTCCATGCTTGCTTGGCCAGTTGTTGTGATAAAAACAGGGGCGGACTTAACCAGTAGGCGAGGTAAGCAGCTGCTTAGGGCCCCGGGGAATCAGGGGGCCCCGTCTGATATTTGCAAAACATACTTGACTTCCGGAGTGAATGCTGGCACGCACTGCTGCCGCTGCTCCTCGACAGCTTAAGTTAGTTTGTTTGTTTGTTTATTTTAAATGTTTGATTACTGTTGCTTTTTTGGTTGTCTTGACTAGGACTGTTTATACCTAATAAGAAGATCTGCGACTCAGCGATCTTTACTGACTGGTCAACCTGTTGTTTTCAAACACGACCTCCGACGACGCTCCGTTTTCACAGTTATCTCGGACCCTGCTTGCAACTGTTGCCTTTTCTTGGTAATTTTTGCATAAAAGTTCACTTGTACCTGACTGATTGGACCGACGCTGCCGAGTGCTCTCGACGCTCTGTTTTCGTGGAGCCATCCTGGAGTTTTCTTGCAACTGCTGCCTTTCCTGGTCACTTTTAACTAAAAGGATCAATGGGATTGTTTTATTCATAAGGATCAAGGGGACTGTTTCATCTAAAAACTTCATCAGCAGCTCGGTGATTCTTAACCTGCACCTGACGGATTAACCTGACGCTATCTATCGTGGCCTCCGATGACGTCCCATCTTCTCAGAGATTCCTTGGAGTTTGCACTCAACAATGTGGATCAGCCGACCTTTCACGTGGATTATAATTTTATTTGATTCTTCATCCAGTGACATCGATTCTCCAATATACTGCGGCGGAACTCTTTTCACTGTGATTCCGTGTCACCAAACCACCATCGACCCTTCAATCTCATCAGGATATTATCTACTATCTTCGGCAGAAGTACATCCATCGTGGATCACGACGGAATTATATCTACGATGACACCGGTCCAATACGATCGTTCTGGTCGTCCACTCAGCGTCCGCCAAAGAAGTCAATACGGACTGTTGACCGCAGTGTGCTGGCCAATATCTCCAGGACAACTAGCATCAAATCCGGTATGACTGATCTTACTTTTGGTTTATTCAATACTCGTTTCTTAACAAACAAAGGACCTATTATTTATGATCTCCTGAATGACAGTAAGTTTGACTTCCTTTGTCTTACTGAAATATGGCAACAATCCCATGATTTTTCGCAGCTTAATCAATCTGTCCCTCCTGGCTTTGTTTACACCTGTCAACCTCGCGCATCCGGCTGATGTGGAGGGCTTGCGATACTTTATAATGAGAAGTGGAAAGTTTCTCCCATGAACGTGCCTTTGTATGAACCATGTATGAATCATTTGAGTCCACTGTTTTGCTAATTAATGGGCCTGTCCCTACTGTTGTAGCCACTGTGTATCGTCCACCCAGGAGCAATACTATTTTTTTAAATGATTTTTCTGTATTTTTAACTTTACTGAGTTCTACATCTCAAAATGTTATCATACTGGGTGATTTTAATATACACATGGACAGACGTGGAAAGAGTACGAAAATATTTTACTCAAGTAAAAGTAGCATTACCTTAATTAAATTTTGCTTAAGTACAAGTAAAAGTACCAGTCTAAAAATCTACTCAAGTAAAAATAAAAAGTAGCTCATTTAAAAATTACTTAGTTACTTTTTAACAGTGGGAGGGACGCAACAATGGGATAGGCTAAGGGTGTCAAACTCAGATCCTGGAGGGACACAGCCCTACACAGTATAGATATAACTCTAATTAAACACATCTGATTCAGCTAGCTGGATCAGATATTTAATTAGGGTTATTTCTATACTAATCTAATCATTTAGGCTTATTTGAAAACTACATGGTATGTGTGTTGGAGCAGGGTTGGAACTAAACTCTGCAGGGCTGCAGCTCTCCAGGAACTTGGTTGACACCACTGGGATAGGCCTATACATCTCAAACTAGTTGTTTTTAATTAAAATAATCAGTTATTTAGAATAATAAGACATTTGGGCTGTTACCAGGCAAATTTCAACAAAAGTCATCTTTGCAATGCAGAGGAAGCACAGAAGCTTCACCTGAAGTGGCATTTAGATGTATTTATACACTGTTTAATGCAGGACATGAATGCATTTAACCTGCAGTTACAAATGCAAATATAATGTTTTGATATATAAGACATAAAAGTCAAGTCAAGTCACCTTTATTTATATAGCGCTTTTAACAATGTAAATTGTGTCAAAGCAACTGCACAGTATCAAATAAGGAAAATAGTATGTCAATAATGTAAAATGAAAAGATAAAAAAAAAGATTTTCAGTTAAAGACATTTCATTATTGAATTCAGTGATGTCATCATCTAGCTCAGTTCAGTTTAAATAGTGTCTTTGCAATCTGGTCGACGATATCGCTGGAAATGAAGTGTCCCCAACTAAGCAAGCCAGAGGTGACAGCGGCAAGGAACCAAAACTCCATCGGTGACAGAATGGAGAAAAAAACCTTGGGAGAAACCAGGCTCAGTCGGGGGGCCAGTTCTCCTCTGGCCAAAAGAACCAGCAGTTCAGTTCCAACTGCAGCAAAGTCAGATTGTAAGGGATCAACTGGTTCCAGTGGTCTTTCCCGATGGCTGACTAAGTGGCGGGGTCCTCACTGGGGATCTGTCTCTGGCGCTCATCTCGGTGTCCTGGTCACCGCTGACGTTCAGGGCTGTAGAGGTCGTCTCTGGATGCTGATCTGGATACGGACTGGATCTGGTGACTGCAGTGACCATCTAGGTTGGTATATTCACCTCAATAAAGAAACTATTGATTTTATGTGTCTTGATGTTTCAAAATTACTCTTTCGTGTGCTTTTCCTAGGCGTGCCAGCGCAAATTATAAATGCAAATGAACTATAAACTAAAAACGCGTATAAATGCACGAATGCAATGACTGGAGATTTTCGCTTAATAGATTACATTTTTGATTCGTTTCTCAGCAAAACCTATCATATGCCTTAAGAACACTTGTAATACAGAACGAGTTTCATGGGATAATTTTTATGACATTTTAATCATTTTTGTAAAAAGACTGAAGAAGTTTACAATTCATTAAATGGACAAGTGCAAGCATTTTTTTATATAATGTCTTCTTTTTTGATCCGAAAAAAATAATGTAGCTTAATATGGCTTTAGAATAGCATCAGGTTGACTAATTATTTAAGCTACTTAAGTTGTGAAGGGGTATAGTTATAATAAATAATAGTTATAGCTATAATGAGAGAGAGCTAGCGAGTAAAATAAGGTTTAGGCGTAAAAGAGCATATAGTTATTGTGTTGGGGCCCCCGTACCTGAAATTTGCTAATAAATTTGCTAAGCTCTCTGACTTAAATTAAATTGGGCTTTTTTTTCGTGCTGGGTCTTTAAAACGAACTAAACTAAAACTTAATAAAAATATATAGACATATATAAAAACACAACAAAATTACTAAAACTAACTACAATTAAAATGAAAACAGAAAATCTAAAAATAAAATTTAATTCAAAATATTAACAAAAACTATTACACTTGAACACCTGTAGAGAGTTTCTTTAAATGATAAATTGTGGGCTGCAGGTTTGCTGGTGAGTCAAATATATATATATATATTTTTTTTTTTTTTACTGTCCCATCCATGCCATTACATTTCGACAAATTCACAAAATAATCTATGCTGAAATGTGCTGCACAAATTGTTAAGATCAGACTGAAATGCTCAATTGTGACATTCTTTCAGAAGGACCTGCAGTGCTGTAGGTGCTACACAGCCAGGAACGGCACAATATTTAACTTTCCTACTTGCAATTCTTATGGCTATTTCTTTTTCTGTGTAAAAATATCCTATCTATCCAACTTCCTCCTCTTTGATATGTTAATGCCTTCATCTGTCCAACAGATGAGCAAGCTCATTTTTAGAAAATACTCTTGTCGGACTGTAGAAGAACTTTTAAGTATTCATAGTACATAAAACGCTTCTTTCAAAAGATGAAGGAAAATATCTCATGATATGACCTCTTTTAAATTATATTGGCATTGACATAGGCGCATCAATTTAACCTATGAGCTCATGCAAAGAGTACAGACACATACTAGAACATAAGTGTCTGACTGGTCTGCCTGTACTGTATTCAGTTTCTAAAGCTCTTCAGTTTTGAAGACTCTTTATGTACAGTGATATCCATCTCCTTAATCTATCTCTCTTACTCTCGCTGACGTTTTTAGCCTAAGGGGAGTGTGCTACCCGACTGCTACTTTTACCAGTAAAAGTGATCCGTCGGTTGATGGAGGTGAAGAAAGGGTAGTTCAAACAGAGATATAGTCTGGTGTGTCTGCAATCATAAGAGGCCCAACACTGATGACGGTTTGTATGCTTTTCTAGTATCACTTTGAGGCTGCCTCTCTATTGTGTGGTGTTAAAGTCCTACAGACCAACTGTCAGAGCGTCAAAGTAATCCAGACGTATTTTCCCCTGTTGCTCTCTTTGCACTGAAATGGTGCCAGTTCTTTGGAATGCCATTATGTTCCCCGAAGGCAAAGCCAAGACTCTGTCCTGGCACAAACACAAACACACAGACACACACAAAAAGTCATTCTCTCCCTCTTTTTTGGGCTCTGACCAGGACCGGTGGCGCCACATAGCAGCATTGCCGATGTGGCATAAGCACACAGTCAGATACACAAAATGACTTGACCAGCTTGCACTTCAAAATCAGGAAAACCTGAAAAAATACCAATGAATGAAAGCACCAAGGTAAGTGTTTGTTTCAGATTGGCCTTATTATTTCACCCGGTCATGTCTGAAAGCTCTGTCACTCTCAGCCCTGTCCAACATGGAGTGCTGTTGGTTAACTTGGCTCAGTTTGTCCGAGGGCTGTCACACCATACAGCTCTGCGGGCCTGCAGAGAGGCCTGGCTGTCCGCCTGCGGCCTTGGCATTTTCCATCTGCCCCTTTACTAGCCCCCTGCGATCTGACTGTATGCCCTCACCACGAACCTTCCCTCTCCAGACCATCTGCACACTGTTCGTTTAGTGCTATTAAATGGAAGATAAAATGGAAAACAGGACTGATGTGCTATGTAGACATATGCCAAGTGGAAAAATCAGATCAATCAGAAATCACTGTGGTATTGATGTCGGAACATGACTATGTAAACATTTGACTGGCCACATTAATATATCAACTTCTGTTCGGTATTCAGCAACTTGACCTGCCATGATGAACAACAGCTCGAAGTACACTGATCGTCAGAAGTTAACCAATCAGAACAAATCTCAAAGGTACAGTAACACAAACAGCCCTTTTAAAGTTAGTTCACCCAAAATTCTGTCATTGTTGAATCCATATGACTTCCATCTTCTCTGAAAAAACAGAAACCAATCAGGGATTTATAGAGAAACTAATGGATGATACGGTGCAGAAAACCATCATCAGGACGTTTCCCAACCAGAAGCCGTGGGTGGATAAAACCATCCGCGACGCCCTGAGATCCCGCTCCGCTGCCTACAACACAGGGCTCATCACCGGGAACATGGATGATTACAAGGCTGCATCTTACAGCGTGCGCAGATCGGTGAAGGAGGCGAAGCAGCGCTACGGGAGGAAACTAGAGTCGCAATTCCAACATGGCGACTCTAGGAGCCTGTGGCAGGGACTTAGAACCATCACGGACTATAAAACACCACCCTCCAGATCGGGGAATGCGGACGCCTCTCTGGCTGACGAGCTGAACACTTTTTATGCTCGCTTCGAGGCTGCAGCTAATCTCGCTAGCAGTGCTAACTGCATGCACGCTGAGGAAGCCGGTGAGGACAACATATTCACCATCACGGAGCATGACGTGAGGAGGGCATTCAAGAGAGTGAACATCAGGAAGGCAGCAGGACCAGATGGCATCACAGGTCGGGTTCTGAAGGCCTGCGCTGACCAGCTAGCACCGGTGTTCACCGAGATCTTCAACCTCTCCCTGGAACAGTCCATAGTCCCCTCATGCTTTAAGCAGTCCACCATTGTTCCTGTCCCCAAGAAACCGCAGCCCACCTGCCTAAACGACTATCGCCCTGTAGCCCTCACATCAGTGGTGATGAAGTGCTTTGAGAGACTGGTCAGAGACTTCATCATTGCATCACTACCAGACACACTGGATCCACTACAGTTTGCATACAGACATAACCGCTCCACGGAGGATGCCATCTCACACCTCCTCCACACCACAACAAGTCACCTGGACTGCAGAAAAGGGAATTATGTAAAAATGCTGTTTGTGGACTACAGTTCAGCGTTTAACACCATAATTCCCGCCACACTCACCTCCAAGTTGGAGGTCCTTGGTCTCAGCACATCCTTGTGCCAATGGATCTCCAGCTTCCTGAAGGACAGACAGCAAGCCGTACGGATGGGTAAACACACCTCATCCTCCATCACCCTAAGCACCGGAGCCCCTCAAGGTTGTGTTCTGAGCCCCCTGCTGTACTCACTGTACACTTATGACTGTGTGGCCACTTCCAACTCCACCACCATCATTAAGTTTGCTGATGACACTGTTGTGTTGGGCCTGATCTCAGACAACGACGAGACGGCCTACATACAGGAGATTAAGAACCTGGAGAGTTGGTGCCAGGTGAATAGTCTACACCTGAACATCAGCAAAACTAAGGAGCTGATAGTGGACTTCAGTACGAAGCAGGAGCGGTCGTACCAGCCGATCACGATCAGCGGGACTCCAGTGGAGAGAGTGGACAGCTTCAGATACCTGGGTGTTCACATCACGCAGGACTTGACTTGGTCCTGTCATACCAGCACCCTGGTGAAGAAGGCCAGGCAGCGTCTGTACCATCTGAGACGCTTAAAGGACTTTAGACTTCCCTCTCGGGTGCTTAAGACTTTTTACACCTGCACCATCGAGAACGTCCTGACGGGCAGCATCACTTCCTGGTTCGGGAACTGCACTATGCAGGACAGACGAGCCCTCCAGAGGGTGGTGCGTTCAGCGGAACGTACCATTCACACCGAGCTCCCTAACCTGCAGGACATCTACAGCAAGCGGTGCCTGACCAGGGCCAGGAAGATAGTGAAGGACCTCAGCCATCCCAACAATGGACTCTTTTCTCTGCTGCGTTCAGGGAGACGCTTCCGCTCCATGAAGGCGAACACAGAGAGAATGAGGAGGAGCTTCTTCCCGCAGGCCATTCGGAGTCTTAACCTCTCTCCACTCTAATCACATCACCCCACACTTCCACTTTGCAAATTTTTCAAGTACAATCTGCACTAATTTGTAGAAGGTTACGAAAGGATAAATGAGTGGGACTTACATACCATTTGTCTTTGTCTTTAGTATCCTTTTACTCACTTATACACTTTACTGCACTGCACAGCACAGCACACGGACACTTTATCACTGACATACACTTTACTTTTTATAGAATCTATATAGAATCATATTCTATTTTTTATTCTCATATCTATTTGTTATTTTATTTTATTGCTAGTTTATTCTGTATATATGTTTACTGTACTTTTTCTATTTGTATTTTTGTAAACTTGAGGTTTTTCTTAATTTTGTTGGACAATTTGTTGGACAGTCGTACAATACATTTCACTACATGTCGTACTACGTATGTATATGTATGTGACAAATAAAATTTGAATTTTGAATTTGAAAGAAATTTATGAAAAAATTATAGGTAACACTTTATTATAGGGACCAATTCTCACTATTGACTAGCTTATTAGCATGCCTATTATTAAAATATTGGCTGTTTATTAGTACTTATATAGCACATATTCTGCATGACCATATTCTACATCCCTAATCTAATACCTAAACTTAACAACTACATTATTAACTATTAATAAGCACAACATTCAGAGTTTATTGAGGCAAAAATCGTAGTCAATGGTTTGTTAATGGCGAGAATTGGACCTTAAAATAAAACGTGACCAATAAAAAGTCTTCTAAAATCATATAATCGCTTTGTGTGGAGAGAATAATTAAATATAAGGTAATTCAAAGACTGAAATTGAAAATAATCCCTTTCACAGTAGCTTCGTGCATATTTTTGTCACTACAATACACACAACTTGATGTCAATTGAAGTTATTTAGGCCAAACCCTGCGCAATGCCCCCCAAAACATCAAGTTTAAATATGCACAAGTGTCTTAATGCAATTTGAAAGCTATTAGGAGATTTCAAGACTTCCAACACTGCATCAGTTATATTGACTACTTTTCTGTCCTTTTTTTTTGGAGATTGACAGCTCCATTTGCTTTCACTTTAAGGAAATGTTTTTTGCTAAATCTCTCTTATTGAGTTTCATGGAAGAAATAATGTCACATGTGTTCAGAATGACATGAGGGTGAATAAACGATGACAGAACTTTCATTTATCACTGTAGATCTAAGGGTCAGCGAGAGGGTGGAAAATGGTTGTGTAAAACTAAATTATGAGTTTATTTGGTGCAAGAACCCTTGACCGTATTAGTGGACTTCAGGGGAAAAATTATATTTTTATTCCAGAGGCACACTTTGAACTAACCTGGCAAGATAACTATTGGGAAGGAAGACAGAGTGAATCTATTCCTCTTGTGATCCTTTCATATAAAGACAATAAGGCGCCAGAAGGTCTGGACACTTGAGACATGTCAGGAGAAAAGGGCACAGATCTTACAATTGCAGTTATTACGGGTCTATTGCGTAGTCCCGTTTATCTATTGTTTCCTCTGAATGCGAAGACCTCAGATTTCTTTACGTGTGCTGAGACAGAGCAGCTCAGGTGATGGGAAAGCAATGATCAGTAGAATGGTTTATAGAGTAGATGTGGACTGTGTTGGTGTAGAACTTGATGTAAGGTGTTTTGGGGGGTTATTAGAGGGGTCTGGAGCAGAGGTTGGCGGCAGTGGCAGACGGACAGCTGGGGAGCAGGAGTGCCAAGCAGAGATCAGAGAGCTCATCTTACAGTCACTGAACTGGCAATACCAAATACCACTTTCTTTCTCTCTCACACACTTATGTGTATACTGTATATAAACACACAAAACCACACAATGTCACACTCTAAACCCCCTTCGGGCTCACTAACAGTTTCACTCACCAATGGACTCCAGGCTACTGTAACCCAGCGGTCTATGGCCAAAAAATATACTCTATTTGCATGAGCGCTTTGAGTATGATTTTACAGATAACATTCAGAGTATTTCATTTGTCTACTTCATGAGCTTTCCAACTTCCAAAAAACTCAGTGTAGCTTTATATTTAATTCTAAAATACAGTGTGTTCAATGGATGGTACTATTTGCACTATTCACATGCTATTTGTTAAGGTGACAAATTTTTTTCCAAAAAACTTTCAGCAGGCAAAAACACTATAAACTTTTTAAAGTTGTGAGATTTACAAAGATTCCCTTACAAAAATTAAGCATGGTTTTATTATAGTAAATGTGTAGTGACCGTGTTTTTTTTTCTTTTGGCATATTGATTTCTGGTTAACTACGGAAGTTCTAAGCGGCCATGCATTATTATAATTTTTCTGTCTTGTTTTCTCGTGATCACGACTTAATTTTCTTGTGATCTCGATATAACGAAAGTTGTTTTGTTGTGATCACGACTTAATTTTCTTGTGATCTCGACATAACGAAAGTTGTTTTGTCGTTATCACGACTTAATTTTCTTTGTGTATTCGGCATGAGAAAATGCTATAGAAGCAGCATCATCGCAGCATCATGGATGATCGTATTCGCTTTTACTTTGATCAGGGACTCACTCAAACTGAAATAGCTCTGTGTCTGTCAGTGATTGACGACTTACACATAAGTGTTCGACACTTGAGAAGGAGGCTGTCGGGTCTGCAACTTTATCGTCGAAGACAATATAGCGGCCCTGATTTTTCACGATAGCTACAATTACGTCGTGAGAAAACGTTTTTTACGTTGAGATCAACAACTTTCGTTATGTCGAGATAACGACAAAACAACTTTCGTTATGTCGAGATCACGAGAAAATTAAGTCGTGATAACGACAAAACAACTTTCGTTATGTCGAGATCACGAGAAAATTAAGTCGTGATAACGACAAAACAACTTTCGTTATGTCGAGATCACGAGAAAATTAAGTCGTGATAACGACAAAACAACTCGTTAAGTCATGATCACAAGAAAGCAAGACAGAAAAATTATTATAATGCATGGCCGCTTAGAACGTCCGTAGTAACCTTGTTTTTTGGTTTTATTTGTAGTAAACTATGGTTAAATGTGGTTGATATGGTTAAATATGGTTGTAAGTCTATTCCTCAGCCTACACTGTAATTTTCATCCATGTAAAATTAAATATGACGACCACTCTGACTAAGGTCTATTGGTGTAAATAATGTATACATTTGTATCCCATAAGGTAAATATAGTATAAATGTGCAATAATAGTATACAATATACAGTATAAATGTACCATACATAATGTTTGACAGGAATGAAAACAAGGCTGTGATGGATAGAAGTGCGGTGTTCAGTGTGTACTGCTGTTGTTTGCCATTTGTTCAGCTGATGAAACACCTTTCCAAAATACTTTCAGCAGACAGAAACTCTATAAAACTGTTTTAAAAGTTGAGATTTTTTAAACGATTGTAAAAAAAAATGTATCTATTCCTCACAGGCTTATTTTTATCCATGTAAAATTCAATATGGTGTCTCCTCTGACTTTGGTCTATTGTTGTAAACTGTCATAATTTATGAATTTGTTTCCCATAAGGTAAATATTAGTCGACAAGCCTGTAAAATAAACAGATTAAACCACTAAAGTATTTTGCCGGCCTTTCTAGCCACCAAATTGGCTTCCCCTGGTTAAGTTAGTCTAGTTTCACTTACCAATGAAGTGCAGACTACTGTCTCTGGTCAAAAAATATACTATATTTGGATGTCATATGAACTTTGTTGAGCAAGACATTACAAATTACACATTCAGAGTATCACATGACTACTTCTTGAGTTTTCAAATCAACAATAGAGCTCACAGTAGCACCATGTTTAATTTTTGACAGGAATGAGGTGAAGTGTGTTCAACGATACTATCGTTAAAACATGATAGTACTGAAACATATTTCCAAAGAACTTTCAACAGTCATAAAAGATTGTTGGTCTAACCCTCGCAGCCTCAAATATGTAAATTAAATTGTGGTGTAAATTGTCAGAGTTTATGAATTTGTGTACTACACTATAAAGTAAATATTACTTTACAAGCCTCTTGATGCGGCTGATTATTCCGGCCTAAAGTGGTTTCTTTCTGGCCACCAAATTGGCTTCCAGTGGTCAAGTTGTGCTAGTTTTAGAGGGTTTTGGGCCAACTGGTTAAGACTGGAAAACTAGTTGGCTGGGATACCAGGTAAACTAAGACCAGCAAACCACCTTAAGATCCATTCTGATAGGACACATTCTTGTGTTAAATATCAGCTAGACGCAGTGTATTTAAATGGAATTGAACAAACTAACTTGTCTCATCATATAAGATGAAGCAAAAACATCGAGATGATTACAGAAGACGGGACACCAAGATGCATTAGCAATGCTGCTCTACAAACAAGTCAGTCAAAGTTTTTTGCTTCGTTTTGTGTTGAATAGAGTCGATTGTGTGGGTATGTAAATATATCACCACAAATTCATAAACAGCAGGGTTGATTATGGACCCAATGACTGTTTATTAGTGTACAGCACATAACACATATATTAACAGTGCATTCATATTCTTTTATACATTCTGAAACAGTGACATCATCCCATAAAATTACTTTGTTTTGGCCGGCGTACAGCGTTGTGCTCAATTATTTTGTTGCCATGTACCTTAGTAACTGTTGTCATCAGCGAAGGGATGGAATAAGGTGACATCAGCAAGCATCATTATGCTGAGGACGAGAGACAAAGATTCTTTTCAGTCGGGATGAACGAGGCCTGACCTCGAGTCCAGCGCTCAAATTCACGATGACACTCATTCTGTAAGGCCTTAAACTTTTGAGCTAATGAGAAACAAGAACATTGAGACTGAATGAGATAAATGAAGAGAGAGAGAAACAGGGAGCAGAAAGAGAAGGAGACGGGGGAAATGGTCTTTGTTAATCCCCACACATCTGGCTTCTATTAGGATGTGGGGGCCGCTAAAATAATGTTTTTCACCCTGCAAGCTTTTCTGTGCTATAAATTACCCACCAGCCACTGTGCCTTCTCTCTCTCTCTCTCTCTCTCTCTCCCACCCAGTTTCTCTCTCTCTCTGTCCATCATTTTCCTTTTTAAGACACAAAGCCCCTCCCACTCTCCCTGTCCCCTCCTTTCTTCATGTCTTCTTCCTTTCTGCTTTCCCCATTCTCCCCCCTCAACCTTCCATTCCTTTCCATAGGGCGATATGTTTCTCTCCCTCTCATCATACTCATAATTTCTGCTCATCCATTGTTTCTCTGAGGGGATCAGTCAACACTAATATGTGTCCAACATTATTATTTTTTGTTACATTCTGCTTTCCATGCTAAAACAGAACCAATTTTGTGTTTTTAGAGCATGCTATATGTTATATGCTAGCTACAGTTGTTAATTTGGTAAATAATTAGTGTATTTAATTATATAAAGTATAAATTGTAAATTTGATTTGAGTGAAATGTAGGACACTGATAAAACTGTTCAGTAATATGAGTTAAACTATATGCTGATTTCTGAAGCCACTTTTTGGCTATTCAATGATTTACTTGTCTGCCACAATAATATCTTAAAATGAAAATGTTAATTTGGGAGCTTTTCTCTTCAAATAATAAGCTATGCAAATGAAATGCTTATTAATCACCATGTCATTAATTTGATTAATGTTTTAATTGATTGGCAGCTCTAGTTTATATAGCTTACAAGTTGTAAGTACTGTAGTATTACTGTTTTATGAACACAAAACTATAGAACTATGTGTACAAGAACTTAGAACTAAGAATTACTGTATATAAAAATAACCATGGTACTGTCATTATGTTTTGCATATGGTACCATAAAAATACCATGTACCATGTTAATACCATGTTTTGAACAAGTATGGTACGACCACTATTTATGAAGTTCAGTAAATACCATGGTATATGATTATGGCAATAATAGACCATTTTATATTTCAAAATACAACCCGAATTCCGGAAATGTTGGGAGGTCTGTGATTTCCAACAAGAATGTCAAATTTGGACTCGTCTGACCATAGACCATAGAGTCTTGGCCCACAGGACACAACGGAGTTTCTGGACCATGCTCATATATGGCTTTTTTGCATGATAGCGCTTTAGTTGGCATCTGCAGATGGCACGGTGGATTGTGTTTACCGACAGTGGTTTCAGGAAGTATTCCTTGGCCCATTTATTAATGTTAATGCCAGAATCATGCCGATGAGTGATGCAGTATCATCTGAGGGCCCGAAGACCACGGGCATCCAACAAAGGTCTTCGGCCTGTTCCTTACGCACAGAGATTTCTCCAGTTTCTCTGAATCTTTAGATGATGTTATGCACTGTAGATGATGAGATTTTCAAAGCCTTTGCAATTTGACGTTGAGGAACATTGTTTTTAAAGTATTCCACAGTAATTTTACGCACTCTTTCACAGATTGGAGACTCTCTGCCCAGCTTTACTTCTGAGAGACTCTGCCTCTCTTAAGCTCTAAACACACTGCATGATTTTCGGCTGTCCCAGACGAAATATTGGCATCGTGAAACAATCATGGCCAATCAGAAATCGCTGCGATTGCTTCACGATGCCAGTCTTTCTTCTGGGACAGATGAAAATCATGCAGTGTGTTTTGGGCTTTAGACATCCCTTTTATAGCTAATCATGTTACAGACCTGATGTCTATTAACTTAATTAGTTGCTAGATGTTCTCCCAGTTGAATCTTTTCAAAATTTCTTGCTTTTTCAGCCCTTTTTTGCCCCGTGCCAACTTTTTTGAGACCTGTAGCAGGCATCAAATTTTAAATGAGCTCATTTAGTGGATATATGTGTAAAATTGATCCGTTTAAACATTTGTTATGTTCTCTATGTTCTATTGTGAATTAAATATTGGCTATGTGATTTGAAAGTCTTTTAGTTTTCATTTTATTCAAATAAAAAAAAAACAATTTCTGGAATTGTACCATAGTACCCAATATAATAAGCAAAACTAAAAAAAACTTGTGTGTAATAATTTTAAACAAATTCAGGCCAAAACTAAGTTTATTTTGGCAAATGGCCTGCAAAATTTCCATGCTTGATATTATAAAGATGTTTGCTTTAAAGTAATCTAAAATATTGTAATGCATGCCGAAATTCAGAGCTGGTGTAAACACATCCACATCGCTATAATATGATGCTTTCTGAACTGCTGTTTTCTCACCGTTGTCATTTTTGTTGTGTATAATTTGGTATTGAGAGGAAATAGCATATTACATATAGCAATGTAAACATATTCTAAACGCCATTCCTATCAGCATTGGGATGTTTGCTCACGTATTTTGAACTTTCTTTTACCCCTAAGCCAAGAACGAAAAATAACTAATTCTTTGATATATCTGGCCCTTCAAGCAGCAAGAATATCTTGGTCCACCAACTGCTCCAGAATGATTTTAGAACCAATTTAGCTGGTCATTAAAACAACCAGGAACAGAACTGAAACATTAACAGGCCAGTGAGTTCAGTCTCCAAGCAGTGCTCTACTTCCTGTGGCCCTTGAAAATCTTTCTGTGTTTGAAAGACTGCTGCTCATTCATTCTTGGTACCAAGAAAGCAGAAGTTTACATGAAGGGTGAGAGAGAAGAATATAGAAGACAGAGAGAAGAAAAGAATTGCCTGTGATCTATCATTTTTGGATGAGGCCTGGCGGCAGGGCCAGTGCGGGGCTAGTGTAGGGTGTCTGCAGAGGGGTCGTGGGGTTAAATGGTGGAGGGTCAGTGCCTCTTCATCAGAAACTCCAATTAGCTAAATTGGAGCTGACAAGAAACAGCAGATGAAAGGAGCAAAAGATTGGCTAATGAGCGGAGCTGAGTGCTAATGATGAGTATGCTAGTTCAGATTGGGCCCCATTAGGTACCTGTTTACCCAGGCTACACTGGGCTGCAGCTGGGTATGACAGCAGGGTGAACGTGCCATTCGGTGATGGCCGCTTTTCCACCGCCATCAACCAAATGCCCTCAAGACGCATTTATCCTGCTTCCATACTGACAAGCTAATCAGAGAGATCAAATCAGCACAATGTTGAACATACCGCTTAAGGCAGCGGCCTCAGGGAACAACTATTATAGCCATTAGCATAGCTTTACCTCACTGGCTAGATCTAGCATCGAACTGAAGCACGCCAACCTCCAGACTAGCATCAGGCATTAGCGTGATTAGTATCGACGTAAGAGAAATGAGAGTTAGGTGTGTGCGTATGTCCACCATTTGCAGACAAAGAGCAGTTTTGTCCTCTGCTTGTATGAATGAGGCTGCTGTAGAATCGAGACTCGCATTATGTCAGAGCAACACATTACCTCATCTGTTTCAAAACGGCGCCCTAAAATGCTGTTATGAAGTTCAACAACTAATTATAGTGTGTTTGTGAGCAAATTTCCTTATGACCATGGCTTTAGGTGGAGGAGCCATACCCATTAAAGCGAGGGGCACGTGCCAGATCAGATTCATAGACCTCAAGAAAAATCTGTTTGTGTTTGATAATTAAATTCAAAGTTAATCAAAAACGAAAACAAGAGGAGATATTATCAATATTTCTGAGTTATTATTTGCCCTACCACAAGTCATCATGGGCTGCCAAGTTCAGATGCATGTATATGATATATAGATCATGAGGTTGGAAAAATTAAGTTGCCTATCAGTTGGTCACTCCGAGTCATGTCGGTGACCGACGAATTGGGATCTTGCTTAGAGAGACCAATCCACTTCGAGTGTAACTAAACGAGCCAATGCACATTGGCATGCGATTATTGCATCCAGCTGCCGCTGATCACAGCGTGAGTATACAGCAGCAGGTGCAACACATATTCAGCTTTTTGCTTCGGAGCCGAGCGGTTACATCACTCATCAGCAGAAGTCAGGAGCAGAACGAATTCAACGAGTTGAGCATGCTCTTCGGAAGACTCTCGTGCTGGCGGTATGGTGCTTCAGCGGCGGTGGTTCTTCCTGTGTCGAGTGGATTGCACACATCAGGTTGCACTAACCCCTGTTTGTGTTGCAGGCGACCATCTCCCCTGTGCGCTTCAGTACGCTAAAAGAGCTTTTTCCCTAAAAGCGCATTCACGGGTGCGTCTTTTTAAAGACAACATTGCATCTGGCAAACTTGACGTTAAGTCTTTGTAAAGACGAGTTGGGTCTTGCTACAGACAACGTGTCACCCGTGCGTTTCGGGATGCGGTCGTTACCTGGCGCCGGGTGATGGTCATGATCGCTGCCTCACGTGCCTGGGCAGTAAGCATGCTGAGGTGGCGTTCGTGGATGTGGCGGAATTGCAGGCCAGGCTCCATTACCTCGACAAAGGGGCGGAGCCCTGTTGCCTCTGCCTCGATCTGGTTCTCGCTCTGGCTAAAGTAGACAGATGAGGACTACTTCAGGCGGTGGTATGGGTGGTCTGAGGATTATAGTGGTGGCAAACCCTCCAGGGAACCAACCCTCGAGGGACCATCGCTCCTCTTGCGCTCCGAAACCAGTTGAGCTGCCAGTAGAACGTGCTGGGCCCTCTACAAGGGGCACACCAGCAGTTTCCTTGGTGCTCCTCCTGACGACCGGATGTCTATCGCTGCATCGGAGGGTGAGCCGGAGCTTTCTGGGGAAGAACATTCGGATGTGCTGCTGCTCCGGCAGTAGCATTGCCTGAGTCGGATCCAGAAATCACGGCTATGCTTTCCCGGGCCACTGAGAGGGTAGGGCTCGAGTGGAGATCTGTTTTGATTAATTTAATGCATCATTGAATAAAATTTATATTTTACTATTATTATTATTATTATTATGTTAATCTTAAAGTTTTGAATGGTAGTGTCTCATGGGTTTGACTGAAATATTAAGCAGAAAAACTTATAACTTATAAAATCTATAATAATTGTGACCTGTAGTTTTGAACCCAGGTCCCCTTATACTGTCACACTTTACATGTACACTTTGAGGAGAATTAAACTAAACTAAACTAAACTTGTTAATAGTTTGTTTAAATGGAAACTTTTTATAGAAAGACTGAAAGAATGAAAAAGAAATAAAGAAAAAGTTATAAACTTCTGAAAAGAACCGTTATAAACTTCTGTTCAAAACATGGCTCCCAAGTGAAGCAGCCGATCTTTGACATGTTACAGTAGTGTGCGTTGAAGAAGCCCACAGCCCACCACGGGCGTCCCCTGAGTTCCTGGGAATGGTGCCATGTTCTCAGTTGTGTCCTCTGCCTCAAATCTCCACCCACCCCATTACACCATCTCATAATTACCTTGAGGATTTCTCTTCTTCAGTTCAACTTCTCCCTCTTTGCCTGGCTGCCAGCTCCTCAGATGTCGGTGGAGAAGCATGTCATTAGCTCAGTAGCGTGGACGGGCCTGAGGAGAGAGTGTCTACGGCCTGTCGCCTGTCTGCCCGCACCACTCTGGAGACGCTTCTTTATTCAGTCTGTTTTTATTTGGCTGTGGAGCAACCGATGTCTTCTATAAAGACTCATACCATTTTCATTCTGTTTTTTTTTTTTGTTGTATGGTCAGAATATAAAGTCTTTTTCATTGAGTCTTCCCTTCCCTCTCTCTTTTTCTTTGTGTTAGTCTTTCTCTCACATTTGGGAGGAAATGTGACTCTCTTTCATGTCTGTGCTGTGTGTATCCCCTCTGTGTCTTTATCTATTAACTATTGAGCTATCAAATTCACCTTCCCTGAGGGAAGACTCTTGCGGTTAATCTCAGTCGTCGTCACTCTTGGGCTCAGGTAGGATGATGAGATGATGGTTTTGCAGGAGATGATATATGGATTTGTAATCCAGTGTTGAGGAAGCTACTTTGAAACTGTAGCTTGCCAAGTTACCCATAATTACCCACCCTTACCCACAAAGCAGTTAAATGACAGTCAGGTTGCCCTTCACGAAAAGGAGTCAGTAAAGGTAGCTAATGAAAAGTAGCATGAACCCCAGTAAACTATACTTAGTTTATTCAGATAGTTCACTCATGCACTGAATCGTCTGCAGTGGTTTTTCTAGTTATTTTTGCTGACTTTATTGCATTTGTTGCAGTTTGCCTGTCAGACACAAAATTTATGGAAGGAGAGTATTTAACTGAATCATGTAAGGCGATTTACTAAGGTTTGCGGTGGTTATTTGCACCATTATTTAATGACCCCAAAAAGCATTGCTGCATTGGAAATCACATAATTCCTACTATACAGTATGAAAAACAGTATGCCAAAAGAGTGGGTCCGAATTCATAGTATTTCGTGAAAAGTACCAAATGACCTACTTACTTATGGCTGGATTCTAAAGTGCTCATTTGATAGACAGTTTAATATCCCATGAGGCCATGGGACAGGATTTATGAATGGCAGTTAAGCGATGCAACTGACGCTGGCATGTCATGTGACAGTATCAACACAGTGGATGCAGTCCATCCAAATTATATCAATACTACCCATATTCATACATTATAGAAGGTATTTTTTTTTAACGATCCTGAAATTCAAATTTAAATGTAGTACCTACGCTGTCAGTATGCCCTGTTTAGTAAATCTGGCCCACAGTTTGTTCTTTTTCGCAGTTGAAAAGTCACAGAAATATAAAGTCGCCTGTCGATCATTGTGTTTCACCTTGTGGTTGTGACAAAAACTCTAATTAACATGGAAAATACACTTTTTATTGCATTTTGTCCCATTAAGACATAGATCATTCAAAGGTATTTAATTATTGCGGCAGACAAAAGAAATGAAAGCTACACCACTGGAGAAAGTTAGAAAAAGTAGTTTACTGTAAAAACAAAAAAAACGGAGTGAATTATTGATCTGCTTATTCCCAAACATTGAAAGTCAAGATCTCCATTAGACCATCTCATATACGAATAATAGAGCACAAAACACATCCCTGCCTGTACGTTTGTACTGCATTCCTCCTAAAGCGCAATATCAAAGGATTGCAGAAAATCTTGAATGAGTGAAACAGACAAGCTTTCATATGTGCCATCTGACAGGGGACTCGGTAAGTCCATCATTTTTCTGTCATGATCCGTGGGATTACAGAGCGAGGGGGAGGTGAATTCCCCATGTGGGGGTCTAAAATATCAAAGCCGGAAGGGTGTGGGGAGGCTGGGGGAATAAGAGGGGAGTGGGGGAAGATGGCGGCCTTTGTTCCAGCTCCACCCCAGGATTCCATGAAAAGATCACCAAGCAGCCTGATTCGTCACGGCTACGGGCTCTGCGCTCTGATTGGTTCCGCAGAGCGGGCAGATGTTCCGGCTGCAGCAGGGGGCTTGGAAGATTCCAACTCTACACTCTCACCCCACAGGCAGTCACATACACGCATGCTTTAGAACGAATGCATACTCACACAAGGCACAGGACAGTCTCATACTCACAAACACCATCTCACACTCTTCATATACCCATTCATCCAGCCTGGCATGGCTATTTTGACTCTTCTGGAAAACTTCTGTTGAGACACAAAAATGTATCTTAGCAGTTGAGTATTCATCAGATACATTTTCAAAGGATGTGTGTGGAAAATCTGACTCTATAATTACAATTACTTGGCAGAGGAACACTAAGACTGGACAGTCTGAACATTAGTCATTTAGATTTCTGTTAAGGTAGTTTAGGTAAACTGAGAAATAAAAAAAAAAAACACATTTTTGTGACCTTTACCATATTAATAGGTGTAATAGAGAGGATGGGGGAAAGGAACTGTGCGGAAAGACTCAAACTCAGGATTCCCATGTGACCACCATAGCTCAATATATTAATGCACATGTACTGGCTATCAATATTTTAAGGATAATGTACAGTCTTTCAGTCATTGCTTTACAATAAACTCAACATCTTGTATCAACACACAGGGAGTTTATTTAGCGATAATGACCAGCTGAATATTAATTATCCTTACATCAATACATAATTACTTACCAAAAAAAATAAAAAATTAAGATATTTAGAATTATTTGGTATTTTATTTATATTTTTTAATGATTCATATTTTTTAAATTGTTTAATTATGTGAAAAGATAGACACCAGAGAATGACACTATTAACACAAGACCTGCACACCTTTGCAGGAATCAGTTGCCCAATCACTTTCAGTACAGTATTGTGGTCATTATACACAAATATTTGACTAAAGAATGCTGCATTGACCAATCAGAATCAAGTATTTCAATAAGCTATGTAATAATTTACTCTAAAATCTGCTTTTGGTTTTAAGCAGAACCATATTGCCACTTTTGTCTATATTTGGACAAGCTTTGGACAAACGTCCCATCTGGGGACATCTAAAGAGTGTCTTTCTCCATCATTTAATAATAAATAGGTGGTTCTCTAGGGATTTTTTGCATGTGTGTTTTTGAGAATCCTTGTGTTGTGCCTCAGATCAGTTCCAATCAGCTCCAAAGGTTTTGATCAGTTATTAGAAATTGCACAGAACTGGATACATTCATTACTATGCCAAGTCAAATAATTTGTTAATAGTATTGCCAAACATGAAATAAGAACTAACTGTTTGCAGTGGTCACCACCGCACAGTTGAAGTTTCGAGTCAGATGACAACATGTCAGGTCTTAATGAAGTCCAAGGGATGTCTAATAGCTCACAGGACAACTATTTATGCAACTCACACAAACACAATTAATCGTCGTCGAAGACTTCAAGTGGAAAAACAAAACAGATTTGACTACCCTACATGTATTTGCTGCCTCTGTGTTGTGCTGTTTGTAAATCAGGCTGTTCACATTGTCTATTATTAAGTGCACTTTCCCCTGTTACAAAAAGCACACTCGCATAAGACAGGAACATTAAGCAGATGTCCGCGGACAGACACAGAGCAATTTGCAGGGACAAAATCACAGAAGAGAGCTATAGAGTCATTGAAGCCAGGGAAATCTATGTAATTGTGGTAGGTCTGATTAAAGCCTTAGGTCTAATGGGGAACATGGGTTCTCTGGCAGGGTAAGCGCAGACACCTTATCTCAGCAAATCGCTGCCGGTCACTATTTTAAAGAATTCCCACAATGCACTCTTCTTCTGGCAATGTTGGAGGGAAAAGAGAGGCACTTGAATTATCACACACACGCACACATATGCCACTGAAGTCATACGCTGCTGGCATCTGTACTATCCCACCACCCAACCAACCACACTTAACTTAATGTTAGCGGCACACCCATCATGCGCCCGCATGCAATGACTCAAAAAATACACTGAATAGAAACATTTGCAGTGCCAACGGGGCTTTATAAATGAGTGTCTTTGTAAGAACTATGGATAATTTTATAGCATTTATGTTGTTTTCTTATTCAGAAACAAAACAGATGTAGGATGCACTCATGGTGGCAAGTCGTTTAATAATCAGAACCAGGCAGCCTAGATATTGGATATATATAATGATATATATATTGCGAAATATACAGCATATGTGTTTGACTACTTGCATTTCACTCATTTTTTGTCACAATCTGTTTAATTGTAACAACAACAACAACAACAAAAAACAGTAAAAATAAAATGCATACATAGTGACATGAAAACATATATATGAATATTTTAATTTAATAAAAAAAATGTAAATATGTCAGGGTGATACAACTGTTATTGGATTTAAAAAAAAAAAGTCACACTAAAATATAATGAAATCCTTAGAATATTTTATATATAAAAAAAAAATTAGGATATGAATGGATGGATGGATGTTTCACAGCTTATTAATATTTGAAAACCTTTTGTCCACAAAATCATGTTGGGAACAACATGTCAGGATCAGTAAGTCCCTTAAAAGATCAGATAGTTTGACTTTTTTATGACAATGCAAGATTAGATGAGGTCATAAAATGTCATGTGGTGTGACTCCCCAAAACGTTACTGATATTTATGATTGAATAATTCATAGCCTTGAAATATATTTGAACATAATGTGTATACTCATGTATTCAAGGAACATATAACTTTTTACTTGATAGTTACGCCACTTGACATTTTTAGAGTCATTAAATTTAAATGATATTTCTCTCTTTTTCTTTCCTGAAACCAATATATGTGACACTGGACCACAAACCAGTCATAAGGGTAAATTTTCCAAATTTGATATTTATACATCATCTGAAAACTGAATAGATAAGCTTTCCATTGATGTATGGTTTGTTAGGATAGGGCAATATTTGGCCGAGATACAACTATTTGAAAATCTGGAATCTGAGGCTACAAAAAACTCTAAATATTTAAAAAATCGCCTTTTAAAGTTGTCCAAATGAAGTTCTTAGCAATGCATATTACTATATTTACAGTAGGACATTTACAATTTATCTTCATGGAACATGATCTTTGCATCATTAGGATCTTTATCCTAATGATTTTTGGCATAAAAGAAAAATCAATAATTTTGAGCCATACAATGTATTTTTGGCTATTGCTACAAATATACCCCAGCGCCTTAAGACTGGTTTTGTGGTCCAGGGTCACATATAAACAAAAAAATTGCTTTGCTTTTTAAACCACATTTTCCTTTTCTTTATCATGGATGCTCTTATATGTTATTGATCAGCTCCTTTTATGTCCTATCTAACATTTTTTCCCATACTGTGATGGTTAAAACTTACACAGGTTTGCTTGTTCCTGATGAATGTAATGAACAGTGTCATTTTGTCAGCTCTTAAGCCCCAGGTCAAAGGTCAATAATTTCATGGAGCAGTGAAGACTTGTCTTAACTGTTTACAATCAAGCAGCAACACACATAAAGGCCATTTTTCAGAGTAGGTATGGCATGGCGTGACTAACTTTGCCAATAAGGATATAAAAAGAAGAAAGAGAGCAAAAGAAGAAAGATGTTCTGGATGTGGTTATCGGGCCGGAGCTGGCATCCACTCAGTGCGTTTGAGAGATAACAAGCCCCAGAGAGCCCGTCCACCTCCTAATGGCACATGACCAGAGCTCCACCCAGGGTCGCCAGCAACTGAAGTCCGAGCCAGGAAGGCACATCTGGCCCTTATTTTATTGGTGTTCAATTTTGCATCGGTATGTGAAGAGGGCAACAAACAAAGCTCCAGTCCCACCCTGTTCCCATATTCCTGCTTGCCGTCACCAGCCCCCTACTTCCCCCCAGGCCTAAGATTCATTTTAACGCACATAGGCCCGGTGCACATTAGCGTGTATAGGTACAGATCTTATATTGAAGTCGAATTCCAGAGTAGCCCCCACAGGGTAGATGACAGGGTTTATTTAAAAGAAAAAAAGGCAAGGAGGAGACTTCAAGTCTGAAGAGGATATTAAAAAAATACACAGGAGGAAAAAAAGCACCCCTCCGGCAGGAATAATTTTATACCTTTCCAGAGAGAGAGAGAGAGAGAGAGTGAGCTTGACTGTGTGAAGGTTGGAAAGGTTGAAAAGAAAGAAAAAAAGTGATTGAAAGCAACTGAAAAAGAACATCTTGAAGTTTATCAAATCAATAATGAGAACATGCAACAAAAAACAAAAAAAAAAAATGCAGAAGAGAGATAGAGCGAGAAGCTGTTCAAATGTAAAAGGCAGAGCACCTAATGAAAACCAACTGCCATCCTGTCACCTATACATCAACCATCTATTCCGCTACAGGACGCCATGAACGGGAATAACAGCCTTCACTTCTTATTCAATCTCAACTCAACTCCCTCTCACTTCCCTTCTCTTTCCTGCCCTCTTCGTTTCCTGTTCTTTGATTAAATTTTCAAGAAGGAAAACCTTTTCCTACTACAGAGTCTGAAAATGTACCACAAGTTTTTGTTGCCTTCAGTTTCACTTAACTTGAGTACTGGATGGCAGTAAGGTGTTTCAGTTTTGGATGTGTGATAAC
Organism: Barbus barbus; assembly: GCF_936440315.1. Taxonomy (NCBI): domain Eukaryota; kingdom Metazoa; phylum Chordata; class Actinopteri; order Cypriniformes; family Cyprinidae; genus Barbus; species Barbus barbus. The sequence continues at coordinate 4,738,216 of NC_136750.1, forward strand.
ATGTTGCTGACTCCTCCTATTGAGACCGGTACATCCTGCACAGGAAGTTCTGCAGACTAGTGTGTGATTCAGCAGCATGAGATATTTGTAATTTGTTAAAGGAACAGATCATCCCAGTAATGAAAATGTTCTCACCCTCATGTCATTCCAAATCTGTATTCCAAATCAATTTCTTCTGTGTAACACAAAAAGAGAGGTTAAAGAAAATATTTTAGCCGTTCTTTTCCATATAACTATATCTCTCTGCATAACAAACATTTTTAAAGATCTGCTTTTGTGTTTGAGGACAAAGTTAATGAAAAAATAAACAATTAAATGAAATAGTTTATTGAAACTTATCAGTTTATAGAACAAAATCTAATAAAAACTAAAAAGAAGGTTGAATGTGTTTTTTTGTTGAGTATCATATTTGATATGTCAGGCTTTTATGGCTCATATGGAATGATACAGTGAGGATATACAGCTCATATATACTTCAGAAGGAAAAAAAACATCAAATTTTTATGCAGCGGTCCAAATTTAGCAAAAATATGTAATCTGGTGCAGTTGCTGATATTTATGCTGCCACAAAGTAAGATGAAATTGTGATAGCTTGTAATCAGTGAGATCTTTATAACAGTATAGCAGACTGCTTAAAAGGAAAGTTCACCCCAAAATGAAAATTACCCCATGATTTACTCACCCTCTAGCCATCCTATGTGTATATAATGTTCGTCTTACAGATGAATACAATCAGAGTTATATAAAAAAATGTCCTGGCTCTTCTAGCTTAATAATGGCAGTGAATGGTGCTTGAGATTTTGAAGCCCAAAAAAGTGCATCCAGCCATCATAAAAAGTGCTCCATACAGCAACAGGGGGTTAATAAATCCTGAAACGAAGCGATGCATTTGTGTAAGAAAAATACCCATATTTATTTATTTATCCATATTTCAATTTGAATACTTTATTGTCATTGCACGATTTGCACAACAAGATTCAATTGTAACTCCTTGTGGTAACATACAAAAGAAAGGTTTATAAATACATCAACAATACACCACAGAAGACTATGTGTATATATGTATAGCACATATGTTAAAAATATTGCACAGCTCCATAGAGTTTGAAAAAAAGTCCTTGTGTAATTTATGCATTTAGTTCTCTAATGGCACTTGGATAAAAACTTTGTATATTTTGCCAGTAGAAAGCTTGGAAGGGCCAGGACATTTTTCAGCATAACTCTGATTGTATTCGTCTGAAAGAAGAATGTCACACACACCTAGAATGGCTTGAGGGTGAGTAAATAATGGGGGAATTTGCATTTTGGAGTGAACTATCCCTTTAACATAAAATGCATATAAATATCAGTTGTCACTCTATAGCTCCCAATAAAATGTCTTAGTAAGATGATATTAAAATGCTTTGTATTATAATCAGTTTAATGCAGTCTAAAATGGTTTTTATTGTGGGGAAAACATTGTGAAACATGACTTGAAGGGGAATTTTATAGAATGTGAAATACATGTGGAAGGCTGTGTGCAACAGCTTTTTTCAGTATTGTTTTGAAAATATTGATAATTTAGAGACCCAAGAAACTTGTGTATGAAATACAATACAGCAGGTTTTATAGGGTTAAAAATACAAAGCATATTCTTGAAGAAGACCCTTATCCCATCATCATATATATCTCCAGAGATTTTTTCCGGCTCCCCCAGGACTCTGCTCTCCATAGTGGCCAAACACACTGAATATAGCTTTCCTGTAGCTCAAATAGTAGAGCATGGCGCTAGCAACGCCAATGTCATGGGTTTGATTCCCAGGGAAAGCAAGAGCTGATAAAATGTAAAAACTGTAATTTGAATGCAATGTAAGTTGTTTTGGATAAAAGCGTCTGCTAAATGCATAAATGTAAATGAATATCCACTGTAAATCTCTCAGATTACATCACAACTGAGATTATCAGTTGGCCACTAGTCATGGCCACTAGTCAAGACAGGAAGTGGAAGCTGTGGAAAGCCAAGAGCCTTAGGCTGAGGGTGGAATTGCTCAATAAGGGAGGAAGAACACAGACACGATACCCTTGTTCTCCAAACTTCTTTTACTCTTAGTCTGGTAAAAGTAGTCTTTTTGGCCAGGCTCTGAGCTGCCCTGATCCCTGAGATAGCAGGCAGAGATAAGACTGGAAAGACTGGAGTTCTTTCACACTTTTCACTGGTCGCAAATCCGTTCCAGCACAGCCAAACCACACAGTCTAGTACTAGCTCTCCTGCTGTGACCAGCCCAACACTGCCAATGAATATTAGCATGTTTGTTTTATTGTGTGTTGGTAAAAGATCCTGAATTTCAGGGGAAACACTTAGGGTCTATCTATGTGACAGTAGTTGAGGTTTTCGGCCAGTGCACAATGTTTGACCTCCAGGAAAATATGCACTATATCAATACAGATTTATTAACAAGCTCTCATTTGAAGGTTGGATAACAGCCCATCACTATGTCCCCCAGCACACTTTGGTCCAACAGGCGTGCCAGCAACTTAAACTGACAAAGGACGATTATTATGTTTGAACTGAGGAAAATTGCTAAACACAAAACAAGCTAACACCAGTTCCAGCTTCATAAACGCAATTCTGATCTATAAAATGGCATTACTTCATCGCACAACGCTTTCACACATGTGCTGTTAATACAAAGTGCTGACACTGCGCTTAAATTCATCTGCGAGATATGAAAGCGTTTCTTTCTGCCATTATAACCTCCGCGACCACAAGCTAATAGGCTACTGTGCAGTCTTACCTGCATATCTGCTACCACTCTTTAGCTTCCGCCACACTAGCCACCAAACATCTCTCTCTCTCCATTTATTACCTTAATTTAATGAGGGCTTTCCCTTCCTAACCTTTCCAGACTGATTTATTGCTCGCCATGCTGAGATCAGAGAACTGGGCGCTATAAGGCACTCTAGGACACCCTGTTGCCCCTTCCTGAATCCAAGTGCTAGGCCGATGTAGGCTGTGTGATTGCTAAATGTGGTGTAACTCACAGCTGGGCCCAACATGGTGAGAGGTGTGAACGCTTGCCTCTTAATGAGGCAAGAGGACAAGCGGTTTAGAACACAGGTCAGAGGTGGTGGGAGTGGGGCCAGAGAGGCTGGCTTTAATACAGGGGAAGTCGATTAATGGAAAAAAGGAGATTAGGACTATGTGACTTACCTCTTGAGAGAGACACATTGTAGGTGTGGATGGTGTTGATGGTGATGTGGGCCAAAACTGCAAACCAGTTAATTTTTCATTTCCAGCAGCTGGAAAGCAAGCAAAGCCACTAGAAATAAATGTTTCAGAAAGATCTTTTTTTTAAGCACTAGGGCATAGGGGAACCCTTTTTAAATTCCTATGAAAACACTGAAGTTTAACATCTATACACTGGTGCTTCAAAGAACATGTTTATCTTACCGAACAGTCAGCTTTCATAGTTTTGACAATCAAATAAATTTGATAAAACCCTATTTTGAGAAGAACCATCAGCTCAGACAGGAAAGCTGTGATCAATTTGAGAAGATGCCACCAAGATAAACGGGAATGCTTGTCCTTAGTACCATCTTAATCCCTAAAGAATAATATATAGCCATCTCACAAGCCTAATATTTTTTTGGTAAACTTTACTTTTAAGGCACCATTTTAAAATGTATCTACAGAGCTTGACCAGATGTCATATAGAAAAGAATTAGATATCTCTGAAAACTATCTAGAGCCAAGGTAAAGCTGTCCTAAAGATGTTTCTCATCAGTTCCCTAAAGGTTAAGTGTGTGATCAGGTTCATTTCTGCTTATTTATGGGGGCTGTAAGCTGGTCTCATTTCTAGAGGATGGGGCATGTGAGAACTGTGAGGTTTTTATGGTAGAGGGCTTGAGTTCCTGGCTGGATGCGATGATCAGCAGGGTTGCCAAGAAGAACGTGTTTGGACAGTTATGCCCCCCAAAACCAAAACTGAGCCACTGGAATCAATTTTACACTTGGGGAACGTCTGGGCGCCTCCTCCATGTTTAACCACTGGGACTGTGGTGACTATAGTCAAAGCATGATACTTGTGAGAATCATAAGTGTCCACTAGGAATTCTGGGCCCGTTGCATTCACGTTCAGTGGGGTGGAGGGCGATCTCAGTCAGGCCCCCCAAAGGACATCGTTGTAGGCCCATCTCAACCACTAGGCCCTATGCACTCTGTCCCCCTCTTCCCCCAGGCTGCGACACTGCTGGTCATAATCAGAACTAACAGCAAAATGAGCTTGCAACTTGTGCTGTTTCTGTAATCAGAAATAGTTTGACACAGTAAAAAACTAAGGAAAAAACGGATGAGACAGGACTATGTCAAAGGGGCCATGATTCCCTGATTTGTAGGCGCCTGTTACCCTTTTCACCTAGAATGCTTAGCCTGTCACCTTGGATCATCTCAATAACTCCCTTGCTCTGACGGCTCCCAGCAGCACCATCAATCTGTCCCACTCCAGGAAAAGAGACTGTCCTGTCTCCTGACTTACCTCATCTCTATTTCACCCGATTTGTGCTGGGGAGTCAAATTTCCAATGTGAAAGTCAAAACAACAACCTTGAAACTGCAAAACAGCAGCCAAATCTGATGCCTTATCGCAGTTTCTTGCAGAAAAATATTAATCAACCAAGTGGGTTTCATGAACAGTTTCACAATGATAATTATTGATAATTATGATGTGATGAGAGTTATTGGCTAAAACCTTCAAACAATTTCTTGGTTGCCACTTGTCCAATGTAAAGTCCTGAAACAACGCTAGTTGAGAACTAGGATACTGGCAGATAATGATAACCACTGCAGGAATACATAACGAGTGGAATTGCAACATGCTATTGGCATGTTGAGGGCAGTCGTGGCCTAATGGATAGAGAGTTGGACTTGTAACCCGAAGGTCGTGGATTCGAGTCTCAGGTCCGGCAGGGATTGTAGGAGGGGGGAGTGAATAACCAGCACTCTCTCCACCCTCAATACCACGACTGAGGTGAGACCCTTGAGCAAGGCACCGAACTCCCAACTGCTCCCCGGGCGCCGCAGCATTGGCTGCCCACTTCTCCGGGTGTATGTTCACTACTGTGTGTACACTTGGATGGGTTAAATGCAGAGCACAAATTCCGAGTATGGGTCACCATACTTGGCCACACACCACTTCCCTTTCCCTTTCCTTTCCTATTGACTCGCCCACCAGCTAATTGTATTAGAAATGTAACTATGGTAAGGTAAGAAACAATTTGGCTGTGCCAATCAGCTGAAAGACTTTCTTTGGTTGTACCTCCATTTCTCTGAGTATACAGCCGCTTGCAAAACAAAGTTGTGTTTAACCAGTTACCTGACCTGACTCGGCAGTAGTTTTACAGAGACGTCAGGACAGCACTGTTTTCGAGAGGAGCAGGGTTACAGCAATATTCACGCTGGGTGGGCTATGAAATACTGTGAATGAAAGCAAAGGCACGAGAGAGCGAAACCGAGACTGAAGTACTGAAAGCTGTGAAATACGTGCCTCAGTGGAAAGCGCTCTTTATTTACTTTTAACAGGCCTGTAAACTTACTTTCAATGCCCCAATCAGGACACCATACGCCTCGGCTACTCAAGCCTGTGTTTCCAGCAGTCGACAGAAAAGTTTGGTCAGTGTTTAGTCTGTTCTTGCGCTCGGCCAATGGGCAAGTGATACTATCTCATATGCAGAGATATTACATAAATATAAGGACTATCAGGGGCTTTTTGAGTTGTTTTCTTGGTGACCTTCTGTCCTGCAAAACTAATTTGAAACAGAAGCTTCTTCAGACAGTTTCATCTCTTTTTTCTATGGCCGGCTGTCTCTCTATCCACCCCAAGGGAGCTGCAATTTATGCCCAGAGAACAGGCACAGAAAATGGGGCCAAAACTGGCGCATAGGCCTGGAAGGCTGGAACTGATTGTCCATGGGTTGAGAGGATGTCTCGTGGTGAGTGAGGCTGAGAGAGAGAGAAAGGACAGATGAGACCATTACAGAGAGACAGTGAGAGAGAGTAAATGGAGATTATTATGAAGACATCAGTCCAGGTCTCTGGTTTCACATCTGCCTAGGATTCCCGTCTTACATCCTGTTGAAGGGAATCTTTCGACGCCACAGTGTTCTGACCTCTCGCCTTACACTTCCTCACGCTTAAACCCCTGACAAAAGTACCATGGTAATACCACATTTAAAAAAAAAAAATTTCTTAATCATAATAATGTCATATTACTATGTAATATGTCATATTACTATGTACTATGTATTAAAATATGTACATGTTTGAATGCCATGGTATATGAATATAAAAAAAAAACTAATAATAAGACATTCTGGAATTTGACATCTCAAAATGTTGACAATATTTAGAAAAAAAAAATGTAAGAAAAAAAAATTAAATACAAAAATTAATGAAATCTTGAAAGAAATATTGCCATTTTCACTCACATGTTGTTTCACTCACTTGCATATGTGTTCGTGTCTGTATTCTCAGTCATTGCGATGCTTGCATGTTTGCATATGTTAGTGCTTCTCTACACCATCCAAAGTGCCACATCCCTGTCCAACCAAAACTCTGAGCAACAGGCCTGCAGCATAACACTGAGTAAACACGCATGACATTCACTCAGCAGCTGGGAATACTGCTACCAATGACACGTACCGGAGCAAGAACCATATTTAATTGGCAAAGAAAACATTTGGTCTCATTCCCTGGCAAGCTGGTTGTGTAATACATGAGTAGATGTCTATTTTGTATTAATATATTTCCATGCAGAGATGCATAACACAACATTTTAAAGATTTATGAGAAATGTCAACGTAAATTTTAAGCTGCAAATTGGTACTACCATGTATTTGGGACATGTATCAAGGAGGTACCATGGAATTCTTTGAAGAGCCTTATTTATTTATAGTTCATACAAAGAAAGTCAATGGGGTACAAACACAAAAAAACATGGTCTTCTATCTCATGTTTAGAATGACATACGTGTGACTAAATGATCTTCATTTTTAGGCGAACTATCCCTCGACCATAGTTCTTCGAAAGTGTCCTATGAATGAATATGAAATGCATTCAAGTTCTGCTAATATATTGTGAATATTTTATATATTGTGTAACTGATTACATATAATCTGGATTAAGTAATCAGATTGCAAAAATTAAGTACTTGTAATGTTACATTTGTTACAGACTGTTACATTTTAAAATACTTGTAATCAGACTACAGTTACTTTTTATTGATTAAATGATTACATATTATTCACACAATAGCAATAAATTATTCATAATTTATTGATTCTCCCTAATTCTTCTTTTTCATCTTTAAAATTGTCCTTTCTAAAATAGTTTACCGTTTATAACGCTTCAGAAAGTTTTCCAGTTTCGTACAAAGACCAGTCGCCAGTCTATAATTACACAGAAAATTGAGAAGACAGTATTTGACCACTGGATTTACAAAACTCATTTCAATTTTAAGAAGTGCTTTCTCAAAATTTTAATATCGGATCAACTACTGATGAACACATACATTTTTATTTGAATTATCACTACGTGGGTTATTTAAATCAATGTGATAAATGAGTTAGGTCAAAAGTAATCTAAAAGTAGTCCTATGTATTGTAATGGATTACAATACTAACAACCATTTTTTTGTCACGTAATTTGGAATCAGTAACAGACTACAATTTTTGAAGTAATCTACCCATCACTGACAGGCCAACGCTATCTTCGTATGTATTTTATGAGGTGGCTAATTCGTACAACCTCATATGATTTTGAACGATTTCTGCAACGGTAAAGTTTAGGGGCGGGGTTAGGTGTGGTCCTTCATACGAATACCTACAAAACTGCCACCTCATAAAATACGCACGATTTTTCACAAATCGTATGAATTTGAACGAGTAAGGTTGTACGATTCGTATGAATTGGCCACACTGTCAAAAATATATGAATTGCCATGCTACTGGGTTGGAGAGGCGCATTATGAAAACACTCCTCAGCGCAGTAGATGAGAGTTCCTGGACTGAACTCCCCCCCCCCCCCCAGTCCTGCATAGAGCTACGACATGTTTGAGGCCCGATGGGAAGGCCATTGTTTGTTTAACTACTGTTTTATGGAATACCTAGTGACAGGAAGTTCTTAAAACAGCAGCAGTTACTATTTATATAGTGTCCCTTTTGGAGTATATACCCACTATATCACCTCCTCCCCCTCAACCGCACACAAACCCCACGGGACACCCCAGCACTGAGGAATGCACCCATTCACAAGCTGGTGGCCATCTTGAAGGCTTGCCTCTCACTTCCTGTTACCATGACAACACCCAGCCGCCTCCGCCGGGTGTGAATGAGAGCCGATAAGCGCTCTTTCTGAGTATGTGAGCAGTAATCCCACTCATCCAGCTCATTTTCTAAATTTGTTCAGCCCATTCAGAGTCACAACCACGACGACATTTAGCCGTGTCTGCCTCCTTTATTGCTTTTATTAGTTTGCAGTTCGTCGGCTGCCTGACAGCTAGTAACCAATGTCATCTAATTACTTGGCTCTCTCTGTGCGCCCTTCGAATGCACCCTCAGGTTAGGTTCATACAGAGATCATGAGCAGGTATGTGTAGCGGGGGTGTTATGGAGTGTCATCAGCTGACGGATGTGATGAAAGGAAGGCAGTACTTCAGTTTGAGGGATTAGCGGTTCAATTAGAAGTGGGAGTGTCTGAAACCGAGCATTAGCATATGTGTGTGTGAGTGTTTGCCTATGTGATGTGTGCTCTAACCAGACAATTACTTGTTTTTTTGCAAATGAATGAAGGATTTCAGAGGTTTTAAGAAGAGTTTATTAGCATGAGCACTGCGGTGAATGAGACTTTGAATGAGATTCTGTGTGTGTGTGTGATCTTATTCTAATTTGCAGTAAAAATGCAGTAGGGTCAGGTAATTGTATGCATTTATATTACTGTTCATAGGTTGGGGGTTGGTATGATTTTTAAAGAAAACTGTTTTTAAAATAAGTCTCTTATGCTCACCAAGGCTGCATTTATTTGATCAAAAATACAGTAAAAACAAAGATATTCCTAGAACTGTTTTCTGTTTTAATACATTTTAAAATGTTTTTTTTTTTTCATGTGATGGCAAAGCTGAATTTTCAGCTTCGTGTCACATGATCCTCCAGAAATCATTCTAATTTGCTGATTTGCTGCTCAAGAAACATTTATTATTTTAATTATTATTAATGCTGAAAGTGCTGTTTTTTTATATATGTATATATCTTTTAATTCAATGAATATAAAGTTCATAAGAACAGCATGTACTTGAAATATAACTGATCTGTAAAAAGGAAAGTGTGTGAATTTGTGACATATTTTCAATAACTGAAAACAATAATCAAATTTTGACTTCTCCAGGAAAGGTGGTTATAGAAATGCACTTATATTACAATGGAAATGTATGAAGAAATTGTAAAATTGTAAAACTCATCTTTTTGTTCAAGCACTATTAATTGCAAAAGGTTTGTCAGCTGATTTACTGAAGTTTCTTAATTCAGTGGATTAGGATGAATTTATTGCTACAAATGAAAAGATATTCTTGTTAGGTGTTTTGAAGCATGACTGCTGGTTTGAGCTGGTTTAAGCTTGTTCTTAGTTGGCCATGAACTGGTTTAAGCTGGTCATGTGCTGGTCCTAAGCAACTCGCTCCTGCTATTTTTTGCAGTGTATATGTGTATATATACTCCTTCCTGTCCCACCACAGCACATATGCATACTTCCATGTGTGTATCTCCACATGTTCTCTCACACATGTATCCATGTGAGTGAGTGTGTTGTGATGTTCTCAGCCGCCCGGCGCTATAAATCAGCAGAGAGGCCGACACTGCAGGACCGAAGGAGACTTTACTGCACCCTGTGACTGATGACTCTCTTTACCTGCTTCCTTCCCCTCTTTTTCCCTGGTTTCACATTCACTCACTCTATCACGGATGAGCCCTGTTGTGTCATCACTTTCCAGCTTATCTTTAATGATACCCTGTCTACAATATCCATGTAATGTTCTCCAGAGAGGAAAAGACAGCAAAAAATTTAAGGCTGCCTCATGGTTGCATGTATATGTTACACAGTTGCATTCTGGAAACTTCCTGATCAGGCAAGAATATGTCTGTCTTTAAAGTTCACATATGCATTACATGTGTCCTTCACACAGAAGTCTGTGTACCTAAAAATGTATTATTTTATCCAATATTTATGTGTATATTGGTATTAGAGGATATGCCATTAGCTGAGCAACAAGCTAATTTGAAATCAATTATGACTTTAGTCTCTTGTTCAGAGAATTATTTGTGTAGTGCAAAAGTTGCTGCTCTAGAGTGTTTAGATTCACTGAGCTTATTGCAGTGCATTCTGGGATTGCCTTTTCCCCGAAGGGTAGGCTTCATGTGATGCTTTGGTCAAAACAAGGTATCTTACAAAGTAGTGTAACTTAGAACAACTTTTGAATCAGAAGTGCACCTATAATGCCTTAAATCTGACACTTTCTAGATTTTTAAACAGAACTATCATAGTTTTTACAAAGCAGAGTTGTTTTTGCTCTAAACATAAAGATAGGATAAGGGGAGTAAATAAGTCGAGCACTCTGCAAACTCTGCAGGGAAACAAGTGGGGTTCTGAGTGTGTGTATGTGTATGAATGACTTATGTTTGAGGCTGAAAGAATGTATGTGAGTATGTGTGTGAGAAAGAACAGAGTGCAGAGATGAGTGAATAAGTGAGATGTAACATACTGATGAAATTCCCAGAGAGGCCAAGAATGGATAATACAATTTCAGCACAGTGATGCACAAACCAGATGGGCGGTGGTGGTGGTGGGGGGGGGGGGGGGGGGGGGGGTGTTCAAATCTCTCTCTCTGTCCCTCTCACACACACACACACACCTGTCTGAGTTAAGAGATATATGGCCTTTCTGAGGGATGTTGGTTATGTGTGTTGTACAACAGTAAAGGGAGTTTCTTTACATACTAAACGTACTGTGACTTTCACAAAATGGGTTTAATGTTCAAGAACTGAGCTTAATAATTGAGCATTATATTATATTATATTATACTGCAAATATTAAACCGGGTTTAAACCCAAAATTAGTAATTAATTGGAGCAATTAAAATACAAAAAATAGTACTATATATATAAAAGCATAATTTGTATTTCTTATTTTTAACTTTTTAATTAATTATATTAACTTTGTAGTATTTCTGTTAATTTTTTTTTTCCATTTTGCAAATTGTAAATTTTAATAAGAGTTAAAGCCAACATGAAATTGACTTTAATGCACTTTTCTGGTTTGATGTTTCTATTTGTATTATTTTAAATCGAAAAGTAACAACTTTCTGTGCCTCTTCAAAGACTTTTCTTCTATTGTTGGATTTCGATCCCTCTCCTCTGACCACATAGTGACCAATGTTAATGATCCAATCAATTTCCCATGATAAAATATATAAAGTTTATTCTAATCTACAATGTATATTAAAAGTAACTGTCTTAATATTACTGTTAGAAATTCCAAAAAATTAAATTCCAAACCCGTACAGTAGGATGCGTTCTTCCAGGCAGGATTTAATAAGCTAACCTTTGACACAAGAACGCACATTCCTGTGCGAGGTTGAGGATTCTCCCAGGTTTGATTTAGCTGTGTACTCTGACCTCTGACCTCTAAGTCTAGCCCAAAGCCCTGATGGCACTCTTGCTATCTCTAATGATCTTTTGATAGTGGGAGAGGAGGAGAGACAGTGGAGAATCACAGCCCCCGCTGGAAAAGTCAACACTACCCTGCGTTGCTTTGCAGCTCGTAAACACTCTGCTGACAGTGGTCAGATCCTGATTATCCCGGGACACACTCACACAAGGCAATAAACAGGACCATAGGTTGAGCACCTTACAGAAGGGGCATGTTGGGGATTTCTGATACAGTGGCTAAATGTAAGGTTCTTGAGGTTTAGAGGTGGAATGCAATGGATCTTTTCTTTAAAGCTTTTATTTCTGGGGCTGCTTATGTTTTCCTGTTCCACTAATCACAAAATCACAAAGGAAATGTCTAGGTTATATTTCACTCATACACTGAAAAAAAAAAAAAAAAAGATTAATTGAATTTAATTTTAAGGTAAGTGGTTGCCATCAATGCATTTTAGCTACATTTAAATAAACACATTTAGTTGATTAACTTTCCCTTTTTTTTATTTTTACTTAAATGTAGCTAAAATAAATTGTTTGCAACCACTTACCTTAAACAAAATTAGTATCATTTTTGTCAGTGTAAATTAAAAGGCTTTATTATTTTTTTTTTAAATTACAAACCAAGCATTAAAATAAGCTAAAACAAGAATAAAAAAGTGATTTCTAGACATTTTAATATTTTTAAAATGTGATTTCAAGACTTTCATTTTCCTGTGTTAAAATTTAAATATTAATGCAGCACAATGAGTTTTAAAAATTAAATAATACAATTAAAATCATATAAAATGGCAAAAAATCAATGCCGTATTATACACATAAACGCACACATATACTGTATATACATGCATACATAAAAAACATTGTGCACTAAATATTTATTTAGTTAATCATGTCTAATTTTGAAAATTACTTCATATGATTAAAAATAAGACACACCAACCAAAATATATGTAGTACCACAAATACAACCATAATGTATAAATATTTCATATTTTAAATAATACTTCATTCATTTTTATGCGTTACCATAATGCATATAAGATCATGTTGCAGTGTGGCAATGAAAATTGGAAGAAAAATAGACTTAAAGGTCATGAAAGGAAGGTCCTAAAAGGTCCCAGGTAGGCTACAGTTTCTATTTTTTTAAGCTAAATAAAATTCCTTTATTTTAAATCTGAAGTTCTTATTGCATAGGCTTTAAAACGTCATAGCTAAAGTGGAATCATAAAATAAATGCTTTTCAGAAGCACACATGCATGGCCATCAGAATGGTTTCTCATTCGGAACTGACATGTTGGTATGAGAAACAGAGACTGCAGGGCCAGGGAGGAATCTATGTAGCCGCTTCACTTCCCAGCATGGCTCCGGCCTCTCTAAGTCTCTCACTGCTGTGCCTGACCCCCTCCAAACTCTTTTGTATGAAGACCCCTGCTCCCTGTGGACTGCCCGCTTTCTGGTCTTTCACATGAGACTGTGTCAAATTATTCCCCTCGAACCCCCCCTCCATGCCTCTGAGCCCACCACGCAGTAGCTCTCTCCTTCTCACGTGCACACACACACACCCACCGGCCTGAAACACAAAGCCAGAGGAAAAGAGGGCAAAACAGAGGTAATGAACTAGAGCGAGAAAGGTCTCCGGGCTGAACAGAGAGATGTTACATACATGACCTGTGTGTGGAGAGGTCTACACCTACTCTCCTGGAGTCTGGTTCACGCGAACACCTTTGATTTCATTCCAGGACCTGATGAATCCATGCAGCCCAATACAGAGGCCTTTAGATCCAGCGCAGGGTTCACGGACAGCCTGCTGCTCTTGGCTTGGGCTGAGTTTTTCTCTCTGACAAAATCCCATTCAAGAAGGCCAAAGCTCTGTGCTAAGGTGCAGAGAGATGAGAGGAATGGAACTACATAAAATAAATTACATTTAAATATATATTACAATAAAAAAGTTATTTTAAATTGTAATAATGATTCACAATATTACTGTTTTTACTGTATTATCAAAAAAATAAATGCAGCCTTGATGAGCATAAAAGACTTCTATATAAAAACAAATCTATATATTTTTTAATTAGAATTATTCCAAACTTTTGACTTTTCACCACATTTCTTCTTGTGTTTATTTAACATCTGTGTTTTTTTTCTGAATGCAGCATTCTGCATACAAAGTTCTTTATTATTTCAAAGTTTATGAAATGCATTAACATTCAGGTTAAAAAGAAATCTCGAGTATAATAACAAAAAAACTTTTGGAATGAATATTTATATGCGAGGATTGATCTGGTCATCACTACAGATAACACTCAACACTCACAGCATGGGACGAGTTACATGCCAAGTATAATACTTGTTCAATAACTAACCACAGATATGAGCAATAACAACAGTGATGCAACCACCACTAAAAAGTTTCAAAGATATGCTTATTTCACAGTATTTCATATTGATAACAGCTGTAAATCTGTTTCACATAAAAATCAAAAGGGAGAAAAGTGGGACGCCGAGGGCATGTTGGCATGTCCAGCTCCTCTCAAGCAGAATAGAAAGCAGCAGTTGTCAGATAAGAGGGCCTCTACGCTCCAACAGCTCTCTCTCTCTCTGGGGTCAGGAATCTATAGGCTCTTCAGCTTGGCTGAGACCACAAACGGCATGTTTCTCTGCAGACTTTGGAGAAACTGAATCACACCTTCCACCAGAATGGGCTGTCAGAAGGCAGACAGCACCTGCTGTCCACCGGTCCGGGTGGGCCGTCCCATCACTGGTCTTGTCCAATGATCACATGCGCAAAGGTGATTATGTTATTTACACATGCCTATACACAGAACAGATGAGCACACACAAGCTCAGGCACCAAGTACACACACACACATTAACCAGCCAGCCATTCCTCCCACACCTGAACTTCTCCTCACACACACCCTCATCTCACAAAGTGCTGAGGAAATAGTTCCAGCCAAACAACATAAGCTACGTCCAACCAACGGTCCAGAGGCCAAAATGACCCACAGTATGTATCTACTCAAACAAGGCACAAACACACTCGTTTTTAACAGGCATTTTGTTCTCAATCTATGTATGGTCTTTTAAAACTCTGTCCTTTTTTGTGACTGTCCTTGTCTGTGAATGACTGAGGAATGTGCTCTGTACAAATATATCACATTCTTCCTGAAAACCCCAGCATTGCCAAGGATTATGGAGGCATGCAAACAGACACACCACCTGCCAATCGCACCAACATCTGTCTCAGTAATGCTTGGAAAAACTGCCCTTTTTACACAGATTTAGAGCAATGTGTGTGTGTGAGGGGGGGGGGGGGGGGGGGGGGGGGGGGGGTTACAATATTTGTACAAATGTTTCTTGCTGTTAATATCTGTAATGATTATTTTTCTCTTCAAGACTTTTGAAACATTTTTAGACTTTCAGACAAGGCCAAACACTTTTCTAGTTAAAAGTTACATGAATAACTGTATCGCAATTTAAATTCCAAAATTCTCAGTTCAGTTCAAAATTGCAGACAGGTAGGCTAAAAAGTAAATAAGTAGAAAAAAATAGTCTATAGATAGATTTTTGATTTTAAAAATGCATAGGTAAATATTGTATTAACATTAATAAATGTTAATAAATGCTCTTAAAATATCTGTTAACTCATGTAGTTAATGAAACATTGCTACAATTAAATCTTTCAATTAAACATTTGTGACCCTGGACCACAAAACTAGTCATAAGGGTCAATTTTTTGAAATTGAGATTTATACATCACCTATCACCTGACCTATCCTAACATAAACAAGCTTCCCATTGATGTATGGTTTGTTAGGATCGGACAATATTTGGCTGACTATTTGAATATCTGGAATCTGAGGGTGCAAAAAAAATCTAAATATTGAGAAAATCACCTTTAAAGCTGTCCAAATGAAATTCGTAGCAATGCGTATTACTAATCAAACATGACGTTTTGATATATTTACAGTAGGAAATGTACAAAATATCTTCATGGAACATGATCTTTACTTAATATTGTTTTGGCATAGAAGAAAAATCTATAATTTTGACCCATATGTATTGTTGGCTATTGCTACAAATATATCCGTGCTACTTATGACTGGTTTTGTGGGCCAGGGTCACATTTTTCATTTTAATTTGGTTTACAAATATTATATTAAAATTAAATAACTAAATATTACTTAACTAAATGTAAATAAATGTTAAAGTGAAAAGAATTCCAGTTAGAAACAAATTCAGGCTGAGGATGATTGTGGTTGTAGGGGTGCAGGCGGGTGTGTTGGTAATATTCATTAGGTACACACACACACACACACACACACACGCACACAGCAGCAGTAGGGCAACCCCCTGCAGACTGAAGCTCTGCCCTGCTGCTGTGGGGCTGGAACATTCCTGCTCTGACGAGCTGCTGAGCAATATGATCCCCTCTCTCTCTCCGTGTGTGTAGAAAAAGACAGCAGCAGCAGCAGCAGCAGCAGTAGTAGTAATAATAGTAGTAGAGAGAGGGAACGTGTGCAGGGAAAAGAGAGGATAGAGTAGGGTTCACCTACTACGAACTTCACCGGGATCTGAAGGTTTGAGTACGTACTTTGACTCCGCGGTGTTCACGCGTCTGGGACAGAAAGCCAGTGAAACGGCGTATCGTTATTATTTTTCCCCCCCGTTGTTTTGCACTTTGCGCCCGCGTCTAATGGAGGGCCCCGTGCGGATCTGCCATCAAGAGAATGTGTTTCACTGCTAGAGTGTCCGGCTGCAAGCAGCTTTTGCCCTCCTGTGAAAGGTAAGAAACTTCAGAGAGTCTTCGCCCACCGCGGCGTGCTGTGAGAAGTGTAACAGTGTAGCAGTTCATGTGTATTCACTTATTTTTTCCTGCACGAGACGCAGCTGTCAGCACCGCAGACATCATACATGAGGAGAAAGTGTAAAATGCCAAGTGTTCAAAATGACTTGTTTTGTTCGGGAACGCACGAGGATCCTTGCTCCTTCAGACTTAAGTGTGCAGAAGGTTTTACACCAAACTCGACTTCACTGTAAACTGTCTAGATGCCAAAGCGTAATGCATAGATGTACCAAGTGAAAAAGTTTTGTTTGGGCAAACATAAACAACCCTTTTCCCAAAATGTAAAGAGTGTAGAAATAATGTGTTAAAGGGCGTATATACAAAAGTGCAAAGAGTAGAAACAATTTTTAAAGACTGGAAACAAAATATCCAAGTAAATGCAAAATTGTTGTAGAAACAACGTTTAAAGTGTATAACAAAGTTTTAAAATTTTGAACAATTTTAAACAACAGAGTATGATGTGAGGAAACAGATTATGAAATAAAGATACAAGTTTACAAAATCTGAGCGTAAACGATTTTGTGTTGGAATGCACGAACACTCCTTTTCCCAAAGTGTGTTGAAACAAAGTATCTAGAAGTGGCAAGCATAAGAAACTCTCTGTCCCATGAATGAAACCATTTCAGTTTTCCTTGAGTTTCTTTTTTCTGACAGTGACTTTAATCATAACTGTAACTGTATAAACACAACATGATGTTCCTGTTGGCCTTGGAGGCGCTTATAGAGTTATCTCAGTAAATATGAAAAGATTAAAACCATCAGACAAGTTTTTCTCTGACACGTGTTTTGTTAGGATTGTTAGTCTGGTCATAAACTCTGGAGTCTCTTATAGGAAAGTTTTGGCTGTTAAATGCATGTTTATGTATGTAAATGCAACTTTTTCTAGTGGTGTGCATAATCACTTAGCGTGTTTTTAGTTGGCTTTTCTCTGAAATGTCTAAGTTGACATTCACTTTATGTGATTTATGGATTTCTAATTGCATGTCTTTATTAAAAAATGGTAATTTCTTCACAGTTTGATGATAGCTATTGATGAAAACAAACCCCTCAGTGTGTATTAGTCAGACCCCAGACACTCGGCTCTTTGAAATGAGATACCTGTGAGACAGAATCCATGTTTTTTTTGTTCTGGAAAATAAATAGCACTAGACTGAATAAATTAGAATCTTTCACAGAATAGATAATCCACAGAATGGGTTATTTAAGAGTTGCATTTTAAATAGCATAAAATATGTAGTTGACCTGATGACCAGCTCAATTTCAAAGTTTACAGATCCAATTTAAGTGTTTGAAAATATTCTTATTAGTTGTGGATTAAAATATAGGTTAGTATTGTAAAGATGCAACAGGTTGTGCCAGAATGAGTAATTTTTTTACTAATTGGGGAATTGCTATTCTAAGTATATGAACAGATTTAAATATGCTTTTGCAAGCCTTTTGAAAAGATTTCCTTTTGAAAGGAAATGTGTCTGGATGAAAACCTCTCAGCTCTCAGTTTAAACCAACCCAAATTCATATTAAATGTCTCGTAATACTCACTCGTACGATGTATCTTGGGTCTATTTATTTAAATGCATAAGCTTTTGTAGGTGATTAAAAAAAAATAGTTTATTTGCACACTGATGTTTATGATTCCGGCAGCAGATAGAGGTTTGTATCTGTGTATTGTTCCTCCTGTGGGCGTAATGACTCTTTTGATGTTCTGCTTCTAAAGAGGCGTAAATGGATGCCTACATTTGGCATGTGAGTGTCTTTTGTGTGATCAGAGAGGTTAGGACAACATGACTGCTGGGTAACAAAGCCCTCATGCTTTCTGCTCGGGAGAGAAAGAAACCGAGAGATCTCAAGATTCCGGCACAATACAAGTTTTAAGAAGTGCTTTCCAGGAAAAGCAAGTGTAATGATTGAATGTAAGAATGTGACTTCTTTTCATTTTCGCTACATTAACAGCTTTTTACCACCTCATGCATTTAGCCGAAAATTGCTATGCAGTTACGCTGCAGTGTTTTATGGGACGTGTGAAAGGCGTAGACAGAGGATGAGAGACAGTAGGACAGCGGAGTGAACTTTTATCATCATGTCTTTATTTTTGTCCAGGCAGGAATGTTGAGCTCGGTCACGTATAATCCGACTTGTTCTCTTTCACCTGTTGGCTTTCTCTCTCTAATTCTTCAGACGATCTTGTCAGAATAAAATATGGCGAGAAAGACAACTGTGCTGATGGATTAAACATATGCTTATCATCATAATCACTACACAACAAAATCTCATTTTGCACAGTTGGAGCTCTGGTTAGAGATAAAACAATGTTTAGAGTTCATAACCGCAAATATATGGTGTATATGTACAACTTGAGTTGGGTTTTAAAGTATATTGTGGTGGTAGAAGTGCCATGTCACTGTGCAGTTCAGGATGTCTCTAACAGCTTTTCCAAAGAGTTGTGTTTTAGTGTGACAAAATGCTACTGTAATGCGCACACAGCTTTAGAACTGAGTGAGTGGATATTAATAATTAACAATAATTAAACATCATATGTAGCAGCTGAATTTAATGTAAATGTACCTTTTCAATTTGAATTCCTTTTTTTTTTTTTTTTTTTTTTTTACATTTTTTAAATAAATAACCGTTTAATTTTTAAGAAACCCTTGTTGTTTTGTTGCCAGAAAAATACAGCTGTGATAAAACAATTGGATGGTTATGTATTTATGAAAGATAATACCCCTCTGTGTAATGTCAGTGTAATTACCTACTTTTCTTTAGTAACTTGTACCATAGCTAACACTACAGTTTGCCTAACACTTAACTGTAGTTTAACTGCTTTAAATTTAGTAGTTTGAATCTTGGGAAGCTACATTTTGTGTAGCTTGTATGAAATGTATATGATTATACTGATGATGGTGATGTTTCACAATCACTGTTATTTTTCTATCAGCTTAAAAAGAGAAGGATGAAAAGAAAATTTCCTGTCTTTTTCCTCCAGTAGCTTTGATCATTTACTGATAGTGTTTATTAAGCTACCACTTCTCAGATGGGATCTCCGTTTTCTGTCTGCTACTAGAATGTAATGATGCCCGTATGCTTCCACTGTTTCAAACAGACTTTTCTTACATAGGGGCTGCACTTAGAATCTGGTAGAGTTGACGTTCCAGAAAACATCATCTTGAATATTTTTCATTGAGACTTTGGGCCACAGGTGGGTACCTTCAGAGAATCCACGCTCAGTTTTGTTTTGTCCTGGAGGGGGACATGCGAGCATTTCCCTGATTGCTAGTGTCTGAGGTCACTCTTTTTGCACAACTTTCTTTCTAGATAAGTTAGATCAAGAAGTAGGCCTACTTATTGCTTTTGCTTCCCCATTTTGTTTCTTTGCACATTTGTCATCAAGCCCTCTTGGTTTCCTAATTAAACGACTTGATGACATTTTGTGATTGTAAAGTCATGACCCATCAGCGTTCTTTCGCTAATTACAAGGATTTATAAATCATTAGCAGGGCATTGGTTATCCAGTACAGAATGGAGCTAAACGCTGCAGTTCTATTTAGAGTGCTAGAATAATGTTTGGCCGTTTAGAGGGTTCTGGGTAATGATAAACACATGGGGCTGTTGAAAAGGTATGCTAAGTGGCCAATTTGAATGTAAGCGTGTGTAATGATTCGGACCCGGTGATGGCCTTTCCAGTCATTTTGGTGGTCTGTCGTAGTTTGTCGCACTTTGTGAGTTGGAAACACTGCTTTAGATCAATACATGGGCAAGCAAAAACCCTGTCTCGGTAGTCAGGACTGTGCTCGTTGAGAGAGATCAGTCTGGGGCGGAAGAGGCAGGCGAGTTTTCATAGAAGTGGATTGAGCAATTCAGATGAAGTTTCATGCTTTTTTCAAAATTCCATCTGTGTGTGTTTGGGCTGCGGGCAGGATAGAATGTAAATGCACATTAAAAGTGAGCGATGAATGTGTTTGAGTAGCTTTGAGCAGCAGTCCAGGCGTGTTGGCGTGGGAGACTTGAACGAAAGAGAGAAAGTTGGTGTATTTAGGGAGTCATCCTCTGCCCTGCCTCTGTTGCCCAACAGATGTTAGGCAGCTTTCTCTTTACCCCCGCCCTGGGCAGGGAGGGATGAAAGTGATTTTGTAGGGCTGTGTGGTTTGAAGGTTTATTTAGTTTGGGGCGATGATCTTTGCTCTCTGCACCATTCCAAGATTAGCCATTGGCCGTAAATGGCGAGATGACGTAATACATTTTCACATTGGACTGGACAATATTTCTAAATAAATAAATATCTTTAAAATATATTTTAATATTTGTAGCCAAAATACATTGTGAATATATGGTGGATATTCAATAAATCGCCTTACTTTCATTCCATGCAGACAGGACAGATGTGGTCATGCGGTGTGGCAAGCATTCCGTCACACTGCATACATAATAGGCCCCATTCTGATTAGAGGAACCACCAAACAAATTTGAGGTTATTTGTAATTGAGACCATGACGTCTGATTTCGAACAGTATAAAGGATTTCATAGAGGTGGAAGATTTGATGATGGTACATCACTTATACCATAACTACAGTGATACTGAGTTGATCCACCACCCAGAATAATTGCCTTTAATCCCTGAAGTCCAGGTCTCATTAGTTCGGGTTAGCTGACAGCCGTCGTCCTTCTGGAGTGCCGTAGGAACTGGAGACGGATTACGGGCCCTGGTATTGGTGATGGATACCATCCAGCAGTTATGTACATCGGGTGAATGGTATATCGCACAGGTTTTGTTTCTGGCTCAACAGATTGTAGCAAATTTTGCTGCAAAAAGATGATCCTAACGCAGTGGAATTCACTAGACGCCAAGGTCGTCTCCCACTGATCAGAGGCAACAATAAGAATTTGTTTCTCGTGATTCATTGCCCATCATACTTTTAATGTCTACAGAAAATGTAGACACATCCTTAAAATCTACTCCCTAGTTTTTGTGCATGATTAATTGGCTTACTGCACAGAAAAAACTATGCTTTTGGATCACCTATGAGCCAGATTTCAAAATATTTTAATCTCCAGCTTTGTCATTGTCCTTTTCTGGCACTGCAAGGACAGAACTAAAAGAATTACAGCTTTTATCAGGATCATGGAAAGTAAATTATGGCTACCATCAACTCCAGTAGTCTAGCTTTTAGCATGCATCAAAGATGTACTTTGACTCTCGTATGTAAGTTAACAGCACAATAGTACAGGAAGTACTGGTGAAGGGTTGTAACGGTATGAGATTTTCACGGTATGATAATCGTCTCAGAAAATATCACGGTATCACGGCATATATTAAACAATTCTTATCAGTAACAATGACTGTTAAAAGAATAAGAACAAATTATTTGAGTGAACAAATCCTTTATTACAACAAACTTGAAACCATTTTAATGAAAGTATTGATGTCTCCCTTCTGAATTTTTTTTTATAAATTTCATTTCATTTTAAATAAACAATTAAAAAATAAAGCTATTCACCGTATGTATATCTATATCACACTTTAACATTTTAAGTATTTTTTTTTATAATGTTATCATATGAAAATTGAACAACTTTTATTTTTGGCAAAGTTCTGCACAACATGGACAAACATGATATTCATTAAAAAAATGTTTAAATTCATTATTATAAAGAATTTTATTGTTGTTGTTATTATAACTTTGAAGTACATTGTACAATGCTAATACATTTGTCATAATTTCAAGTTAAATATAACTTTTATTTTGACGGGTTGTAGTGGTCCATTGAGTTTCGGAGTGTATTTTGACAATGGTTTTTCTCAAATAAAACTAGAAAATGTTTAAGTTTTCTCTCAGAGCAGCTCTGCCGATGTTCATGTTTATGTAGATGCTGAAAACACCATTAGTGTTTATTAGTGCCACTCAGAGACATGCAGAAACAATAAAATTATCTATATAACAGTCTCTTTGCACTTTAATATTCACAGACACAAATCATATCTACTTTTGATTTATCCATCCATCAGATTGCGCGTTTTACGTGACATTCTCGTTATACTGTAATACGTTTTTATAAACGCAACATAGCTTTATCTGCACGGAGGGATGGTGTCTGCGAATATGAGCGAACATGCTGAGTGTATTGCCTGCTTTTGCAGCCACTTTGCATCCACATTTACAAATTGGATCCGTCCTCAAGGACAACCTCAAGGACAACCAAATCCAAAACAGTTTTATTGTGTGTTGTGCTTTGCGACTACACATGTTTCTTTGAAGAATGAGTATATTTTCACCCTGATCTAATTTTGATTTTCTGTGACATTTGAGATTTTTGTTTTAACCAAGTGTTTAAAGGAGCTTCTGATTTGTTTAAGAAACCTCAAGTGTCTTTTAAAATAATTAGTGTGTCAGGTATTAGCTAAATTCTAATCCCCAAATAAGCATGTTTTTATGACAATTATTGCTCAGGAAGTTGTTTTATGGAATTATGCACATTTAGCTGTTGTTAGTCAAATAAACCCAATTGACTTTAATGTTTGGGGTGAACTTCTGAACTTTACACATTGCTGACAGTTCCCGCATTTAAAAAAGACAGGGGAGCCCTGACCCTGTGCAGAATGTAGGAGGGGTTTTCTGCATCCTCAGCACCTTCCTGTTTTCAAGATTCATTTCTTCAAGACTTCCTGAACTGCCCCTTTCTTCGCCAGATCCTGTTCTAAGTCCAGCATTAAGAGCAGCCAGAACGCTTCCTTGTATCTTTCTTCTTTTTTTTGTTTTTTTTTACTTTAGTACGAGCACAGCAATACGACGGCGTTCTATTTCAAACACTGCTGCCCATAAGCGACATCTGACATGGGTTTTCTGTGTAGCCCAGTGCCCAAGCCAGGCAACAGATCAGCAGGACTATATTAAGGCAAAAGCAGCCACGGTTGGCTCCCCCTTGCTCCTGACAAACAGACTGTTTGTTTGGAAGGGCTGCATAACTGGTGGATCAGAGCCTGAGGCACTGTGGGTAGTACTACTGTGAGGCCTGTGGTTGTAAGTGCCATTTTGAGCCTTGCAATGCGGGAAGAGGCAGCCCCTCTGGAGAACAAAGTTAAACGGTCATTTATAGAGTATTTTTCAACTGCTTGAGGAAACAGGAATTAATTACAGGGGTAAGCCCAAAGAAAGCCCTGCATTGTTACGCTTCTGACCCATCTCTTTAGAACAACCCAGATTAGATTAAGATACAGGATGGGAGATGCACAATATTTATGATTCTCGGACAAACAAGCTTCCTGGTCTGTGTCTGTAAAACCTTATCCATTGGTGCTCTGAACGAGGCCTTTTATAAGCTTCCCAAATCTGTTGTGCTTGTGCTACCGCTCTCTTTCCAATGGTGGGAAAGTATACTGGAAATGTAGTGAGTGCAAGCTGTATTATCATTTATTATTATTTTGACATTTTATTAAGGTTATGTTGATCTTTGCACCGTCTGATGCCACTGCCTCGAATCTGCTCGCCTTCAGGATAAGAGAACAGCTGAAGCCTGAATATGATGGAGACTTCAACGTTTGTTGAACTCACACCACACAATTTGTTTTGTTATTTTGGAAGCACTGGAAAACATGACCTCTTGGCTTGCAGAGGGCTACAAGACAAGACAGATAAACATTTAGACAACCTAAATAGATTCAGTCAGAGGCAATGTTTGGAGTGGATATTTATTTCAGAGCCCTCAAGCTTGTACATACAAGGCAGAGAGTTGGCCTTATGTTTTTGGGGGGTTTTCAACACACTCAGAAAGTATAATTCAGCCTTCACAGCCTCTTACAACTTGTTTGTTTTTGTTCTGAGGTTAATTTTTCAATTTTGAAAACCCAAGAGTTGAAAAGGCACAGCATTATACATTTAAACTAGTCAAACATTCACAATGAATCTTGATCATTTTTATCTTTAAATTTTTGAATGTTAGAGTGATGTTTCTGGTCTTCATTATTTGCCAGTGAAGATTTCAAATCCTGCTGTCATCTTGTTTTTGTTTTGTGCATGCTTTGAATAGCAACTTCAAATATATGTCCCTGCCCTGTGAGTGCTTTTGGTCGGAGGCCAAAGACCTATCGGCGGGACACTGAGCAGGACCTGTTGTGTAGCTGTATGTCCAGCTTAGTTGCCATGGTGATGGAGAGGTGATGGAATCCAGGAGGGCGAGGGAGGACTGAATCTGAGCTGAAGCAGAGATAGGAAAACCACTAGCTGCCTCCAACTTTTCTGCAGCTGTCATCCTTTCAAAAACTGGACTCTGTCTTTAAATTTGCAAGAGCATCTAGAGGGAATTGGGTACAGTCAAGATTAAAACGTGCATTTCTTACTTGAGCACCACAGCTCGATGTGTTTGGAACGTGTGCATATAACTAGGCCATGGCTCTGACATGTTACTGTTTTCTCAAGTCAAAGCTTTTGGAATTTGAGCGCTTGGCATCTACCAGAGAAGTCATCCAATGCTCTGCCGACTCTAACCGCCTCACATACACACTCGTTCTCATCCTCCACTGCTTGGCTGATGAATCAGACACTCTTGGCACAGCCTGCCTATCAACTTTGTCTCTCAGCACACCCTCTGGGCAGACAGAACCGCTGACTCTCATGTCTGAAACATTCCTCCTCTCCATTAGAAGTACCCTTCCTGTGTGCAAACGTCCCCTCGAGGGTTCTGATTAGCTGTGAACTCAGCTGGAAGGATATTCTGTAGCTCCCACAATACCGTGGGTGTTGTTAGTTATGCGTGTTGCTTTTCTGCAGTTTTGGCTTCAGCCTTGTGCGGCGGGATACCCTGAGATCCATTTCCAGTGTCCGAGACGACCCTATTGAGTTTCAGTCCTCTGCCTAATCCCTGTTGTTGAAAACCTTGGGAAACGGCCCCCTTACCTCTGCACCCCTCCTCTGTCTCCACCTCCTCCTCCTATTCCCAGGCAAACAAGACGCCACAGAACAAACTCCAATTAAGAGGGTTCTTCTGTACTGTACTGGGGCTAAGGGTCTCCCTCCCACCCCGTCTCACCAGGCGATCTGTGTGTGGAGTGTTTGTGACCAAGGCCAAGCAGCCTGGGGCAGGAATTAGCACTGTCTCCCTGGTCTGAGGCCTGGCACTCATGGGAAGGAGGTGGAGGTACACTGGGTTGTTTCTGCTGAGAATCCCCCCCGGGAGGAGAGAGGCGGGAAGGAGTTGTGTGTGTTCTTGGTAAACAGTACTTTGTTAGAGGTGACTGTCTGATCCCTGGGGCCTCGGTTCTTATTCCTGTCTTGTCCCCTCCCCTCCAATCTTTCCTTTTACCGTTAACTATGCCATGGTCATCCAGGGTGTGCCCCGTCACCCCACGAGCATCTCACCCCAGGAAATGTATGCGCTGTTTAGACTCTGATACAATTTCCTGTCAACAGAGACAAGCTGGGTTTTACAGCTAGGGGAGGCTGGTCCTGGGAAATAGCATCAAACTCCTGATGTAATGCCTCTTCACACACATACATACTCACCGACTCTTTCACTAAAGAGAGCAGTTGAAGGTTAACCTCTGTTTGCCCTTTCTTTTGTGCCTTCTGGATGCAGATAAGCGCTGCCTAACTGCAGTTTGATTTCCATCTCAGCTCATGGTAAAAGAGAGCAAATTCTCCCTTTTTAATGCTTAGTACCTTACAGATGTCTCTGACTCTCTCTCCTGTTCCTCTTCCTATCTCTCTCTCTTTTTAATAATGTCTGCTCCCTTTAATCACTGCTCAGTTCAGAGGCCCAGTATTTCCATTCATTAGTCCCATCTGCATGGCCTGGAGCTGCCCTCATTCCTGCCACTTGGACCAGTAGTAGCCTGTTATAGCCGAACTTGGGTCATCTGTACTGGGCCTTGGTTCCCACCCCCTTTTCCAGTCTCTTAGCCTTTCTCCCTTTCCTTTGCTTGCCAGGTCTCTCTGATTGCACCAAGTCAAGCCATTGTACTGTCAGTTGACTGGGAGGATTACAAGCAAGGTTCAGACAGTATGAGTTTGTCTGTCTGGCATTATCTTAAGAAATGAGCTGAGGTTTGGCAAGTATTCACCTCCCGATGAATCCTTTTTTTCCCCCTACTGGCACTCCCTTCCTCTCACTCTCCTACCTCCTGTGCTTCCTGCCTCAGTTTTTGTTTTCTCTCACTTACTTACTCCACCTCTCTAATTTTGTTATTTTTCTTTTTCTTTTCTTTTTGTAGCCTCTGTACTTTGTTTTTCTCCTTCATCTCTTTCTCTTTCTGTGGAATGTATGGAGAGAGGCTCCTCTGTCAGGGTTTGTGGGGGGCGAGTGTGGACAGGTTCAAGAAACGGCAGGACTATCAACCTTACCACATAGGGTCAGATCAGACTATCAGAAAATATATTCACTCACTCTTCTGCTCCTTTTACGGTTTCACTGCCTTCTGTCGTCTGTTTTTCAGTCTCACTTTTTCTCGTTCTGGTGCCCCTCATGTTTCTGCTGCTTTTTGTGTCCTTATTTTCTGCATTGCCTAATAACCATACCCATACAACTCATTTGTTTGTTTAATAACTTTTACTGCTAAGGTTATTTGTTTCTTATGCAGGTCTCTACTTTTGTACCAGTTGTGACCTGTTCTTCTATAGCCCTGTGGGGTCTTTTGTCCGTGTTTACTCAATATGACAGGGATCTGGGCAGAGGGCAGATGACACTTCAAGCACTGCCTGCAGAGAAAGACTCATTCTAGTTCACACCTTTTTTTTATAGGACTGCAGGTGCCACTTCCCGCCACCTTTGTACACACATCTAGGGGCTTGTCAGACTGTTTATTTTCCTTGCTGTCATCTTGTTATTTTCTGCTTGCACTGCATCCATCTTTCTGCAAGATTGCCCCAGCATTCCAACAGAATGTTATTGCAGAGGCTATGTGTCGTATACTGATATGAGGGTATCAGATCTGAGGGTATCAGATATGAGGCCCCAGATTTTTTTTTCTGTGGATACTCTGTACTGCACATTAATTAATGGCTGGGAGCGTCTTTGTACAACTGCAGAATATAGCATTTTTAAGGATGGATGCTCTTAGACATTCCAAGTCTTGTTTTCCTTCCCAGCACTTTGGCAGGATCTCAGGTATGACCCTGGACTTGCTCCCCAATTCCAGAGAGAAAACAAAGGAAAAACAGTTTTTACTCTGACAACTGATAAGGTTAGATTTATGATCATCAACTGCCTGTGGGTTTGTTGGACTGCTGTTTGATCAGGCTCTTTGGAAGCCTCTCAGAAAAACACTCAGTATGTGTGAATCTTCTCTTCTGACTTGAGAAAGTCCTCAATCAAGCTTGTAAATGTAAAAAGGGAATAGAGAGAGGCGTGCTGGAGAAGTCTTCTGCAACATTTGGAGACTCTGGAGTAGCATGCTGGCCAAATACCCCTGATGACGAGCATATGTTTTGTTTTCAACCAACATGGAAATTCAGGATGGTCTAAGCTGATCGTTTCAACAGGAAAACTCTGGACATCAGCTGTGCAACATTACCAATACCCTTAATCTTAAAGTCTGTAATAGAGCTAAACATGAAGCTAACAAGAAAATTCCATGTCTGTTAATGTTTCTGTTTAGGATTTCTGGGAAATTCAGCCAAATGTATCTCCTGATTGTAGATTGATCATGATTCTAGTTGGTCAAAGCTATTTCATACTTTTAAGCAGATTCATCTTCCAAGGATTGGATTGCCAAGAGTAAAGCTTTCTTAGTCATAGGTTCCATAGCTTTATTAGCAAGCATTCTTGCTCGAGTCATTGGTAGTACAGTGATTTTACATAAATAGAGGCGCTGTCAGGTTAATGTTTGTAATTCTCTCTGTTTGTTAAACCCTTGCTTCATTTTGCACTGTTTTCCCTTTGCCTCTTCTCTTTTGATGTGGCCTGTATGATGGAGATCTTCAGTAGGTATAGGGGACTTCCCTTCCCTTCTACTATCAGACATGTCTCAGCACTCTGCTACCCGCTCTCTCTCTCTCTCTCTCTATACTTATATCTCTGTTATTGAAGGCTCTAGACTGCTCCAATTCCCTGCTGTCTCTCTTGCCTGCATATAGTAGTAGCTGCCTGTCTCCCTCTCTCTGATGGAGGACAGCAGATATCCTACAAAGTGTCTGTCTGCCCTGAGCCTAGTACATACAGGCGGATGTCAAAAGAAAGGCAAAGAGATAAAATACAGGAATGATGCTTGTGTTTCCTCATCATGCCAGATCTGTTGCAGAGATAGCAAGAGGCACAGCGTCACTCCTCACCATTGATATCTTTATCCAGGGTTATACCCACCCCTCCAAGGGTGCATACCATCACCTTCTATGTACACATGGGGCGATGTTGCCCATCTTTACCAGTGTTTCATTCAAGGCTGTTGTTATTGTTGTAATTATATATTATTATTCTGGGAGTGAGAAGATTGTTTCCACTGATGGCATAGGGGCACTGCAGAGGGCTTGTTGGGACTCGTGGACAAGACACGTTACCCTTAGAGTCCTTGGGCTGAAGAACCATGCACACACACGTTTATAGCCAATGCATATATATTTACTTTTGAGATCTGCTGAGTTTATTACTAATCTTTGTAAGGTTTCTATGAAATCTGTTTTCAAAAGTGTGTATTTATTAAACGCCCATCTGTCTTGTTGCCTCCTTGCCTACCATTCTGTATTTTGTGCTTGCCAAGTGCAGACCTTTTTATCACCCTGCTTTTTTAAGTGGGCGGGGCCACAACTGCCAGACACCTGCTGACTTTCTGCTCTCTGGTGACCCTTGACATTTGGCTTTAGAGGGGGCGTGAGCAGGAGGCTGGGAGAGTTTATTATTTCCTGTGTTTCCTACTTCGTCTTCCTCTGAGTGGTCCTGCAGGGGGCGGGGGAGATATGTAGGCATGTGCATGTTTGATGTTTGCAAAGAGTGTTTGTAGGTCTCACTGCAGCTAAAATGAATGATGGGATAATAGATTCTTTCAGAATGCAACTATTAACTAGATTTTTATGTCCAGCACTCGTCCAAAGGTGTTGTGGGTAGTTGCAGCATGGTTGCTAATATGCTTTTGTTTTAGCATAATGTTATGGTTCCCAGGGCATTGTTTTGGTGGATTCTAGGGTGTTTTGAATGGTTGCTAGGTGGTTGACCAAAAAGACCCCTCCTGACTTTGGATCCAAGCTATAAGTCTGATTTGTGCTTCCGTGTAATGGGATTTTTCTTTTTGCTCATTTTATTGTTCATCAGTTAAGTCAGCTGTCAGGTTTTTAACACACTATAAGAAATGGTAGCTAGTAATGCCACATATTATAGCAAGCACTGCTCAAGAAAAACGTTAAAAAGGAATAAGCGACACAAGAGAAGGATTTAGTATGCTTGAATGTGAGTAAATTTGAGCGTGTGTGTCCTGTCACAGACTTGTTCAGCTTTAGTGGTCTCACCCAGACATAACCTTTTTAATTTGACCCAGTCGAGTGGCCTGTCCTTTGGGCCGGGCACAGAGCCCCATGGCACCCACAGTGTGAATATCACAGCTGGGCGGCCATTGTCCAGCAGCCACCGGCCCAAACTACACTCACAGACCAGGAGCCTGTGATCAAAGGCCCTCCGGATTAACGCCGCCCAGATACAGAGGACTGGCGCTAGGGGAGGGATGGGTTCAAAAGCAAAGAGGAATGCTCCTAATTACAATCCTTTCACTCTTTTCCGTGTCTCACCCTTTGGGCGCTCCCCTGGTCTTTCTTTTAGGGCGTTTGAGACTGTGTGTGAGTGTGTGAAAGCCATGTGGAGGCTCTTTAGGCTACAGTGAGTCTGTGAGAAAGCAGTGCACTGTGACAGGATAGTGATATTAAGAGTAGACCACAAGCAGACTCTTCAAATGCAGTCCATCGGAGACGGGCAGAAATGAAGGGGCAAAAGAGCGCAAGGGAGAAGAAGGATTGTAGGTTGAGGGTGGGTGAGGGGGCGTAGAAGTTCAAGAATTTCTGTTTCACCGGAGAAGCGCTCTGTGGGAATGGGTCGTAGATCAGCAGAAAGAAATTTCTCTTTGGGGGAAGGCTGTACGAGATCAAGGCATGTGTAAGGGGAAGTGTCATAAAGTAAAGGTTACTGAAAGTGTTGTTTAGGATTAACTGTGAAATGTTACGTTTTTTTAACTCCTACAAGCTGTACTCCTCGACCAGCTACAGATAGAAGATGAGAACAGTGCTATCTGTAGAAAGAGTAGGCCTCTGGGTAAGTTTTATTATTGGTACTTGTTGAGGCATTCCTACTTTAGCAATCTGAGCAAACACCTAAGTAATACACTTCTTTGCATCCGTTGTCATTTGCCTTATAGTCATGAATGCTACATTCATGGGGAGGAGATGTGCTGTGGCCTTTCAAGAGATTTTTCTTTTTTTTTTTGGTGGTTTTAACATTACCTAATAATAATAATAATAATAATATGAGCTAAAAATTATTACAATGTTGCATTAAAGGAGTGACTTAAACCATATCTTTGTTAGAGAGACACATCATATCAACCACCTAGTGATTCACTGAAACCGCTTAGAATAACTAATATGCACATTGTTATTTCAGCTAATTTGATCATTCTTTCTGCTAGCTCTTTGACACATATTTACTGACCGTATTTAAATACACTTTACAGAATTATGAAGAATTATGTATTTTTTCATTTATAATCAACACAATATATATGGCAAAGTGTCCACATTTCATGTTTTGCTGGTAACAGCCTTTGTTGTTATAACTGTTGCATGAACCATGTTAAATTGTCATTGACCATGTTCAGTCTTTTCAAATATTGCATTGCCCATGACTGTTTATTATGTTTGTTTTTATGTGTTCCAGGTGTGCAGTGTGTGTGGAGTGTGTGTGTGTGAGGCCCCAGGTTAGTGCACAGAGGTGAAACAGCGTCATGGAGGACAGTGGCCTGAGATTATTGTCCGCTGTGCTGTGCGTCTGCCATACCCTGCTCCTCAACTGCCCATGTTAGTAACATACTGAAAAAAAAACATTAGCACACACCTGTGTCGAGCCATTGGAATTGAAATGCCAAGAGAAAAATGACATAAAATGCCTTCTCAGCAAGCTGTAGGAGGAATTTTTATGGATTATGGTCTGTTGATCTCTTTCCCTTTTTTTTACCCCATGTCTCTCTCCTTTAGCTGTCCTGTCTCTCTCTTTTCGTGTGGAGCCTCTCTCTGTGGTACAGAAGCAGGGCAGTGTGGTCCACCTGCGTTGCACAGTGCGTCCAGGCACCGCCAGAATCAGCTGGCTGTTTCAGGGTCAACCACTTGACCCTAGCCACCAGTCTGGAGTGGAACTTAGTCCAGGCTCCCTTTCTCTGTCATCTCTCCAACCGGCTCTCACGGGCTCCTACCAGTGCTTGGCGCAGTCCGAGACAGGCTCCATCATCAGCCGGCATGCACGAGTGCGCATTGCAGGTATGCACATTTGATCACAGGCATAGTATGCTGACAAATACACTTTCAGCGCAGCTGTAAGAACAACACTCTTACAAGAATGCACTTCAAAGAGGTCGCTGGAGAAGAAAGACAGGAAGTATCAGAAGGCGGATTTCTCGAGCCATTAACACTGTTAGAATGCCCAACCGTAGATGAGTGTTGGAGGGGAAGGAAATGGTTCTTTCTTTTCAGTCTGGCACTTATCCAGACACCTCTTCAGTAGTATCCTTAATGAGCCTGGGGGCTTCCTGTGTCGTACCGAGAGCTGATGCCGGGAAGGGCGCCCTATCGGACGCAAACCCCCCGGCGGCCGACCCAGGGCCTGATCAGTGTTGCAGATAAGGCTGCATTATTCAGTGGAAAGCACATGTTCTCTGCCACTCACAATCCAATATAAACACCTCTTTGACAGAAGGTCTTTGTATGAACTGCTGCCGCTATGAATGAATATACCAGTTTATTACACAGCTCTTGCAAATGTTTGATTCTGATCGGTCAGTTGCCACATTCTTTGGTCAGAGTTTGTAGAATGATTACTAAACTCTATAACTGACTATTGTCAAAGGTAGCCAATTCCGAAACTAGCTGTGTTCTAGTTTCATTTCTCTCATGTCACTCCACAGCTTCTTTCTTCAACTGAAAATCATTTCTTTATATGTAGTCATGTAAAAAGTTATTTTATGTGTGTTTCTTTGAAGCGATTGAGCACTCTTTTGATTTCTTCATTCAGATATTGAGAGGTTTGCCGAGACCCATCGGAGGACATTTACTGTAAACAAGGGCGAAACCGCTTTTATCAAATGCCCACTTCCTCGTAGCAATCCACCTGCTCTGCCACGTTTCCGGATACGGGGGAAATGGCTGGAACAGTCTACAGGTACAGACCAGACAGCTTCAAATGCCAAACCCTCCAGAAACACATAAATATACAGTTGAACACTTTGAGAGATTGTTCTTTTGTCTGTTTTTCAGACGAGTATTTAATCCTGCCCTCCGGGAACCTTCAGATTGTGTCAGTGTCTTCAGAACATCAGGGCATGTATAAGTGTGGTGCTTATAATCCTCTAACCCGAGAGACTCAAGTAGAGGCTCATGGCACAAAACTCATAGTCAGAGGTTGGTTGCAAAGATTTGAGTTATACATTCCATATAGTTCATACTGTATAAGTTTTGCTATAAAATCGGCAGCTATTTATTCTGAGATGTTTTTTCTATTGTTAGATAATGGGTGTATACTGTAAATTAAAATATTCATATTTCTGAATGAATGAATAATGTGATTGCACTCCTTCTTTTCATGTAGATTCAGAAGGCCCTTCACCTGTAAGGATCATCTATCCCGTCACCGCTCGCAATCTTACAGTGGACCAATCTGGATCTCTGACCCTTGAGTGTGTTGTATCAGGAAGTCGTTCTTCAAAGGTCAAATGGATTAAAGATGAAGCAGAGCTTTCTTTGAGCTCCAAATGGATGTTGTTGCAAAGCAACCTGGTGTTGAATGATGTTCAGCTGAGTGATGGAGGACATTATTGCTGCTCTGTTCTGACTGATCATGGAGCTGTGGTCAGTGTCAACTACACTGTGAATGTGCTTGGTAAGGAATTAATATTAATATCCCATCATGTTACCAAGGTTTGAGGCAGCTTAATCTATGTAGTTCAGGTTCTTCTCAAGCTCAACAGCACTGGGTAATGTTCCTTGCATGAAGGGTCTGAATTATTCTGTCTCATTCAACTGTGAAAGTCAGAATTTCCAATTTTCATATACAGGAAATATGCAATAAAATGGGACATGATGTCCAACTTGGAAACTTAATAATATAACCTGTCTCTAAATGTGTATACGCCTGTACAACAAATGCTAGCATTACTATTTTTGTTACTTTATACATACTTCCTAATAACGAGCAACAAAATGTCAGATGTTGAAATATTAAGTAGGAATATCCCAAAGAAACACACAATTAGTAGTTTATGGAGAATAGTTGTATTATTACGTTATGTGTATATTAATTCCAACACTTCCCCTCATTACAGCGCAAGTAAGCGTCCTGCAAGGTTTGTCAGATCAGGCTGTGACAGTGGGCTCCTCTGTGAGATTTACCTGTGCTGCCAATGGTAGTCCAACCCCCAACATTACATGGCTCCTCAACGCCACCCCTCTCGCGACTCCACCTCGCCTCCAAATCGCTGGCCCCTCCCTTCACATCCCTTCAGTAATGGTTCAAGATCAGGGAATCTACCAGTGCCTGTTTGACAATGGAATTAGCTCTGCACAATCAGCGGGAAGACTCAGTGTCGAATCAGGTAAGACGATGCTCCAATGCACCCTATAGTAACCATCCAGAACACCGGAATAAAAGCCTGACAACTACCCACAACACCCTGGATAATCAATAAAAGAGAATTTTACTAGCTGAAGTAGCCGAAAACACAGGTTTACCTTACAGTGAGTTGGGACAGTATATTCTTCCAGCAGGGTAGAGAGTTTAGCTGGAGTTTGGCTGGAGAAGGGGGAGTTGGGGTGGGTGTATTTGGCTGGCAATGAGAAGGCTGTGAGAGTGAGCTTTGTGCGTGCTGTTGGGGATAAGCTCTTGGACAGCGGAATGTAAGGAGTAACTGCACAAGGTTATGACGAGGACCAGACCACCCAGCTGTCAACATCACACACAACTAGCCCTATATTTATTAATACACATCTCTCTCACATGCATAACCCTCCCCTGCCCTCCTCTGAGGCTATTCCTCAGCCTTGCTCTGTGTCTCCAAACATGATTGATAAGCTTAGAGATATGCAGACTTCAGAGTAGATAAAACATGACGGAGGTCTTTTCTAAATGTTGGCTTGTATCACTTTTTTCCTGGCTCGGCTACAAGGGTGATTTATTTCGCACTGATAAAATGCAGGTCAGTGTAAAAGCGGAGTTGCTTATGTTTAACGGCAAGATTTGAGATAGTTACGTGATCCGTAGGCTGCTGGAAAAAGAAGAAACTGCATTAGACGTGATCAGCTCTGGGCCTGGGAAAACACGTTGTGGATTTAATGCTTTAGATTTAGCTGAGGATATTGACCGTACTTGTGTTTTTAAAGACACCATGAAATGTCTTGACGTGCAGTCTAATTTCCTGTATTTTTTTGTAGCCAGTAGGTTTCAGTTTGTCACGACAATGAACTGTGATTTGCTGCTTGCTGTTGTCAGTCAAAGACAGGTGGAATCTCATTCTAGAGAGCATTCGATTAGACAAAAAATTTGTATATGACCCTCTAAACAAGATAATTTTTTAATTTGTTTTCATATTAGAAAAATAAATACATTTTAAATGCATTATATGCTACAAGTTAATTTCATCCACCTTTTGGAGTACATCAGACCTCAATGATTAAAGGTGGAGTAAGCGACTTCTGGTGTGCCAAAGTTGATATTTGAAATCACCAAAACAAACCCGCTCCTACCCCAAAAGGGTCTCGCCTTTATTTTGATAGCTCCACCCCACACATGCGTACACAACCCAGGCAACGATTAGTTATGTGAAACAAAGCAAAACCGGACGCGTGGCGCAACAAAATACTATAGAAGTCATTATAATCAGTGATGCTGTCTACACTGGATGCTGCGCAACGCGACAAATCCCCAACAGAAAACTGCTGCCGCGTTCTATTTATGACGTGCTGACTAGGGTTGGGCCGATAGACGATGCCATCGTCCATCGCCGATGGCTTATAGACATCGCGATGTTGAGCCGGCATCGTGATTCCACGCAAACCTCCCCCACCCCTCCGCAATCCCAGTACCGTGTTCAGAAAGAAAATGCCGTGTAGCCTACTACGAGACCCCAAAAGGGAATAAATACATGATGGGAGGAAAATATATATTTAAGTATCCTAATTTGTCTCGCAATTATATCATTGGATAATTATACTGTATATAGCCTGTAGTAATCTTAGCTCAAGGGGGAATATTAATTAATAATTAATAATAATATTTGGATAAGTTAATAGAATTAGCTTGATAAAGCAGAATTTACAGTACGATCAATTGATCAGGTCGTCTAGTGAACGCTCAGTATTGATTATTTATTATTTCACTGCAGACATCGTCCGATGCCAATTTTGGCCAACCATAGTGCTGACACAAATTTCAAATGATTTTCAATGGTCGCTTTATTGCGTCCAGAGTAGGCAGAGTTTAGCTGCTGTGGCGCGGCACGTTACTCACTTATCAAGAAGAAACAAAGCAACCTTGGCGTCCGATCTCAGGCCTTCCGCTCCTGGAGTTCTCTCCAGCGCTGGAAAGCTGATCCGATATTTACATGGGTCTTACTTCTTGCCTTATCGTTATATATATCTATATCCGCCATCTCTATCTTTCTGTCGTCGCTCGGCTCGGCTAATGTCCGTCCTGTGCACTGAACGCTCTCTCCTCCACATCATGAGTAGACATGCCCCTTACTGCTGATTGGCTAAAAGTTTGTTTTGGTACTCGGCCCCGACTCCATTTTCTAAAGCGGTTTTGAAAAATTACGTACCCCACCTTTAACTAAAAGACCACAAAAGCAAAATTTTGATAGATGACAAATTCCAAGCCAGATTCCAATCCCACAATCCTGTTCCCTCCTGAAAGCAGCATCTATGTGGAGGGTGACTTTGTAACTCTCTCTTGTGGAAAACCACTTCCTGTTATCCGCTGGTACAACTCTGTCGGTCCAATCACCACACATTCCGTCCTGCTACTTCAACACCCAGCGGAAGGCAGGTCGCCAGTTGACAACGCTAACTAGCTTACCTTGTCTCGTCCTGGCAGCAGCAACCTGTACATTCAGGCTGTGACTGCCGCTCATGCTGGGCAGTACACATGGTAGGCTTCCAGTGAGCTTGGCTCTGCCATGGCAGAGACCATTTTGACAGTGGGTGAGTCGAGATGATGAACAGCCCGAACGCAGTCTGAGGCCTGATTGTTCCTCTCACCACGCCAGTCATTAATGATCACACATATTCAGGCACATGTGAGTCACAAAGTAGAAAGACCTACTGTACAGAAGAAGAGAGAAGATCAAAGAGTCAGAACAATATTTACTGTATCATGCCTTCATCAGTGGTGTTTTCTAAGGCAAGCATCGCTATTACTATTGCTCATACTTACATTTAGGGATTTGAACAGACCCCTAACCGATGTATAAGGCTCCAGTAGTGTTTGTCTTACAGAAATTAATTATACATCAAATTGTCTGGTGGATGATAGAATAGTTAAAAGGATAGTTCACCCAAAAATGAAAATTCAGCCATTACTTATCCCCATGTCGTTCCAAACCTGTCAGATGCAACATAACTGACAAGCTCAAGGCCCAACAATATAGAAAGGATATTGTTAAAATAAATCCAATAAAAAATCGAATTTTGAACGGGCATCGAAGACTTACATGGAAGAGAAGAAATTGTTGAATAAAGTTTTTTTTTGGGTGAACTACCTATTAAAAAAGACAGTAGGTCTGTCTAACTACCCACACTTGCAGCCTGTGCACTTGATCACTCATCTACTTATATGAACACTTGGTAAGCACCAAGTAAGCATGAAGACTGCAAGTATGTGTACAACTTTTTATTACCTGATGGGACAGACTTACATCATAATGTTGTAACAATGCAAGTAAAGTTCTCACTTTTGACTCTGCTTTACATACACATTTTAATTTTCAACACTTATCGAAATGTCTGTTTAGTAGATCATACAGTTGCAAACATTTTACAAAATACACATACTAATCTCTGCACCAAGAAAATATTATGTTTTGCTACCAAAAATTGTATGTAACTTGTATGCAAAATGTAACTTTCTGGAATTCTCATGGCAGGTGAGTTCCTGAAAATGAATGATGGGATACATTAAATAATGTTCCTAAGCGGTTTTAGAGATGATTTGGACTTAATAGTGTGTGTTGAGGGCACTGAGGTTTGGCATTTTTCAGATCTGGGACAGTCTTGTGCAATTCCAGACATATGCACGCAAGAGTTGCTATTGGGACAGGCCCATAGGCTTACTTTTAAAGGTGGACCTGGGAGTCACATTTCAGTGTAACACATTGTTACATTGAAAATTTCTTTAAACATATAAAAGCTTAGTACTCTTCATTCATTCAGATGCCAGGTGTAAGACCGTAGCTTACCCATAAAGCATTCATGGCTAGCCCTATAGCTCAAACAGAACATGATTGGAAGGTGGGTTTGTGAGCTGATGTAGGGCTCTGATTCGCTCTGGTATTTTAATGGCCGAAGGGTGGAATGTGTGGTGGCTGGCGTTGGGCCCAGTTTGAGCTCTAGTGTTACTGACTCTGGGGCTGTTTGTTTTGTAAGGTAAACCAGTGCCACACACCCAACAACTATGAATGAGAGACCCTAAGAACCAGCAACGAAACTCACCTCTCCTACAACTGCTCTTCAGATGTTAAACTAGGATTACTCAATTGCTATTGCTGACCCTTACTCTGCGGTGACATGAAATTGTAACATATATACAACATGCATGGTGAACAGCTATTCGCATGTAAAAGGAATCCACATGTATATGAGTTTAAGTCGCCTTTCAGTAAATCCAAGTTCACAAATATTCTGCTCAGATGATCGGCTGCCAAGCCAGTGTCAGAAGCACAGATTCCTAAGTGGACCATTCTGGTGGGGTTTAATAAAAATAAATTAATTAATAATAGAGCTTTATTGGATGTTCCCTTGGAGGTTTCCGGCTTTTTATTTTAATGCCAGTGGAAAACTAAAACTTGGAAAAGTAGTTTCCAGCCTCGCATATTGCCAGTCAAAGTGCCATAGCTTTTTAATGAACTTATATACTATCTGAAAAGCAAAATTACAAGCACCTACCCCTAAACCTTACCCTAACCTTAACCCTATAGAAACTAGTATTAAGTACTATTGTAATGTTGTTAATTAATATTATTTGCTACAGCGTAATTACACTGTAATAACATCATCTTAAAATATTGTACTGGTAAAATAAATAACATTTAAAGGGATAGTTCACCCAAAAATTTCAATTTTATGTTTATCTGCTTTACCCCCAGGGGATCCTAGATGTAGGTGACTTTGTTTCTTCAGTAGAACACAAACTAATTTTTAACTCAAACCGTTGCAGTCTGTCAGTCATGTAATAGCAGTCAATGGGACCCACGGCTTTGAGAGTAAAAAAAAAACATACACAGACAAAACCAAATTAAACCCTGCGGCTCGTGACGATACATTGAGGTCTTAAGACACGAAACAGTCGGTCTGTGCATGAAACTGAACAGTAATTATATCATTTTGTACCTCTGATCCACCACAATATCCAACTGTCCTGACCTCAATGTATCGTCACGAGCCGCAGGGTTTAATTTGGTTTTGTCTGTGTATGTTTTTTTTTTTTACTCTCAAAGCAGTGGGTCCTATTGACTAACATTTATATGACTGACTAACTGCAACGATTTAAAAATCTTTGTTTGTGTTCTACTGAAGAAACAAAGTCACCTACATCTAGGATCCCCTGGGGGTAAGCAGATAAACATAACATTTTAATTTTTGGGTGAACTATCCCTTTAAGAATAATTAAAATAACTATTAAAAAATAAAAAGTATATCTGGAAATTAAAAAAAAAAAAAAAAAAAAGAGAAGAGGTATGACCAAAATTGTTCTTTTTTGCCCTATAGAACCCCAGTCTAGTTCCATGTCTGGAGCTCCCATGAAGACGCAGCCTTCTGTCCACCCTATCCAGAGTGATGAGGGTGATGAACTGTTCCTCTCCATACGCGAGGGGGTGATTGGTGAAACTACAGGACTGCCCACTGAGAGAATCAGCGACCAACCTACGCCAGAAGCACCAATCATAATCAGCCCACCGCAAACGCACAAACCCAACATGTATAATCTAGAATGGCGTGCAGGTCGGGACTGGGGCATCCCTATCAATGCATACTTTGTTAAATACCGCAAGGTAAGAAATCATTATGAATGTTTTACTGAGGTACTTTTTAAGAGGGGCACAAAATGTAGATAATAATTACCTCGTCAAGAATGACTGAATCGGCTCCACCCTCTTCTTTCCCCTGGCGTTAGTTATCAGGTCAGATTTATAGTTATTAGATTTGAGAATGAGCACAACGCCCTGTGCCGTTTACTGTAAAAGTCAGCGCTAACACAATTCAGCAGTATCTGCCAGCCAAGAGCGTTTTGGTAAGAAGTTGGTCATTTCTTCTTTAAAAGCCTGTGTTTTCTTCAATAATAAGCTCCCTTGGCTAATAAAACTGCTCTGGGTCTTTTCAAGATTACATTGGCAGTGTTTGTCACATTGGCTCAGGAAAAAGTGACACGGCTTGTGCTCGAAGGAATAGTTGAGTGGGTTGATCTTTTGTTATGATTCAGAGTAGGAGAATAAGAAAGACGTTACTGTTCTTTGTTGAATTTTACGTGCAGAATGTGCAGTCAGGGACAGAATATGATGGTTGAAAGGGGTATGAGATCACTACATAAGGTAAGACTGTGTCTTGACTGCGCGTGTGCTGAATGTCCCTGTAGGTGGATGACATGGGACATGTGGTGGGGAACTGGCACACGGTGCGGGTGCCAGGCAGCGAGAAGTCCCTGCCCCTGTCTGAGCTGGAGCCGTCCAGCCTGTATGAGGTTTTGATGGTGGCCCGCAGCGCTGCAGGAGAGGGCCAGCCCGCCATGTTGACCTTCCGCACTGGAAAGGGTGAGAATACAGTTTGCATTTTACCCAGCTGAAGCTCATTTTCACTTTTCCAAAGCTATTTGGCTTTGATTACATCAGAACTAGATCATAATTCTGTGAATCTGAGCAGTGGAAAATAGGTCAAGAATTGTGTTTTGGGTTGGAAAAAAAATAATGTTCTATTACAAATACACCACCATTCACAATAATCTAATAAATATGTAATATTGTAAAATATAATACAATTTTACAATATTAATATTTTTACTGTATTTTTGAGCAAATAAATGCTGCCTTGGTTGGCATAAGAGAAAAATTCTTACCAACTATTAAATGGTAATGTATGTGATTTATATTATATTATATAGCAATTGTAAGTAATTAATTTACATTTTACATAATTTACAGTAATAAAATTGCATTTTCAAATATTTTTATATTTTCTGCATGTTCTAGATTTAAAGTAAGCATAGGAAATAACTTTTGCCTTTGCCACTTGCTGCTCATAATGCACACCAACCATGTTTTCCAGCATAATACAGCATGATCACCAACAGCAACATTATGAATCAAGTCAAGTCACCTTTATTTATATAGCGATTTTAACAATACAGATTGTGTCAAAGCACTTAACAGTATTAAATAGGAACATAGTGTGTCAATAATGCAAAAGGACAATAGTAAAAAAATCAATTTTCAGTTAAAGGCAGTTCATCATTGAATTTAGAGATGTCATCATCCAGCTCAGTTCAGTTTAAATAGTATCTGTGCAATCAAGTCGATGATATCGCTGGAAATTAAGTGTCCCCAACTAAGCAAGCCAGAGGCAACAGCGGCAAATCAAATCATAACTTTTCTTTCTCTTCCTCTCAGAGAGGACTTCCTCTAATAAGAACCCCTCCAAGGCTCCGATTGTGTCTCTTCCAGAGAAAGCACTAGAAGATAAAACCACCAACACTTACTACGGAGTGGTCATACATGACAGAGGTAGGGGGACGTCCCACAACACTATTACACCACAAAGGTCTGTCTTCTGCTTACTAATGATCAGTAATCAACTTACCCTCCAAGAGTAGTTCACCAAAAAATGAAAATGCTCTCATATGTGTTCCGTGGAGCACAAAA
Source organism: Barbus barbus (assembly GCF_936440315.1). Classification (NCBI taxonomy): domain Eukaryota; kingdom Metazoa; phylum Chordata; class Actinopteri; order Cypriniformes; family Cyprinidae; genus Barbus; species Barbus barbus. The sequence goes on from NC_136750.1 coordinate 4,780,071, forward strand.
GGAGATATTTTGAAGAGTGTTCATGCTTATTTCTTCCTAGAGTGAAACCATATTGTGACCAGGCACCAAAAAAACTACACAGAAGTTTACACTTCTGAAGCCATACAATAACTTTCTGGTCATAATATGCTTTCATATATGATAAAGAGTGCAAGAAGATTCTTCAAAATGTTTGTATTCCATGACAAAATACAACATGAGGGTGAGTAAATATTCAGTTTGGGTGAAATAATCTTATAATATGCACAGGGACGACTCACAGATGTGTGAGATGCATTTCTGTAATTAGAGTTTGAGTGTGTGTGTGTGTGTGTGTGTGTGTGTGCACATTTACATTCTAATGGGTATGGACCCAGTTTTATTTGCCACATAAATTTTGCTCTGTCTTTCTCTCTCTGCTTGCGTCTCTGTGTCTATGGCTCAGAGCCCATTCAGTAAGTGCTCAATTGACTCTGGCATGCTGTCGGTCTGTTGTGTGTGTGTGTTGGTTTATTTTATTTTTGTCTGCTCTTTTGGTCTTTTCACTGATTGATTGTTGAGGTTGCATCTTGCACTTGACATGAAAACTGCTGTTTATTTTTGGAAGACACAATAATTAGATCTTATAGTTTGCGTTTATTTTTAATTTTTTCAAACTTCTAATTGGTTGGTTTCATCCCTAAGTTCCCGAGGCCCCCGACCGCCCCACTATCTCTATGGCGACAGAAAGCTCTGTTTATGTCACTTGGATCCCACGAGCCAATGGGGGCTCTCCAATCACGGCCTTTCGCGTGGAGTACAAGAAGCAGGGCAGAAGTGGGGACTGGATCATCGCAGCCGATAATATCTCACCACTCAAACTGTCTGTGGAAGTGCGCAACCTGGAACCAGGTAAGGTCACACCAGGATTTCTACAGGTTGATTCCCAGACCTTTTATTTAAATAAAATACCAGTCAAAAGTTTTTGAACAGTAAGAAGTCTCTTCTGCTCACCAAGCCTGCATTTATTTATTTATTCAACATATTTATTAATGATGCTAAAAATTCATCTTTGATCACAGGAATAAATTACATTTTAAAATATATTAAAATAGAAAGCAGTTATTTTAAATAGTAAAAATACTTCACAATATTACTGCTTTTGCTGTATTTTGGATCAAATAAATGCAGGCTTGGTGAGCAAAAGACCTTAACTATTGAAAAACCTTTGACTGGCAGTGTATATTATTTGGGTCACACTGGTGACACTTTAGTTTAGGGACCAATTCTCACTGTTAAGCAGTTGCTTATTAGCCTGCCTATTATTAACAGATTGGCTGTTTATTAATACTTACAAAGCACGCATTCTGCATGACCATATTCTACTTCCCTAATCCTACCCAGTACCTAAACTGAACAACTATCTTACTAACTATTATTAAGCAGTAAATTAGGAATTTGAGGCAAAAGTCATAGTTAATTGTTTGTTAATAGTGAGAATTGGACCATCACACTTCAGTTTGAGGTCCAATTCTCACAATTAAATAACTATTTACTACAACTTTTACCTTTATAAACTCATAATTACTGCTTATTATTAGTAGTTAGTAAGGTAGTTTAGGTATGGGGTAGGATTAAGGGACGTAGATAATGGTCATGCAGAATATGTGCTTTATAAGTACTAAAAAACAGCCAATATGGTAGTAATATGCATGCTAATAAGCACCTAGTTAATAGTAAGAATACACTATAGTGTTAGCATTATTTATGTTAATAAGCATGGTTAATTAAATTGTATTTTAATTAATAATTATTAAATATTAAAAAGTAATGGAAATACTGTTTTGTTATTGGCTAGTAATTAACCCCCCCACACACACATTTTATTCCATCCCAAAACAATGTCTGTGTGTAAATCCAGTTGCACATGACATGCACTTGAAAATCTGCAAACCTAAGAAAACCAAATTACTGGGGACCTAAATGTACGATTGGCATACTACTAACATATAAAAATCTCATTTGGTCTAATAAATCTTTTCGTGACAGGTTCCACGTACCGCTTCCGTGTCATTGCCATGAATAACTATGGTGAAAGCCCTGCTAGCGCCACCTCCAGGCCGTACCAGGTCTCCCTGTCGAGTCCACCCGTCTCAAACCGTCCTATCACTGGCCCTCACATCTCCTTCACTGACGCTGTCAGCGATACTCAGATCATGTTACGCTGGACTGTGAGTACACTTGTGAACAGGCACACGAATGCGGTACATTTACACTATCTGCCAAATAAAGCACACTGACTGAGCTGCCCATTTTAAGGTGCACTGCTGACACAAAGGCTGACAGTAGGCAACAAAACATACTATTGTTCTGGCTAAAATAAAAGCAGCTGCGAGTAGAGGCAGTAGACAGCGAGGCAGCTCACTAGGTTTTGGAACAGTTTCTGTCAGGCACTCAATAACTCATCACTGAATAAACTGTGAGTTTTTCTATCATTCCGTGCTTCTGTATGTGTATTATTAGCACATTAATCTTAAAAAGGGTCTCACCACTTGTATAAACAAATGTTGTTTCTGTGTCTGGCCTGTTGAAGGAATAACCCTGAGCCTCATATTAGCAGCTCAGGGGTTTAAATTAGCATGTGTGTGTGTTTTAATGTTTTAGACATATGCCTTTTATAGCTAATGGCCAATTTAATTACACTCACATTTCATGCTTTATTTGAAAATGAGTGTAAAAATTGTCCAGAACTAACCACATAACAAGTTCACTCCCTGGTTTGTTCTTCTCTGCAGTGCCAGTTGTGCTGAAGTGTTTTTCAGCACGTTAGCAGAGTATTGGTGTGTGCACTTTTCCAGGCGCAGTGTAGTAGCTTTCCCATCAGCCCCTGAGAGCCACCCCAGAATGTCCAAACAGACCTGTAATTGGCAATGTTACTGGTGCAGTTTTGCAGGAAAAAGTGTGTGTGTGAGTTTAGGAGCAGATTAGGAATCCTTATCCTGCCTTAACGAGTGGAACGGACTGAGCGAGTTAAGCTATTTTTAGAAGACATGCATGAGAAGAAAAGGTTTGATGTGTCTTAAAGGAGTAGTCCATCTAGAAATGAAAATTTTGCCCTTTACTTCAGGTCATTTCAAACCTGTCTCACTTTCTTTTGTGGAAAAGGAAATTATTTTGGAAGAATGTACTGGTTGTTCTTTTCTGCACAGTTAAAAAAATAACACGAAAACATCATAAAAGTAGTCCACAAACCTTCAGTTAATTTCAGGTCATACAAAAATGTGTGAGAAACAAATCAAAATCTGTAATTACTGACTGATAATCGGGATACTGGATTGAATCGAGTGTTGAATCAAGTGAATGAAGATTTAATTATTTTTGTAAATTGGACACTGGCACGTGTGAACATTCCATTACAGGACTTTTAACGTGCGTTTTTTTAGAGTTCGTCCCTATTCACTTTCATTGCATGGAAGAGAACACGAAGAACACTCTGCTAAATCTCATGCATGCTTGGAATGACATGAGGGTGCATAAATAAAAACAGAAATTTTATGTTTGTCTTAACCAACTCTTTAACTAAAAAGTTAGCCAATCATAACCGAGGTCCTTGTTGTCTAGAAGTCTTAAAGTGACAGTTCCAAAAAAGTGTATCATTCTAAGGTTTAGTGAAAGTGGTCATGTAAAACTAAATTATGACTGTTCATGGTGCAAGAAACCATGACTAACATTATTAGTAGACTTCAGAAAATAAAGTGATGCAAATGTGTACAATTATGGCCTTTTTAAGCTGAGCAGGATGTGTTGATTCTATTTAAACTAGTTAGGTTCTTATCTTTGATGGCATAGTATATATTGAAGAACAAATATATATAATTAGCTTTTTTTCTACTCTCTTTCATAGTACACTCCCTCCAGTAATAACAACACACCCATCCAGGGATTCTACATCTACTATCGGCCAACAGACAGTGACAATGACAGTGATTACAAGAGAGATGTGGTGGAAGGTGAGATCATGGTATCTTTCTTCTGTTATTGCTCTCATTTCATGGCTTCTTATACATAATACATAAACAAACGGATGTGAAATATTGAAATTTCATTCTTTGAGAAGAAATACTCTAACACAGCTGTACAGGAAATCAGTTGCCTGGGACAGTGGTCAGTTTATTAGATATTACAAGTATTTGACAGATAAGTGCTACAATTGACCAATCAGAATGAGGTATTCCAGAGAGTGTGTAATGTATATTCAGTTTCAGAGGGGGCGGGACAAAGAAAGCGTAATCTGTTGATTGATGTGTAGTGAGTTGTGCGCTCAGAGTAATGAGTCTGTATAAAATGTGTTTTTAATAAATGGCTGCCATACTAATGTGCCTGAACTGAAACCCAACACTGACCGCTCAAGTTTCTGAGAGGAATGTTAACTGCCGTCGCCTCTCCTCCGCCTCCTATTTTTACTTTTTACCCCCTCTTTCTCTCTGTTCACATTGGCCCCTCAAACCTCTCCTCGCCTATCCACAAAACAAGCTGTCAGAAACATCCTGGGCAGACAAGATGACTTCATACGTCTCTGCGTTTACAGAAACCTCAGGAGTGTGTCCTACAAATTGTTGGTCTTAAAGTCAATGTGAAATGCTTTTTGCAACCCATTTTACTTTCATAATCTGACATATTTGTAAGTGAAACAGGAAAAAAATGTGACATTATTTTAATCATAAAAAATTGATTGGATCATGAATTAGGATTTGAATTATGAAAGTAAATAGGGTCATTTTAACCCTATAAACCCTAATGCATACACTATTTTCTGAAGCCGCTAAATTATCAACATGATCAAAACATTGCAGAAAAACCTGTTGTGCACACTATATTGATTGATTGTTTATTTTTTTAGCAAGTAAAAGTCCTTTTAGTATAATAATAAAAAACAAAATCCTATTAATGAGCCATAATAATACCCTTAAAAAAAATTAAAAATTGTCTAAATGTTCAATGTTCCGTAAATAAAAAATTCTGACTGGCTTATGTCAGGCTTTACAGGGTTAATTTTATGCTAACTTTAAATGCATAATCAATAAAACTGTCCTTTAATCATATATTTCAACTTTTTTATATTAAATTAACAAAAAAAATAAAATTCTTTAGTTAAAGTGTCTGTAACCACATGTTTTTATAAACGTCCAATCAGATGTAACCACTTTGATTTATTTTGGGAGGTTGATTCAAACCTTTGTAAGTCATTTTGACTGATTCATTACACAAATCGGTTCATAAGAGTCATTTGTTCCTGAATCAGACTACACTAGCTGTGCTGTATATTTATTTTAATGAATACCCAGCAAAAACAATGCTGTAGATGTTTTATTATATTTGTATTATTTTGTTATACTCTAACTTTTATCTCATCACATTCAATTCTGACTGAAAACTCACAATTTATATATCATTTCATCAATTGATTCAGCAGTGGTGCTGAATAACAGTGTGGGAAGTTGTGTGTGCAGAGGAAAAAGTTTCATGTGTCTGTGTGTTTTGCGTTTTTCTCTCTCATTATGCAGTACAGCAGCTGGTCATTTAGTGTACACCATGCCTTCGCTGTGTTAAAAAGAGAAGTGAGCTACACAAATAAAATATTGTGGCACAAACTGTAATTAGAGAGCTGGCTCTCAACATACACGAGTGACTGTGGCGAGCGGCTGCTACGATATGTGTGTGTGTGTGTGTGTGTGTACTCGGGGCCCTGAGTGTGTTCAGTGGGAATACTGGAGCCAGGCCAGAACAAATGTTAAGCTGCCTTATAAGGAGGCTGTTTGCAGGAAAGCAACTGTCTGAATCATTCTGGGACACTGTGAGAATGAGAGAGAGAGTGTGTGTGTGTGTGCAATTGAGAAAATGAATTGTGGTTTGGAGAGAACAACACATGCTTTGAGAAAAGCCCTTCTCATTCAGCGGAGTCTCTTTCATTGCTTTTCTTTTCCCGCCTCCTTCTCCTAGGCTTCAAATTCTGGCACTTGATTGGTCAACTCCAACCCGAGACGTCGTACGACATCAAGATGCAGTGCTTTAACGACGGCGGCGAGAGCGAATATAGTAACGTCATGATCTGTGAGACCAAAGGTGAGAAGCTGAAGTACCGTCACAGGAACGCTATATTTAACATGTAGACAGGATCCCATAAAGCCCCTGCGGTAATGACAGAGGAGAGCGAGCTATCGTTTTATTAGTAGCTAGACAAAGAGAGACATTGTGCTGCGTCTCCTTGACATCATTCACTGATAACTGCCCTAATGCAGCACTGTTGAAATCAAACCAGAGTGTCATTCACAGCCAGAGCAAATAAAAATCATGGAGTGCAAACAGACCTGCTGCTACCACAAGCTTTAGGACTGACAACAGTTGCATTGTTATGTGGTGCTTTATTATTTCTTATACTTGGGTTAGAGATTTGAACAAACCCCTAAATTTTAGAGCATTAGTGTTAAACGGTGCATAATTTATCCTGCCCCATTAGTTCTACAGACATGAATGATTCATCAAATCTCGCAGCTTGTTGAGGAGAGCTGTTTTTCTAAGCAATTGAAACAATTTTTTTTTTCATGTAACACAACAAACGAGAGGAAAGATAATCCATAGAGTAGAATATTATTTTGTAGGCTTGCTGTAGGCTCTCTTGTGATCAAGAAAGAATCCATAACCATAGTAAATGTGCTAAAATCATTCCAAACAGCATAGCAGGTTAGCAATGGCCTAGCAACCACACAGAACATCCTTGCAAATATAGAGTGCAACAGTGCTTGTATTTTTTACCAATAATTTTTCCTGCAGGGATATTTAAAAAGTCTTTCTTTCAGAGTCATAAGCCATTAACCAAACCAACCAGTTACGAAGTGAATCAGAACATTACAGAATTTTGATTTGAAGCTAAAAATATTTGAAAATCAGACCAAAAATAAAAAGACAATGGTACAATACTGTGTGCTTAATGTCTTCAATGAGAGAAATAACTACAAAGCATTGTGTATTACATAACTGAATTGAAAACAATGAAGAAATATAAATATATTGATTTAAATGTGTTATGTATATAGAAACAAAATATTGCAAAAGATGCATATTATGCATACAAATGTTATGTAGCTTGAGAGGGCATGGAAACTGACTCTACGTCATTAAAGGTGGGGTAAACAATTTCTGGTAGCCAATGTTGACATTTGAAATCACCAAAACAAACACGCCCTTACCCCAAAAGTGTCTCGCCCCTATTTATATAGCTCCGCCTCATACATACGTACGCATTACGCATCCCAGGCAACGATTAGTTCTGTGAAACTAGAAACATTACTTATTTGATTAGTTCAAATAAGTAATGGTTTTCCCATTTATTCACTGACACCAAAATCCACTCCAAACATTCTATCATCTGTATAGGAGTGCACTAAAACACTTCAAACAGCTTATTGCTCAAACACCTTATACCCACTACACACTGTTCACATGTCCTAGTGTATGTGTAAAAACCAAAGTATGCTTTGGGCTTTCAGTATTGTCAATGAATTTTGCCAGGGCAAGCAGCATTTCTTTTTATAAGTGTTAAAAAACACTAAATCAGTAACCAATAAGTGTAGTACTTGTGACATATTCTCTTGAAAGACATCTAGATGTTTCATCCCTTCAAACTGACTTTTTTCCATTTTTTTTCCCTTCAGCCCGTCAACCTCCAGGTGTGCCCAGCCAGCGCCCCATAACCCCTCCAGGCTTTTTCCCCGCAGATACACCCAGCCAGCCGGGCGGCCTGCTCTACCTGATCGTGGGCTGCGTTCTGGGCGTCATGGTGCTCATTCTGCTGGTTTTCATTGTCATGTGCTTGTGGAGGAACCGACAGCAGAACAGTCTGCATAGTAAGTGCCACTTCCTGTTTACTTCCTGGACTAGGTTTTAGTTTTTGTCCATATACTTGTTGGGGCTGCTGAGAACCAAAGTACTGAATGATTACTAAGAGAACTATTGAATTTCCATTACTGTAGTATCCAAAACGGTTACAATGTTTTTTTTAAGGTGTATATTTTTGTTGCTTTTGTAAGTATCAATTTCTTTTGCAGCTACTGTTGTTATTATTATATTTAGATATGTAGTAATGAGACCAGCAGCGCTGTGTTGTTTTAGTTTATGTAGTATTTCTGTAAGGTTAAGGGAGGTTATGTTATGTCAATAAATTATTTATGAAATTGAGTTAGAGTCCACCTCCTGATCACCTCATGGTTTTCATTGCCTGTCCTCGACAGCCGGCCCTTTGAAGTTTTCTTTCTTTCTGTCTTTTTTTCTCTCTCTTCCACTCTCAATGAGATTGAGTAACAGAATAAACAGTGCTGGCCACTGCGGTGTGTATAAGTAGTAACACAGACACACCTCCCCCTGAAATAGGCCACAAATGGGCCTGCTGACTTTAATCACACATACTCCGGTTTGCTACTAGCTGGTTTTTCATGTGTGTTTTGCAAAAGCATTATAATTTCATATTTTTGCTTTTTCTTCAGCATTTTTAATGCAATATTGACATCTTGACTGTAATTTATTAGTGTAGTTATGTTTTGTGAGTTAATATTTTCTAAAAAATGTTGGATTTTACCATTTACACTGCTGTTCAAAAGTTCGGTAAGATTTGTTTTTGTTTTGAAAGTCTCATATGCTCACCAAAATTTATTTGACAAGAAAATAAAGCAAAAACAGTAATATTGTGAAATATTATTACCCTTTAAAAGAACAGTTTTTAATAGTATATTTTTAAAATGTAATTTAATCCTGTATTGGTAATTCCAAATTTTCAGCATCATTACTCTAATCTTGCAGACTAAATCCGAAAATTTCATCTGAACTTCAAATTGCGCAAATTAAAATTGCGAACTGAAAATACGTCTAATGTAAATGCGTCAATTTCACAAAACAGAAATTACATGGTTTTTCAGGCAATTCGAAAAAGGAATATTTCGCAAAACTGCAATGGAGATGTTTTTTTCGCATATACAGGTCACACAGCGTACATAAAGTCATATGATCATTCTTCAATGTACTATAACCTCCAAGAAACACTTTATACGTGGCTGCTCTCAAGTAGCTATAAGGGGCTTTCCTTGCCATTAATGCATAGACAATTTAGACTGCACACATCTGCGGTGCAGTGTGGCTCTGATACGGCCACTGAAGCTGAATGCGGCCACTCTAGTTAATACTTGTTTATTCCAGCCGCGCCATGAACGTTTCTGAAGTGGCTCTCCTCGTTGCTTTTGTAAATATAGCCAAAATCCCTCCAAAATACTTTGCCATGACTTATCGCGAGAGGCAAAAGGTTACGTTTTAGTCGCATAACATGGGTTAATGCCATCATTTCGCAATACTTTTTTATCGACATTTAAAAAAATATCACCAATGTTTTGCGCAAATCTGTAATGGAAACACGCTTACTGCCTCCAAAACTTTCGTCCATCATAAAAAAAATTTGGGTTAGGTTTTCGTTTTCGCATCCGTAGCAAGCTTTTGATAGGAAAGGATGACGAATATGAAAAAAAAGAAGAAAAAAAACGCATACGAAAATTTTGGACTCTGTGTGCAAGGACCTTAATGAATATGAAAAAACGCATACGAAAGTTTTAAACTCTATGTGCATTGACCTTTAAGTGTCAAATGATCCTTCGGAAATCATTCTAATATGCTGATTTGCTGCTCAAGAGACATTTATTGTTATAAGTGTTAAAATGCTGCACAGACAATTTTGTGGAAACTGATATATTTTTTCTGGATTTTTTGATAAATGGAAATGGAAAGCATTTATTTGAAACATTTTGTGACAATATAAATGTCTTTGCTGTCCTAGATGAATAAAAGTATTAATTTCTTTGGGAAAAACCCCAAACTTACCCAAGATTTAAATGGTATAAAAGTTTGAACTTTTGAATAGCAGTGTACAATAATTACAGAACAATTAACAAATAGTTTTAGATATAATTAAGCATGTCACACAACAGTATGACAACTACCCATTACAAAACATACTAACATAAAAAATATTCTCTATAGAATACGACCCTCCAAGTTACCTGTACCAGTCTGCAGAGATGAACGGCTATGTTCTGGAATATTCCACGCTGCCGGGCTCCAGCCATGTGAATGGAAGCGTACACACAGGCTGTGGACACACTGCTCCCATGATGCCCCAAGCCTGCCATCACCTCCACCACAAGCTGCCCAACGGTCTGGCTTTGCTGAACGGATCAGGAGGCCTCTACCCTCCTGGGCATCCGCACATGCATGACGCCTCTCTGCCCCACAACACCACGGAGTACGATCACTCACACCCTCAACACCTTCATAACGTGAGTACATGTGTGTGCATGTGTGGTTGTATTTAGATTAGAGTAGAAATAAAGTGTCTGACGTTGTTGGCCTCATGGTTCCCATGAATTTTTGTGTTGTAGCTCTTACTGTATTGTGGAAAGCTGTATTAACCAATTAGCATCCAGAACCATTATAAATCCATTTTACAGAGCAGTGTAGTACATAATGTAGCATGGTATAATGTTTTATTCTCTAGACATATTTAATGAATTTACTGGGTAGTGTGGGTAATATATTCTTATTATATTAAGACTGCATTTATTTGATCAAATGTATAGTATTCTTTTTTGATTTTATAATTTACATCTCTCGATTCCTGTGAAAATCTGAATTTTCAGCATCGTTTATTCCAGTCTTCAGTGTCACATGATCCTTCAGATATCATTTCAGTATGCTGATTTGCTGGTTAATTATTATCGATTATTACTGAGACTCAATTATTAATAATGGTTCTTATTATCAATGTTGAAAACAATTTTTCCTGCTTAATATTTTTGTGGAAATTGTGATAAATATTTTCCAGGATTATTTGAAGAATAGAAAGCTCAAAGGCATTTGTTTGAAATAGGAATCTTTTATAACACTGTAAGTACCTTACTTGCGCTTTTGATCAGTTTAATGTGTCCTTGCTGAACAAAAGTACTAATTTCTTGATTTTTTTTCCCACAAAAATATTAAGCAGCACTGCTAATAATAAATGTTTCTTGAGCAGCAAATCAGCATATTAGAATGATTCTGAAGGATCATGTGACACTGAAAATTCAGCTTTGCATCACAGGAATAAATTACATTTAAAGATATATTCAATTAGAAAACAGATACTTTAACTTTACGATTTAACTTCAAATCCTATTTTTTACAAAACAGTGTAATACAGTACACTAGTATGTTGTGTTATAGTGTAAAATAGTGCAGTATAGTATAGTGTAGCCTGATAGTATTTACATTATGGTGTAGCATCAAATATAGAATTGTAAAAGGCCTGTTTAAGGCAGGTTCTATGGCCATTTTTACGTCCATGGTCCATCTGCTCCCAGGTGTATTAGTGTAGTTTAATGATACTGAGAGTAAGAAACAGTACTTATATGTGACTGGAAGTGAAAAACGGCTAGTGTTATATCTGTTGTGTGTTTGCTGTGGCAGGGTGGAGGGATATACACGGCTCTGCCCCAAAACGACTCATCAGACTGCATGAGCTGTCAAAACTTCTGCAACAACAACAGGTGAGAAAGAGAGAAATGTAATACTGGAAAAGTCAAGCCCAGTAGCTTGTTAAGGTTTGGTGTTTACATGCCTGCAGAATTATGTTTTGCTCAGCACACCTCCAGTCAGCAAACCAATCATCTGTTCCATCTGGTTTTCATTTCACCCCATGACCTGAGCTTATTCTGTTCTGGGCTAAACACACACACACATACACACATGGCGACTCCCCTCGACGAGGCTTGTACTCTAGTGTGTCCGGCAGTAACAGTTTACACTGAACGCACTCTTAATGAGCGCAGTGTTTATTTAGCCGCGGCCAGCGGGAGAGCTGAGGGAAATCCTTCTGAATGGAGCTGATATCAGCGTACCAACTAACCATGTGCATCTGTGTACACTTTATATCCCTGGTTACTTCTCGAGTGAGCATACAGTTATCTGCATGTGTATTTATACTCTCAGGTATTGTTTGTTTATGTGTGTTGAAGCCTCTGTGTCTTATCAGCATGTGCAAACACACAGAGACACAGGCTGTTGAGTCTGGTCAGGCAGCGTAGAGACTCGCGGAAATAAATCTGTGATCTCAGATGCGATCAGAGTTTGACATTGCAGAGATGCTTGTTTCAGCTGGTACACAGGCTCAAGCTGTACTATAATGGTTTTATTCACAAAAAAGAAAGAAATCACCCTTATATCCTTCTGAACGGGTGTGACTTTGGTAAAACACAAAAGTAGAAACTTTGAAGAATGTTCATGCTGCACAGTACACTAGAAGTATATTGTGACGAGGGATGGAAAGGTCACACTTAATTTTAAGGTTCAATTCTTGCTATTAACAAACCATTAACTATGACTTTTTCCTCAATAACCTTCTAATTTGCTGCTTATTAATACTGCAGTAGTTGTTAAGTTTAGGTATCGGGTAAGATTAGGGATGCAGAATATGGCAAAGCTTTATAAGCACTAATAAACAGCCAATATGTTTATAATAGGCATGCTAATAAGCAACTAGTTAATCGTGATAATTGGTCCCTATAGTAAAGTGTTACTGATGTAAACACCTTTGTGTTTATAATAAATATGATAAAAGTGGTATGCATGATTTAAATACATTATTTATTTATTTATTGGTTGATATTGGATATCGTGCATGTTCATTTTGCGTGTTTCTACATTTATGTTATTTGTTGTCATCAAATATTGTAAAGCACTTATAATTTAATTACACTGGTAAATGTAATATTTAAGAAATATCAAAAATAATATTAATTGTTCATACTGTGCATAATAATGGTGCCTAATGCCTAAATGTACTTAACCTGATCTCAGCTCATTTATTTATTTTCATAAAATAATTTAATGTTAATGATACCTCGATGTTGTTAAATGTTAACTGAAATAATAATAATTAAAATAAAAGGTTTTATTTTAGCTAGAAACATTTCTCATTTTCATTTGGTTTAAACTGATGTACTAAAATAGTTCAAACTGAAATAAAAATGAATAAAAACGATATTAACAGACAAACAAAAACGACAACATAACGGCATGGCCGCAAGCACAACATAAAAATGACAAAATACACACAAATAATTACTAAAACTTTAACAAAAATCTAAATAAAAACTAATTCAAACTTAATAAAAACAATAATAATATCTTTAATACTGAAATTGTGCACAAAACTTTTTTAGAAGACTTCAAATAAAGTTCATATTGTTCTTGAAATATAGTGAAATATACAGTATATTCATATGCACCACTTTATGATGCTTTTTGGTTGTTTTTTTGACCAAAAACCTCTCCTGCTGGCAAAAGAATATGCTTATATCTGTGTTTTCATAAGAAAATGCTTAGTTTGAAGTTACGTCGACACGTGCGGTTGCCCATATTTACGTCTTGCGTTTGTGTTTTGCGAACAGGTGTTACGCAAAAACCAATGGCACTTTCTCGGGCGGCACTCTCCCTCTAATGCACCGCGTGGCAGCGCGCCAACCCGACGGGCTGGAAATGATGCCCCTCAACCCGGTTTTGTCTCGCTGCCATGGACGTGACAGCCCGCAGCTCAACGGCTCCCAGGAGAGAGATCCAGCTGAAGAGGCAGAGGAGGGCAAGGCTCCACCCCTTTCCCAGAATTCCCCTTGTCTGCCAGTGGAAACAAAGTCCACCCTCGAGCAGCAGAGAGGTGAGAGAGTTTCAGGGCTATAAAGAGCTCTCTGATTCACTCCGCACTCCCTCTGAATGAGGAAAGTCAGTGTTTCTTCTTGCTCAAATTACTGCATTGGCAAACTGTAAATTACCCATCATGCAATATTATTTTACCTGACTAGACTGCTGCATATTGGAGTTAGTGCATAAATCTGTTTGTGTGTGTGCAACAGGAGTTCAGCCCGTGCACCATGAAGACTCGGAGGGTCCTGTGGTGTGTTGGGAACGGCTGGGACTGCCTGATCTGGACTGTAAGGAAAAAACAGCCTGGCTCTCTACTGGAAGCCTGACTGGAGATCTCATCCAGCCTACCATGCAAGAGATCTGAACACGTCTAAACCAGAAAACACTTATGCATCAAACACACTAAACACAAGAAAGAGAACGAGAGAAATTGGGAATAGGAACTAATTTTTAAAAAAATATGAAACGGCCAGTGATGGATTGGTCAGAGACATTGTGTGACTTGAAATGGACACTAAACTGACTGCTTACAGAGCTGGAGAAGACTGACAAGAAGAAAGAAGGACGGAAGAGACTTTTAGGCAAAAATGATGGAAGACTCAAAGGCTGAAATGATCCCACTTGTGAGAGGACTTTTAAAAGTAAAAGCAAAAACTCTTTAGATGACTTATTTATTTTTTTGTAGTAGTAAAATATTATTTCATATGAATGTATCTGTTGTAAGAAAAAAGTTTGTCTTTTATATTATTTATGCTTTTTTTTTTGATGATGATGAGACTTTTTATTTTTTTTGTTTTTTTATTTGACTTTATATATTTTTTTTGTTTGTTCCACAGTGTGGAGTTTAGCCATTGTATGTGTAAAGTTTTGTAATAATATAAAGAGAAGATTAAGTATTACACCTATCCATTTCCTCCTCTGAAGTTTTAATGCTACACTGTACTTTACACTCTCAAACTGCCAAATTTTGACGAATATTAAGTTTCATATGGCCCCTCAACATGGTTTATTGCACCCCTAAAACACATGTAATCCACAGCTCGAACCTAGGAAGCCTGCAAGCTCACATCTAAAACGTTGGGTTTTGCGGTCTTCACCTAGCCTAAAATTAGTTCGCTCCCACTATAATAAATAAAGCAGCCGGTGCCTGAGGGATATCAGAAATATCTGCTCAAGTATTGGCTAATTGCAACAGCTCTTTGAAGTTTCCCACAGTCAATCCCCGCAGCCTCCCAGCCACACCTCCTCGCTGCTCTCCATGTCTCTGTTAACCATAAACAAACATGCGAGTGCTTGAATGACCTTTGACCTTTCCAGACTGTGTTGAAAAGCACTGGTTGTGTTGACATCACGTGAGTGTTTTGGTTTGGTTGCTTAGTGGAGCTCATTACTGCGGTCTCCTTATTTCAGCTTCAGATGTGGTTTGTACTTAAGTTGACTGTCTACATAAGCAGATTCCCAAAGAGTGGATTGTGCATTGTCATGTTTTACAGCTGATTTCAGACTGGCTGGATTAAGAGGATGTGTTTTCATAATTCCTTCTGTCATGGGATATCACATCAGGTTTTTTGGGGGGGAGATATGAGAGCTTGATGTGATATGGAAACATACCGTGACTTTCAGACCCCAAACATCCTCCACCATCATCATCCATAAAGAGCATTTACTGATACTGGGCTTCAAAAATGTCTCATGAAGTTTTGCACTGATCACTGACAACTACAATGATGATAAAAATGAATTATATGTTCCCTTAATGTCATCTTGACCTCCCTATTCACCAGAGACTCCTGGCTACACCCTTCCTGTAAAAGCACATATCAAGGCAAATGCACAGCTCTGATGCATGCATACCATCTATAGCTCATCCAAAGCCGACTCTAACAGTATTATAAGAAAACAGATAAGCTAATATTCCCGATATAAAATACATCCACTAGCTATTTTATGTTTATTAAAGAAATTGTTTTCATGTCAACATTATGAGTGTTTTACAAGTTTTTCAGTATTTCCACAAGGGGCAGTATAGCAGGAATTGGTGTAAATAATTTATTTTATTATCAGTTTTCGCTGTTGTCATGGTGGAGAAACAGTTTGGAGAGAATCTGGTTACTAAACAAATTAAAGTCAATGTTTATAGCAACGTACCTAAATATTAATCCAGACATTTGAATGCTAATTTAGCGCACCCTAGAGTACTGAGGTTTGTTGCTGCCAGAAGAATGCAAAAATACATAAAGTATTCTACAATACACTCATTTGATCACTGATCAAAAAGAACGATTGCACCCACATCTCACCATCACATTTCAAGACTTTTTTTAGAAATTGATTAGAATTTTACTGCTAAATGTTAAGGGAAAGGGAAGTGGTGTGTGGCCAAGAATGGTGACCCATACTCAGAATTTGTGCTCTGCATTTAACCCATCCAAGTGTACACACAGTAGTGAACATACACCCGGAGCAGTGGGCAGCCAATGCTGCGGTACCCGGGGAGAAGTTGGGGGTTCGGTGCCTTGCTCAAGGGTCTCACCTCAGTCGTGGTATTGAGGGTGGAGAGAGTGTTGGTTATTCACTCCCTGCCAGACCTGAGACTCGAGCCCATGACCTTCAGGTTACAAGTCTGACTCTCTATCCATTAGGCCACGACTGCCCATTAAACGCTACTAACATGCACTGTAATTGTAAATACTGGTTTTTTTTTTGGTGCCACTCCCCCCACCTACAATCCTTGCCGGACCTGAGTCTCGAACCCACGACCTTCAGGTTACAAGTCTGACTCTCTCTAGCTTAATTGTTCTAAAAAGATAGATAAAACTTTATTGTACGTGGTCTATCTTAATATTCATGAGCTAAGCCTTTGTCATGTTATGACATTATAACTTGCCTAACCATGACTGGGCTGTTGAACCTCTGTATATTTTGGCCTGAGTTCTAAGTAAAGTAGGCTGGTTGGAGTGCATATTGGCTAACAGAGCTGTCAGCTTTTAGTCTCATAGTCCTCAGTAAACCCAGTCAGTGTTCTCCAATTATAGTGCCAGCACTGCCACCAGACACTCAGGCCTGCTGGTTATTCCCTACAAACCCTGTGACATCACGATGGATCCATCTGTCATTCTTGGTTGGAATGAAAAATGAAGATGGAGGAAAGACAGCAGGTCTTGCTGTTGCCAGATTGTGGTGAACCGTTTAGTGCACAATCCAGGCCACTTCAAGGTGGTTTCCTGAATTCTAGCTGAGCTTACGGTGTCTGGATTTTAAAATTTCCCTTCTGTTCCACTGGGATTCAGCTGGAAAACCAAAGCCAGGATCTAAACAACAGGCAAAGGTAGGCTTAGAAACCTAAAGCATATCAGAACACGCAATGATATTGAAGCTTATCCTCCTGGACCTGTCAATTTTGCTTCTGTATTGTGAAGATGACATTTAGAGCGGTGACCAGTATAGCTTGAGCCACAAAGGCATTCCTACAGCTCAAATAATTCCTGCTAAAACCATGCTCTTCTACCGGGATGGGCAACTTAGGTCTTGGAGGGCCACTGTCCTGCAGAGTTTGGTGCCCTAATCAAAGGTACTGGCCCAGTGATAGCTTTTGTACCTTTATTTCTGAGAATGTAGGTAAGATTGTTGATTAGGGATGGAACTAAACTCTGTAGGTCAGTGGCCCTCCAAGACCAAAACTGAAAGAGTCCAGAAAAAATTGATGGGAAAAGGATACTGAAGAATAATAAAGTGACTGTGGCACTGAGAGAAAGAAGAGAGATGTTGACAGAGGTCTCAGGTCATTTGATGAAATGAAGATAAGGTTGAGGACCTCCTGATAAAGACCTGCTTCTGTCTGAAGTCACTCTCTACTTACCCAGCCTCAACCCTGTCCTGTTGCCTCCTGCACAGCACACAGACCCCTTATTAAGGGCACCATGGGAACAAATGTGCCCATTGTCCACCCCAAAAATTCCTCCCCCAGTTTCTGAGAGGACCTGTTAGCGCCCTTTCCAACCCCCTCCTCCGCCCACCATTCTTCGCCTGTCTCTTTGGCACACCCTGAATGAATGTAACACTCATGAATTAGGCCACGATTCTTTCTCTTTTCTTGTCTCTTGTTCCGAGAGTGGCCTGATTTGACTCTGCTTCCAAGCCGTTTATCCACGAGGGGTTACAAAACTACATAAAGACTCTGGCCCTGCCCCATACCTCTATTATTTTAAGCAAATTTCAGCCCCACAATCAGTGTTGTACAAATAAACTATAATTTTCTTGACCAAGATCTCCACAGCCGACAGGAAATGTATGCAAGACTTAGCAGATCAGCTGATGATTGGGTTGTTATTCCATATGGGGTTTCAATTATGGATGGCTATCACTATATTTCTGTTGTGTGGAGGGGATAAAGGTCTCGTAATGTTAATTTACAAGCTTTCTGTTATTCCTGAGGTCAGACCTTCTGAGTTCCATGTGTCTGTGTTTCTGCTCATAATTAGACCAATGATGACAAGTCACTTATACATGCTGACAGCACCAGCCGTTACCTCAGTCAACCTTTACAACATTTTCCAATCCCAGTTGACAATGTGTGAAAGTCAATTCCTTTTTTTCTTGCCTTGTGGGTTGGGAGAAAGAGAGCAATGCCTGTCAATATGGTCCTTTAGTGTATTTTTGCCAGGTGTGATATAATTGTTTATCCTGGAACAATATTCCTATTAACCAATCATGCATTTCCAAACATGTGATACTTCATTTCTTCTGTGGAAAAGAAAAGAAAACAACTGAATGAATATTTTGATGGGTGAAATCCATACAGTGGCAGGACATTGGGGTGTTCTTTAACACATAATAAAGCACCTAAGAGTGTCAGCAAAGCTCATTGATCATTTTCAAGTGCTCGAACTGGTTTTGGTGAAAACAACCCAATATTTAATGGAATTTAACAGTGAAACTGTGGCAGCTACCATTGCTTTCCTGAGTGCTATTTAGTGTCTCACACTCCAGTCCAAGAGGTGGCAAAAATGCACTCTTCATTCCGCATTTTTATTCCTCTTTCATCAGGTTGTTTGGCACCAAAACTTACTGGAGTAAGCCTACGTAAAAAAAAAAAAAAGATAACTGAGTGCAAGTAACTTTTTGCTGACACACTTGGGTGCCTTTTTAAGGATCTCAGTGTACTGCCAATGTCCCGAATTTACCCAACCACATATTTTGGAATGACATCATGGTGAGTAAATGATGACATAATTATAATTTCTGGGCAAAATATCTTAGGCATATCAACCTATCATTTCCTCCTGATTGTGGGTTAAGGGTTGCGGTTTGCAATAGGGTTAGAACTACGTTTGCTGTTCCAGGACCATCTCCCACAGTACCTGCCAAAATCACAGTCATCAGTATAGTGAGTCATATCAGAAGTAGCAAAAAGACTGAACAATTCTCCCTAAATAAATTTGTTGTTCATATTTTGTAGGCATATAATTTTGGATGTGCTACAATTGTGGTGCAATCCCGTTGACTGAGCATAGCGATGGCCAAGGCTGAATTTCCCATCATAAAAATAACTGAGTTATGTGACCAATATTTATATCGGTAGTTCTGGTTTTCTGACTGATCTATTGCAGCATATTAGCCCAGACATGGTGGTTTATGGAGCCATTACTCAAAGCCAAAAGCTGTTTATTTCCCACACTAAGGGATAGTTGTGTTCCCGGTGGTAACCTACAAACAAAATATTTAGCTACTCAGATATTCAGAGACAGATTGAGTGTGTTATTGGTACCTCAGATGGAATGATGGAAACTTGGATGATGGCTGTGTAAGTGGTTGAGTCAGTTGGATGTGAATATCGGTTTAGTAGAAATTAAAGATGTTTTGATTACAGAATTTGAATTACAAAATCAATGTGACCAACACAGCAATGGACAGCAGTTTATTTGTATTCAAACTCATTTATTTAAATGTAAATATGTTAAGCCTAATTGAATCGCAGTGAAATTAAGAAAATATAGTAAACTTCATGATAGATCACTCTTTAAAAATCTGTGATTAGTTACATTATAGTTAGTTAAATTGCCGCTTAATCGCTGGATGGGGGTGAGGATCCTGACCCCCTGGATCGCTCTTCCTCATCCTGCAGATGCAGCTGGGTGTAGTAAAACCTAACCTTAGGCGGTTCTTCCATGTCGTATAAGGCCTGGCAGGTGTAGACCCCCTCGGCCTCGTCCAAGACCCCCTCAATCACCAGAGTGGTCGTGTTAGTAAGCAGAGAAATCTCTCCCAGGGTGCTGGCTAAGGCCAGGAGTTTGGACCCCTGGCCGTAGTTGTAGGCCAGAGGCTCATTTCTCTCTGTCCCAGGCCTGGAGAAAACCCAGATGAACAGTGTGGGCACGTCGGATCCACAATGAAGGTGCACGGTGCTGTTTACTGTAGCCTCCACGTTTTGCCTGATGTACTCGATTTCATCAGGGTCAGGGATATCTAGACCTAAGCACACACAAACACAAGCCAACAGTGATTTGTCAGAAATTCCAGAAATCATGTCAATTCTTCACACGGCGAATCAAGCCTTGATGGGTTTCACCAAATTAAGATAAAATGACTACCCATATACGATGCATTTTATCTTAACCCCCTATTATCAGACACTCATCTTCTGAATCAATTGATCATAATAGTTGCCAAATGCAACTTTGAAAAGGATATTTGTGCATTAGTGAACTAAAACTTTTGCTTTGCAAGATGCATCCCATATTGTCGCTAAAAAATGAAAACAAATTTTAATTTAATCATAAACCTTAAATTCTAAATCTTAAATTTTTACAGATGTAAGTGCCAAACTTAATATTAAATGATAGACATCCCTGTTGAAAAAAAAACCAGCATATGCTGGTTAGGTATGTTTTGAAGAATGGCTGCTGGTTTGAGCTGGTTTAAGCTGGTCCTTAGCTTCTCGTGTGCTGGTGCTAAGCAACTAGCTCCTGCTCAGGACCAGCACATGACCAGCACTTGACCAACTTAAACCAGCTTATTACCAGCTAAGTAACAGCTTAAACCAGCAGCCATGCTTCAAAACATACCTAACCAGCTGGTTTCTTCAACAGGGATAGAAGACATTATGATTTATTTTATAAGGTTTGCAAACTTTGCATTAACTTTATCCGATTAAGATGACAAAAAGGCCTCAAAACATTTGAACTAAACCCTGTAGAGTTCTAATTGGGTTGGTTTTTCTTTCATCATAAGCAATATTCTCCCCAAGCAAATATGAGTTAATAATTCAAAGGCATAAACAGAACTTCATATTCAGCATTTCGCTACTTATGCCTCCCCTTCAAACATAAACTTTATATCAAGAACGTTCCTGACTCACATCTGTCCAGAAACCTAAAACAGACATTATCCTTCATCGTTGCTCCTTACCTTCTACAAAAACCAAGAGGAAGCAACAGAGTAGAGGAAAGAACCGCGTGATCCCCATGGTGCCACAAACTTCAGGAAATGCTGAAAGCAGACTTACACGCAACAAGCATTTGGACAGTTTCTCTTCTGTCCCATCTAAACCAGAACCTTCTGATGAAGAGACTACTGGGACTCAGGTAACAGACAGAGTACTCCATCTCAGTTACTTTAAATAATTTATTAGTGCCTTACAGAGCCCTGGTGTGCCTTGTATGGTTTATTTCATTCTCTGAGGCAGAGAGAGGTATAGAGTATCTGGAGGTGACTCTGCATCGTTCATTATTGAGCAGGCGAGGTACAGGCTTTCTGAAATCCCATATGATTGTTACCTTACCTGCTCAAATAAGAAGTTCAGAGAAGTTCAATAAGAAGAACAAACATCGCTATTTACTTCAGTTACTAGGTAACAATCTCTTCTGTGCACATGGATTACTGGAAGTGTGAGTGTTCACGCTGTGGTGATGAGACCTAGTGGTGATGAACACATGCAATTAACAGGAAGGAATGCAATCAAAAAATTAACATTTGTCAAGACAAATTTCTTCTTGAAAAGACTTGAAATGAAGAAGGAAGGAAGACTGCCTTCCTCATTTACTTCATTAACTTGTTTTCTTTCTTAGTATAAATGTTTTTCTGGCCTCCCTTTTACAAAGCTGTGAGCTAGAAGTCTTCCATTGTTACATCAATGCTCTAATTAACAGGGGTTTGGTGCTGCACTTCTTCAGAAAAACTATGGATGACAAAAACTTTCTAAAACAGCAAAAGAAGACCAACATGGCTTCTGGGGTCAATAGTTTATTGAAATGGTTGAGCAGAGCTGTGTTTCACAAGGTCAGGATATTACGAAGTATAAGCCCACATCAATCCACCTATCTATCCATCCATAATGTTTAAAACGTTCAAACTTCAAGGCTTTTAAACAATGAGCTTGTCTATCATTCTATCATTCTTTATCATTGATTCAATTCAACATTGCTTCTCTAAAATTTACATCTAAAATTACAGTTCATATCACTGTTTGCTTCTATATGTAAAAGTTGAGTTCCCCAGAAGAAAGAAAATATTACAGGTCTGGAATAATGCAAGGGTGAATACTGAATGCTGAAATTTGAGTCGTGAGACGTTTCTAGAAATTTTTGCTGAGCAATATTGAAGTCAGTTGATTCTCACATATTGTATTGAACAGAAAGTTCTTTGGCAGGAATGCCACAATTCTGCAAGTTCACATAAAAAAGACAAAAGCAACCCCTGCCATTTTATTACCACAGATGCTGCATCACACAACGACAATAATGAAAGGTAGATAAAAGGCAGAGATTCCAAAGCGGAGTTGATTTGTGATGAGTAGGATGAATGGGCCTGCTTTAGATGGGGCGGACTGGCCGACCAAATTCCTTACCGGTGAAACACATCCCTTATTAAAGCAGTCTGAGACTGCGGAGGCCAGACACATCTGCTCCGGCAGACCTACAGCCCTGGGAGGGGAGGAGGCAGGGAGGGAGGGAAGCTGGAAAATGTGAGCAGTAGAAAAACAAAATGTTTTGGGGGTGTTTTTTTTTTTCCTTCGAGAGGGGGGAATGGCGATGAGAGGAGATAGGATTGGAGAGATCGGAGTGGAAGGTATTACAAGTCTCTGAGTCTTATCTGGGGCCTGTTTGCTGGGTAAAAGCTTTCAGGTGTGGTGCCCTTTCAACACAGATCCGGCTGTGCCTGGCAGGGGGGTTGGCAGCACTTTAGAGCGAGGCCCCCGATTGCTATGAAGAGCACAGGTCTGTGGGACCTGCTGTCCTTTTACAGAGAAAAAAGTTTAAAGATACACTAATGGTAATACCATTTGGAAATAGTATATATATATAAAACTAAAACTAGAAAACTAAAAGTAACAACAACACTACATTTACTACATTTTCAAGTAGCATGATGTACCGTTCAGTTTTTAAAATAGTGTTTCTAGTAATTTGTTAGGAACACTTACATCATATTGTTTTTATGTGTGTAGTGTGTACACAAACGATTTAATCTACTCTGTTAGCAGCTTGTAGCTAGCATTTTTTTAATGGAAGCTTAACTGTAGTTTAATATTAGATCACACTGAAAAAAGTGTAGAAACTGTTTTCAGTGAAAAATTGCTAGTCATTTTCACAGAAAATACAAATAAGCAAGTAACAAATTGAATTAAATTGAAATTTTGAAGTAGAAAAACTGAAATAGTATTTTCTGTAAAACATACTCCAATAAATTCAAATTTTAATAGTTTAGTAACCTGTAGTTATGGAAGCAACAATGATGGTACAGGATGATTGTTATACTCATATACCATGGTATTTAGATAGTGATATAAAGGCATTTTTGAGGTACATTTGAGTACTAAGGTACTATGGTAATAAAAAAATAAGTTTTTTTTTTTTTAATGAAATTCAGTTTTTTTGCAGTGTCTTGATGGAATGTATTAAGAGATAAAGACGGATAGCACAATCTCTGCCATTGATTTCCTTTTCAGTGATCATCACATGACCGTATAATGAATTCAGCATCTGGCCTCAGCTAAAACGATTGCAAAAAATGATTGCATCAGGATCTGTGTTTACACTGACTGAAGAATGCCATATCCAGATCAGATGCTGTTTGTGCTGTAACTGTTGAGTATGTGCAGATAGTCTGTGTGTCATTAATGTATCAGGCTAAGCTCTGTGTGTAGTTAATGGGCAGCGCTGCACAGTCTCCCTCTGTGTTCTTAAATATGTAACCTGGCATTTCCTTCTCTACTTTTTTGTGTTTTCCCCTTCTTTCTTGTGTCCCACAGTACTTTCAGTTGGGATAGCAGTCTGCATTCACACACATGCACACTTGTTTTTCCTCTGGTGAAGAGGGTCAGGTCTATTTTATCACTGATATACCTACCGTACATGAAGTGAAGCTCGGCTGGACCCCAAGTTTCCTCTGAAACCATCTCTTCTTCTCTGATTTCCTCTTATTTTTCTCATCTTGTATTATCTTTCTTTATTGGTCTCATCTCATCTTGTTTTATGTCTTCTAAACGTCTTTCCTCTCATCTTGTCAAGTCTTTACTCCTCTTGCATCTTGTTTAATCTATTCTTGTCTTTTCTCCTTTGCCTCTTCTCTTTTTTGTCCTCATCTTACCTCCTCTTGTTTCTTTTCACTTCATTTATTCTCATCTCATCTCCTCAGGTTTCATGTCTAATATCACCTCCCCCACTTCGTCTTGTTTCCTCTCCTCTTTGTTTCTCATTATATGCACTATATGCATATAGGTATATCTTTTCTTCTTCTATCCTTCCGATTCTTATTTTTTCATCTCATTTGTTCTCTTCATCTCTTGTCTCCTTATATCTCATAATCTCACCTTGTCTCCCTCTTTGCTCATCACCTCTCAATTTATCTCAGCTGGCTTTGTCTCGTTTCTTATATCGTCTCACCTTACATTGTCTTCTATCTTGTATCCTCTCCCTTTTCTTATCTCTTTTTTTCATCTCATTTTATTCCCCTTGTCTTATCTCATCTACTCTATTCTCATATTGTCAAATATCACTTCCTTCTTCTCTTCTTACTTCTCAATTTACCTAATCTGCATTGCCCATAATGTTGTTTCTTGTCTTCCTCATTTTCTCATTTTGTCTTTTCATCCTGACTTGACATGATTTTTTCTCTAGTCTCATCTCATATGTTCCTTTTATTTCTCTAATGTCAACATCTTTGTGTCATGCTGTCTCATCTCACCTAGTTTCATCTCCTTCTTTCCTCACTTCTCATCTCATCTCATCTCCTCGTCTTTTCTCATCTGTTCTCATAGTCTTTTCTGATCTCATTTATTGTCCTCATCTAATCTCTGTTCTCATATTGTCTAATCTCACCTTGTCTCCTTCACTCCTCAGTTCTCAACATCTCATCTGCTCTTCTCTGGTCCTGTGTCCTTTCTTCTCATCTTGTATTCCCTCCCCATTTTCTTTCCTCTTTTATTTATTTTCTTCCCTTCTTCTTCTCTAAACTAATTTAGTTTCATCTACTCCCCTCTTGTCTGTCCTCATCTCATTTTGTTTTACTTGGTCTCTTATTGCGTAGTTGTCAGCTCTGAATTGGTTTGGTCATATTGGCCCTGAGTTTGAGGTTAGAGACAGATGACAGAAATACAAGCATGAAGATAAAGGAGAGGACGGGCAAAGAACAGCAAAAGTGGACGGCACAGAAAAAACAGCCAATGGAAGGCAGAAAAAAATAGCACGAATTTTCATAACTTTTAGCCACAGAAGGATTACAGTGGAGCCCGATGTATGATGGGACATTCCAGCAGCATCAAATTTATCCTGACTAGCTTCAAGGAGGATGGCGGACAGGCCTTGCTTATTCATTTCTAATTCTGTCATTAGTGTAACTGCTGACAGCTTTGTGTTTTGTTCGTACTGTACACACAAATCACATTTTCCCAGGCTCCACGCTCCGAGTTACAGTATACTATGTAATATCTTTGGCTTCCACACCAAGGGCAATACCGTAATGGCTTCTCACAGGCCCACTCAGGCTCTTAATGATGGAGAGGGGCGTGTGGCCTGTCAACAAAGTGTGTCAGGCTCTGAATGGATGAGCTTAACTGCTTCTCAAAGTGCCGTGGATGTATTTGTGGCTCTGCCAAGCGGCGGACACACTAGAGTGAGTTTTACAGCTCAGCTGACCTGCCACCGAGAGACCCGTGACACCGGCCAGTGTGCGTATATGCGTGAACCACAAAACCCTGAAGAGAGTTTGCTTGCTTTTCGGTGGAGCGCTCATGAAGCGGAACGCAGGTTCACACCAGGGATCGTGCACATAGGTGTGTGTATAAGAGAAGGAGGCGGTCCAGGTGACCTGGAAAGAGCCAGATGGGAAAAAGGCACCACAGAGGCCTTCTGCAAACAACATGTGGAAAGGCTTTGGCCTCTAATGTAGCGTGGAGCGTTTATGCACTGCATGCAGACGGCTCTACTGTCCATCAGAGAGAAGAAGCTTCGGCACTCCCAACGACGGCCGCGGTCGAGTGGCCGCGACGACCTCATCTTCTGCTTCCTGCTTCCTCTTAATCTTGCCGACCCCCAGTCAGAGAAAAAGACTCCCTCAGGGCTGTTGCCTCAGCGGCTCCGCTTCAGCTGTTCAGTGTGCGGAAGTGCTTACCCACAATCCTCCCTGAGCAGGTGGCACTTAACAGGCCTCTTTGTTTTCCTGTGTCTTGCCAAAAGAAGCTGAAAGTAGAGGGAAGGAGAAGCTTGTGAAAATTAATTGCTCTTGGCTCTAGCCGGCCCAAATGTATATGAAGCATTCACAGGCTCCAAAATAGGATTTCCTGCACTTGTGTGATGTCATATTTCTCAGGGTCCAAGGAAAAATGAGAAGCTCAATTTGCGCTCTGTGGAGAAACACAAAGCGGGTCCGTAGGGACGTGGGTATAAGCGTTTTGTGAGTGTGGCCGGTTTGCTTAATCTTTGATACAAATTTCTCACATTATTAGTGACCCCTTTGTGATCACACAAGTTTAACAATTCCTCATTTGGTCAGTAGGAAAATATGGTATCTTTCTGTAAATGACTTCCTGAACTCTCTCTGATGTCTATCTCATATCTCCTCAGCTCAGTGCAACCGGCTCTATTTTGCTTCCAGAGCTGCTTGGTTCGGTCTCAGAGCCAGTGAGCAATTATGTGCAATTAGCCTTTACAATCCAGTGTTGCTTCTGATGATCTCATGGATAAATGCCATGGGGATAAAGAGAGGAGATTTGGCTTCACATTGAAATCTGAAGGATAGCTGGACGGAAAAGGCTTCAAAGAGATTCAAAGGCTGGTGCTGTCCTCTCAACACCTGGCTAGATAACTGACAAAGGACACCATAAGGAGACATCAAGGACAGTGCTGAGAACAACTAGCACAGGACAGCAGCAACTGGCCTTGAACTACTAGCCAATGTGCATTTTCCCAGGTTAAATAGAACGTAAGCTGTGTTTATTTCAACTGTGGCATGTTGGCCATTATTGCGGTAAATAATTTTCAACTTGTCCCTCAGTTTGAAAAAACCTAAAAACAAACAGCAATGCATGCACAATTAGAAGTCTATGGGACAAGTATACAGAAGTGTGAATTAATGTATAAATTACTAAATGAGTCACTTTGTGGCTTAAATAATAGTAATTTTGTACAATGTGTTTATGTACGCAGAAAAGGTTTGTACTGAAGTAGACTAAAGGTCAAACGTCAGTTGCGTTTAGTCATTTTTACCCTATAGTGAATATAAATGTATTTATTTCATGCTACGTTTACTACAAATACATATACATATTTATGCACCCTGCAAATGTACTTTTGGTATACCAAACTGGTATGCTTAAAGTCTGCTAAACTGGAACAACTAATTTTGTACTTAATGCACTTTAATTGTTCGGAAGTAGTGCTGAAGTTCAACTGAAGATATACTGAAGTATATTTGATTGTGCTAAAGTAGAACTATATTGCAAGTATACATTAAATAGATTGCATTTAAAGACCGATATTATTCAAACATCAAACAATCCTCATCAACAGTGACATTAAAACACATTTTCGGTCTAAGAAATGTGTAAAAATAGTACTCCAAGTAAAGTTTAATTGTAATTTTGATATTAGTAAGTCTTGAGCTCTATGTCAGTAATTATGCTAATAGATTTGAACTATACTTTGTATGAAATAAATGCTTTTTTTTTACTAGGGTATTTAAACTTAATCAGAAATGATTAATTTTTTAATACTTTTAATACATTTGTACAAATTACTGTTCAAAACACAAAACACATTGGCTTAAAAAGTTTTCTTTTTTAAAACTCACCTGCCTGTAGCTTCCTAGTAACCCTTCAGACCGTGATTAGCTTGTTCAGGTGTGTTTGATTAGGGTTGAAGCTCTCCAGGACCGATGTTCGCCACCCCTGCACTACAGTATGAAGAAAACATAAAATTGAAATGGTAACATATAAACAGAAGTTCTTTCACCCAGAAAAGTAGTTACAATTTAGACTGATGCATTTAAAAAGACAAACTTCACAATTTCACTTTGAAACCCTCCACTACACTTGCCCCATACACTTACATTGTGGGTGTATCACGCATTCCTACTTCTACAGACTGAGTCAAAATAATTATCTGCGGTAATTTATGACAGCATGAAGCTTGCCCCAGATTATTCCTTTAATTTAAAATTGTACAATACTTCTTAAATAATTTATGTCATACTCTAATTTTGATTTTGAGCATAATAGGCTTTTCAAAACAACATCATAATAGATTTCTTCATAGGATTTGGAACTTTGGAATGGTTTCTTGACACAACTTACAACAGGAGATTTGTCTTGCGGTTTTTACCACAGTTTTTTTTTTTTATACCACATTTGATTTTCACGTCAGTTTCTCAGGCTGCATACATGTCATCACACACACATACACACTCATCAATGGAACTGCCCTGGAAAGCCACCATCGCAAAGTTTTCTCTCTCAATGGAAACCAGACCACATCGCTAACCATGACAGTGTTTGAAATGTACAAGGATAATATGCTTTCTTAACACTTAGAAGAGCAAACAAACATTGGTGCACAAACAAACAGACGAGTAAACAAATTATCCTCAGGAATGCCGCTCAAGAACGCAGCCACAAAGAAAAAGGATATCTTATTTTCTCTCACAAGCTTTCGCTCGTCCCATCTGTCCATGGCTAGAGGTACTCGTTCACAAACCTGCTGCTTTATGCAGCTTTTTGTGGGAGTCAAAGACATTATAGCATTACATTTTCTGAAAAACAAACTTGAACCCTGTTGTGCCTTCTCCATCTGGAAACGGTAGAGGGCTTGTCCGAAAGATAAAAACGATATGAATCGCTTCTGGCAACGCAAACAGACAATCTGGGATCAATTACAGGGACAGTGTTCTGAAAGTAAAATGGAGGAGGGGGTAGGAACCAAGAACAGACTTAGTGCTGCAGTCTCGTCCAGACACACACACACACACACACACAACTGCTAATGATAGCTGTGACCTGTAGTTTAAATAGTGTGTTTATAGAGTCTTGCTCTGGATTGGTTGTTCTGTGGGTAGTTGCGGACTCTCCCCGCATCACAGATCCTCACAATGATGTTCTGCAGGGAGTTTCAGAGCGAGGCATCACAGGCCAGCTGCATTAGTTTGTGGGATCGTTCTCGCTATTTTTCGGTGTCTCATCATCCATTTTTAATACGCACGTCTATAATTAAAAACACAAATATGTTTCTGTAAACTTGCAGATGTTCAGTGTGTGCGAATGAAAATCATTAATGCTTCATTGAAGCACTCACATTTATGCCTAAAAATCTAGGGAAACACTTACTCGCACTGATATACTTACACTGGTGCCACAAACTGTGAAACATCTGCCAGACAGCCCGGGAGCAGTGCATTCTGGGAGCAGCAGCACTTAATGAAAGGAATATGAATAGCACAAAGTAAAAACAGAGGGAAAAGGAGGAAAAGAAGAAGAAAGGAGGAAGAGAGAGAGAGAGAGAGGGAGACAAAAGAATCTAATGCAGTCCAGATTGTTAGGAGCGCTCCTTCCAGATGAGGCATAAGCGTGAAACCTGGAAACACAGCGACTTAATTTATCACGACAAAGATAGTTTCAAGCACATTTGGCACCTTGATGTTGGTTTGGTGCTGCCATGCTTTTTTAGCCTACTGAACCATAATATAAAAACAACTTATGTGTTTTTCCCTGTGGCATGCAGTGGAGATAAGAGTGACAATTTATAGTTATATAATGTCAAGTTACATAACAAACTTAATCTGGAAAAGTGTCAAGAATATTTTCCAGAAATGTGGCATGTTGCAGCTTAGCACCAGTATTTACAATTACAGTGCATGTTAGTAGCGTTTAATGGGCTGTCGTGGCCTAATGGATAGAGAGTCAGACTTGTAACCCGAAGGTCATGGGCTCGAGCCTCAGGCCTGGCAGGGAGTGAATAATCCACCCTCAATACCACGACTGAGGTGAGACCCTTGAGCAAGGCACCGAACCCCCGACTGCTCCCCGGGTGCCGCATCAATGGCTACCACTTCTCCGTGTGTATGTTCACTACTGTGTGTACACTTGGATGGGTTAAATGCAGAGCACAGATTCTGAGTATGGGTCACCATACTTGGCCACACACCACTTCCCTTTCCCCTTCTTGTTCCGTTTTAGAAAAGTCTTTAGCGCCATCTAGTGATAACATAGTTTACATATAGGACCACATTAATGCACTTATGCCTAAGGGAGTCCAGCTATGTTGGGGAAAATCTGACATATTATTAAGGTGGAAATGCATATTATGTTTGCAGATAATAAGTATCTTTTTATGTGTCTATTTATTAATGCATTTATTCCAGCTTCAATAGAAATACGCCTATTGTCTTGTACTTTATGCAAAATGTTGTGTGATTGTGTGACTGTTGTGTAAAGGCGGTTTATTTTAATTAGCGGTGTATGGCTGACCAAATAATTCATAATAATGAGCAAAATGCTGTTACACCACAAGACTTGATGTCTGAACAACTCCCCATTCGACCGCTCTGGTGTTGGTATACAATCCTATACTATAAATAGTAAAATATACTATAGGTAGTAAAACAGTAATGTTGTCAAATATTATGGCAATTCAAAAGAACTGTTTTCTATTTTAATATATTGTGTCACATTATCATTCAGAAATCATTCTGATATGCTGCTTTGGTGCACATTTCTTATCAATTTTAAAAAACATTAACCTTAATACATTTGTAGAAACTGTGATACAGTAAGTACTTTTTAAAAATAAATGTAATACTTTTATTCAGAAATTAAACAATTACTTTTTTCTTACAAACACACATGGATTCGCTACAGGAGGCCTTTATTTACCCCCCGGAGCCGTGCGAGGCACGTTTTATTACGGATGTGCGCACTTTATTTCACGTCTTCTGGATTTTTGACAAAAAGCACCCTCTTACCCCAATTATTAGGCTTGGAGGGGCCAGGACTATTTTTAATATAGCTCCGATTGAATTCGTCTGAAGGAAGAAAGTCATATACAGCTTTGAGGGTGAGTAAAACACAGGCTAATTTTCATTTTTGGGTGAACTAACCCTTTACGCACCAATAATAACTGATCATGCAAGTCAGCATGGTAAAGATTTCTGTGACACTGAAGTCTTGCGTAATGATGCTGAAAATTCAGAATAAATTACACTTTAAAATATATTCAACTGGAAAACAGTTCTTTTAAATTGTAATAATATTTCACAATATTACTGTATTTTTACCGTATCAAATAAATGCAGCCTTGGTGAGTATAAGAGGCTTTTAAAAACATCAACACATTTATTATTATACATTTTGTCTGGCAGAGTACCTATATATCTCCTGAGTATAATATAATTTGGCAAATTTTTGATAGTCCTAAATAAATGAAATCAAATCCTATGTATTATTCATTAACCAAATAGGCTCAGAAAGCATTATGCTATTCTAGTAAACACTCAAATGTATATGCAGGTAGCAGGACATCTTCCACCTGAAATTCATGAATTATTTAGTGCCTCATTAGCCCTGCAAAACCTTACATTAGCCCAATTAACACTACAGTGCACGAGCGTTAACATGCCAATCAACAGGTAATTTAACCAGAGCCGGACAGAGGTGAAGAACACGAACCACCCATGTGCTGTTCTGCACACCTGCACAGATAACTCATCTTGTTTAGATGTGTGGCGTACATTCTGATGCTGACAGAACTGCAGATGCTTGAAAATGCAGTTTTGCCTTTTATGTGGCAGCGGATGAGAGCAGTAGCGGGCTAATGCGGAGTGCTTTCAGAAATGAGGGTCATTCATGGCGAGGAGCAGGTTAAGATGACTTACAGACACAATGACAGGGGTATTGTTGTCACCACGGAAACCATTAGTTGCCAGGCAACTGACCTATCAAGGCAAGACTGTGAGCGTGTCAACTAATGATGGGATTCCAGCAGCTCAAGAGTGTTAAAATACATCTGCGTGATGTTTGAGTGTGTGTGAGAGCGAGAGAGAAAGAACCAACGAATGCGAGAAAGAAAGAAACAAAGGAAGGTGGGTGGAAAGCTGTGGGAAGAGTAAAGTATTGCTTTAAAAATGTAAAAAGATCAGAGATTGAAGGCATTGAAACTGGAAACATGCACAAAATGTGCTTTCAGTCATTGAGGAGAATGCATTTGAAGTGACTCACTTTGCCTTTAGCAAGTATGTTATGACTAAATGTCCATTAACACCAGTCTTTGTATGAAGTGTACCTGGCCTTGGAAGTGTTCCAGCCTTGAATGAGCCCTCTATCATCAGTGACACGTCCTTCGCTATTTGAGGACAAACTGCGGCGAGTGGCTGCCATTTCTCATTAAAGATACAACCACAGAACAAAGACAGAGTGGCAGATGTGATTAAAGCTCTGTGTGCAAACTGATCTAAACTAAATATTAATGGGGTCTATAGAGTAGACTTCCACAGAATCAACATGAAGTCCAAATGGATGCCATTTACTTTTTTAAATGCATGGATATTCATTTGTTCCCTCATTTTACCTGAACTGACTTCAAAAGAAGTAGTGCCGACGAAAGCTGATTGTGTGATAGGTTGTATTTAGATTTAGATTTAGTATTTTATCTTGCACATTGTGGGAAACTCTGAACTTTCTTTAAAACCAAGTTGGGGGAGTAAACATGTCAGATTCAATGAATGCAGCATCTGTATTGATGGTGAACTTGTTAAAATGTATAGATTTTTAAAATTACAATAAAACTAATTTGCATGTACAAAATAGCATTGTACTGTACAATAGCAATATTTTACGAATCAATTATTATTAATAATATTGCAAAATCTTATCACAGATGAAGTGAATAACATGCAATATTTGTCAACTGCACAGACGTTTCAGAAATGTTTTCATGAGCAACATAAGCACTTTTTATATAGGCCTACTGCTTAATACAGGGCCATCTGTTCAAGAATAAAGTTCAACAT
Source organism: Barbus barbus (assembly GCF_936440315.1). Taxonomy (NCBI): domain Eukaryota; kingdom Metazoa; phylum Chordata; class Actinopteri; order Cypriniformes; family Cyprinidae; genus Barbus; species Barbus barbus. The sequence continues at coordinate 4,813,290 of NC_136750.1, forward strand.
AAACGCATACTATTTAAATACCAATAAAGTGGGGGTATATTTATATGCTTTTATCAGTGTTTTTTATTAAATGTGACTCAATATATCATTGCGACTATACAGTAAAAAAGCTTTTACTGTTCTAAAAACAGATTACTGTGAGCAGTATTTTCTTTTTATTATTATTAGGCCTATGCAAAAATTATACAAAGGGTTGTACAAGCATATACAAGTCACAAACAAACATTCATAAGAATATGTAAAGTGAAACTTTCATGCCAAAATTACAACAATTTAAAGTAACAGAAATTTACCGCTTCAAGTCGGACTAATTTTCTAACCAATGGATGTTTTTATTTATTTTTTTATTAATGCTCAAAAATCAAGAATAAAACACATATAATACATATACAATAATACAACCATCAACATGATAAACAATAATAACAAAACAAAGTAGAAACAGATAAAGAACGAAAAAATGAAATAAAATTGAGACTTACATGTTATTAAAGAAAGGAAAAGAGTTACAGATAAAGTTGTTGAGGCTTTTTTGTTCTTAGACAACTGGATTAATGAAAGGTGTTGCTCAAATTCTTGCAACAAAGAGAGGTCTAGAGTTTAAATATTTGCATCTGTGAATGTGAAATCAGATTCACTACATAAAACTGTTTTCTTTCAGATTGTTCATACTCAACAAAACCCAACACTACATCTTTCCAGAACAGAATATATTCATCATAAATGTTACTTTTAATGAAAATTAAAACATCTTGCCAAAATTAGATGAACAACAGTTTCAACAGAGCCATCACAAAAAAAGCAACTGGAGGAAATATCACTTTTGATTTAGTAGAAAAATATGAGGAAGCATCCAGCAGATGTTACCCACAGCATTATTCCAATAAGCAGTCACAACCTAACCAATGGACGGTATTCCTGTTAAAAAAGCTGGTAACTACTTAGGCGTTGTCATTTAGAAAAATGAACAAGATAGAATTTCCCTGAATTTGAACCCTGCCTTTGAAAAGATAAAAAGAAAATGTAATCTTTGGTTATTAAGGGACCTGTCCGTTCTCTAGACTGACCTATATTGCTTCAACTATACATTTAGACAATAAAACTCTATTTAATTTTTTTATGGAAGAATCGTGTGCACTCTATTCATAAATCTGTTAAATCTTAAAAACGGTGGACTTGACTTTTTGGATTTCTCTACTTTAACACTCTCAAAATGAATTGGTTAAAATTTTGTCTGAATAAACCTTCTTTGTGGAATTTTATTCCCAATTTTATTTTTGATCAACTCGGGGGTCTTTCTTTTTTGCTAATGTGTGATTATAAAATTGAGAAATTGCCAGTGAAATGATCTGGCTTTCGTGCTCAAGCTTTGTTGGCTTGGAAACTGATCTACAAGCGCAATATCTCTCCCCAGCGTTATTTTGTTTGGAACAATCGTTGTATTCTGTATAAGCACAAAAGTATTTTTTGGAAAAGCTGGTTTGATAAGGGTGTTGTTTTAGGATCTCATTTGTTAAACACTCAAGGGTATCTTATGACTTATGAGGAGTTTCTGGTACATTTTCCTGTGACTGAATTTTCTCTTGTTCTCTCTGCAATTAATTCTGGTATTATGTCCTTATTCAGAGATGTGATATCGGTTGATATGCCCATAGTTAATCTAGCTGACCAAATATTGTTTTGTTGGGTTGCAGAACTACATAATACATACATAGTTCATAAACATACATAATAACATATAACATAATGGACTATAAACAGTACTAATGGTATTAGTTGATCATATGTTAGTGTTCACGATTCTGAAAACAGACATTAGACAACCAAACAAGTTTCTGACTAAATGTTTATTTAATGTTATAAATGAGTCAATGTAAAAATGTCTAAATTGTTATAAATTAATCTATTTAAAAATATGTATTCAATTAAATAATTAATTAGGCTGGCCTATGTAAAAAATCATTTGAAAAAAATAAATGAAGACATGTTTCGTCCAGAATGATTCAGGCATCAAATACATTTAACAGTCACTGTTTGCCACCTAATGGCATAATGTAACAATCTTTTTTTATTTTTTTTTAAGCGTATCTTTAGTTCCAAAGATTAATTAGGCCACTCGGTTTGATCGCGGCTGCCGCAACATCAGAGTCTATATCCGGATTAAAAACTTTCATCCCAATACTTTCATTATTATTTAATGTTTGCAACACAGAAATGTTTCAAACATAAAGCATATGATGAGCGCTGCTCTCTCTATGTTCTGCTCTGTCGGCACTGGTCAGGCCCTGTTGCAGGCTTTCTGGCCACTTGAGTATGTTGCATTGGCATTGGGTGGTCAGTGAGAGAGACCACTCTGATTGGCTGTTCATCTTAATGAACCAGTGCTGTCTGGAATGAAGAAAATGGAAGACTGATCAATATGTTTCATTCAAAATGGTAAGCAAAACAGTCTTAGTTTCATTTTCCCTATTTAAATTATGAATATATACTACTGCCACCTGTTGGTGTAGAGATATTATTTTTCTCTCATGGCCGTTGGCTGTAGTTTGACGATGAGTTCAACTAGTGCAGAACACACTGAAACTGAGCTGACAGATGCTCAACAAGGCCCAACGTTGGCCGACGGTCACTGCTTTTAGGTATTTTTTGTACTGTCTGATACATTTGAATCATGCCACAATTAAGCAGTTACAGGATTTAAGTCCAGAATATATTTGGTGTTTTTATAGTTACTCTAGAGCAGGGGTGTCCAAACTCGGTCCTGGAGGGCCGGTGTCCTGCAGAGTTTAGCTCCAACCCTAATTAAACACACCTGAAGCAGCTAATCAAGCTCTTACTAGGCATACTAGAAACTTCCATGCAGGTGTGTTGAGGCAAATTGGAGCTAAACTCTGCAGGACACCGGCCCTCCAGGACCGAGTTTGGACAGCCCTGCTCTAGAGCAGTGGTTCCCAAACCTGTCCTGGAGGACTCCCCTGCCCTGCACATTTTGTATGTCTCCCTTATCTAACACTTTAAATGATGGAAATGACCTGTTGGTATATACACAGTTATTTCCTCTCACTCAAGCTCAGAACATACAGTGGTGTGAAAAAGTGTTGGCCCCCTTCCTGATTTTTTTTTTTTTTGCATGTTTGTCACACTTTAATGTTTCAGATCATCAAACAAATTTAAATATTAATCAAAGATAACACAAGTAAACACAACATGCAGTTTTTGAATTAAGTTTTTTATTATGAAGGGAAAACTAAATCCAAACCCACATGGCTCTGTGTGAAAAAGTGCTTGCCCCCTAAACCTAATAACTGGTTGGGCCACCCTTAGCAGCAACAACTGCAATCAAGCGTTTGCGATAACTTGCAATGAGTCTGTTACAGCGCTGTGGAGGAATTTTGGCCCACTCATCTTGGCATAATTGTTGTAATTCAGCCACATTGGAGGGTTTTCGAGCATGAACCGCCTTTTAAAGGTCATGCCACAGCATCTTAACAGGATTCAGGTCAGGACTTTGACTAGGCCACTCCAAAGTGTTCATTTAGTTTTTCTTCAGCCATTCAGAGGTGGATTTGCTGGTGTGTTTTGGATCATTGTCCTGCTGCAGAACCCAAGTTCGCTTCAGCTTGAGGTCACGAACAGATGGCCAGACATTGTCCTTCAGGATTTTCTGGTAGACAGCTGAATTCATGGTTCCATTTATCACAGCAAGTCTTCCAGGTCCTGAAGCAGCAAAACAGCCCCAGACCATCACACTACCACCACCACCATATTTTACTGTTGGTATGATGTTCTTTTCTGAAATGCTGTGTTACTTTTATGCCAGATGTAACGGGACACACACCTTCCAAAAAGTTCAACTTTTGTCTCATCATTCCACAGAGTATTTTCCCAAAAGTCTTGGGGATCATCAAGATATTTTCTGGCAAAACTGAGATGAGTCTTTATGTTCTTTTGCTCAGCTGCGGTTTTCATCTTGGAACTCTGCCATGCAGGCCATTTTTGCCCAGTCTCTTTCTTATGGTGGAGTCATGAACCTTAACTGAGGCAAGTGAGGCCTGCAGTTCTTTAGATGTTGTTGTGGGGTCTTTTGTGACCTCTGGATGAGAGTTTGGCCGGTCGGCCGGCCACTCCTGGGAAGGTTCACCACTGTTCCATTTTTTTGCCATTTGTGGCTAACAGCTCTCACTGCGGTTCGCTGGAGTCCCAAAGCTTTAGAAATGGCTTTATAACCTTTTCCAGACTGATAGATCTCAATTACTTTCTTTCTCATTTATTCCTGAATTTCTTTGGATCTCAACATGATGTGTAGCTTTTGAGGATCTGTTGGTCTACTTCACTTTGTCAGGCAGGTCCTATTTAAGTGATTTCTTGATTGCGAACAGGTGTGGCAGTAATCAGGCCTGGGTGTGGCTAGAGAAACTGAACTCAGGTGTGATAAACCACAGTTATGTTTTAACAGGGGGCGGGGGGCAAACACTTTTTCCATGTGGGTTTGGATTTTGTTTTCCCTTCATAAAAAAAACCCTTCATTTAAAAACTGCATGTTGTGTTTACTTGTGTTATATTTGATTAATATTTAAATTTGTTTGATGATCTGAAACATTAAAGTGTGATAATAAAAAAATCAGGAAGGGGGCCAACACTTTTTCACACCACTGTACATGGTATGTCGGTTTGGTGCATCACAGCTTTTACAGAGCTGGAGACACAACAACAACAACTCCTGGAGACACAGCAACAATAGATGCCAGCCCACTTGTATAAGGGGGTTAAGAGATACTCGCAAGCTTAAACAAGTACTTATCGGTAATAACTTCCGGAGAGAAATAGCGCAGAAACTGGACAAGGGTTTGGATGTGCATTCTGATGTATGTATGCGCTAAGTGTTCATGTCAAAACTGAAGTATACTTTAGCTTTAGGCTTTACAGACCCTTGGACGTCACACACCCCTCTCCAGCATCCAACCCTACATTTTGTCCATTGAATACCCTGTTTCAGACAGATATATGTCAAATTATGGAAGTAAAATTGATTGCGAATAGTGTTTCACATTGACTTCAAAAAGAGACGTGACATCTGTGTCTTGATGTACGATCCCATATTTTGACATATGTCTGTAGAAACACAAATAGATACTTTGCATGCTAATAGCTACTATGTGAAACTTAAAATGAATAACCAAAGTGATGAAAAACTTATCCTCCAAATGTTGCCTGTGCCAATTTCGAGTAATACTAAAAAATACACTGGTGATACACATGATGTAGATGCCAAAATATTAGTCTGTAACTACTATCAGATTCTCTATGCTTAATATCTTCAGTTTTCCGTTGGGACTCGTCCAACCTGCTCTCTCTTCCTGCCGGTGGTTATGTGTGATGGAGTTATTTCATTTTTCTATAAAACACTGATGTGGGGGAAGCTCCAAGTCTCCAGAGAACTCCCCACCACTAACAAGCTAAATTAAACTCGTGAAAGACAAACAAGGCAACAAAGAAACACAGTTACTCACACATACAAGCTTCTCTTTAACCCACCTTAGGTCCTCCCAAGGCTAATTAAAAGCACTTCGTAATTACATAAGTCACTGATTTGGCTGCATAATTAGATGCTCTTTCTTCCAACTGCTCCTGTTGCACCAGCTATTCTCCTATGATTTGAAATATTGGTGGCTTGCGTTGTGCAGGTTTGATTATTTTGGGTTGATCTGATTAATACGTGACTTTGACAGTCGTAACCGTTTCCTTTCTGCATCAATCATACATCGCTCTTCCTTTTTTATCATTGCCTCACTCTTTTCCTCTCCTCTTGTTATCCAATTCCATCAGACTCGTGGAGGGTAAACCAATTTACATTCTTGTTTTGGTCTTCAGATCCCTGCCAGTTTCCATGACAACACTGCTTTCGCACTCTTTCTCCCCCTTTCTCCTCCTTGGGATCTTTCATTCCCCACTGTTTCACTCTCCTCCTTTACTCTTGACCTTCCTCTTCTGCCTCATTTTCGTTCTCTTTATATTCTGTTTGGTTCTTGCGTCTAACTCTCATTTCCTTGCCTAATTGATGCGGTTGCTGTCGTGGCACGCAGCGGCTGACGGTAACAGTGAAGAAGCGAGATGGGCAGGAGGGAGACGCATCCCAAACGTCTGTATTAAACACATCAGGCTCTCTGTGTGTTAAATGATCAGTGCCGGGAGGAAATGATTTGGGCGTCTCTCTGTCTCTGTTTCAAAAGGCTGTCTGGTCTCTGACGCTTTTATTTGCTGCTGTTTGCAGACCGAGGATCATTTTATACGGGCGATATAATTAAATAACTGCATGGATGATATTAATCATCACATTCATTGGATATGGGCATAAATTGCTCATTACTCAAGATTAAAAAGATGTTCTGTTACTGTTCCAGAAACCTTGTTAAGTAATTTTAAAATTAACCTCTTCCCCTTCCAAATCTTTTAATGTGCTTCCATGCATTTTCCAGAAATGTGACCATGTTTATCTAACATCATTACTTGGCTCTCTTGGGAGTACTTGATTCTGATTGGCCAATCATGCATTCTGTGGTCAAATATTTGTGTATAATGGCTGCTAAAATATTTCATTGACCGTTGTCCCAAGCAACCAATTTCCTACACAGCTAGTTTCATGTCTCTGGTAACACACTGTGGTCTCATTCTTCTCCCATATTACAATTATTTTAAATTAGATCAATATTTCATGTCAATTTCTGTATTTATTTGATAAGCAGCCATGCAGTAAGCAAGATGATGTCCATTCAGTTGGTCATTATTGGAAAATAAACCTCTTAAAGATGACACACAACCACTCTGTTGGTGTTTAATTTATGATAATGTCCACCTGACAGTACATTATTCCTTACTAGTAACGTTGTTTCTGTTTAGGGTAAGTTTAACCTAAGAAACACATTGGTTGCATCCCAATTCACATGCACTATTCCATTTTATAGTTGAAATATGTGAGTAGTGCGTTCACACCGAAAATTTCAACAACAAGAAGTGCACTTCAAATGCTGGGATGATGCACTTATTTAACCAAAAAAATGTGTGGAATGCACTTCATGCACTCAACAGTCACAGATTTCCTTTTAAACATTCTAATATTCATTCACTAGATGGTTGAGTACATCATAGTGTACAATATGCCATTTGGGGCACAACTACTGTCTTACAATTTTCCTCACCTTAATACCATCCCAAACCTGCACAGAAAAACAATGTACTTTAATTGTATTAAAAAAAAAAAAAAAAAAAAAAAATAATAATATATATATATATATATATATATATATATATATATATAGTAATTGTATTGTATGCACAAGATAGAAGGTCATTCAAGTTTGGGACAATATGAGAGTGAGTCAATTTTCAGTCACAGCAAAGTTAAAAAACTATTATACATTTTATTTTGTAAAGCGAAAAAAGAAAAAATCTGTCGTCATTTACTTAACCTCATGTCATTCAAAACCTGTATGACTTTCCTTCTTGTGTGGAACATAAGAGAGAGAGAAAAAAATTATAATTGAAGAATGTTGGTAAACATTATTGAATTCAACAGTTGGCAACCAACCATTGAATTCCAATGTATTTTTTTCCCATTGAGTTGCATATAATTAAAGTCAATGGGGACAATACTATAGAATTCAAAGGGAACCAATATTGTTTGGTGACTTGAATACCAACATTTTTCAAAATATATACTTTTATGTTCCACAAAAGAAAAGTCATACAGGTTTGCATAAGGTTGAGTAAATGATAACAGAATTTTCATTTTTGGGTGGACTAGCACTTTAAGGTATGTTTTCAAGCAAGTAGAGTGGCCTTGGGGTCTATTGGATGCCAAACTGAGCATGAGGGTTAAATCCAACGATTTTTACACAAGTTTGTATCTCTACATAGATTCTTACTGTCTTTTTTAGTCAATTTCATTCATCTCTCCCTCTTTCCCACTTTCTCCTCAAGGCTTGGCACTTGAGAGTGTAATACAACACCAGATTTGGAAGCCAAAGAGAAAGAGACCAGTTCTTTTCAGGAATACACTTTTGCCAGTGCAAAATATCATTCCTTTTTTTTTTTTTTTTTGTAAACCACTCTGTCCATTCAGCAGTGTTTACTACATAAATTTAACAGCATAATTAGAATCCCGAATTTCTCTAGGTTTCATCATGTATATGTGATTATAATGCATGTTTCCTCAGGGTAAAAAATATAAACACAACCAGCTCATAAAGGAGCTATTTGTATGCACACAATTAGATTAGCTTGCGCTTCAGTTTAGAGAGGGGTTGATTTCTCTGTGGTGCAACTTTTGGTGCATTTAGTGCAAGTCTGTCGGATATGAAACTATGGTTAATTCATTTTGGGATCTACATTTACATAATCAAAGTTTTGTTTTAGAAGATTTGTCTGCTTTGACAACCTAACAGTAAAATAGTAAATTCATCAGGGCTTCACTAAAAGCACTTTTTGGACAGTTTTCTGCACCACCAGAGGGAGTGCTCACCTGTGAAATGATGACTGAACACCCAGCGATGAGGGTCCTAATGTATCAGAGGGTATCAAGCCTCCCGGGGAGAGAGAGCGCTGATCTTGGCATATGCCAGGCAAGGAGTGATCTAAGAGATCTGATACATCTGATACCTCTGTTGTCAGGTCAGGTTATCTGTCTGATGTCTCAGACAAAGCAGACGTGAGCTTCATTCACCAAACCACAACTGCATAACTGTGTTCCTCAGTTTTAGTGAACCAATAAAGAAACATATTCTGATCATGCGTAGTCATAATAACACTCCTGTGTTATTAAAACATATATATATTTTAATGAAAGTAAGGCCATATTTCATCTGGCTTAAATGATCACGGCTATTTGAAAGGTAAAGGCAAACTGTTATAGTGGTAGACAAAACAATACATGGGCATAAGGTCATATAATAATTATATAGTAATGCTTTTTTTTTTTTACCACATTTATTATGGGATAAACGCTGTTGCATTGAATATAATTATCATTAAAAAAAATCTTATTTGTGAAATGATTTTGTGATATGATATATATGTGTGTGTGTGCACATATACATAATTGTAATATATATATATATATATATATATATATATATATATATGCATTTACATACACATATACATATATGTATTATTATTTTGATTTTGTTTGCATGTCCAATTTTATATATATATATATATTCATATTCTCTCAGTAAAGCCCTTTGTAAACTATCAATTTTATGATTTATAAAAATGTATGGTATTGTGAATAATATTTATTATTTTAATGTAAAAATGTGTGCTAACTAGACGATGGTGTATGATTATGATCTAATATGAGAGGAGCTATTTGAAACAGCAGGAAATAGTCCTGATATAGCTCTGGGTGAGTGTGTGTGTGTGTGTGTGTGTCACTCATATGTGTGTACAGTGAGTTGAGTAATGAGCGCCAGAGCTGCTGTCTGTCTGAGCGCCTTCTGCTACCTCTACACTACAGGCTGGAATATGCAGACAGCGTCTCCAACAGCGGAGTCATGATCTACCGTCTTCCCCGGGACTCATCTTCCGCTCGGAGCCGAAGCCAAACAGCATTTTGAAGCATCTGATATTTAACCAGCGGCTTTCCTTCGGGGCATCGCGTTGGTCGCTTAACACAGCCGAGGAGGATCTTGCGCAGTGGCGGCGGACACTTCGGGTGATGTCGGCTGGCCGTCACTCTTGACATCGGCCTCCGCTCGCAGACGCACGGCGGAATGGGGTAGGCAAGCTCCGCGCTCACGCACCCACACAAGCTCGGCACAGAATGCCGTGACAGCGCGGCGCGTCCTAATCGCCGAAGCATTAAACTGTCAGTCGGCTGCATGTATCGCGGCGCGTCTGTAGCGTAGCGCTCCGGCGCTGAACTCGCAGTCACAGCAGCAGCTGTAGGGGATCCTGGAGTTAGCCTCGCCTGCTAACTGCCTCTCTTCAATGCAATGGATGCTAATGAGCTGACGATAGGCTCGGAGTAACGTCGGGCCCGTCTCCATGTGACCGTAAACAGACACGAAAAGCCAGGAAAGACTTGTAGCTGCTGCTTAAGAGTGAGTTAGGGCGTTTTGATTGTCGTTTGAAGGTCTAGGTTGAGGAAAACGAGCTAGACAGCTACATTGTAGTGACTGATTGGCAGAAAGAGGCAGGCACTTGAAGAATGTGACGGTGAATGTGGCCGCTGCTCACCATCACGTTCATGAAGTCAATGGAAAAAAGCGGTTGTCTGTAGTAATACCGTCAGCATTAAAGATCGGATTTTTACTAAAGTGTGCTGCAGCTGACAGGGCATGCATACAGGACATTAGTTTCTCTTTGAATATTGTGCAAATGAGTGTTGTGCACACATACAGTGGCTCCACTTGAATGTCTGAATGTCCCCGCATCACAAAAAAACATATCAATCCGAGAGGCATTTACTGTAAACAGAGATAGCACTTAAGCACAGTTTGCAAGCAAAACATTACAGGAAGTGTTTTTGGCATGCATGTTTTAAATGATAAAATGTACTTCAGAATGAAGACTTACAATTATTTGGACATGGTCTACTGCTAAACATTAGTGGAACATGTTCTTAGTTAAATGGGAAGTTCATTTACTTAACATGTCGTTAGAAACCTGTGCTTGCTTTCTTCCGTGGAACAGAAGGAGAATTTTTGAGGAATGTACAGGTTGCTGCATTTCGTGCAGTGGATGGGGATTAGCTTTCAAGCTTCAAAAAGGAGGCCAAAGTATCATAGAAGTGATTCATATGATATTCCAAAGCCATATTACAGCTTTGTGTGAGGAGCAGACTGAAATTTAACTCCAATGGGCTGTTAACTGCTGTGATTGGATCATTAAGTCATTGAGCTGAAATCAAGAACCACGCTAGTCAAATTATTGAATGAATCATTCAAACTGGTTTATGAAATGGATCAACAGATTGATTGAAAATATAGTGATTTCATTCGTAAACCAGACATTTTCTCTAGGGAACTTTTGTGAACATGCAAAGGAGAGTCAGGACAGATGTCAATGACTACATATTTGTTATGTTACCTGTCATTATATGGTTTCAGAAGGCCTAGTTGTATGGGCCACTTTTATAGTACTTTATACTGTTTTATTTTATAATTTTTTATTTTTTTTGTAAATTTGGCTCCTGATCGCCCCAGTACCAGTGGGCCAGGACATGTTTCATGGAAGAATGTATCATATGGGTTTCTAAACATTGCCAGAACTTTTATTTTTTGGGTTATTCTGCTAGAACACCTGTGGGAACTTGAGTGGAACTGGCTTTAATTATCAATTGTTGCAAAATGATTTAGTGAAGTTTAGTTAAAGGGGCCTAGTGTTATTTTTTGGCATCACTGTAGCATAATTCACCTCGTTATATTATCAGATATTGTTGTGGAAAATCACATGATCGATTTATTGGAGAATCTAAAACAATCTGATGACCTTTCAAAGATGTAGTCATTTATCCTGACCGCAAGCTTTTTTGATGTTTGCATGACTTTGCATGACAACTAATGGTCTTGAAGGAATAATTCAACCATTCTGCAGAATTGGATGGGCCTGTTGAGGTCCAAATACAACACTATAAAACTAAGACTGGTGCACTACATTCCCATTTACTTTCCGACTACGCTCCATTCTATAAGCTATATATGAAACTTGTGAACCTCAAAATAAGGTTTATTAAAACCCTCATTGACTTTCATTGTGTGGAAATGAGTGTCTGGGACCTCTGTGAAATATATTCTGTTGGAAGGGACATTTTTTTCCCCCAGTGATACCATAGAACAGGGGTAGGCAACGTCGGAGAGCCAATGTCCTGCAGAGTTTAGCTCCAACCCTGAAAAAAAACCTCACCTGCCTGTAGCCCTAGTAATTCTGAAAACCTTGATTAGCTTATTCAGGTGTCTTTGATTAGGGTTGGAGCTAAACTCTACAGGACAGCGGCACTCCAGGACTGACGTTGCCTACCCCTGCCATAGAAGAACCATTTTTGGTTCCCTAAAGAACCTTTCAGCAAGCATTTCTTAAAATAACCATTTGTTTCTTAGTGTGAAGAACATTTTAATAAATATTCAAAATAACCTTTTTCCACTATAAAGAATCTTTTATCCAATGAAAAGATTCCATGGATGTTAAAAGTCATGCAAGTGATCACAAACTATTCATTTTTGGGTTAAAATATTCTTGAGTAAAATGGATTATTTGGTGAGAAAAGTGCACTGTGGGACTTGATTTAATCTACTGTGAATTGATTGGATTGCGAAAGTGGGGGCTTGATGACATCACACGAGAAGGTTAGTAGCTTCAAAGGCAGAGCACAATAAAATTGATTATTTAAAAAAAAATGAAATTATGTGTGCCTCTGAATCAGCAGTGTGTATTAAAAAATAAAATCAGCTTCATTCTTTATAAATGTTTGCGTCCCATTCAAACCCCGCACTAAAGGGTGCTACCCATGTTCCCCTAATTATTTTTCCTGTCAGATTTCCAGGGCCTCAGTGACGCAAGCTGATTAAGTTAGTGGTGTGTGTGTGATAGAGGCAGAGATAGTGATACTATGAGCTGACCCCAGATTAGATAGAGCTGATAATCTTGCAGTTTATCCTGATAGTTTTGGCACAGAGGTCTGTTTAAATTAATCACGTCTTTTCCCAATTTTTCCTCCATCACAAGAAACCGACAGACCGTCAGTAGTAGTCAGCAGTGTGAGCGGAGAGAGAGAATGTGTGAAGTGTATTCTGGCAGTTTGGCTGCTCTTTAGCCCACTGGCCACACAGGCCATTAGCTAGTGCTGTGAGCGTGATATCCTACCACGCTATTTTTAGAAGCTCACAGAGTTTGCAACTTGATCTGAATTGTCTTTGAGGCTCAAGGCTCACAGCGTGCTCTGCCCCACATTGGCTCAACACCTCGTAGACATCAGCGAGTGTTTTAGAGCGAACCGCTCGAGGGATCTGGCTTTAAAGTTATCTAGATAATCTACAGTGTTAAAGCTCCAGTTATGACATCACAGATGAGGGAAATATGACGTCAATTTCAAATTGAGGAGATGGTTCTTCAGCCGTGAATGGCAAATGTGCTGGTTTTGTTTAGAAAATTCACCCACCCATGTCTGACTCTTTACCCTGTAGCTTTTGCATAGTCACGCTGGAGAGACAGTACCGTACAGACATTATAGTGCATTGGTAGGTGTTTACCCAACATAATTTTGCGACAATTTGAGACATCAGTCCTCATTTGCAAATAATTCTACAGTTACATGACACCAATTCAATCTCATTTATTCTGCAAGAATATAGTTCATACATACATTGACTTGAATACATGCACATTTTTAATTTCTGAATTGAAATTCATTTTTGATAATTTAAGAGCATAAATTAAAAAATGCTAAAAATGCAATAATATATCTTATATTTGTTAAACAAATTTACCTAATATTATACTTAATATTTACAGACTTGATTAAGATGTGCACATGTATTCACAGTATAAGGACAATTTTATTTATTTATTACTTTGTGGTTACTGCACATAACATTTTTAGGATTAAATTATTATTATTATATATTTTTTTGAAAATAGTAAACACAAGTATAGTAAAGCACACGTATAAAATGCAAATATAAATGCAAGAGTTTGTTTTAAGAGCTTGGCTACGATTTTTTATATTTTTTTATTTATTGTGGACATTCTTATACACTGTCATTGACCTTTATGTGAGCAGTCAAGTTTCTCATGCAAACTTTCTGGTGAATTCCCCAAAAGTGTGTATGCAAGCAAATGTATTCCTACTCTCATTATAAGCTTTCAAATCTGGATCGTTCTTAATGTGGGAATGTGTGTATACAGTTACTTACTTAGCATAATACACACCCAAACCCTTTCCAAATAAGGGCTTTCCACATGACCTCTCCTGTACAGCCATTCAAAAGTCTCTGCAAACAGGTTTTTGAACACTCCCTCCATCTGTCATTGGTTAAACAAGCAGATAGTCCACTCAAACCCACACCATTGATTCAGTCAATGTTGCTGTGTCAGGCTAGATGGGATTCTTAAATAAACAGAACAATGTTTTGATGGCAGCACAGAGTCACAGTGTTTACATTTCTAATTATAGTTAATTCTATAAATTTTTTTCTATTATAATTTATATTTAATAGCCAAACCAACCTGTTGGCTGAGGTTTCTGCTTGATTGTGCAGTGGTGCATCAAGGAAACACAATTGTGTTTCTGTGTTTACCATATTTTATGAGCTCGATGAATGTGTATTGTTTGATGTTAATGAATGAATGAGTGGATTAAACTTCTCATTTCGTATGGATTTCCTTTGTGAACTTTGGGTTGCATGAACTTTCAATGAATGGACAGAAAATAGGTTCCAGTAAAAACATCTTCATTTGTGTTTTGAAGAACTTACCCTCAGACCAGCCAAGATGTAGGTGAGTTTGTTTCTTCATCAGAACAGATTTGGTGAAATTTTGCATTACATCACTTGCTCACCAATGGGTCCTCTGCAGTGAATGGGTGCCGTCAGAATGAGAGTCCAAACCACTGATAAAACATCACAAAAATCCACAAGTATACAAGACATTTTTGTTTACAATGGTTTTGGACAGGATCTGTGCATATATCTCTTGCACAGATCAAGTCCAAAAGATGAATTTTTCACTGAAGAAAGCGATGTAATGGATAGATCCTGAAGTATCAGTTTGAGGTTTTTGCTTCGAAGCATGTAGCCTTTCACTTCACAAGATATTAACTGTTGAACTGGTGTTTGTGTGGATTATTGTGATGTTTTTATCAGCTGGTTGGACTCTGATGGCACCCATTCACTGCAGAGGATACATTTGTGAACAAGTGATGTAATGCTAAATCTTTTATGTTGAACAAACAAAGTCATCTGCATCTTGGATAGCCTAAATATTTAGATCATTTTAATGTTGTTTTAGTGTTTTTTTTAAATCCCTATTTTAAAATCCCCTTTCTCAAATCAGGCTGTTCTGAGATTCCTGTCAGAATGACGTAGTTCTGTACAGGCCCCTCCCACGATAGTTGATTGACAAGACCGTCTTACCTTAGACCTGTCCTGAGTGAGCTGTCATCAGTCCGCCACTGTGTCGACTTCAATGCAAGGCAAGACAAGAACGTCTCCGATTAAGCGATTGAGGTATTTTGTTATTGGATGTAATAATGAATATATCAGTCATCGTTTACTCCTGACATCTGAGCCGCTGAAGATGCAGAGGATTAATGTTGCTTTCGCTTTGAAGTGAATGCGCCGATCCCCGATCTGCCTAAATGCGTCTGTTTGCCCGAATCATTCATGATCCAGCTTCATCTACAGAAGAAGTGAGCATAAGGTTTTTATGAATCTTTGCAAATTGCCTTTCCTAATAAAGTGCTAGTTAGCCAGTTTCGCAGCTGAAGTTTACAGTCTGCTCGTCACTCCACGGAAGAGAGAGGTGGGGTTAGCAGTGCTCATTAGCATTTAAAGCGACATGACTCGCTGAAAACAGAGCTGATTTTGACAGGGTAAAAAGGTGTTTTTTACACTACCATTGAGAAATTTTAACCAATGTATGTCAACTTGTGCAAAATGGGCATCCGATGACCCTTTAAGCATTGATGGTCTGCCTAATAAACCTATTTTACCTATATAATTATTTTGAATAAAAATGGCTCGTATTGCTACAAATGCATAGCATGAAAATATTATTATTATTTTTTTTATAAGACTAAAAATACGATCTGGCTTAGATGGTAATGGTCATAGGTTAAAATATATATATATATCAAATACATTCATATAAACTGAAATAAGTTCATATCAAAAATAATTTTATTTCAGAAAAATTAACACGGTGTAAGGTTGCTGACCTGTGCCCTATTCTAATACCACTTAATTTCCTCTGCTGCAGAACCAGAGCGGACCTCTTCATGCAGGCCGGTACAAACGTTTTACAGCCTAACATATGGCCTCTCACCTGAGACTGCGTGATACCACACTTCAGATCACCTCTGCTAAGGGACAGCGTTTGTTCCTGTGCTACCATCTGCTTTCATGTTGTTTGAAGAGTAATGCATCCTCTCAGGCACACAGACAGGTGTCCAGGGAAGGCATATTCACATCGGGAATATTAAAAGCAAGAACCACCGCAGGTCTGTGTTATGTCATATAACCATGAACGCACCACCACAGTATCACCTGGTCATAAGCAAAGTTGATTTTACGAGGCGATGACGTAATCTATCTTATCACAGGTCAGGCAGGAGGAAGGTGAAATGTTTCATCAATTGTAGATCTGTGTTTTGGGTCTGTTAAAGGCCGTTTGTAATGCGTTGGAAGGACAGTAAGATCCAGTGTTTGGAACAAAGTGTTTCTTATCGGGTCAGGTGATCTGAGCTTCCAGATGAGTTACAAGTCGCGGTGCTAAGGTGAGCTATGAAAGAATAATGTGATATCGAGAAGCTTTCAGCGCGCTGAAAACAACAGCACCCAGCTGTGAGGCTCAGAACACTCCACAGTCAACACGAGCCTTTTTTCCTTTAGTACAAACTCTTTGGCTGAATCAAGCTAGAACTTTGCCCTACATTTAAGGTGGAATGGAAATTACTCTGTGTGTGTGTGTACAAGATTCCTGTTGAGTTTGTTCCTGAAGCGCTGCAGTTGGCTGGATGGCAGAGTGTGTGTATACTGACTTAATTTAAAACTTAAATATTTAGCTTTATGCTCCAGTGATGAAGTGCAGTTTCTCTCATAAGAGCAAATTGACTGTATTCTTTCCCCTGTAATGATGATTGCTGGTACTCATGGAGTTAATTTTGATCTACAAAGAACTGGAATTGCGCAATGGTTAAAAGACTTGGTGTGTGCAATGCAAAAATGAGGTAGTACTTTAACAAAAACATGGTAACATTCATTTCCAATTGACCAAAATTCATCAAATTTGTTGTAATCATGTGAAAACAGCTTGCGATTCACAAAATATTAATAATAAAAAATAAAAATTGGTTGGATGATGTCAGATGGAAGAGATGTTTTGATATTTGGTCAGTAACATGGTGCTCTTGACCCAATTACTACTGCATTTATTTTTTTTTGTGATTGAAACAAAGCATATTTAGCATATCTAGAGACCAGAATATCATACAAACTGTGCAGTTGGTTCTTTTGACCCCCTGCAACATCCTGGCACTGTGGCAGTGACCTTTCCACAGGCAAACAACACTCACAATTTCTTCAGTTTTCTCTTGCATGTCTCATTTTCCTACATCTCTCTCTTTTTTTTTTTTTTTTGATGAACACTAGATCTACAGAACAGAGACTGTACCTCCATGTCTCTCTCACCATCTCCTGTCTGTTTGTGCTGCGGCTGCAATTTGCTCTTTTTTCCTTGCTCTAGTTGGCTGATGGCCCAGAGTGTGTTGGAATAGATACAACCCTTGACCCCCGTGCAAAGTGAGCCGAGCTCTTCCCTGTCTTTACAGAGAGAGAATGAAATAAAGAAAGCGAGCGCTCACCGAGGGACTGCACACACTGCTGTTCTGTGGCCATGACAATCTGTTTATGCTGTATGTACTGCCCACCCTCTCTCACTCTCTCTGTTTTTCAGTTCTCTTGGGGGTCACATGGCATGTGCTCCAAGAAACTCTGTTCCACGATGTGATCATTCTGTATACACCCAAACCATGCGTACATGTTTACCTCACACACTTTGTAGTCATTTTTGCATGTGGGTAAAAACAAATATCCTTACCAGGCCGATGCAGCAACACTGGCTCAACTAGTGGATTTGTTTGTCCAGTAACAGACAGGGGGAGTGTTTGGTACACATAAAAACATATGGCCAATTTTTGCCAATTCCATTTGGTGGCATTAGGGAAAGGGAAACACATTAATCACTTTACACAGCTTTAAAAAATAATCAATTTATGTTTTCCAGAATGAACAAAATAACTATTTATAAAACATTTTAATTTACATATACATAAAATGACATTATTAGTTATGCACATATTTGAAAAAATATATTTTTGTATTTTATGATGCATGTGATAATGCAAAGAAATACGTAGTTGAATCAGATTAAACTTAAAAATACTCTCATTATTTAATTACACAGTCCTTATTAAATTTAGCGGCCAAATAACAAGCATACTAAAGTCATTGTAATATTTTCATTGTTGCGTAATTTATATTTTTGGTTCATTTTATCATGCTGATTGCAATTACTTTGGAAATATAATGTGAATATTGCACTTGACGTATTTGCAAACATGTCTAGTTACATGATGAACACAAACCTCTTTGCTGATTTAATTCACACATGCACTGAAAAAAAAACAAAAAAACACTGTTTCCACAATCATGGTAAATCTGGAAACATCATGGAATTTTTAAGTGGTGTTTTGTAGGCATGGAAAGTAATAAAAACTTAAAATCCATGAACTTTCAATAATTAACATACAATGCATTCCTAAAAGAAATATTTGGCTAAATATTGCTAAAATAGTTTGCAGGTCATAGGGATGATTTCTGAGTGAATCAGTTATTTTTTAAGGAATTAGGTTCACAAATGAATTACAGTGATTCATTGGAATAAATGAGTGGGAATTTGAATAATTAAAATAAATCCTTATCCAGTAATAAAAAAAGAAACCTTGTTGTTTCAATCCCATATGCTTTTTTTCTAGTTTTCTCGGGAACACAAAAGCTGCTTTATGCAGTTCATGCAAAAACAGTTCATAGTGAGCAAAATTGTGTATTATAACTCTATACTGAGATGCATATGAACCAAACTATGCTACGGTTAGATGTGTTATGCCAGTTTAGACCTCATAATGTTTGTTTATGAGATATTTAAAATATTCAAAATTATTTTTTTCTTGACATTATCCTTGAATGAATAAAGTGTTGCTTAAAACATGATGCTTTTATATTCCACAAAATGCATTCAGGTTTGGGTCGACATGAGCGTGTGTAAACGATAACAGAATTTTAATTTTTGAGCAAACTATTCCTTTAACAGTTTCTCAGGCTGTATCTGTGAGGGTGCTTATATTGGCTTCTTTGCCTTTGATTGCTTCACTCCTCCTTCTTTGTTTCCCTTCTTCAGTCAGCTGCAGTCTGTCCTCCCTTCCTCTTAAATAAACAGTATTCTTTCACTTTGTTGTGGCATTGTTTCTTGGCGCAGGGGCACGGGCAGTGTTAAACAAGCCCGGCTGCGAGATGATTTCCCCCTGACTGCGTCCGTTCTCGTCATCATCATCCAGCCCGCTTTAGGTCTCGTGTTCTTCACTCTTCTCTCACGCTGCTTTCATTTGCGTAGTTGCCACATCAACCTGCCTAAACCCCCCCTACAGGCTGGTTTTTGGCTTTCACCTGTGCGAAGTCCCACAATGCACTGCACCTAGAAGTTATACACATTAGTCTCTAAAGTGTCTTTTAGATCTCCTTTCTCTTTTTTTTTGTTTTGTTTTGTAAATGCCAATCATGTTTATTACAAAATGATTACGATTAGTTTGCATTTGCAAATATCCTGGCATGAGGCATCCAACTGATTCTCAGAAACTGGAAGAGAAGCTTTCGGTAATTATAGATGATTACCAAAATGGCTTTTGAGAAAAGTAATCACCTGACGCTGAATAAGAAATTTGAAAGTGGTTCTAAGTTTTTGTTGATTATGTTATTTATCAAAGTTGTTCAGCAGGGTGTCTCGGATGTTCAGTACACACTTTCAGTCTCCTCGAAGGCCAGAAGCATTCTTTACAGAAGTACGCTAATGCAGATGTGACTGGTCTATGTATTGCAAGTACCGTTTTCTGGAGTAGTTTCAAAGTATCTATTTTACTTCCTCCCTAATACTTTGAGTTAAGATGAGTTGTTTCTTAAGTAGGACAGATTTGGAGAAATTCATCATTGCATCGCGAATAGATCCTCTGCAGTGAATGGGTGCCGTCAGAATGAGAGCCCAAACAGATGATAATAACATCACAATAATCCACTAGGGGTGCGCCGATCAGGATTTTTTTAGGCTTATCGCCGATCACAGAAAGCAGTATCTGTCGATCCGATACCGATCTTTTTAAAGCCTTCTTTTTATCATGTAGAATTATTTATAGTGATGATCCAATCAAGATTTTTAGACATTTATTCAAGGCCTGAATTTCATTTTTGAAAATGAATTCCCCTCTTAGGTGACTCTTGTGAGAGAGGATTTTTTTTAATTTGAGAGGTGGAGGAGGGCATTTTTTTTTGACATTTTCCAAAAATATATATTTATCTGACCTAGCACAAGCCTGATTTGTTTTGTTTACCTTACTTAGATACTCAAGGATTTGTTCACAACGTCTCCCAACTTTTCAAATTGAGTCATCTGAACAAACAATTTTACATTTGACAATATTGCACAAGTTTAGCATTGCAGCTTGAAAACATTATTTATTATTAAAATATTATCATTGTTTTAAATGTCACTGGCTTAATTTATGCTGCTGCTGCTGTTGTCACTGTCAGTTAGCTGTCATATCAAAGTTCATATTTTTACTGATTTAAATTTTGATGATCCTCACCATGTTTGAGAATCGAGGTACTGTATATGTGCATCTCATTGCAGCTTGTTTAATACATTTGTCTAGCAGCATAAATGTTTGCCTTTAGATTTAAGAGCCTATATTATGTGGAAGGCTTTGAAAATAAACATAAATCCAAAAGAAAGAGGGTTGTTAAACACGATTAGCATTGCTAAATGTTAAAAAAAATCTTTGGTTGCGCTAACAGATCTTTTAACACTCAGTAGACTGACTTTCATTCATTAGATTAACCAACGTTTTTAAGTTGTCGGTTCTCGGTTGCTAGTTGAGTTAACTTAAGTTGATTGTGATAGGTTGACTTAATTTTTTGAGTTAGGTCAACTTTTTTAAATTTTATTTCTTTTTTTACAGTGTGTGCTTTCACATGGGAGTCTGCTCCTGATCCATGGCTGTTTACTACAAACACAACATTTATCCATTATTTTGATTTCAAATCCAAACATTGTTACTTAAAATGCTTTTTCAGCATTGTGATTCTTTTTTACTTAGTAATACAATCTTTCATGCATGTGTTTAAATGCAATAAATATAAGAAACAAATTATTCAATGCTTTTTACTTTTGCATTTACTCCTATATTAAGTTGCTCAAGCAAGTGACAAAACATTTAAACTACTTTTCTTACATTCCCTTCAAAGCGAAAGTAACATTAATCCTCTGTATCTTCAGCGGCTCAGATGTTGGGACTTAATGACGACTGCTATATTCATTATCACATCCAACAACAAAACACCTCAATCGCTTAATCTGAGACATCTTGTCTTCCCCTGCACCAGAGTCGACATAATGCCGGTCGGATTGTTTACAGCTCACTCAGTTCACTCAGCTCACTCAGGGCGGGTCTAAGGTAAGACTGGAGGGGCCTGTACAGAACTACATCATTCTGACAGGAATCTCAGAACAGCCTGATTTGAGAGAGAGAATTTTAAAATAGGGATTTAAAAAACTGGGTGGATTTTTATCATTAGGATGGATGTGTACACACACTTCCAACACGCATTTATGTTCAAACAACTTGAAAAGTGAATTTTGCATCTGAGGACCCCTTTAAAGTTAAAGGTGCAATAGGACGTCTTGGAAAATGCTAACTTTAGCCTGATAGCACTGAACGCGAACGTCCCATCCTCCCTTCAAATCGCCGTTCAAAGCCACGCCCCCTGAACGCATATACAGTCGCAGAACAGACGATCAGAGACAACATTACTACAATACATCATGTGTCATTCACCGTTGAGAACTTTATAGCACAGTTAGTAAAAGTACTACAATACCAGGAAGGAAGATCAGGTCTGCACAGTGTATGGAACGAGCATTTTGATTGGCCTTCCACATAATATATAAATACATTTAGTCCACTTAACTGAATGATTGCTATCAGGATGTGAAGAGACTTTCAACCAGCATAACAAAAGAAGACTATCACCTATTGCACCTTTAAAATGTCTTAATGATGGATTTGTTTCTTACAAGCATGCAGCTTTTCACTTCACAAGACATTAATTGATGGACTGGAGTGGTGTGGATTATTGTGATGTTTTTAGCAGCTGTTTGGACTCTCATTCTGACGGCACCCATTCACTGCAGAGCATCCATTGGTGAGCAAGTGATGTAATGCTTAACTTCTCAAAATCTGTTCCGATGAAGAAACAAACTTATCTACATCTTGGGTGACCTGAGGATGAGTACATTTTCAGCAGACTTCTGTTTTTGGACGATTTCTTTAATGTGACTGGGTGCGCCATGTTGCCATAAAGTATTAATCTTTCAATGTGAGAGCATATTTGTTCATGGTTGTGAATGTGATGTAACAAGATCTTAGTTTAAATCAATCATTTTTGAATTTGCAAGAGAAGAGATCTTTAAAGAGTATGTCTGTGGTCCATCAAGCTCCTTTATTTCAAAAGAACAAGCAAGGAGAATACAGTTTAAAGGGAATTACCGTATTAATGTGTATCTAATCTATTCACATTCACAAATCCAGTGTTCAAGACTGTGACAGACCTTTTTCCCATGATTGCTCTGTTTTAGAGCTTCTCCCTTTCATTTTAGACCAGAAGATAGAGGTGATGATCATATTATGGCAAAACAAAGCTTCTTGTTACCCTTTTCATTTATTCATGTGCCAAGCACATTACAATTGTTTAATGTTACAAATAAATCTTACTACCCAACACTGTCACTGTGTTTTTTTGTTGTTTTTTTTTGACAGCGATTTGACTTTGACATAAAAACTTTGCATGTGGCCAAAAAGCGTGTGTGGAGCTGGCCTACTGACACAGCTGCAATATTTTATTTTTTTATTTTAAAGGGATAGTCATATGTTCATAGTTAAAAAAAAAAAAAAAATGGTCATTAATTACTCACCCTCATGTCGTTCCAAACCTGTAAGACCTTTGTTCATCTTCAGAACACAATTGAAAGTATTTTTGAGGAAATCCGAGAGCTTTCTGTCCCTGCAAAGACAGCAATGGAACTACCACGTTCAAGGCCCAGAAACGTAATAAGGACATCGATAAAATAATCCACGTGACATCAGTGGTTCAACCGTAATTTGCTGAAGCTACGAGAATACTTTTTGTGTGCAAAAAAAACAAAAACAATTACTTTATTGAACAATTTCTTCTCTTTGACACGTGTTCACGAGAGTACCTCGATGAACCATGTGCAGTCCTCTACTTGTATTGAATTGACATTGTATCATGTCATTGTATTGACATGAACGAAAGTCTTACATGTTTGAAATGACATGAGGGTGAGAAATTAATGACAGAATTTTCATTTTTGGGTGAACAATCCCTTTAAACACTTGACCACAAACAATTGGAAAAATGATTGGAATTCATTGGTCAAAATACTGTATCTGTATCATCAAAACCATTTCGACCAAAAAATCATGGAGATTACATTTTTCGGATGGCTTCCTGTGACGCATCAGCGAGGCTTCGGACAGTGAAATATTCAGAAGAAAATTAGATCAGTGTGAATGAGCGAGTTGTTGACGCATGCAGCCTGCAGTTGGCGTCCTAAAGTCTCAGCACTCCCAAAATGCACCAAGCCTCTCCTGGAGGACGGGAGAAAAGGCTCCGGTCTGATCCGGGTCACACACACGCTCTCACCTGAAGTCCTGGCGAATCCCTTTAGCTGGTGTCTTACACATATGACGGTTGCACTCTCGTAACCTTTTGTTCAACTCGAAACTGCACTGCACTCACTCCCACGTCAACAGGCGACTGAAAAACAAATGGCCTGTTGCAGCGGAGGAACAATGGACTGACTGAAGAGGGAAGGCACACAGCTGGACGGAGAGAGACTGAGAGAGAAAATTATAGACACTCTGATAGTGGGAAGTTTCTAAGTAAACCCTCTATTGTGATGAAAACAGGATTTTACAATCTTACCCTTTTTTACTAAATGCCAGACTGGGAGTGTTCAGCTCCATTATTTTCCATATTTACTCATCTGATAGTTATGCAACATTAATATTTTTAAGGCCGGAATGCACAAAACCATTCATTAGATTTCTGTGACCTACTGACCTCTAATACCTCTTTACCTAAGCAGACAGATTTCCCATCATCCCTTGCTAAAGGTACTACACTTCTCCATGGAAAACTTTCCATTTCTGTGCGGGGGTGTTGCTGTGTGATAGCTATGGAGTTTTGTGTGGTTTCTAAGATGTTTCAACTTTGTCATTAACTACAAATAATCAAAAGAAGGTAAAGCAAATGCTAAATGTATGTGAAACTAAAGACTGAAATATTTTAAATTCTTATCATTTTCATCTCTGATTTGTGTCAGTGTGGCGTAACACATCCTACCTGCAGATGACGATAGACTTTAAATGTTGAAAATGCACTCAAAGTAAACTTTTGTGGCTGACAGGCTGCAAACTGCCTGCAAATCGAACAGCCAAGCAAGGCTTTGTCCCGCCTCCAATAACCCAGTATTTTCTAGAATGGGTGAATGATGTCATGCAAAATTTGACCTCCCCTGTCAAATCACAGAAATATGTCAACTCTTATATCCATTGGGCCCTAAAACATTTCCAATGGCTGTTTTGTAGGGGAATATGGTTTTGCATTACAATGAATGTGGATTTAAAACTTCCTGTGGCATGTTTTGCCAATCCTAAATGTAAATTATTATTTTTCTTTTAGATAATTCTATTCCGCTGTTGATGCTTTTCTTATCTTAATTGCAAACACTGAAACTAAATTTATGGATTGGTCAGATAGTCGTGTCTAACCACCCACTATTCAATTAGTAAAGTCAAGTAGTTTAGCTGTTCGTACAGAATTAATTGCACAATAATAAAAAATGTAATGTAAAAAAAAAATGGGCTTGTTGCTTTTTTCCATTCAGTTATGAATCAGATTCACAGAACTTGTTTAAATGATTCATTCACAATTTTATTTTATTTTTGCGTTCGTCTTTGCCTTAGTGAGAGTACTGGAAAAATCTTAGAGTGAAAATATGATGAAAAATTTGAGGAAAAATATGTAGTAGATTTTGAAAACATGCATTTTTGAAGATACCTATCCAAAATATCAAAAAATTATATAATTAAAGATCATTCTGTTCATGGAATAAATAATAAATCTCAAAATTACTATTCAAAAACAAAGCAAAATTAACCTTAACCTGAAGTCTCTTGCTTCCTAGATATGCTATGCAGAAAATGCAAATCCAGTCATTCTTCTCAACAGGCCGTATACGATTACAAAGTTATTACGTAGAGTTCAGCATTTGACGAAACCCCAAACCCTAAGTATGAGCAATAGTGATTGTAATGCTCGCCTCAGCAAGCCCCGCCAACAAGTCTTTTGTGTATCATTTATAGAGCTGTCAAACATAATTGATGCTCAGTCAAATGTCAAATGCGATCCTACAGGCAGCATGAATAATGAGTTTGAACATGGTTTAAAACGTGTTTAATGGCTCCCTCTTCACACACTTCATTAGGGAATGAGCGGAACACATACCGAGACAGAAATAGAGAGCGACGGGGAGGGGGAAGTGTTCAGACGGTGTGAAGTAGTCCCCGCTGCAGAGGAAGGGAAGAAATGAAGGAAGGCGAGAAAGTGTGTTAGTCACCGTTTGTGTGCGAGAGAGAGTGGCCGTATTACTCAGACGTGGAATGAAAGCATGTTTGACTCAAACATTGGTGGTTTCAGCTGACGTGTGGGAAATTGGGTTTCGGCTCGGCAAGTTTCATGTTCAAACAAGACACGATCCCGACTCCTAACAATTATGCATCTCCGTCTTTCACTTGTTCTGATGAGTAGCTGTTCTGGCGAACGTTGAGTCATCAGTTGTAATCTGGGTGTGGGGCGATATTTTATACTATAGTGCCATTAGCATGCCCAATCCTGAGTAATTCGTTTTAGTTTTTTTGTTTTTTTTTCCCAAGAAATCAAAGTGAAGATCATCATTTACTCTCACTCATGTTGTTCATATAATTTTTTTTTTTAAATTCCAACAAGTTTCCAGTTGTTTATATTGATTTCATCCGTAGAATACAAAAGGAGACATTTTGAAAAATGTCGCTTTTTAATGTAATTATGATTTTGTTTTAATGGCTTTTTTTGAATGGCTTCAGGATGTGAAAGCACGATAAAAGTATCACATAAGTTTCTCTACGCATAGTATTTTTATATATTTTTCATCTGTAGAGTACAAAAGGAGACATTTAAAAAAAAATGTGATGGTCGCTTTTTAATTTGATTTTTTTTTTTTTTTTTTGAATGGCTTCAGGATGCAAAAGCACCATAAAAGTATCACGCAAGTTTCTTTGTGCATATATATTTCTTCTGACGCTGTAAGATAACTTTGTGTAAGAAACATGCCAAATTTTGTTAGGTATATCCTATTTTTAATCATTCTTTTGAGTCAAATCAGTATGAAAAGGTTCACTGAACTTGTTTTGATATATTTTACAATTCAGTAAAATACAGTTTTATTCTTTTGTTTTATTTTTCATTTTACCTTGCTTTTGACTATATAGAGAATTTTGAAAAAAAAAAATTTTTTGCACAAAAATAAAATATGAATGCATTCATGAAATAAATACTAATCTCAAACAACAATTATTGTTCTCGAGGTCAACCAGCTGACTCAGCTGTACCTATCAGTGAACAAATCAACAAAATCTTCATTTTTGGGTGCCTTAAACAACAAATTTCCACACCCAAATGTTTGACTCAGAATCATAGACTGAAATAATTTGATGTGACCTTTGTACAAAATAGGTCAGCTATAATAATAATCCCATTTGTTGTTGTAATTGAAGATCAGATCACCATTTCTGGGCTTGGCCGAGTGTAAAAGGCCTGAAGTGGAAAGACCTGATTGGCGGCAGTGAATGATCACTTGTGACCTGGACGTTCTTATGGGCTTTTAAATGCCAGTAGCAGGTTAATGATTAGAGCTTTCAGCATGGCTGTCGGCTTGAGTGTGTTTAACTCTCCTTTATAGCGCTCAGTAGCATGAGCAAAGGTCTTGCCATCAGGTGATGGAGTGGGATTAAAAGTACAGTGCCGCTGACCCTTTGAACTCTGTGCCAAATAGGAGACAGTTGACAACGCATGTGTACATAAACTTTCGTCACACTGACTAGCCTTTGTCTGTGATTTGCATTGATTATATATGAAGTGTGTGAGTAACAGTCCTGACGGAATCTGTTTATTTGCACAAAACCTGCGGTTTATTTGTGGGAAGCAAAACGGTTTACTGAAAATAGTTGGCAGAAGTTTGTCAAGGACATTTACCGGAAAATCATTTTGTTTGTTTTTCAACAGCCTTGTTAATGCCTGAAATCATTTAATGTTTTCATATTTATTTTATTTATGTATGATTTATTTATTTGCAGTGTTATTATATAAATCTGATTTCTGAATCGAGTTGGCCTCAAAACCTGCTTCAGTGCCTGATTACATATGTTTTCAAAATTCTTACATATGATAACATAAGTTATATATTTTAACAAATAATGTGTATTATATGTTGTCACGGTTTTCTTTTTTTTTTGGTTTGCTTATGTTTTGCAAGTTAACTGCTCGGCATACTAGCATACCGCTAGCCGATTATATGTTAGAACAAGATGGCACCGCGCATGGCAGCCATTGGCTCTCCAGTTGTTTTAGTGTTTTTGTTAGTTTTTCCTGTTGTTTGTTTGTCTAACACGATCAGTTTCACCATGGAAGAACTGCTGAACATTCGACAGAACACTCCAACCGGTTTTCGATTTTTCAGATGTTTTGCTGAACATAGTAGTCGGCGGAGCTGCGGCGCTCTTTAGACGCTTTAGGACGCGCATGACGGGGGAAGAAAGCCGGCGCGCTCGTGAAGCTCAGGCAGCGTGGATTTCGAATGCCGTTGCCTAGCATCCATTTGGCTAATCTCCGCTTTCTACCCAACAAAACGGACAAACTCCTTCTGCTTTCCCGGTTTAACAAGGACTTTTCAAACTCTGCTGCTCTGTGTTTCACGGAAACCTGGCTGAACGACACCATTCCAGACAGCGCCTTCCATCTGCATAATTTCACGCTGATCAGAGCAGATCACGATGTGGATTCAACGGGAAAATCGCGCGCCGGCGATCAATGAGAGGTGGTGTACAGATGTAATAGTGTTAAAGAAGATATGCTGTTCAGATCTAGAAACGCTTTTCATCAACTGCAAACCTTTCTACTCACCGCGGGAGTTTTGCTCGTTCATTCTCGTGAGTGTTTACATTCCACCGCAAGCGCACGTGAGCACAGCTCTACAGAAACTCGCTGATATGATCACAGAGAGTGAGCAACAACACCCGGACTCTGTTTTAATCATTCTCGGGGACTTTAATAAAGCAAATCTCTCCCGCGAACTGCCAAAATACAGACAGCACATCACATGTCCCACCAGAGACCGTTATATATTGGATCACTGTTACACAGCGATAAAGGACGCATATCACTCTGTTCCACGAGCAGCTTTAGGACTCTCTGATCACTGTTTGGTTCATCTTATTCCAACCTACAGGCGGAAACTTAAATCTGTTAAACCTGTATTAAGGACTGTAAAGAGATGGACTAATAAGACAGAGCGGGTTTTACAAGCCTGTCTCGACCTTAATGATTGGAGTGTTTTTGAAGCTGCTGATGATCTAGACGAGCTCACAGAGACTGTAACATCATATATCAGTTTCTGTGAGGATATGTGCATCCTACCAGGACTTATCTAACTTATAACAACGACAAACCGTGGTTCACTGCAAAACTCAGACAGCTCCATCAGGCCAAAGAAGATGCTTACAGGAATGGGGACAGAGTCTTGTATAAACAGGCCAAGTACACACTGGAAAAGGAGATCAGAGTGGCAAAGAGGAATTATTCCGATAAGTTAAGGATCCAATTCTCTTCCAGTGACACGGCTTCAGTGTGGAAAGGTCTGAAAGACATCACCAATTACAAGACACCATCCCCCAGCACTGTGGAGAATCGACAACTGGCAGACGATCTTAGTGAGTTCTATTGTAGGTTTGAAAAAACACCATTCACACCTCCTGCAACCCCCCTCTCCCCCACACCTGAACTGCAGATAAGAGATGACGTGCGCCAGGTCTTCAAAAAGAACAAGAGAAGGAAGGCACCAGGCCCAGACGGTGTGACACCAGCCTGTCTGAAATCCTGTGCTGACCAGCTGGCCCCCATCTTCACACAGATCTTCAACAGATCACTGGAGCTGTGTGAAGTCCCCTCATGCTTCAAACGCTCCACCATAATCCCCATCCCAAAGAAACCCAAGATTACAGGATTTAACGACTACAGACCTGTGACTGTAACATCTGTGGACATGAAGTCATTTGAAAAACTGTTTTTGGCTTATCTGAAGGACATCACTGGACTCCCTGCAGTTTGCCTACAGAGCAAACAGATCTGTGGATGATGCAGTCAACATGGGACTGCATTACACACTGCAACACCTAGATAGACCAGGGACTTATGTGAGGATCCTGTTTGTGGACTGATTCTGAATAGCCTAGCTGTATGCTAGTATGTTGAACAGTGTGACTGTTATGTCATGTTGAAATGACTAACAATGACTCCACGTGACATGATTGTATATTTCATGACACTGTTTTTTGCAAGTGACTGCAAATTTTTAGAACTTTTTCATGATTGAATCAGTTCCTGATGGTTCAAATCAAGTCCCGGCCTTCATTTTTTGTTGTTGTTGAACATTACATTTCACTTGTAAATACGTCATATTGTTGCAAATATAATTTCTGGTTGACAAAAAATATTATTCAAATTCATAGTATTATATGTGGATCTGCTCTCTAGACATTGGTGTAGGCTAAGCCTTTCAATAAACGCATATCAGTGCACAACGTGCTGCTGAAAAGAACGTCAATGCATCATCATAGGCCCCAATCAATATAAGTTTGTCATCCCACTGGAGAACAACTCTCATCTCGTGCCATTTTCTCAACCGAATTAAATCCGGCTGCAACGTTGACAAGGTTAAGTTGCAAAAGTCAAAGTGCTTGTTGTTTTGGAAACAAACTATTTGGTCCACCAGAGAGACCGAGTCTAAGTGGACAGCCTGGGACAGAGACAGCCGTCAGACCCTTTCATTCTTCATCTCTCTTCTTTCACCATTCCCCACATTTCCACTGGCGCCACGCTCAAATGTAGTTTGTTAAGCCGGGGCCAATGTCATAAAGCCTTCACTGTGTGTGTGTGTCTGTGTGTGTGTGTTGTTAACGTTTAACTCCTCTGTCACACACTTTGGTCACAGTATTGACCCTGTATTGCCTACAGTACGGCTCTGTGTGCATGTGTGTGAGAGATTTATGTGTTTACGCAAGTATAAGAGGGCGAGAGGTGTGTGTGTCTTAGGAGACGGCCTAGAATTTTCCTATTACTTTTCTCCTGCTCTCCTTTGGGCATTTGGAGCTATAAATATACCTCAGCATGCTAAAAATGTGCAACAGTGTACGTTGTGTGTGTTGGAGACTTGCTCCTAGTTTTCAAAACTGCATGTGTAAGAGTGTGGGCATTAGCATTAGGTGTTATTCAGAATCCAATGCGTTAAAATGCGATAAATATGCGTTTTGTGTGAATGGCTTGGTTTCAGTTTTGACATAAACAATATCATCTCCGCACTGATGTTCTCTTTTTCCGCAATATTTTGAATGAGCAGCGCCGCATCTAGTGGGTTCAACTGCATAGGCTAAAAAAGAATTAAAATGCAATGACACCTACGTCGTTATTGCATCTTGTTCGCCACTGATAAGGCAGCCTGACGTACACCTAAAATTCGAATGCAACGTTTTTACATTCGAATGTCGATTTTTATTTTAAATTCAACGAATATTCGAAATTAGAAATATTTTTTGACAGCCCTATTGAGAATGGGGAAAAAAAGCACATTAAGTAACACAAAGTCAATACTTGTGTCTCCTGACAATATATTGAGTCTGTGCAAGAAACTGAATATTATTTATAACATTATTGATTGTAATCCATAGCCTAAAGGCCAATTCACACTGCACAGACAAACGCCAACAAACTAGTCTGTTGGATCAGTGTGTTACCCCTGTTGGCGTTGGTTGGCATTGGTTGGAGTTTGTTTTCACCCGACTGAACATGCTTATAGATAAAGGATCATCCATTTTCTCCCCAGTCAGTGAGAGTTGGTTGGTGTCTGTTGGGGCAGTGTGAACATGACAGTTATTTTTCATAAGATTCTAAATCCAATGGCCAACTTGAGCTAACTTGTTTGTTGGAGTTTGTTGGCGTTTGTCAGTGCGGTGTGAATTGGCCTCTAATCAACAGGAAAGTCTGATTCTTTTCTGTGAGCTGGTTCTTTTGGACAGTTAGTTTCAGTGGTTCACTTCACTATTTTGTTTACATAATCACACAATGTGCTCAGTTCACTTATGCTCATATCACTAGCTCGATTGTTCTTTGGTCCAAGTCGGAACTGTTTCCTCAGTTCGGTGACTGTTGGAGAAACTGCCAGACGTTCAAAATTGAGGTTTGTTTGAGCAACTTAAAGATCTGTTGTGCTCAAGCCATGAACTGTTTCTGATGGTTCAGTCTAGTTTGGTGAACTGGATGAACTCGTTCACCAATAAGAACTGGATTAAAAGAATAATTCATTCATTAACCAGACACCACTTCAAACCGTTTGCATGAGGTGTTGGATTACAGGTAATTATGTTGAAAATTATGTTTAGTTTCTTGCATAGACCTTCTTGAGTTGCATCTTACTGCAAGGACCATGGTTTCTGCAAAAAATCTTCTTCACTGTTCCATTGAAGAAAAAGTCACCTACATCTTGGATGGCCTGAGGGTGAGTAAAAAAAAATGGTAGTTGTAGTAAAACTGTGGTTATACCGATCATAATCAAAAAGCCAACCCCCCCCCCCCAAAAAAAACCTGGTTAATACATTTTTACTATAATAAAACCATGGCTAATTTTTGTATGGGTGGGTACAGATTTGACCCCAAAATATGGCTAAGTTGGTACACTACACACACACTTGGAAATATCCATTCTGACTTTTATCATGCAAGTCGCCTGGACTTTACATGTTGGTGGTCTTTTAATGACATCATCACCCTTCTTGTTTGTGAACATCAAACATGTGCTTCAAATTTCCCCCCAAAAATCAATCATCTCAGACATTCATTTTGCTTCTTTCAAACACAAACTTGAATCTCTGGAAAGTTTCTCTAGCTGACATCAGTTTCATGTTCTCAATTCAAATGCCATTTGCGAGAGACAAACTCCCATTTTGAGCTCTTGTTTTCTCCGATCAGTCTCTTTCTGATTTGTTCTGGACTGTGTAAATGGGATCAAAGTGCCAAGCGGTAATAGCTGAGTTTTGAGAAGAAGCGGTTGAAAAAAAAAATCATGCTTTTCACAGGGTTCTCAGGGTCATTCTCTTAAGATGTTCTCTGTTTTTCTCTGTCTGCTTTCTCCCACATCTCTCTCTCTCTCTAATCTCTTTCTCTTTCACAAGCACAGTTCATTGGTCTAAGAGATGTGTGTTTGTGTTCTCTAAGACAGTTATTCAGACACTCTGATGTGATTGCTGCTTTAGAGACTCCATGGTTTAACACACACACAATTGGACAAATGTAACACAACTTTAATTTGTTGCAATTCTATCAGGTGTTTTAAGTTGCCCCTTACGTTTTGATCCCACAGCTGTTCCCAACTCCTCTCCTGTCCATTTCTAATTCGTATAACAGAGCTGATGGAAATGCTCTCTAATTATAGGTTTGTTTTTGCCAAATTTTTACGAATGCGCTTAAAAGATGCAAATGAATTGGATGGAAGCCTGTCTTTTGACATCAATGCATCGAGTATATCATAGAGCCTAACAATAAGAAAGTGATTCATGGGACGTTCCATATGAGAATGATGGATCTACTTTCTTTATTAGTGTGTAAACAGTTTAAACATACCTTTGGACAAATTCAAGAGTGCTTGAGGCCTCTTTAGGATACTGCAAGTTGAACACATAGTAAGCAGCGAAGGTCGCTGCCACTCCATTCAAAAGATTGTTGTGGGGCCCCATCACAATCGTTCCTTCCATGGACATCATCCGCTTGTCTGCGCTTAATGTCTCTCCTGAAATGCATTAACACAATATGATAACTAAAAGAGCACTAGAAAGCTGCACTACATAAAACACACACATGCACGAGTGGCGGTGTTGGCATGATGGGCGAAAGTACCAATTTTATCGGCTGGGAGACTTATGGTATATCAGCTGTGAGAACTTATGGTATTGTTTTTGGTAATTTAGACTAGGCTTTTTATGGATGCAATAGGCTTATATTGAATTATAAGCCTTTCCTTTCTTCTTTGGCATATATATCCATGTAACAACTATTAACACGGCTTAAAACAAGGAAACTTTCTGTGCCTGAAATATGTTCAGGGTGCAATAAAAAAAAAAGTAAAAAAAAAAAAAAAAGTACCCAATATAAATTTAGTTGCTATCCCCTTCAAAGTAGTCTCCTTGTGCAGCGATACACAGTTCTCAGTGCTCCTGGCTTGGTTGGAACGCTCCCTGGAAGCCTTGCTATTTAAGCCTATCCAGGACCATCTGAGACGTGTTTTGGATCTCCTCTACTGTGTCAAAACGGTGACCCAGTTTGAATTTTTTAAAACTTGCGTGTTTTCCACACGCTGTGAGTATTTGCGTTGTCACATTGGAGCACGCTGGATATGCCTAGATCCTGATCCCAGCTGAACTCCTCTGGTGTGACTTTATATGCAGTTTATTTTAGATACAGTCAGTTTACCTGACACATGCTCTGCTCTTCCTCCCTGGTTCGTCAAGCACAATAACGTTATAACATCTGCTCACAGTTATGGCTAACTTACAGATCAATACTCTGATTTTAATACGATTAAGACAATACTCTGATTAAGAGTCTCCCATGTAAACAGAGATTTCTGATTACCTTAATCCGACTAAAGTCGTAATTCGATTTGTGTTTACGTCGATAAAGACGTGGAATATTCCTATTTTAGTCGCATAATTGAAGTGCAGTACAGACATGTAAACACATTAATCACATTATTACCATTGTGTAGGACTTTTCAACGCATTTTGTGACAGGATCCACACACTGCAGGTCAACCGTTTGACGGAAAATAAAAGCTTCAACACCACCGTCGTCTGTATGCACGTACAAATAATTAACAGCACTTGAAGCTTTCATAAAATTAAAAAGGAAACCGTTTCACCTCCGTCGAGGTTCCCAGCGAGTAATAGATTTGAGTAGAGGAGAGGATGTTTACATATAACAGTTCAAGAGAAAACTGAAAATATACCACTGAAACATTCACCGTATTAATATATCCATAGACTTATGAAATAGATTTTACATACCTGAGACGTGTTCCTTCTTCCAAAAATGATTAAATACTTCTGGTACCGTTGGCGCGTAATTTCAAAATTCAAACAGCAGCGATCCCACAATGCTATGCGGTGGCTGTAAAATCATGCTTTTACAGTGTAGTTACAATAATATTACAGGACTGTCCGTAAATATCCCGTCATGCATTTGCATTTACAGTAAAAACATGAATACAATGCGTTGTTGTAAAATTGATTGTAAAAATTACATCAATTGCTAACAGTGTGGGCAAAAGCCAGCTGTGGCGGGTAATGCTGTCAAATCACTAGGCAATTTGGAGGGTTACTTTCCGTAAGTTATGTTCACGCCTTCTTGCATTTCTTGGGGAATTTGCAAACCAAATCTGTGCAGATTTAGTGCAAATACTGGACTCGTGAGTCATCATGATATATTAAATACAGCCTAATTTTGCAGCATCTGTGCATATCTATAGTTTAGTTGAACATGCCTGTGACCTGAAGCTGTAGCAAAGAGTTTAAAAATGACTTAAGACTCTACACCTAATGCGAGTATCATTTCTATAATAGCTATTCATTTAAATGTATGCTAAAGTATACATGTGTAAAGTGCTTTCTATCCCCCCCCCCCCCAGAAGACCTTAGCAACCACACAACAAAGCATACATAAACACTCAGAACACCTTAGCAACCACACAACAATGCTTAAAAATAGCTCAGAACACCTTGGCAACCACATAGCACTGCATAAAAAATTCCCCACCAAGAATGTAAGCCATAACAACAACTAAGTTTGATTAATTATTTTCATTCTATGAAAATAGGGAAATCAACACCACAACTACACGGCACCCATAACACAGCAGAGGATCAAAGTCACTGGCATTACTTGCAGAATTAAAAATGTTTTTTAACCAACTGATGAATGATAAAACATTTACAGCCAATCCGAATCAACAGCTTTAAAGAGCTTGAGCATTTAAAGAGACAAGACACAACTGCAGCGTGTGTTTGTAATGAACAGAATGTTATCGTCTGTTGTGTGAATGCTAATTGTAGGAGTTAAGTGGCATTAAAGGGATAGTTCTACCAAAAATCACCCTCAGGCCATCCATGATGTAGGGAACCTTTTTTTTTATTGAGTGGAAGTGTAAAGAAGATTTTTAGCTGAAACTGTGGTCCTGGTGATTTCTATAATGCAAGCCAGTGGCTACCGTCACTTTGACAGTCAAAAAAGCATATACAGGCCACACAAAATTAACACCTGTAGCTTCTGACAATATATTGAGGTCTTATGAGGTGAAAAGATCGGTCTGATCTTGGATTGCCTTAGGGTGAGTAAATTAATAGCAAATTTTCATTTTGGGTGAACTATCCCTTTAACACCCACAACATCATGGCGCTGAGTTTTGCACAGGTAAACTCCACTCACATTTTTTTCAGAAAATGTAGAAATCGAACTATTTTCGCATATCCGTTTGGTGCCGCTGTGGTACAGAAATGACACACCTCGAGAGAAAGAGAAGGGGAAAGAGTCTGTTATTTGAGACAGAGAGGAAGAATGGCGCAAATAAATTTATAGAGGAAGGAGAGGGTGTTTGTGAACGGCAGCTAGTGGAAAAAAAAGTTTCCCATTGAAAAGACGGTGGGGCAGAGGTGTGCTGGTGAGGGGGTGGGAGAGGGACTGATAATGTGTCTTTTTTGTTTTTGAGGTCAATAGCTTGAATGCCTCTGGGATGGAAATATGTGTGGGACCCCGCTACCCGTCACCGACACGCTTTACGTCTGACTTTTTTATGCCTGTGTATGTGTAATATGTACTATTTATGACTATTTAAAACTATTTATGACTGAAAAATTTGGATTTATTACAATTTCACGTACAAGCTTTTAGGCCTGCAAGATTAATCAAAATAAAACCGAAATTGCGATATGACTTTAAATCGTAAGAGCTGGGATTTAATGAAATAAATGTACAGTATGCACTGAGTGTGAGTGAAGCGTAGCACGGTGTTCTGATTGTAATGTAAAATAAAATGATTAGGTTGTTATTTTAATTTTTAATTTTTTACTTTATTGTATTATTTTTATTATGTACTGTAATCACAATATTTTGGCAAAATTCTTCAGCCCTAAGCACAGCAAATCGGTATTTTTTTTCAGTCACATGCAGTGGTTATCAGAAAAATCACAATTTGGTTCTTTCCCAATTCGTGCAGCCCTTCTAGCTTTTAGAATAAGGCCTTTTTTATCATTTGCATGAACGCTGGTGTCATTGGGTGTGCGTGTTTGTGTGTGTGTGTGTGTGTGTGTGTATATGAATGTCTCTTGTGCAACAGGTGTCAGGGTGTCCTGTTCAGACCTGTAGGTATGACATGTACCACATGCCTCTCCCACACAGTCTACATGACAGACCTGCAGTGACAGAATGGGAACTCCTTCAACACACACACACACACACACACACACACACACACACACACACAGACAGACAGACAGACATATATACACATACATACATGCATGCACAGAGCTCTGCAAGTTATGGACAAAGGCAGGTGGCTGCTGGAATTGTGTGTAGTTCCTCTTTCATTCACATGAGAGAAACCCAATCCTTCGCACATTTCAGTCTTGGCAGCTGTGCCGAGGTGTGTGTATGTGTACGTGCATGTGTTAGTTCTGGATCTACGTTAACTCTTGGAATGTGATCAGTTGGTGTCCATTTGTAAATATATCTTCAAGAGCCCCTGAAGTGGTTTGATGAATGCATTTTTTCTTTCTTGTCTTGACGTTAGGGCTGCATGATTCATCAAAATCCTGAAAACAAAATTGCGTAATAACTTAGTGTGATTATCAAATTGCAAAGGCAGCGGTTTAATTAAATATGTGCTGCATGTTTCATAGTGAAGCGTGGTACTGTGTTCATTTACTCGTGAGCAGGTTATGCTCCACTGCAGCGGTTCAGAACTAGTAGTAGTAATAATAATAATTATAATTATTGTTATTTAAAAGTCACATTGATAGATAATCTCAAATTTTTGGCTTTAGTGTGCATCCATACAAACAAGCACAGCAGACCTGTTTTTTTTTGCATTTTTAATAGAAATCCTAATTTTCTATTAAAAAAATACAAATAAAAGTTGGCATATCAAAGGGTTTGTCTCTTTTTTATATATATATATATATATATATATTATCCTTTTGCATTTAGTGGTTGTTTGCTTTTTCTAGTCTTTTGTAAGTTGTATTATAGGGAGGGATTTTCTCTTTCTAGACTAGAAAGCATTTGATTGGACAACAATGGACATGCCTCTTAGTGCAAGATGAGTAATCAGTCCACTTTCAGAAGTAAAAGACTAAATGTTAAATCTGTTTATGCTAAAGGTTAATTTAGTCAGAGTCTGCCAGCATATAGATTAGATCAGAGCCCTTTAGGATATTTAAGAAATATGTAAATGTATAAATATTAGTAGTAGATTGATATGCTTATGACTGTATGAACAAGAAGAAGGAGTGGGAAACAAAAAGAGAGAGTGAAAATAAGAACTGTTTGATGAAAAATGAGACCGTCTGGATATTATTATTGAAGGTGGGGAGTTTTTGTGGTTTCTGCTCACTGTGGGCGGAGCAAATTAATCAGGAAACTCACTTCTGGGCATCAGTGTGTCCAAACATCATTTGCAGCCTCCTCCTTAAAGGGACAGTTACACTTGTCCAAAAGGCTCTTTCTCTCTCTCTCTCTCTTTTAAAGGCTGTCATTTCTCTCTCGTCATTATGCTAAAATGTCTCATTATTATTAATGTTTTTGTGTGATAATGGGTCATAATTGAATTAAATTAAAGCATAATTAAATCTCTGTGGTGTGTGTTACAGATCAGTGCGCATGCAGTGAGGAGACGTCGGAATGCACTTGCCTGTTGGACCTTCATCCCAGTGAGGTGCGTAAATCCACAGCAAACCAGTCTTCAGTGTCCTGAGATTGTGTCTGCACTAAACAAGTACAAGGGCGGTCTAACAATATCCCGTTCCCGACGTCCTTTCAGAAAAGCATATCTGCTCTTTATTCTTATCAAGCACCGGTACAGCCTGCACTCGGACTGTTATGCACGCGCTGCACGCATGAACTAGTGCTTCGTTTAATTTGCGGGGTCTGTGCGCAGCATGTGCATATGCTCAGAGCAGGCTAGCCTACCAGTGGTGAATATATGGCCCGCAGACAGAACAGGCAGGTTGTCGATGAGTGACAGAGCAGAATAAGAATGGAGCAAAGTGTGGATGCGCTGTCCTTGAAGAACGTTCAACCTCGGTTTTGTTTATATGTTGCTTAGCCTATAATTTTAAATGACAGATGTCGAATTTATTTATTTATTTTTCTCTGCGACACTTCCTAGGCTACTGTGTTTACAGCAAGATGTTAAACAAATTTAGTATTTTGAAAAGACGAATAAAATTATAGTAGGCCATTTTTATACAACCTACATATTTTTTCTCTCTGCCACACTTGTTCCTAGGGCTGTATACCTTGGAGAACCTGGCGATACGATACATACCTCGATACACAGGTCACGATTCGATACGTACCTCGATACAGAGCTGTCTCGATACGATTTGACACAATGTGACACGATTCGATACGATTCAATAAAAATACATGGGCCAGAGCCAATTAGTTAATGCTGAACACATTTACTCAACAAACAGAACTCTGCATTTTTCTTCAATTTAATGAAGACAAAAGTGCATTATAACAAAGTGCATTTTGCTTAAATATTTGCAACTTTAAGTGCTCTGATTAATTGTACACAAATTGTATTAATCTGGAAATTACCACAAGTCAACATTTAACTTTCCAAGGGTACAGTCTGAGCTCACACAAGCACAAAATCTTCTTCTTCTTATTCTTAACTTCTTATTAAATCTTCTTATAATTCTTTTTTGTGACACCATGTACTGCCATAACATATTTCACTATGAAATCGCTTAAATGCTACATCTTGCTTTAACATTTTCCATGAGTTTTTTTTAAACTCGCGGGCGCCGCTGCGCCCCCTAATGGCTGGGCGGAGTATCGATACTAAGGGCTAGAATATCGATACTGTATCTTTTTTTATTATATCGGTATGTATCTAAGAATCGATATTTTGAGCACACCCCTACTTGTTCCTATATGGAGGACCAAACCTGCAAAAACAATAAATAATTACATAAATAAATCCACAAAAAAATACATAAATAAATAAATGTGCAAATAAATATATAAATCCACATATTCCTGTATAAATAAATATATAAATAATTAAATGTGCGAGAAAATAAATTAAATAAATTAAACGAATGTTGGGGGAAATAAGCCCCCCCCCCATCAAATGTTTATTCATTTTTGAATGTAGTTCCGTAATTATTTTTCCTCAGTTCAACATGCTAATGAGAGGGTGTCTATCAAGCATCAGAGAAGGCGGTCTTTATGCCACCATTGGTTGATTGTTATAAAAGTTCTGCGTTCGATTGTTTGCCTGCGCAATGCCCGTTAACGTAAAGGCAACTGACAATTCAGCCTTGTATGTATCGATACAGCATGTGTATGTATATATATATATATATATATATATATATATATATATATATATATATATATATATATATATACAGTATATATTGAGAATTCTAACTTTTATATGTTAGAGATCGACGGTTATACAGTCAGAATTCTAACTATATATTCATTGTTTGTATTTATGATTTCAGAATTATTAAACTGCCATGTGGTAATACCTATTTTGAATAACACAGCAAGTTTTGATAGTTAATAATTTTCACAAATGGATAAGATTGCAACATTTTAAAACCAAAAGACTAATAAAACTAATATTATAAAATAGATACTTCATAACTTTAACTCTACAATCATAATATATCCATCGTAAAGCCAGTATATACACAACTGCACATGAGTTTAACAAGAACTGTTATACCTCCCAGTCCTACTGTGTGCGTCTGATATGAATTGGGTAAATTTGACTGTATATTACTACTAAAACTGTGCAAAACAAACTCACACTCTTTTGTGTCTCTCTTTCTTTCTCTTTTCAGCTGTCTGTTTGCAGTCTCACTGACAGACAGACACAACGTATTGCTGCAATCCAACCCCCTCAGTTTCCTCTCCATCACCAGCCAATCAAATGCACTCTGAAAATAAACTCTCCAATCATGGCAAGCAAGTGACAAGCGGAGCCCAATCACAGCTCCCCAATGTAAACCAAACGCAGCAGCAAGGACCTGCTGGCAGCCAAGGGTCAAAGGGCAGTGGGTCTGGGAACCATGGAGTCAAATCCAACCAGATTTCTCCTGGAAACCCTGGACTGAAGAGCCTCAACCAATCAGGCGGTGGAGTTGGTGGGATAATGAAGACCAAGGCAAAGAGGGAAAGGAGCGTCTCCATGGACACAGGAGACCAAAGAGAGTCACTCACCCCTGTTTTGGAGTCAGATGCCAAAGGTAGGCGTAATGCTGCTCTCATCCTTAGACCGAATGTCCACGGGCCGCCCACAGTCCATAGACTGACTGTCTGATGCTTTATACATCAGATCCAATGTTAGCTTTACAGATTACACATATTAGTAATGTATTCTGACTACTTGATTACTTTTAGATTACTTTTGAACTAACATGTAAGAAAATATGTCTATTGCTTGTTATCAACATTTCCCAAACTCAGAAAGACCTGCGGGGGATCGTGAGGTGATGAAAA
The DNA here is from genome assembly GCF_936440315.1 of Barbus barbus. Classification (NCBI taxonomy): domain Eukaryota; kingdom Metazoa; phylum Chordata; class Actinopteri; order Cypriniformes; family Cyprinidae; genus Barbus; species Barbus barbus. Next base: position 4,854,569 of record NC_136750.1, read on the forward strand.
GCTAATAACTAATTCAATCATAAAAATGTCAAATTATACTAATTGTGTGGCCTCACCATTTTCTGAGTAATCACAGCTGACTAGTGGCTGGTGTGTGCAGTTTCAAAAAACTAGAAGACTTTCTGAATGTAAATAAGCGGTAGGATTTAGGTTTTTTTAGGAGGGAAGATTTAAGATTTACAGCATTAAAATATTTCAGCAAATCAGTACCTTATCAATAATTTTCTGCCATTGTGTAAATAAATAATACGTGGACATGTAGTGTATAAAAAAGTAACTGATCTGATTATGAGCATTTTAAAATATAATAAAATATAATTATTATTATTTTTTTTTTTAAGTGCAGTACTGGTCAAAGGTTTGGTCCAAAGCTGCATTTACTTGATCCAAAATACAGTGAAAACTGTAATATTGTGAAATATGATCACAATTTAAAAGAACTGTTTTCTATTTTAATAAATGTTAAAATGTAAAGTAATCCTGTGATGACAAAGCTGAATTTTCATCATCATTACTCCAATCTTCAGTGAAAAATTATTTTGTGGTGAAGTAAATACTACAGAAAAACAAATGTAATTTCTACATTAATTTAGTTCAGGCAAGAATAATAATAATTCAATATTGGTACTCAATTTAAGCTTGTAGAATTTAAAGTCTGAACTTATAAGTATATTTTACTTGGAATTGTTTGTTGTTTTTACAAAGACTGTTTAAGTAAATATCAACGTCCGTTGTTCCCATCATGCACTTGGGCATGAATAATTAAGTTTTTTTTTTTTGCTGTTTTCGAGATGTATTTATACTGTATTATGGATGCTTTTGTTGATATGTTAAGTAACTTGCTGTTTTGTTTTACTCAAAATGACCCATTCACACTATTTACTGATCGTCACTGTCATTGTGTATCATGTGCCACGTATTCAGGTCTCTGTGTTCATTTAGTTAATAACTATATTGAGTCAACATATTACCTTTAAAAGAATAACAAGCTGTCTACTTGCTTACATGCCTGATTGTAACTTAACGCATGCTTTATAGGCTATTTTTTTTCAGTGCTATGTTGTTTGAGTAAAGTTTACAAACCGTGAGTGAAATGTATTTGAGTATTGCAGGGTAAACTTAAAATAATTAAGTAGAAATTACTCATCAAACTCTACCTGGCCACGTTAAATTTACTTATTTCCTTTGCTAATTTTACATAACTTGGGCCCCGTCCACACGAAGACGGGTTTCTCTGTATACGCATAAATTGTTTACCGTATAGGCGATAGGCGTTTCGTCCACACGAAACCGGCGTTTTCGAAGAGTGAAACCGATCATTTTTGAAACCGGGTCCCAGGGTGGATAAATTTGAAAACGCCGGTTTCATGTTTTCGTGTGGACGGCGAATCCGTATATTTTCTGAAACGATGACGTCATCAGCCCACGTGTCGCCCCTAATCAGACATCGCTACGTCACCTAACAGCGACAACAACAACGACAATGTCAGACTACGTGCCTGTGTTCGTGCTGCATAACCTACTTATTAGTTTTAATGAGTAGTTTAACTAGCTCATTAGTTTTATTAACGCAAAATCTTCTGCTTTGTGTGTTAGTTTATATTCAGCGCGCAAGGTTTACGCACATGGTCCAAGTCTTCTTCTCTGTTTTTGTGTATCTCTGTGGCAGAATTACAGCGCCACATATTGGTCTGGCATGTGTACTACATCGTTTTCAGTCGTTTTCAGTGATTCCGTGTGGACACAGATATTTCCTGAGACGACTCCGTGTTTACGGAATTTGAGGCAAAAAAAAAAGATCAGATAGGGAGAAATCTGGCTTCGTGTGGACGTAGCCTTAGTTAAGTAGTTTTTACTTAATTCCGTATTTAAATTTTATATAAAAAATATGCGTGCAAAATAAACGAAGTTAAATTTACTTTTTTTTTCAGTGCATGATCCTTCTGAAATTGTTGTAATATTTATACTTTTTGCTGCTCAATTACTCATTCTCAATGATTTATAATGGTTTGTTTTATTATCAATGTTGAAAACTGTTTTTGCAGAGTAAAATTGTGGAAACATTTGTAAAATTATAAATTAGTTTTTATTTACCGTTTTGTTTTATTTTATTGTGAAGAAAAAGAAGAAAAAAAAAACTCTTACCCCACATTTTTAATCCTAATGTGTTATGTTTTCCACAATTAGGCAGCACACAGATAACAATACTAACGGCCAGTTTTACTAAACAGGACAAATTAGTGCGAGAGCGCAATTCCAAAACAGTGCCAAGGGGTGTGGAAATTTCTGCGGGTGATTTACTGACAATGTGCAAATTAAAGAACACAGGCGCAACATCTCATTTCCATAATGACCAATGAAATCTATCAAGCGCAGCACAAATTAGCGTAAAGATATGTTCGGATTCGGATAATGTGTTCTTTTGGCATTCCAAAAAAATTAATATGCGTTGAAAAAATATTCTCCCTTCTACCATGCTCTCTATTCTCTGCGGTGCCTCACATTATTGCTGTTTTTACTGTACTTTTGATCAAATAAATGCAAAAACAAAAAATGTTTAGGTAGTGTATATTAAAGGTGGGGTAGGTGATTACGGAGTGGCTAACAACAGCAAGCTAGCTTTGAAAGCAAGATCCCGCCCTCCCTGCAAATCACTCTGCAAAGCCACACCGCCACCAAAAAACATGAACGCACACAGGCAGACCAGAGACAAACCTACGACACGATGAGAGACGGTGTTGGTGGAGGGTATTCACACACACACATTCATACACATATCAGAATCAGAATCAGAATCAGAAAGAGCTTTATTGCCAAGTGTGTTTGCACACACAAGGAATTTGTCTTGGTGTTATGAGCTACCAGTACAGAAAGTACAAACATAGTGCAGACAACATATAATTAAGGTGATAAGAACACTAATGAAGAGAATATACAATAATTAAGAATAACAATAGTAATAAAAATAAAAATATACAGAAAAGAGACTTGACCATAGACAGAACTGTGAATGTGCATGTGTCCTATGTACAGATGAAGGTTTGATGGGTTATTTACAGATGTACAGTACCGGGGTGTGTTATGTGTTGTTAAGGTGGGATACGGCCTGGGGGAAAAAACTGTTCTTGTGTCTGGCTGTTCTGGTGCTCAGTGATCTGTAGCGCCGGCCAGAGGGCAACAGTACAAAGAGAGAGTGAGCTGGGTGTGAGGGGTCAAGAGTGACTTTCTTAGCCCTTTTCCTCACTCTGGAGGTGTAAAGTTCTTGGAGGCTGGGCAGAGGGGCACCGATAATTCTCTCAGCAGTCCTAACTGTCCGTTGTAGTCTTCTGATGTCTGTTTTGGTAGCTGAACCAAACCAAACAGTTATAGAAGAACATAGGACAGACTCGATGATTGCAGAGTAGAACTGTTTCAGCAGCTCCTGAGGCAGGTTGAACTTCCTTAGCTGGCGGAGGAAATACAGCCTCTGCTGGGCCTTTTTCGCAATAGAGTCAATGTGATTGTCCCACTTCAGGTCCTGAGAGATGGTGGTGCCCAGGAATCTGAATGACTCTACTGAAGTCACAGTGCTGTTCATGATGGTGAGTGGGGGGAGAGCAGGGGGGTTTCTCCTGAAGTCCACTATCATCTCCACAGTTTTGAGTGTGTTCAGCTCCAGGTTGTTAAGACTGCACCAGACAGCCAGCTGCTCAACTTCCTGTCTGTAAGCAGACTCGTCACCGTCCTTGATGAGGCCTATGACTGTAGTGTCGTCCGCAAACTTCAGGAGCTTGACAGAAGGGTCCTTTGATGTGCAGTCATTCGTGTAGAGGGAGAAGAGCAGTGGGGAGAGAACGCAACCCTGAGGGGCGCCAGTGCTGATGGTGAGAGTCCTGGATGTGAGTTTGCCCAGCCTCACTAGCTGCTGCCTGTCTGTCAGGAAGCTGGTGATCCACTGACAGATGGAGGAGGGCACAGAGAGCTGTCTCAGTTTGTCTGAGAGAAGGTCAGGTATGATGGTATTGAAGGCCGAGCTGAAGTCCACAAATAAGATCCTTGCATAATTCCCAGGTTTGTCGAGGTGTTGCAGGATGTAATGCAGTCCCATATTGACAGCGTCATCCACAGACCTGTTTGCTCTATAGGCAAACTGAAGAGGATCCAGCAAGGGTCTAGTGATGTCCTTCAGGTAGGCCAGGACCAGTCTCTCAAGTGACTTCATGACCACAGACGTGAGTGCGACAGGTCTGTAGTCATTAAGTCCAGTGATTTTGGGCTTTTTGGGGACGGGAATGATGGTGGAGCGTTTGAAGCAGCAATATGAGTATCAACTTATTGAGTATCAACAATATGATACTCAATAAGTACTGCACAATCAAACTTATTTTACTCATGTATCACTGTATCTCTCGATCAACAATCTAAAAAAAGCCAACACTTCTGGAATTACCCTTTCAACTGGAAACGCAGTAAAGATGAAACTGGCTGTTTTCAGCAACCCTAAAATGCCCTGACCTTTCTGAGCACTTCTGTGTGTGTGTGCATGCTTATATGTGTGTATCAGATTTTATGCTCCTGGAACAGCACCAAATGTGCAAGTGCTTGTGTTTTCCTGTTGGTTGTCCTGTTGTGTGTGTCGCTCTCTAATTGAGCGGGGGTTGAGAGAGACTCTGCGCTCAGACAGGAAGTAGAATAGAGGGGGAGGGAGACTCTGTGCAACAAGTTCCTGAATATAAACAGGTCCCTTACTGCACACATACAAGTTCCCTTATGTGGTTTAGTGGTCCTGACAAAAACATGTCCGTTTCACACCAACACCAAAGTAAAAAAATAACTATATAATTATTATTTTTTGCAGGAAGAACTGTAAGACTTTTTAATTTGTATTTTCAAGACAGTTAAGTACAGTTTCCCCCCCACATTCTCATTATTGTAGTTGGTGTGGAAGTTTTACTTTTTTCCCATTATTATTAATAGTAATCATTACATTTTCATTAAATTTCATAAATAAATGTTTGCTATGGAGTGCTGTAAAGGCATTACAAAACATAGGCCTTCTACTATGTTACACACACACGCACACATGCAGTGCCCTCCAAAAGTATTGCAACAGTGAAGACAAAATTGCTCTGTTGGCTGTGGAGTCAAGACATTTACAAATATGACTAAAAGATGAATATGAGACAAAACTACAGAATGTCACATTTTATTATTGGGTAATTCAACACAGATGTTTTACCAGCTAAGAAGTTCAGCACTTTTAGAGTTTCATCCCTCTATCTGATGTGAGCATAAGTATTGGAGCAGTTGCCTCACAGGTCTTTCTAAGTGATCAGCTGTGTCCTGTTGCATTAATTCTTCAGATATTAAAAGCAGGGAATGTGTCGTATCAGTTATATCCATTACTTCTGCATTCTGAATCTTGCATTCGATGATGACACACACAAACCAGGATGAAGACAAGGGAGCTGACTTTGAGAGAAAAGCAAGTGATTTGGATGCTAAAAGAAAAGTCGATTAGAGCTCTAGCAAAAACAAAGGGCATGGAGAAATCAAGAGTTTGGAAACCACCAGCGACACCAGCAACCAACAACGACCTGATCGGCTGAGAAAACAGCAGTAGTTGATGACAGACAAATCATAAAAGCTGTGAAAATGAATCCTAAAAGACGTGTCTGTAAAATCACCATCAACTTCCAGAAAGCTGGGGTGATGAAAATTCCAGAAAAAAAGGGAACTGGGAAAAAAAGGGATTCCAGAAAAAAGGGAACTGCAATGATCCCAAGCATACAGCCTCATCTGTAAAGCATGGTGGAGGTGGTGTCATGGCATGGGCATGCATGGCTGCCTCTGGAACAGATCCTCTCAACTTTACTGATGACTTAATGTATGATGACAGTAGCAGAATGAATTTGGAAGGGTACAAAACCATCTTGCCTACCAATATTCAAGAAAATGCCACCAGATTCATTGGGAAGTGCTTCATATTGCATCAGGACAATGACCCAAAACAGTCTGCCAGTTAAATCAAGGAATTTATAAGGGCATATTAAAACTCCCCAAAACAAGCAACAATTGGAATTGGCTGCATTAAAGGCTGGGAAAAGTATTTCAAAGGATGAGACCAAGAGTCTGGTGATGTCTATGGGTCACAGACTCACTGCTGTGATTGTGTGCAAGGGATCTGCAACTAAATAATAGCTTTTAATCTTTTATATCTGCCTTATGTTCAACTGTCCCAATACTTATGCTCACATCAATGAGTGGGATGAACTCTAAAAGTGCTGTTCTTTTTATTTGGTAAAACATCTATGTGTTGAAACGGCTAATAATAAAATGTGACATTCTGTAGTTTTGTCTCCTATTCATCTTTTAATCATATTTGCAAATGTCTTGACTCCACAGCCAACAGAACCATTTTGTCTTTACTGTTCCAATACTTTTGGAGGGCACTGTGTATATATAAATATATATATTTTTTTCTTCTTCTTTTTCCATGTATCCTATTAAAAGTAAAGACAAATTAACTTTTTTTTTTGTTAATAATACAAATTTGAAAATAATGTAAGTGAACAAACTTTTTATCAGTAGGTCTATGTTATTATATTTCATTGTTGCAAGAATAAAAATGTATAAAATGTAATTATTTAAATGGTTAAAAAATAAAAATCGCTCTTACGATGTTCCGAAATAATTAAATGTTATAAATAAGATTAATTAAAAAGGTTTGCCAGGAGCATCATGAAAGGAATCCTTAACCAAAATGAAAATTTTGTCATCTTTGAAGCCCTGTTCACACCACCAATGACATTTTTTTTCGCTGCATGTCAGCAGTTGCTATACAGATCGAATGCTAGTCTGCATTTCTAGTTCTAGTTGCCCTAGTAACAGTTATGAATGCCACTACTGGTAAGATGCTGTTCGGTGTCAGTCCATGTTAACCAGGCTTTATGCCACTGAAAATGAACATTCTGGAAGGAGAAAGTTAGATATAAAATGCAGCAGTGCATAATGTATTATATCAAAGATGCAAGAATCAACTCATGCTCCTTGGAATTGTGACTGTCACTGCCAGCGCGATTAGATTTGAGTGTGTGCAAGTGAATGAGACTCGCATGACTAAATTACAATAATGACAACTGTAGGTGGTGAGAATGTGCTTATTTGTCATGAAAATGTATATTATCTATGCAAAATATACCTTTGTATTCTTTCTTTTGATTTGGGTTGAAATATGACCAGAGCGTGTTGCTGACAGGTCTCATGAGATTCAGCCAAACTGCTTCTGTCCAATATAAAAAGTAATAACAGGTCTTCTCTTCCAGGATTGCGGAGGCGTGTTTTTCTTTTCACTGTGTGTGTGCCATTTCTTTTTGTTTGGTTCATTGTGCAGTTTTTATTTTATTTCCATTTGTCTGGTGCTTTGTGTATGTCATGTGTGTATTATAGAGAGAGAGATCAGGGGAAATAACGGGGCAATAGAGTGATTTTGAGAAACTGAGTCATCTGGGCTTCCTGTAATAGCACTGAAGCTCTTTTGTGTGTGCATACACACTCTCACACAAACACGCACACCTGTCTGGAAGGTAGAAGGTGGGGTTATTGTAGTTTTGAAAATATAATTTATTTTTTAAATTGGTATTATTAAAAAAAAAAAAAAAAAAAATATATATATATATATATATATATATATATATATATATATATATATATATATATATAAAATTGTATTAAATTCAAGAAAGTCTTAAATGTGTAACGTACCAAACCGTGACATCAGTTTTTTTTTTAGTTTTTTTTTAATTATTATTATGTTAACAAACATGCTATTTACAGGTGACAAATCAGATACAGAGTAACCAGGGTCAACAAAACATACATGACAGCCAACATGGTTTGTGTGAGTATGAGTGTGTGTGTGTGTGTGTGTGTGTGTGTGTGTGTGTGTGACTGGGTGTTGGGTTTGGAAGTATAACTAAACAAAATAATAAAAAAATTTAATAAATTAATCAAAAAAAAAAGTACAACAGTAATGATAACAGTAATAATAATAATAATAGTAACATTAATAACAAAAATTAGAGGATAGTAACCAAACCGTGACATCTGTGTACCGTGCCACCCCTAATTACTATTTATTGGAGTACACTAAAATATTTTTTCATGTTAATTCAAAGGAAAAATACTTCCAAAAATCTCTCTTTTTTTCCACAATAGTAATGATGAACGTTGTTAGTTTTATTTTTTGTTTGTTTTTCAATATTAAAAAAAAAAAAAAAAAATATATATATATATATATATTTTATTTATGTTTATTATTATAATAACTAAAAAAATCATAATAGCAATGACGGATTGTCAAGTCGTCAAAGTTTTTGGTTCAAATATGGAGGAATGCTTGATTTTACTTTTAGTTTTGGTTAAAAATAGCGGCGGAGAGAATGAGAAATGGGGGAAGTGAGAACTTTATCGTCTCTATCCAGCTCTTTTTCAGGGAAACTTTTCTTTCTCTTGGCTTTCTCTCTCTCTTTCTCTACATATATTGTTCACCCGATAGAAAAGCAAACAGAAAGGCATTCAAATGAAATGCAAGTCACCCATCCACTTCAGACCACTCGACTGCCACACCTGGAAAGGGCCAATGATTAAAGAGAAAGTAGACCAGAGAGAGAGAGCTGACTCGCTCATTTACGTAAACTGATGTCTGCTGGGAACAAATGAGGATGCAGAAAAGGTCAGCTCTTTATCTCTGCCCGCCGCCAACACGGCGTGCACAGGCCGAAGACACCACAACCTAACGCTGTGCTCTCTTTCTCTCATTTTAGCTTTCTCTCTCGCTTGTTTTCTCCCTCGCTGTGTCTGGTATTCAGGTTTAGGGGATGTTTGAAGGCTTTGGAGGCCTTGTGTCCTCTCATTCCGCTTAAATGCCAAAACGCTTCTGGAGTACTCTGTGTCTGGAGTTTGTGAGAATGCTATCCGTTTTAAATCTGCTTTTTGAGACATATTGTGGGCACTGGCTTATATCAGTGTGGATAGAAACCATACTGTCCTATATAAATATGTGTAATTGATTCTAAATATGTTTACATCACTGTGTCTTTGTGTTTTTCCTAATGGTGTCCAGTAGAGGGAGTGATGCGCAGCAAACGCCGGTGTGTGCTGGAGAGAAAACAGCCGTACAGTGGTGATGAATGGTGCTCAGGGGCCGAAACTGAGGAAGAGGACGAGAAACCCCTTTCTGCCACTCACCGTGAGTTCACACACACGCACACGCACGCGCACGCGTACGCGCACGCGCACGCACACGCACACACACACACACGCACACACACACACACACACACACACACACACACACACAAAGTACAGCCTGCCTGCCTGAACCTGTACATAAATACTGTCTTATAAACCTTAATGAATGTTTCTTCCTGTAGACTGTTTACACAAACGTCTGGTTGACGTCGTTGTTGTAAAAACACAGTGCTGTTGATCCAGTGAGGAAAAAAAAATTAATATATAGCTAAATGTTGTAATTCAGCATGCATTCATATATCAGAATTAAAAAACAAGATTGAACTGAATTACTATAATGAAAACAATTTAGTGTACTTGACCTTTTTACAGACTACCACAGTTATTATTATTATTATTATTATTATTATATAATTATATCCCCCATTATTTTTTAATATTTATAACACTATACTTTGTGTTATATTATACTGGCATTACATACAAAAAAATTAAAATACTGGGCTGGCTAATGGGTGTTTTTTAACACAACAGCTGATGGAGTGCTGGCAAATTGGACATCTTTCTCTCTTCTGACCAACACAATCAATACATTTTTTGGTAACATTTTATTTTAAGGACCAATTCTCACTATTAACGTGCATGCATATTGCTAGCGAGAAGAAAATATACTAGCTGGGACTAGCTGTCAAAATTGATTTATTTATGACCCCAGGTGTCAAACTGACACCTCTGACCTCCTGTTCCTGTTTTCTTGATGTCTGTTTCTTGATGTTTATGACACCCTATTTATGGCCATATGAAGAGAAGTGAAGTGACATACTGCCAAGTATGGTGACCCATACTCGGAATTCGAGCTCTGCATTTAACCCATCCAACGTGCACACACACCGTGAACACACACCCGGAGCAGTGGGCAGCCATTTATGCTGCAGCGCCCGGGGAGCAGTTGGGGGTTCGGTGCCTTGCTCAAGGGCACCTCAGTCGTGGTATTGAGGGTGGAGAGAGCGCTGGACATTCACTCCCCCCACCTACAATCCCTGCCGGCCCGAGACTCAAACCCGCAACCGTAAGTTCAACCCGAATGTTTGATGGAACAACCCATCCGAGATCATTGTGACACTTCATAACACATGGTAAAACAAAATGGCCGAACCACATCCTGATCACAATATGGCCACTGCCATAAGCAGGGTGTCATAAACATCAAGAAAACAGGAACAGGAGGTCAGAGGTGTCAGTTTGACACCTGGGGTCTGACACAGCTAGTCCCTCATATTTTCTTCTCTAGCGTATTACGTTTATATCGTACTTTTAAAGCACATATTAATATATTGCCTTATTCTGCGTAACCATATTTTAGATCCATTAGTCCAACCTTAACATTTACCTTACTAACTATTAATTAGGAATGGGAATCAAATGGAAACAATTAACAATTTAGTTGTAAGGTCACAAAAAGGAAAATTATGAAAGGGGACCATCTTGCCCCACCATATTATCTAAAGACCAAATTAATCCTAATAGTTGTATTTTTGGAAAATGTAACTAAATTGGTAAAATTGTGCATCTTGGCAATGTAATTAATTATAAATACCATAACCTAACACTCACAGAAAATTCTGTACTTTTGCATTTTTATTTTCTTTATTAAATATATTGCATCCCCATTTTGTATATACATACACACGTTTTCTCTCTCTCTCTCTCTCTCTCTCTCTCTCTCTCTCTCTCTCTCTCTCTTTCTCTCTCTCTCTTTCTCTCGCTCTCTCTCATATCTATATCCCCTCCCCCATAATACTTTTCTCTCTATTTCATCCTGAAGCGGCAGTAAGCTAAATCTAATGCCTTCAATTCACTCTCACTCACTCTTTAACACTTTGTTTAACATTTTCAAGCAACCTATTATTTTGTGGCAAGATGTCCCTGGGGCCCCGTCTTGAGGGGGCCATCTTACCCCCACCTTTACACTTCAGAAAAATAAAATAAAATACAAATAATATATATATATATATATATATATATATATATATATATATATATATATATATATATATATGCGTGTGCGTGCGTGTGTGACCCTGGACCACAAAACCAGTCATAAGGGTCAATTTTCATTGAATAAATAAGCTTTCCATTGATGTATGGTTTGTTAGGATCGGACAATATTTGAAACTATTCAACTATTTGAAAAACTGGAATCTGAGGGTGCAAAAAAATCTAAATATTGAGAAAATAGCCTTTAAAGTTGTCCAAATTAAGTTCTTAGCAATGCATATTACTAATAAAAAATTAAGTTTTGATATATTTACAGTAGGCAATTCACAAAATATCTTCATGGAACATGATCTTTACTTAATATCCTAATGATTTTTGGCATAAAAGAAAAATCAATAATTTTGAGCCATACAATGTGTTTTTGGCTATTGCTACAAATATACCCCAGTGACTTAAGACTGGTTTTGTGGTCCAGGGTCACATTTGTTTCTTTCTTCAGATCAAAGTTATTTTTTCTAGTCTACAGTGAACAAATACACACACAAACTTTTCATATTCAACATAATATAAACACACAGTTAATCATTTTCAAATATCAGAAGATTTTATCAATTCTACCTCAAAACTGTTCTAATGAAATTACTCTCACAAATACCATTTCTCTCATGAAATGAATTAGTGCGCAATTTATAAATATGCTGAAGTGAGTTTTGTCACCATCTGTGGTCATGAGGACAATTAAAGGTGGGTGGGGTCATCTTATACCAGGGGGCTTCTTCCCCCATCTTCCCCTATTTGTTGTAATTTCTGTTCACCACTGTAACAGTTTACTCAACCATGACGACTTTCACTTCTGAGAACCGCGGAAATGTGAATAGAGACTATTATGAATAAAGGTATATTAAGAAAAGAAAAAAGAAAAGTATGATTGTTGAAATATAAATAAACTGATTTATATCACACACAAATAATAAATACATGATAAAAAGTTCATCAAGACAAATTTTAAAGCGTGACCAGAAAATTAGTTTTATTAGCTTAAAGTTTGAATGTTGATAGACAAGTTAACAAAACTACTTTTATAAATGCACACCATTTACATCTTGGCCAGCCATCAGATGTTAAAACAGTCATTCGTCTTCCACTGCGACACTTCACACTTATACTCTCTGACTGCTTTAGTGTTGTCTTCAAAGCCTTACATTCTGTGTGTGTGTGTGTGTCTGAGTATGGTTGTGCATCTGTCAGTTGCTGACCACAATCCTGGAGTGTAAGTGCGCCCTGTGCTACCTGCTATTCTGTACCAGAGGGAAGCTGAGAAAGAGGCATTTGAAGACTTGTTGCATAGCAAACAAAAAACAGATAGAAACACAAACAGCCCCACTAATGGTTATGAACTGCACTGCTGCTTCCATATTAGTCCATATAAACATCAGTTTTTATGGCGCAAAAAAAAAAACATTCTGAAAGAAATGAAGGTATATTAAAGTCAGCCTTTGTCACAATTAACCTTCACTGTACAGTATATATAAAAAAAGGTTGCAATAAAAATGAATGGTAACTGAGGCTGTAAATGTAATGCCTTAACCTCATTGTGTGGGGGTTTGGAGAACTATCAGGAGTAAATTAAATATAACTTTAAAACTACTGCTCATGACTGACAATTGCCTACAGTTATTGATAAAACAGAAGAAAACTTGGGGCATCAATCAGCTGTATTGTACTTCTATTTGTGATATTATTCTATACCAGTGAGTTCACGATTACTAAACATGGGTTTAGTATGGTTTCTAAGGCATTAACTACAACTCATAGTGTCATTTGTATATGAAAAAGCAGTTGAAATATTATAAATTTAAAAGTGTATTGTTAGCATTTGACGGTGAACTTGCCATTTAATAATATTAGACGTATGAAACTGAGCTTTAAAAGCTATTGTCCCCTCTTGTGAAGTAAGCTCTGCCTTCCTTATCTGTGTATAGACATGTGAAGGTGTGTCGTGAAACATTACCCGCACAAGCGCAACACAACACCCCTAACAAACTCTGCATTGCCCTTTAAAAAAAACAAAATGTCCCGCTCTGTAACCTTGACTTTGAGTCATATCAAAATTTTAAAGACATTAAGATGAATCAAGGTTTCAGAAATTCATTTTGTGTGACATTCATGAGACAGAATGGCCTGTTTGTTTTTCATTTTGTACAAATCTTCAGTGTTTCATATCTGCCCACATAAATGTATGACGTAAATGCTAAGCCATCAAACATTCATGGAACTGAAGGTCTGGGAAGTTTTCTGTGGGATTTAGCTCCTCCTTGTGGTTTTTTGGAACATTTAGGTTATTGGATTGATATTCCATTATAATTATAATATTCTGACAGTTTTAATATGTATGATTATTTAAATAATAAATAATATTTCTTATGTATTTTATCAAAAAAATGTTTTTGCTTTTTATCTTCTCTTAAAATTATGGTTGGGCATACATGTTTACAAGTGAATCACTGCTTCCAGTGTTTGTAATGTGAAATGTTATTTTGTAAAAAAAAAAAAAACAACACTTGACATATGACATCAAGTGACCTATGTAAAAGTATAAATACTGTATGTAACAAGATACATTTTCTGCCATTACAAATATTTTACCACTCTTTTTTTTTTTTTTTTTTCCACAGGTGAGCATGTGATGTGTCCTAGTCAGGGCCACTCTGGTTCATCTGCCACAGGCCATGTTAGTGATCCAGGAGGTCCAGCACTAGTTGGACCTGGTAATCGCACAGATCTGCATCCTCGTCCCCCTCAGCAAGTAGTGTATGTCTTCACCACCAGCCTAGCCAACAGGTCAGTATGATCGCTTTGTTCAGTGCCAGTAGTCTCTGCAGCTTGACAGACTGTTTTGAACAAATGGGATATTTACCATACATTGCCATGTCTAAGGCGGAAATTTCTGTGAAAGCCACAACAAAGGAGTTGATTTATATGCACGTATCATCTTTGCAGCCAATTTTCCACCACACTCTTTTAACAGGTGTAGGAGTGTGCTTTTACAAGTCATTGTCACATGACTGAATAGAAAACTATTAAAATCATAGGAAACCGTTTTTCCCCCCTAATTTCTTTGTTGTTAAGTAGATTTAACAACCCTTTTTTATTTTCTGCAGTGCTGCAGAAGCAGTGATGCATGGCCACACAGACTCCATCCTCTTATATCACCAGCAGAATGTCCCTCGTACCAAGCTGGAACAGGTCTGTCTATATGTATAGGCACATGGTGTACCTACATGCCTTCATATTTTTGTTATATTAAGTTGGTGAATTACATGGGTTTGTTTATATTTGTAATCATAAGCCATGTGTGTATGCTCTTTAAATACTAACGTAGAGTGGAAAAATTGTGTCACAGCATCCACACTTGCAGGTGCTTGATGGCGTGAGGCACTGTATTTGTTTAAATGGCTATTTAAATCACAATGCTTATCTTTGTTCCTGTTTCTGCTTTGATGAGTAACAGTACAATTCAAGTCTTTTGTGATGTATTGAACTGAGATTAATAATGGCATTAACAGCACCCCTTTCTTTCTCTCTTTCCATTTTTTTTTAATCTGTCTGAGCAGTCTTCTGGCGTTGGAAAACACTCCAACCTGACAGAGCAGATCAGCTCTAGTCACAGTCCACCCATTGGCACACCAAACTCACAAAGTGGTACGCCCCGGCCAGCTTCTGTCGGTGGAGTTGTTGGAGGACACCTTCCAGGCACCAGTACTCCTTCTTCTACAGGCCATCCAGATGGTGAGCCAGCCCAAACCCTCCGAGGAGGAGGAACGTCAAACATCAACAGCCGCTCTGCAGTTCATTCACTGGGTCAAGGAAGTTCCGGCCCGCAGTCTGTGGGAGTTTCAGGACCAGACGGAGTGGACAGGCCAAGTACAATTGCCCACCATGGTGCAAGTGTATCTCCTTCGTCAAGTCCCTCCGCATTATCTGCACACCGTCAGAGCGAACCGGGCCAACGCGGAGGGCCAGGAAGCACAGATGGCCTCTCTAAGGAGCAGTTGGAACATCGTGAACGCTCTTTACAGACTCTTCGAGACATCGAGAGGTTGCTTCTCCGTAGTGTAGCCGGTGCAGGCCATGAGGAACCAAGAGGTCCTAATGGCAATCCTAATGGCACTAATGTTAATAACAATAATAGTAATGATGGAGGTAGAGGTTTGGAAGATGGTGAGAACTGTGGGGGGAATACTGGTAATTGCCATAGCAACAATGCTGGTATCGATGCTGGTATCCCTGGTATACCCCCTGTTGGTGGAATGAAAAAGTATGAGGAGCCGTTACAGTCCATCATCTCACAGACACAGAATCTTGGTGGGCCTGGATTGGATGACTCACTGATGGGCCCACACCATGTTATGCCACCACATTCCCACCACCTCTCCTCACCCTCAGGGTTAGACATGGGGCCCCTTCTGGGACCCGAAGGTGTAACACCAGAGCAGCTAGCTTGGAGGAAGCTACAAGAAGAGTACTACCAGGAGAAAAGGCGGCAACACGAGATGAACCCCCACCAACATCCCCAGCATTTCCGCATGATGCCAGAGATGGGCATGCCTGGGGGGCCTCAAATGCTAATGAGGGGACCCCCACCACCATATCATAGTAAACCTGGTGATCAACAGTGGGGGCCAGGGCCAATGGTAGGGGGAGGAATGGGAGGGAATTCACGACTAAAAGACATGCATCAGGAAGGTCCTCGAGGGCCAAGGTTTCTTGGACAGATGCGAGGTCCTTCAGGGGGTGGGGGTTACCCAGAAAGTCCTGGAGGAATTCTAGGTATGGAGGGGTTGGGGCCTCAAAGACCTCCAAGGCCAGGCATGGGTTGGCTAGACGAGATGCCTCCAAACATGGGTGGTGGAGGCCCATTTCATGGGTGCTATCCTCCAGGGGGGCATGGCGGACCTCCCCAACCCTTTCAGGGTGATTTGGATCGCCCCATAACACGAGAAGAGATGTTCCGCAGACTCCATAGATTGGACTTGCAGCAAATGTCCAGACCGCAACAGCAGGCGGGGCTTGGAGGCCCTAGGATGATGGATCATACTGGGGGACCAGGCTTCCCTAATCCTGGAATGGGAGGAGGCCCGCCCTCCCGTGGTGATCCAATGGACTTTCCTGGTTCTCGGACTATAATGGGCTCTCCTATTGGTGGAGTAAGCAGTGATGGTGGCCCCACAATGAGAGACATAGTTGACTCTCCTTTAGGGGGTAACCTCAATATGAATATGGGCATGAATATGAATCCACAGGGGCAGCAGTTGTTGGTTCAGAAGCTGAGGGGGGGTCCTGGAATTGGCGGACCGCTTGGGGAGATGTTGAACCCTGATGACATCTCCCGCATTAGGGCTTCACAGAATGGCCGGGGTGGTGCTAACAAAGGAATGATCCCTGGCCCAGATGGGCCTCTTCAGTTTCCCAACCAGAGCTCCTTTCCTGGTAGTCAGGGTGATGGCTCATATATGCAGCAGCCAGCCCCTGATATGTTTGGATCCGACCAGCCAGGTCCTCCCCACATGAGCAACACCTCAAGACTTAGTCACATTCCCATGAACCCTGGCTCAAGAGGTACAGACCTTGGTGCTCGACACCCTCCTGATCTGCCCATTACTGTTAACCCAATGGGTTCCCCAGCTATACCCCCATCTCACCAGCTCAAATCGCCCTCTCTTAGTCAAGAGCCATCACCCCTCATGCCTTCACCCTCTGCTGCAGGCCTGAAATCACCCAGCCAACTACCACAGAGTGGTCCAATTCACCCTCCTCTACCAGCAGCCTCTGGGGCTGGAACACCCTCTTCGACCTCTATCAAGTCCCCCCAGGTAATGGGCCCTTCTCTTGGTCTTCGCTCACCGTCTGGCTCCCCTGGACATCTTAAATCTCCAACCATGCCTGTTGCTTCACCTGGCTGGAATGCCTCACCTAAGACTACAATGCCTAGCCCTGGGGGGCCTCCTAGTGTCAAGGTCGCAGGCAATGGAGGTAGCAGCTCCACTGATACAGGTAAAGTTACAGGTACTGATACAGGTGCTCATTGAAAAACCCTGATTTTCAGGGTTTTGTGTATTTTTATGCTTTAGCTTGAATTACATGTTTTTTGTTTGTCTTTTTTTAATCTATATTAGGTATGTCCCTTCCACCTAGGAGTTCCAACTCAACGCCCATCAGTCAGCCTTCCAACTCTATCAATCCTAGTATGCCTTTCACATCCTCACCAGATGCCCCTCCCTCCCAGAATCCTTTATCCCTAATAATGTCTCAGATGTCAAAGTATGCCATGCCTAGCTCCACTCCGCTGTACCATGATGCCATCAAGACAATCGCCACATCAGATGATGAGATGCTACCCGATAGGCCCCTCCTACCTGGAATCAACATGTCAGGTACAGATTTTACAGTACATTTGATCACCTGTTTTAGAATCTAGAACTAACACTGCATAATTTTCTCCTTCAGATCATCGTTTGATGCCCTGTTATATTATTTTATCTTATTTTCTTTGTCTAAAAGATACGTTTAATTAAAATCATTACATGTAACCTTTTTTTTTTTTTCCAGTAGGCAACATGGGAAATCACCAGTCTACACAGATGCTCCTCACCTCGCAGGGTTCAATGGGACCTCACAGCGGTCCGCAAAGTCCAATGGGAATGGTTCTCCAAGCAGGCCCACAGCTATCCCACGATCCTTCTGGACCTATGCTTCCATCCCCTAACCCTATGGGAATGCCAGGAATGACCTCAGCAATAATGGGAGGTGGAGGGGGACCTTCAGATGGAATAGGGCCTTGTAATGTTTCCCCAATGCATCCCCAAAACCAGATGGGAGGATTCCCTTGCACGCAGGGACCTCTTCACTCCCCTATTGGCGGAATGGGGCAGCAGTATCCCCAGCGCCCTGAAGAGGTCTTACCACCCCAACAGATGCACCTTCTAAGCAAAGGCATGTCTCACCAGCGGCCTCTTCACCGACCAGACTCTTTTCCATCCATGCCCATGGGTGATGGTCCAGACCTGAGTGAGGTCATCAGGCCTACACATACAGGCATTCCTGAGTTTGATCTTTCACGTATCATTCCTGCGGACAAGCCCAGCAGCACTCTGCAGTACTTCCCCAAAAGTGAAGCCATGTCCCAGCCACAGCAAAATCCACACCAGGGCCAGTTGCCTCCACAGGCTTCTTCTGCTCAACTTCTTAAACAGCTCTCCTCATCTGGACCTCCCCATAGCAGCATCCCCTCCTCCAACCCCCATATTGCTAACCTACAGAACATGATGGCTGAGCAACAGCTGCCTCTACACCCCTCACATTCGCATTGTGGGATGCGTCCAGGTATGGGCATGCCTCAGATCGGCTCCAGGGGCATGGGATCAGGAGGTGGGATGGGGCCCATATGCCACCCAGGGCACATGATGGGCAGGACAGGCATGTCTCCACAACAACAGCTCCAGCAACAACATCACCATCATCAGCAGCAGGCCATGATGGCCAACAACCTCTTACAACACCCATCCCACCCTCCCCGTGGCATGCTGTCTCCACAGCAGCACCCTCATAATCTTATGGCCCAGCAGAATCTAATGATGATGCAGGCTAAGCAGCGGGGCATGGCTCTCCCTGGGGAACACTTTGGCCAGCAGGGAGCCCTCATGTCCCCTCAGGGGCCTATGATGGGACCTCCACATTCACAGTCGGGCATGATGGGCCCCCAGAGTCTTAGACAACGGAGCATGTCCCTGGACAGCCCACTGGGCT
The DNA here is from genome assembly GCF_936440315.1 of Barbus barbus. Taxonomy (NCBI): domain Eukaryota; kingdom Metazoa; phylum Chordata; class Actinopteri; order Cypriniformes; family Cyprinidae; genus Barbus; species Barbus barbus. Next base: position 4,873,604 of record NC_136750.1, read on the forward strand.
ATGGGCCTGGAAGTATGGCCAACATGCCCTTTTAATCTGGCTTCTCTGAAAAACTGTAAAAACCTTGTTTCTTAATGGCTATTTCTCATTTGGAAATGTTTTGTATTGCCACTGACTAACTGTGGCAATCAGATGCTAAAAATATTGGTTTTAGTAATAATTTCTTGATGAAGTTGTCTTTTGATGAAAATAAAACTATTGAGGGTTATCATTACAGTTAAGTAACACAATCTGAAGCCATTTTTTAAGATAATTGTAAAATATGTATATTTCAGATCAATGTGTTTAATTGCAAAGGCAAAAGGAAAAAGCCTCTGGGTTTCTATGTTCTAATTACATTCTGGCTACCAAACTGTTGTGGAAGGAAATATAAAATATAGTTGCTGTAAATAAGATGCAATTTGTGCTTGTTTGCAATTGTTCTGTATACTGTGTTTTATTAGAAATCTAATAACAAATATGAAAAACAAAAATCAGTTCACTTTGTGTTGACCTTGTTTGATGTGTGTGAGGGTACATTTTTGAGTGATGATCACAAAAAAAAAAATCAGGGTATAGGATTATATCACTTTTATTTCCAATTATTTGTTACAAAACCATTTGTTATCTAGTATTAAATATAATCCATTCAAAACAATGCAAATCACAACAACATTTCATTTACTATGCTTAGCTTGGCTTATTAATGAAATTCAGTCTTTGACTAACAGATTGTCCAAATTGATATGATTTCAAGCTCTCACATTTAGTCATGTGCAGTGATTGGCTCAGGGTGCAGGTAAAGCTGTAAATCACAGATAGTTGGCGATTTAAAGAAAAAAAAATATATCCAGCTGCTATTAGATGTATTGGCTACTAGTTGTAGTAGTAACAGCCTCTGAAATGGATACCCTGTTTGAATTTGTGCGCTGACCTGACAGGCATACACGCAGACACTTTATCTTTGCAAGCAACTGCAGGAGGTCTCTTCGGAAACGGACCCCAATGAAGGCATACAAGATTGGATTCAGACAACAGTGGGAGAAGCCAATGCTCTCTGTCACTATTATCGCCTGATCCAGTGTGTTGCGAGTATGACAGCTCTCAGGCACAGCACCCAACACCACCAGGGTATGCATAAAAATGGTGATGTTATACGGTAGCCAACACAGGCAGAAAACCAGTGTAACCAGTAGGGCCAATCGAATTGCTCCCTGTTTCTCCAGACTTCTCTGGCTTTGGCAAAGAGTGATGATTACAGTAGTGTAGCAGTACCCCATGATCACCAGAGGCAGAAAGAAGCACAGTAGGTGTGTGATGAAGCGGCTGGTCAGCATCCAATTGTTTGCATGGATGGCATGGTTGTTGAAAGAACAAAATAATCTGGAAGAGTTGTTCTTGTCTTGCTCCACAGACAGGAACACCATATTGGGAATGGTCACAAATAGACACAGGAGCCAGAGCAGTGCACAGGTTAGGTGAACGGTCTTAGGTCGACGGGTCTGGAGACTGGGGATGGCATGCACAATGGCGAGGTAGCGATCAAAGCCGATGCATGCCAAAAGCAGACTCCCACACACCAGATTTAGGCGATTAACAAGGCCCAATAGCTTGCACAGGAAATTTCCGAAAAGCCATCCGGCTACCCCTTCAGTAACTGCAAACGGTAAAGTGAAGAGGAGGAGCAGGTCAGCCAGTGCCAGATGTAGCAGATAGATCTCTGTGATGCGCAGGTTCCTCCGCCGTTTTAGCAGAACGGTCAAGAGGAGGCCATTTCCTGTTAGGCCCAGGAAAAAAACCACACCATATACAAGAGGTTGAAACACGGTGTGAAACAGATGCAGTTGATTACTCTCATTGTTGCACATATATATTTTTCCATCAGAAGGCCCCTCTGTTACATTGTCGTCTTCGAAAGAGTAACCTGAAAAACTCTGAAAATAGACATTTCAGTTAGATCAACAGTTGATTTCTTTTCTAGACACAGCAATGTTTACAATAGATGCCCCCCAATAAATAAATCTAACTGATTATTATTATTACTTTGTTTAAAAGTTGCATCCTTAAATCTTATTGCTTAATCATTTGCTATTTATTTATTTAACTGGAAAGTGTTGCATACAAGTTTTATATCCACTTATCGTATTTACAGGAAGCGATTTAAAGAATCTCACTTGTTTTTTTTTCAGTATTTAAAACAAAATGAATTATTAATAATACAATTAATCATTATTTATTATAAACAATAACAACAACAATAACACTACTATAGCAAACTGTGATTAAGACAAAAATTATTCACAAGAAACATTCTAAAGATATTTAATGTGAGCTGTATTTTTGCTGTCGTTCTTAAAATGTACAATTCATTGGATATCGTATATTTATTTATTTATTACAGGATGCAAATTAAATTAATGATGACTACCGGTCCACGGGAAACATCTAACCATTAATTACCATAAATAAAATCAAACAACAACAAAAAAAAATGGTGAGAGTTCAGAAATACTCACATCAAAAACGACGGTCTCTGTTATTTGATTCATGTTTGTGTTGATGAGGGTAACAATGCTATTGTCTCAGAAGTGTGTGTCCTCCACTCCGGGCTTAAAGGAATGCAGTGTTTCAATGATAAAACCCCTCAGAACAACCAAGCCATGATTTACGCTCAAAACTCAAGTCTCAAGACACGCCTTTTTAAAATATACCTCCTCAAGGACACGCACTCACCTTATTTGAATTCTTTACGAAAACAATGAAAGAAACCCACACATTTCCTTTTCAGAACAAAACATCCCCCACCATCCTGCAGTTAAGATTTATACAGCACTAATTGGCCTAGGTTGAATATTTGCACTAAACTCTCACATTTTGATCTTTATTGAGCGGATCATTATTGTTGGAAGCTGCAGTGGTGACCAAATCTTAGCACCTAACTGTTTTCTCAGCAGTCAGACTTGGTTACACAAACCTAGAATTATTTTACAAAACTAAAAATTACAATATTTCTATTTCTTTTTTCAAATGAAAAAGTAAGGGGGGGAAAATCATTGCACTTTGGCCATGTATTTATCATGATCCAGATGTTTCAATAATAAATCAATTAATAATAATAATATTAATACAATTTTGCGTGATATAGCAGAAATGTAACCGATGAAAATATATTTTTTAAACATAGCAATAACATTTGAAAGTCAACCAACCATTTTTGTTCAAAATTTTGGAACGCCAAGTCAAATATGATTAATTATAAATATCATAAATCTGGACACTACATAACATCTGATAAGTAGGCTATAAGTATCGTGTCTTGCTAAGGCAAGAGTCACTTTCACTATAACTCATATTTGGGTGTTAGATGTCCCTTAGATGTTGCACTTCAACATATAAACCTCATAACCACCTACAACACTCTTGCATTTTGGCCGCGAGTTTTGCACGGACATGCACTGACTGCTCTCTCTTTTTTTTATCTTTTTATCTCTCTTTTTTATTTAACAATATGAGTGTTTGAAGCTTGTTGGTGTGGCTCCAGTTTACTATCTAGGAAAACAAAATCACTCAGAAATGCTTGATTTTACTCCCTTGTTACCACAATAATGTGGCTTATAACTATAACGGAACTATAAAATCCAGCTATCCATTTTCAAACAGCTTTTCCTGTAAAGTTAAAACCCAAATTTAGTTAATTGTGTGAATATGCATCAGTCTAATTGATAAGGGCGAGTCATTAAGACAATTAATTGAACCCCACAGGTGTCTCTATCAACAGATTCCTACTTTGTGCACACCAAACCTCTTCAACGCTTATGAAATAAGTAATAAAAAGTATGTTTTTAGGCTTCCAAATTAATGTCAGACAGCTTTAAATCACATAAATAGGCCTACATTACAACAAATGAGTCAAGCACAAACATGAAACTAATTAAATGACTCACATGTCAGGTTTCTGCCAAGATAAAAACAAGCTTAGGTAAGAATTAAACTCTGTTGCCATGTAATTATGATCTTTTTAAAGAAGTATAATTGTGATGATCTCATATATATACACCTACAAGGACGCACAAATGAAATTCAGTGCATATATAGCACATATAAAATATTTAACATGTAAGCAGCCGTAAAAATGCTTTTCCTAAATAATTATAATACGCGTGGTGTTTTTGTGGATTGCATGGGCTCTCATGTGACTGATTATGGGAGGGTTTAAAGTTGACTGGAAGCCATCTTACACACTCGCTTTACACCCCTAAATATGTCACTACACCTATAATTCACAAACACACACACAAAGATATTCTCAGCCACATGTGGTAAGTTTACAGAAAGTTAAGTTTATGTTGTACATTGTGAGATTTTAAATCGATTTAGTGGCTTCGTTGTAGCCGAGTGTTTACATATATTGTGGGGTCTTTTATATTTTCGGCTCAGTTAAGTTACAGCATTCAGGGAATTGCTTTAGTAAGAAGCACATCGTTTCTATCAAATATATTGTTGTTTATAAAAATCATTCTTTAGTCATTTAGACCGTTACTGGTGAATCTGAGGGTTTATTCGCGTGCGGCCTGTGTGTGGACGCTAAAGCTAACAAGCTAGCGCACGGTGCTAATGTGTATATTTTCTCACACAGTTTAAATATTACATTTTACCGACAACAAGAGCAACATGTTAAGATGGTATTTTTATGCGTTTCTTAATTTGTTAAACAATATCCTACTGTTAAAATTCACTCATATTAAGCCGTCAGCGGTAGCTGCGTAGCTAAACATTAGCATTAGCTGCGTGACGGCTAGTTTCACGTTGTGTCGAGTCCAGACGGGTGAAATAAGTGTTAACTAAATAACAACGGAGTTTCATTGAGATACATTGGTTTACCGTGAGTTTCGGGAACTGTGGACTCTCGGTTAACTAAAGTGTTATTTACGTTGTCTCTAATTTTAACCGGATTCCACAGCGGTTTAGCCAAAGTGCCACTGCACCTGTTTCAGCGAGGTCAAACTATTAATGTGTATGAAATATGTCTATGTTTTGTTTTTAATAAGCGAGGCTGTTTTTAAAATGAGGCCTAGCTATCATGTTGACTTCGTGCCAGGTGCTGCTGCCATCGGTTAGATATGACATTTATAAGGTTTGTGGTTTAGTTCATATGTACGGACCTGGACTGTTTTTCTCTAAGTCTATTCACAATTTTATTACAAAAAATATTTAATTTGACAGACTATTACTATGCCACTTCTGCCAGAGCTTTTCTTTAATTTCGTCTCTAGTGTTGACTCTTTAACATTACAATTTAGTGAAAATGTGCTGCTTTAATACCACGCATAAATTACTACACGCAGTATTAGTGATGGCTACAATAATCAGGACACATTTTGCCACTTTGAGATTGTTTAATAGTTAAACCTCATTTATAACAACTTTGCCAAACCTGTTGGCAAATATTTGCGATGAAATCACAAAAATAGTGACGTGTGAATCAAGTAAATATTATAAAGTGTGCTTTTATAATCTGCAATTCTGTGTATGTCTTGTTTGCTGCACACATGCACAATATTTATTGGTATTATAATATTGGCCAGCTGTGTGGGGTATTAGATTGTCTATTAAAATCTAAAATATAATACAATTAGTTTTCTAAGTGTTCTGCAAGAATGAGCTGTTGAGTTTTGAAAAGTTGAAATTTACAAATATTAGTAAAGTGCTACTGTTAATATTTTTTAATATTAGTCAATGCATTAACTAACAATCGGCAATAAACTTGTTACATTATTTATTACCATTTAATGTTAGTCAATAAAAACAGTTAAGATTGTTAGCTCAGTTCCATTCAATACTAACAGATACAACTTTTTAATTTGAATGTAAGTCCCCTCTGTTAGTTGACTAATGTTATGAAATGAAACCTATTAGAAACTTTATTCGTATTGGGATCCTTGCATTGTCTGAGAGTCTGGATGCAGGGTCTCTTGGTTTGTAAAGGTTGGGAAACTCCGGCCACATTTAATCGGCGTCAATGTAGACTAAAATTGACTCGTGGTTTTGTTTGACAATTCATATTATGTGCTTTTATGATGTTCTTTCTCTCACGCAGGTTGAAAACCTTTGAAATCATTGATGTTGACTAATTGGAGAGAAAGGAATGGACAGAATAATTGAAAAGATTAACACTGGCTTCCTGGCCCCTGGTCTGTGAAACTTTCCTTTTGCAGAGGAGGGATTCGCTCATTCATGGAAGGATAATTGAAGCTAATCTTCCTGCTTATATTATCTGTGACCTGTTGCTTGAGTGACATTGAGATGTTCCACAAGAGACTTGAATATTGAGGAACTGGTGAAAAATATTGCTTTAACTTTTTTGTGCGCTTTGGACACTGAGAAAGCTGTGGGAAGGACAACTTGCAATTTCTTTTTGCAAGCCCATTAAGATAAAGTATTATCTCCACTGTTGATTGTCACTCACTGTTTGGAAGAGAGATTATAGAAGTCATGAGTACAGCCAGAATGGAGAATCCAGTGATTCTGGGACTGTCGAATCAAAATGGCCAAATGCGAGGCTCGGTGAAGCCAGCAGGTGGTCCAGGAGGAGGTGGAGGGGGTTCCCAAACAACGCAGCCAACCCAAGTCAAACCCCCCAGCACAGTCAACAACGGCAACTCCCAGCCTGCACCCACAGCCAACACTATCATCAAGTAAGTCCTTGAGGGAAGTGCAAATGATGCTGCGAGTGCTGATTTAGTATGGTGATGATTGGGATTTGATGCCTTTCCCCCCTTTCAGGCCTGGGGATGACTGGAAGAAGAATCTAAAGCTTCCTCCGAAGGATTTGCGCATGAGAACTTCAGTAAGTCCATCTAAATACTTCTATGTCTCTTAAAGTATCCTCTGAACCAGAATCTTTCTCTAACGTGCTGCTTGTGGTCGTGAAATTTACAGGATGTGACGGCGACCAAGGGAAACGAGTTTGAGGATTACTGCCTGAAACGGGAACTGCTTATGGGCATCTTTGAAATGGGCTGGGAGAAACCGTCACCTATACAGGTAAAAGGCAGGGGGGAATAATGGAAATTTGATGGCAGATATTTCAGATTTGAATCACTCTTAAGGCCTTTCCACACTGAGCGCAAAAGAGCAAAATGAATTTTGGACGCGATGACGCGCTGGAATAAAACAACAGCTTCCTATGGATGCTTCCACACAGACCGTGAACATTCGCGCACCAAAAATGCGAATTTTTATTTTTTCGTCCAACCCGACTAATCTTTTCAGTTTTGCAAAGCGAAAACACGGGCCGTCCAATAAGATTTGAGTTAGGATCACGTGATCGGAGCAGCTGCTGTTGCACAAAAGGGTGAGAATGGTGGCGCTGTTTCGAAAACCAGTGTAAACAAACACAGACATACTGCCAAGTATGGTGACCCATACTCTGAATTCGTGCTCTGCATTTAACCCATCCAACGTGCACACACACAGCAGTGAACACACACACCGTGAACACACACCCGGAGCAGTGGGCAGCCATTTATGCTGCGGCGCCTGGGGAGCAGTTGGGGGTTCGGTGCCTTGCTCAAGGGCACCTCAGTCGGGGTATTGAGGGTGGAGAGAGCGCTGGACATTCACTCCCCCCACCTACAATCCCTGCCGGCCCGAGACTCGAACCCGCAACCTTTGGATTACGAGTCCGACACTCTAACCATTAGGCCTCGACTTCCCAGTGTAGCTTGATGCTAATTGTCCTAATTATATTTTAGGATGTAGCCTATTCTTTTAAGCATTATAGATAGTTTGTGTTTCTGGTGTAGAACGAAACTTTGTTAATCTTAATTTAGATGTTAAATCCATATACGAGACTCATATCTGAGGAAAAATGCATCGTTGGTCGGCGCCCCCTAGTGTGCAGGCGTGAATTAGCAGAAGGCAAACATTCGTTTCGCGGTCGGTGTGAAAGCAACATTCGTCGGCGATTCGCAACGCGCTCAGCGTGGAAAGGCCTTTAGAAAAGGAGATCTGATATACCTGGAGAAGTTTTTTTTTTTTTTTTTTTTTTTTTTTGAGCCAAGCACAAATACCATGTGCTATGAAATCACTTACTGTTTCCCTAAATTCTAGGGGTGTAACGATTCTGTATGTTTTCGTTTTCTCAATGTGTCGATTACAAACCCTGACAATGCATATGCGTCGATCTTGAAACATGTTTTTTTTTAATTGTTGATTGTGGCCAATAATTGATTTAAAGTGCTAAGAATTGAATGAATCAAATCAAATTCAAATTTTATTTGTCACATACATATGATTTGTCACATACATATGAATCGCGATTTCTATGTTCATACGCTCCACTCCCGCCTGTCACTGGATTGAGCTCACGCTCCGCTCGTAGCTCTCGTCATTAAACTGAATATACAAAGGAAACCACAGCATTAACAACAACCTTGAAATAAGAGTGCAAGGTTTCTGTGCATGAAAGTTGCCTTCATAGCAAACAGACATTGGGCACATTTTCTTTTAGAATCATCATTCGCCAATAGAAAGGAAAAGTTAAATACTAGGGAAAAGTTTTGCCAAAGCCGAACAAAATTCACTTTTTGACCCCCATGTATTTTGCTAATTTTTCACCATTGCATAGATTAAATAGCCAGAATTTGCTTTACTATTGTCTTTTTAAAAGAAAAAAAATAAATAAAACGATTTAAAAATATTTGCATAACACTGGACATTTTTTACCATTCTAGGACACATTATATGCCTTAATTTGACTTAAAATTGCATTGTCAGAAATCAGAATACATGCAATTTGTGCATGCATTTCAAAACATTCTGCAGTTTATTTACTAATTGTTTAAGGCTGTTTCGCAATTTCAAATAATACAGTAACCAGCAACCACTCCTTCCTCTTCTCATCGGAGACTTGTGATGCAGTACTAAACAGTCTCTCGCTGTCTGTGCTTGTAATGATTTTTTTTTTTCTTTTGTCTGACATTTTTTTGTTTGCTGGATTAGCACGCCCCTCTATTTGATCGCATAACATCGGCACAATTTATTTGGTCTTTTCGCTTATTTGGCTGAACACCGAGAGCTTTTTTTTATATATATTTTCAGTAGCCGAGCATTCAGTACATCCTATTAAATACTGTAGCATTTTATTTTATGATAATATGAAGAAACTTGCATCATGCAAAGGTGTGGTACAAAATGTTACCCTATAGCCTAAATTCACGGTATGCATTTGAGGATACTTGCAAAGACTGGGATTATGAAAGTGTCTTTATGTAATCGTTCAAGGACAATAAAGCAACAAAAAAATGTGCGCTCCTCTCACAGTGAAACGGCGACGGTGCTCGCATATAGCTCCGTTTCAACGGCTTAAAATCGGTTGTTTTAAAATTGCAGTGCTGTGTCCAAGCTACAGATGTAGTCCCTCGTTTAGGAACAAGCTCCTCGTTTTGTCCTGGCTGGTCGTTCTCCGTCTGGTTTTGTCTTCCTTTCACGCCCCGTGGTGGTTTGTAAAGATCGCAGTCATCCAAATGATGAAAGTATTACCATAAACCATGTATTTTGCTACACCACGAAATAAACGATAGAGCAAAATATGAAACGGTAGATTTTTTTTGTCCATGCAATATAAGTTGTCATATCGCACAGCCCTATATATACTTAATAAAAATGCCCTGCAATTGTACTTTTAGTAGCCTATACTAAACTGGTACAAAATGTGCTAAATTGGAAGTAGTGAAGTCCAACTAAAGATAATTATGAAGAAGATAATTCTACAAGTAACTGCAATTCCATGTTTTCAAACAGAGATGGTGACAGAGGCAAAACTTACGGACTGCAGCTTTAAGTAACGCTCATTGTGCGCGGGTAGTATTCCAAATAAAGTTTAATTAGAATTTTTATCAGTAAGTCTCGAGTGATGCAGTAAATATTAATTGATTAGTTTGAAATGTAGGCAATTTTAAATTATCCTTTTTACTAGGGTAAATTACTACATATGCTATAGGGGTGTAACGATTCATCGACATGGATCGATGCATTTATATCTGTAGTATAAATAGGCACATTTATTTTGCCACTGTCCACATTTTCACGTAATGTCCATCTATGCATTACCACCAACGTGTGCATTCTCGTTCAAACTCACGTCTCAGGACTCGATATAAGGACTGTCCAAAGGCACAAGGCGAGCATAAAAGACGCTCAGGATTGTTGGTGGAACAGTCGAGCGCTGTGTGAGAATTATTCTGCACACACGTCTGAAGCGCACACAGACAGCCGCGTCTACACCGCACGAATCCTAAATTGAGCTCTCCTCTGCTTTTTTTTTGCATGGTTGAATAAATGCATCACAATGCGTGTTTTGGCATATATACTAGTAAACCCAGTCGGTTAGGCATATGTCTTAACGCAGGGGTATCAAACGCAATTCCTGGAGGGCCACGGTGCTGCAGAGTTTAGCTCCAACCCTAATTAAACGCACCTGATCCAACTAATCAAGTCCTTCAGGCTCAATTGAAAATGACATGGTTTGTGTGTTGGAGCAGGGTTGGGACTAAACTCTCCAGGGCTGCGGCTCTCCAGGAACTGAGTTTGACACCCCTGACTTAACGTAAACAGTTGTCTATCAGTAAATTAAATCCGTGCTGCTTTCTTCTTAAAGTGAAAGCAAACTAATAATAAATCTAATACTGTCAAAGAAAAATACAAATGCTCAATGTTCCTGACTAAAACTGTAATATCAAAAATGATTCGTCTTAATTTATACAGTGAAGACTATGCAGTTATTTTACATTTGATTGCGTACTTAAATAAATTTTAGCCTGAGCTGAAAAACGCTGTTTATTGAACTTGTGTCAGTTCTATTGCATTTATTTTCTGCTATTGCTTGTAATTTGGTTATCTGTAGAAAAGTCTTAAGCACTGAGCCCATAGCAACCAGAATTGTTTTTCCAAATGTTTTTTTTTTTAAAGTGTATAGGCCTATTTTGTTGTTGTGAATGTCCCAATTGAGGTACAGGATGGGAATTTCAGATAAATGTTCATGTTGTATATTTTGGTTGCATTTGTGAATCAAAGATGTAGATGGTGGTTTAAAATGGGTATATAATATCGATCGATATACTCGTTAATCGTATTGTAGAGTTTTGAGGTATCGGCAAATATCGAATAGCTGGGTATGAGAATCGGTATCGTGACAAACTATCTGATTTACCCTAATATGCTATGTCATGCCATAGCATCATTAAACTAAACTAACATCTAACAATACATAAGGTTTTTTTTTGCCCTTTCACCATAAAGACTGCTGTGTAATTTGCCTCCTTAGCAATTATAGAATTTAGTGGAAGCATTTAAATAATCCCATGAATATACTTCCCATGAAGAATGCAGAAGTGAATCGTTCTGAATTATCAAAAATCATTCTTCAATTGAATTGAAACCTTATGAATCATGAATTGAATAAATTTGCTGTTTACCCAAAGATTCACAGTCCTACTAAATTCGGTTTTATTTTTCAGGATTTTATTAACTGGTAACTTCTATCGTGGTAATCAATACGTATGTCTTAATTGTTGAAATTATGAAATTTACATAATTTAACAGCACTTTAATATAATTTATTAGAGCCCTGTGAAGTGTTTTTCTGTAAATATTATACAAATACAAATGCATTAATTGTGGTAATCAAATGCATAAATCATGAGAAATTCTATTGAATTTTAAAAGTCAAATGAAAGTTTATCGATTCCCTTTTTTGTGCAAAGTGGTGCTCAACAGGTTTACTGTTAAAATTTAAAACATGGAAGAAACTGATTTTTTTCCTTAAAATCCTTCCTTTTTTCTCCTAAGTTTTTAGAATTTTAATTAAGTACACTTTGTACTTTTTTTTTTTTTTTTTTTTTTTTTTTTTTTTTTTTTAAGATGGTTGTCATGTAGTTTCTGTGTGTTTCGTACAATAGTTTTTATCAAGTGAAGGGATGTGGTTTTGAAGGGAATTCTCAGAGGCTCTGGAGAGGAAGTTGATGTGCTAATTCTCATAGTGAGACAACAGGTGCTGAAAACACTAAGCGTCACGCATACTTGAGCATGTGTAGTAGACGAAACCACGCCACTCATTCACACAGATGTGCAGCACATGCACATCATTTAAATAGCCATCTCCTAAATCAAAGTCTATGAATTTAAAAAAAAAAATGTTAAACTGTCACTTTAACTGAATGATAATGTTTCTTACAGAAACCAGCTTCAGACGGTTTAGGCTTTTTAACCTTTTTGTCTATTAGAGACCATACAGTTTCCATCCACTCTAAGGCAAGAGTAGATTGCATTAATCGGACCCATCTGCTCATTTCTGTGTTCTCACTCGTTCCTGCAGGAGGAGAGCATTCCCATTGCGTTGTCTGGGAGGGACATTCTGGCCAGAGCCAAGAACGGCACAGGAAAAAGTGGCGCCTACCTCATTCCCTTACTTGAACGCATTGACCTGAAGAAAGACAACATACAAGGTCTGTGACTGTCTTGGTTATGGCACTTTTACAAGATGATGTTGAGTTTCACAATTATAGGCCTTATACATGATTTCTCAAATTGGTTTGAAGTGACGCCATGCTTTAAATGTTTTCTGCAGCGTTGGTTATTGTGCCCACTAGAGAACTGGCTCTACAAGTGAGCCAGATATGCATTCAGGTCAGCAAACACATGGGCGGGGTCAAGGTCATGGCAACTACAGGTGGAACCAACCTCCGTGATGACATCTTGAGACTTGACGAAACAGGCAAGTGTTCATAATCTGGTGAAAAATGATTTGAACTACTTTTACATATACACTTTTGTAAACGCTGGATTTCACTGGATTGAACTTTTCCCTTTGTAGTGCATGTTGTCATTGCCACTCCAGGAAGAATTTTAGACCTCATCAAAAAGGGAGTGGCCAAAGTCAATCAAGTACAGATGGTCGTGTTGGATGAGGTATGTGAATAAGAGCTTTTAACTAACTGACTTAATTGCCATACCGTTATTCTCATATCTCTTGTGTGTTTTGCCCATGTTACCGAGTAGGCAGATAAGCTCCTGTCACAGGACTTTGTACAGATGATGGAGGAGCTTCTGAGCTATTTGTCCAAACAAAGGCAAATTTTGCTGTACTCTGCCACCTTCCCACTGAGTGTGCAGAAGTTCATGGTAAGCTCGCCGATTTCTTAACAAAAGATGGTAAACAAATGTATGCTTTTAAAATGAAATAAAAACAATGCATTAACGCATTTTTATTGAATTAACGTATTAAACTGAGTATGCAACTAACTAGTTACAAAGTTGGTAACGGTTAACACATGCAAAGTTATGATTCGCTGTTAATAAAAATATCTGTTTGGCAAAATTCATAATCACTAGGCTATTTTTATCAAGGTTTTAAACATGGTTAGTAATTTACTTTCGAAACAGCTGAATTTTTTTTTTTTTTTTTTTTAAGTGAATTTGTTTGAGCTTAATTGTACACTTATGATTTGAATTATTTCAAGTAATAAATCATGAATATGAACTACAATTTTAAGGAAGGCTAGAAGCATGTCACTCTAAAGGAGGGGGAGCCAAGAGTTCGTAACGAGATGAAACTAAAGCATCATTACGATTTTATTTATAGTAGTTACAAAGCCCCTAGAGGCTTCACTGTTTATTTTTGTGTGCGTGTATGGTGTGAAATGGAATGGATTGTTGCCTTTGCTGCCTAACATTGCAGAAAACACTGATCTGTGCTTTTTCTTCATTCATTTTTTTTTTTTTTTTTTTTTTTAATCCTAAGAAAGTCACTGTATGCAATTGTTCAAAGACTGTCATTATGGGTCAAAGTATTAATTTGCACTGTTTTTGTGAACAGAACGCCCATCTGCAGAAGCCCTATGAGATAAACCTGATGGAGGAGCTGACCCTGAAGGGGGTTACTCAGTATTACGCCTATGTAACTGAAAGGCAGAAAGTCCATTGCCTTAATACTCTGTTCTCCAGGGTAAAAACCTTACGATCCTTGTGCATTCCACACACTATCTGACTAAGAAAAGAAAATTAGCATTACTGTCCTTCTGACTGTTGGAGAACATGCAAACATCCTTTTTAATGTTTGTTTTTGTTTTTCAGCTCCAGATCAATCAGTCTATAATCTTCTGCAATTCATCACAGCGAGTGGAGCTCCTGGCAAAGAAGATCTCTCAGCTTGGATACTCCTGTTTCTACATTCATGCCAAGATGAGACAGGTGGGAATATAGAGGGCGTGTGGCATTACCGCACTGCTGTTGGCAGAATTTTGAAATGGAGCAAGTGTTTATGTAATGAATTCTGAAGGATGTGCAGGATTTATAATTTAAATGAGATCCACATATGAAAAATAGGCCAAACTGCTCTTATAAGTTTGTCTAGAATACAGTGCAAAGAGTGGCCACCACTTTAATGAAATGTCCCATTCGATTTCGCATTTAAATTTTGTGGTTATTGACAGGGTTGGGTATCGTTTGGTTTTTTTCGATACCGGTACCAAATCGATGCTTTTAGAACGGTGCCGATTTAAAAAAAAAATAAAAAATAATTACCAATTAATAATTGGATTGGCCATTAGCACTAAACGCGTCTCTTTCATTCATACTGGACGCCAGAGGGCGCCCTCGCACAGAAACATATCCAGTCACGGAAGTAGCGGAACTCGTGAAGCTCCAGGGATATGGACAAAGGAATTGCTATTGCTGTAACGTAGTAAACAAAAGATATAAACGTTATGAATGATAAAATAAATAGAATAAACACTCGACTGCGACAATGTATAGCATAGATTTTGTGAGACTTGTGGTGGCAGGTGACGTCACGCGTTACTTTGCATATGTCGTCATTGCATCAAGTTTGCATTCAGACGAGTTTTGGCACTTCAGAGCTGTTCTACTCTATGAAATGTCACATACTGTAATACAACTGAACGCCCAATAAAGCTGTTCACATTATATTTTCTGTTGTCATACATAAAACAAGTATAAATGGTAAACACGACCCATTAATACTACGTTAACCAGGAATTACTCTCACTATACTCCTTAAATCCTGATTTTTATTCGCAACATCCTCTGAAAATCAATATGCATTTAAATTGCACTAAAAAGTGACTATGCGGTGGTTTTGGCTATATTACCGTTGTCTCATACGTAAAGAAAACTATGCGCATATTAACAGATGAATTGCGTTCAAATTTAAAAGTCCAAACAGTCAGTAAGGGACAGGTGCTTGGAAACGCTGTTTTGTAGACAATAGATGGCGCTGTCCCAAAAAGTAGGGTCTTATGCAGTCCTAGAACTGCAGCCTCCGGTATTGCAGGAACATTGGGTTGTTTTTGTTCAGACCAATGCAAAAATTGACCCATGTTTTTACCCTGCAAACATGCAGAGCTGTAAATGTGAACTGGTGGATCGATGATAAAATTAATTATAAAAATCTAAACAGTAAAATGTTTCTAATTTATATAATTTTATTGATGGCTTAATATAATTAATACTTTTTTCTGAAATGTTTTCAAGGCTGAAATGTGAAGTGTATCATTTTATAAAACTTTGTTCTTGTGAAAACTTGTACCTGAACCGTAAATCATGCTTTTTACAGTTTAATAGTTTTCCATTGACATTGCCATACCCCGCTCATATGGTATTTGTGCAAGTCTTAAATTTGAGCTTAAAAATCCTTCAGCAACCCTGTGGGGTTACACCGCCTAAATGGTGCAGTAGTAGGCTATGTTGGCCTGTACACATACGCTGAGCAGCTTTAGACAGCGCTTCAACAGACGAAAACACACACAATTGTCAAAATAGTCCATTTTTGGGGAGTTACCTCATAAATGTAGTCTTAAATGGGTTATAAAGTCCTAAATGACCGTAAAGAGTTTGGAGAAAATGGGATGCGTGTCAAATCTGCATCGTGTGCATCAGGTTTTAAAAAGACAATGCTGCTTAAAGTAAAACCCGCTAAAGTCTGTCATTGATGTAAATCAAAGAACAAAAGAAAGAGATCACTCGGCTGCGCAAGTCGCTGATTAACTTTTGTAGCTTGAATAAAGATTAATCTATAATTTATGGATATACAATTTATAGTATGTGAAGATTGTTTAAAATCACATTTCAGAGACTATTAAATGTTAAAAATAATGGCTTTCAATTATACTGTAATGTTGAATGGCTATAATAGGTAAAATTGAGGGAAAATGTATTTAATAGACACCAGTAGCAGTATTGGTATCATTAATTATAGGCTACTTAGTATATTTTAAATATGTTTTTAATGTCATCTTTTTACTGTCTTTGTTTCTACATTAATTTGGAGGTTCAATGTGAAATTGTGACAATATAAATATGCGATTTAATATAATTACTTACAGAAAAATGGGTTTTTTTTTTTATCATTTGACATAACTAAAATCTATAAAAAGGTTAACATTAGTGCGTTCAATTTAATTTTGTAGGGGAATAACAGTTAAAAGCCATGGGCCAGATATGCTGAACCAAGACAAGGAGTCAGAAATGCGATTTAAAGAAATTTACTGAAGAAATATTTTGCCGTTTCATCAGCAGAAGTCAGCTTCAACACTCGCGATTGTTAGATTCGTAGGCCGCTCTGTTAGGGTATAATTGTTGAGGATTTTGAATTGTATGCAGAGGTTGCCAATTGCGTCAATGCATAAGTCATCAAAATTCTGATTGGTTCTAAAACCTAGATAAACTTACATTTACATTTATTCATTTAGCTGACGCTTTTATCCAAAGCGACTTACAATTGCTATATATGTCAGAGGTCGCACGCCTCTGGAGCAACTAGGGGTTAAGTGTCTTGCTCAGGGACACATTGGTGTCTCACAGTGGATTCGAACCCGGGTCTCTCACACCAAAGGCATGTCTTATCCACTGCGCCATCACCACCCCCATAACTTAGACAATTTCCACACATGGACGCAAGCTTGAAGCATATCTTCTGATGACTATTTTAGTGACAAGTGATCAGAGGTCCGACGCTATACATCTCTCCAAAGATGTTTATCTGATACGCTGGACATCGGCAGCGGAACGTTTGTCCTGGCACTGTCTGAGCTTCTCCCTGTACAGATGGATATTAGCACACATATGCAGAGAAACACTTATCTTACTTCAAGGTTGCCCTAAATCTTATCGGGTATGGTTACACACACAATGAGAGCAGCTTCTTAGAGTAGAAAGGCAGACTAAAGCCATAATCAACTTATTCTCTAACATAAATGTAACTTTTTGATTAATAATTGTTCAAGTAATATTATGAAGGCCATTGTAGATCTGCCATCCACTCCTTCAATTTATAATTTTATAGCCCCCCCCCCCCCCCCCCCCCCCCCCCCCCCCCCCCCCGAAAGAAATCGGGACGGCCCCCCACCCACTTGGCCCCTTAAGATAAATTCAGGTTTTTTTTTTTTTTTTTCTTTTTTTTTTTTTTTGCAAGTAAAGGACAAATTAAAAACAATGTAAATGTTTAGTCATTGTAGTAGTAATGACTACCTGTTTGTGCAAAAAGTTTCATGGCTGGCAAAAAACATTTTTGGGCGGTAAATATTCTCATCCCTGGCTATCGGCAGGTGTGGCAAAAATATGTCCTGTGATCCATATGTATTGAAAATCAATGATCCGTATATTACAATGATTACGGTAATGAGCCTTTTAAATAGGCACAGGTGTATATTTGGAAACCTGGCACTGATGAAAGTTTAAACCCGAAAACGTTTTGCACCTTCGTACTTTTTGCACTGTATTTGTGGCCTCTGGACAATAAATTTGAGTGCAGTTTGGCCTATTTTTTCCATGTGCGGATCTCATTTGTGTTGTTTGAACCATTTTTGAATCTATGCACTGCCAAAGGGTTTGCTGCACTCTAGTCTCTTCAGGATTTATAATTTAAAGTTTGGCTTTATAAACTAGCCATACTGTTGACGTTGTGAATTGTGTCTTGGTTAATGTTATGCTAATACAAGTTTTAATTTTCCTTTAGGAACACAGAAACCGTGTGTTCCATGATTTCAGAAATGGCTTATGTCGAAATCTTGTCTGCACTGGTAAGTACAGTTGAAAATATGGATGTTTAATTTATGATAGACACATTAAAGTTATTAAACTCAGAACTTGCTTTGACCATTTTTAACCCCTGTTTAGATCTCTTCACAAGAGGAATTGATATACAAGCTGTGAATGTGGTGATCAACTTTGATTTCCCCAAACTTGGGGAGACGTACCTCCATCGCATTGGCAGATCTGGTGAGTGTTTCTGCTCTGAGGTCAAGTACTATTGCGTTGGAAATGTCACTGTTTGGCAAGTGAAATGGTAGTCGTGTTAAGTGACATTGGCCACCTTTCCCCACAGGCCGATTTGGACACTTGGGTCTCGCCATTAACTTGATCACTTACGATGACCGCTTTAACCTGAAAGGTATTGAAGAACAGCTGGGTACTGAAATCAAGCCCATTCCCAGCAGTATTGATAAGAGTCTATATGTGGCTGAGTACCACAGTGAGAGTGGAGAGGAGGTTAAACTGTGAGCAGGAGAGGTGAGTTCAATGTTCAGTAACTCTAGATCAGGGATGGGCATCTTCGGTCCTGGAGGGTCACTGTCCTGCAGTGTTTAGCTCCAACCCTAATTAAACACACCTGAACCAGCTAATCAAGCTATTCAAGATCTCTAGAAAGCTACAGGCAGGTGTGTTTGATTAGGGTTTGAGCTAAACTATGCAGGACAGTGGCCCTCCAGGACCGAAGTTGCCCATCCCTGCTCTAGAGCTTACAATGTAAATGTTTGTTTTTTTAACAATGGATTTTCTTTTCTACCCCCTCCAGATCACCAATCCTTTGTCCCCTATCCCCACTTTTTTTTTTCCCCTTCCCTACTGTGTCAAGGAAATAGGGGATCTTTTTTTGTTTGTTTAAACCCATATATCTTCCGTCTGTCTGTCTTTTCCCCCACTTTTGTTTTTCTTGTTTGGTGCCACCACAAGGAATGTGATGTTGCGACGGCCCAATAATCGGGACTGACTCATGGCCCAATAAAGGACTGCTGCACCGATATTTTCATCCTGAAGACTTCAAATCACTTGAGGAGGGAAAGAGGGGACTTGAGGATTTATCACCCAAGAAAAAGACTACTCATCGCCTGCAAGCACATTCTCACCCCACTCTCTCTCTGTTCCCTCTGCTCCTCTTCATGTTTCTAGTCATTTGAAACAAGTGCCTTAACAAGCAGTCTAACTTGTTCAAAAAATAATAAACTGATTTATTAAATTTTTTTTTTCCCCTCCCCTCATAACTCATTTTAAGTCATGGTCTTGATATTTCTCTGGCTTTTGGCATTGCTCGTCTGCCCCCTCCCGTTTGACATCAGAAGAATAATTTTGCATTTGCCACCTGTAGATTTTCAGGGCGATGAAGAACAGGATTTCACAGCGGGAGAGAGGATGGGGGGGCATGTGCGATTTTGTGCAGTCTCTGGCGTACTTGACTATGGTGTGAAGAGAAGCCCCCTGGAGAACTGAGATTATATCAGTGGGCATAATGACAATGATGGGGCAAATGTTCCTGTGGCAAGCTTTCAAAAGTCCCACAAGGCTCCCAATGGCTTTTTTTCCCCTTCATCTGCTCATGGAACATACCATGCCTCTAGAGACCCATAACTCTTTCCCTCTCTGTCTTCAGTGGGTCAACACTAAGAGACTTGACTAGACTCAGACCAGCCTTTCTCCTTGGCCATGAGGACTCCTGCTTTGAGACGAATGTGGACATCTTTGTCTTTTTTTTTTTTTTTTTTTTTCTCCTCCCCTTTCCTCCTAATTTCAGTGCAGTTTTGCATTGTTATCGGGTAGGCACTCTGTCCTAAATGTGCCATTTATACAGATCTGGCACATTGTAAACATTTTGTAAATACTTCATTTTTTTTTTTTTTTTTTTTTTTAATGGATTGTTTTAAAACAAGCTAAAAAAGGCTGGATGACAATTTGAGGCGAATGTTAAAGCTCTTTTAAAAATCAGGATTCTGTCAGCACTGGGCGGCACTTATTTAGTTTATGCCCCCCCCCAAATGGGAAATAAGTTTAGCAGAGTTTAAACCTTTCCAGGCAGTGCACCACCTTTGTTTTGTTATATACAAATTGGTCTTTTTTTTTTATTTTTTAAATATTAAAAAAAAAATACTTTCAAAGTTGAGTAATTTTCGAAGCGTTTCAGCAGGTGGTGCAGTTGTTCAGATTTGCACTTGTTCACTCTAAATTATTAACTCCCATCCATTACCCAGTGTTGACAAAAGTTCCTGACATGGGTTGCTCAAATAAATGGCCTCATTTAAGGGTTGTGAAAACATGAGGCTTATTTCCTTTCCAGCCTTTTGCTTGTAACACTGACTTGTGAGGCACTCAGCAGAGTCCCCTAGCCTGGGTGACTCTAAACATAGAGGTAATTTAATATTATCATCATGTAATAGTGCTACTCGCTGCAGTGCAGCTCAAATTGGCAACGTGCAAAAATGTTGAATTTATAAGCGAGATGTGTAGCTGTTACATGGGTCTGTGTTTTTCTGCCACTGGCACTAGGATATTACTTTAAACAGACCTTTTGGGGTGGGAGGATTGAAAGGCTTGGGTGTTCGCATTGGAAAAATGGACAAAAAACATCAACTGGATGCCAAGACTTCTAAACGATGGACTGACAATGTAGCAGCAGAGACATGCAGTGCATCGTGAGTCAGCAGGCTTTTCTTTTTTTTTTTTTTTTTGTAACAAGACCATGTTCTTGAGATGCTGCACAGACTTGGAAGAATCTAAACCTTTGCAGTGTGGGTTGCACTTAAGTTTGAACTTTAGTTCAAGGGTTGGGCAATAATATGGGCTACACATGATTTGGGAGCACTTCCTCGGTTAGGACAGAGGTGTACAGACTGAAAGGGAGATTTTGTTTTGAGGAAGTATTGTGGTAGGGACAAGGGTATTTAACATGGGGTCTGGGTATTTCATGGGTGCTGATAACCAAATGATTAATTTTTTTCGCAGCGGAATATGTATCCTCCTCCCCAAACACTAATAGCCTTTTTTATTTATATTTTTTTGGGGGGGGATTGACAGGGGCTTGCTTGAGACACTTTAGCCCTTCTGCTGCTTTTTGAATAAGTTACGCGTTTTGAGCGTTGCAACTTTATGGGGTGGGAGGTTGGGAGGGATACGGTTTTGCCTTTTGTGATTTATTGGCATAGAATTTACTTAATTTTACGTTGGAGTTTAACATCACCAACGTCCCCATTTTTAAAAAGTAAAATACAGGTGAGATGTTTTTATTTTATTTTTTAAACTGATTGGCTTTGTCTACTGTGGCATGTTGCTGTTAATTTTCCCAAATACAATTAAAGTTTGTTCTAACTGTATGGTTAGTTACCAAATTCTGAGCAAAGGGTATTTATCCCATATTCTAGAAAATGCAACATTTTCCCAGTGACATTGCTTGAATCCATGCTTGTATTCTCTTCTCTATAGTACATACTCCATGGTGTGTACATCACCGGTATGATCCACTTTGGTTTCCTTGGGGGGATTTTAAACATCTGCCCAAAGAGAGGAGTATATGAGTTACTGGGATCCTTGGCAGCAGCCCAGTGTTTTTCAGTAACCACTTGCTGTGAAAATCACGGTTCGTTCCTGAGATGCTGTAAAGCAGCATGTGATTGGATGTGCTGTGGTCTTTGCCATGGGTGGTTGGGGTTTTGATTTGATTTTAGGTTTTGTTTTCTTTTTATTTGGAAGAATGGGGTGGAGAACATCTCGCCTGTTTAAGAATAGTTTTCCAAAGCATACAAAATTGTCATCTTTAAAATCCACTCATTCTTCAATGTTTGTTTGGTTTTTTTTTTTTTTATTTTTTTTTTTTTTTTTTTTACGTTTGTACTTGGGTGGGTGGGAAGGTTTCTTTTCTTTTTTTTTGTGCTGCCCTGATGTATCTTTTGACTAACACTTTACCTTATCCGTCTGTTCAGTGTTGGGAGTACATGAATACATCAGTCTGGGTTAGTGGGAGGGAGGGAAATGGAGATAATTAGTTTCAAAAATTCTAATAAACAATTTGGGAGTTCAGGGTAAGGAAAATTTGATCTGTAAACATAGCCCTTAAATTTGAGACTTATTTATTTTTTTTCCTACGTTTTGGCTACTGCGGATTAAAATGACCAACCAAATTTAAGATTTGTTTTTTTTTCCTTTTCAATTTAATTTCAATTGGCATTTTTCTCAGTGATGCTACAATTTTAAAGATTTGCGATGTGTGAAAATACAATGGTTAACATCTGTAATGGTTTTTGTTTGAAAATAAAGCTCACTGAAGTTCCATGTGTGTAAGGTGTCTTTTTACTGGGGTTCTCGTGACACAAATCCCATATTGTGTTGGTATATGAATGTAATGAAGTTTTAAACTTGTAAGACCACTTCTAGTAACAGTACAGTATTTTACTAGTCTCTAAACCTCAGTATCCAAACCAGTTTGTATCATTAGATGTCTGTATTTCCCTAAATACTGCTTGTGTAACACCTTCATGCTGTTACTAATAACAATGAGACCGCTAAGTACAGGCTAGTCTTATGCTGTTGAAACCGATTAATGGCTGTGGTATGATTTTAAACTGACCCCTCCCCTGATCAATGATAAACGGTTTTAAAACTCAGGAAAGTTCACTGACCGCTCATTTCTACCGACTACCAATAATTTAGCTCACCAAGATGCATTGGCGAATTCTGGTTAACTTTTCGTTCATTTGTCTCCTCTCTTCTGGGGACACACTCCTGGCACCTTGTGACAGGTTAGTTCCTACATGTACCTTCTTGACCGAGGCTTCTTTACTGAAATCTGAGCAGCTTTTCTGAATTATCCATTGAAATGGCTACATTTAATTTTGAGATTATTTGAGAAATACATTTTGACATCTGTATTTTTGTCATTTGATTATCAGAAATGATTTGTGAATTTCTTTATGAAATATGAGCTATGAAGATGGTCCTCACAGTATTATGAAAGACTTCTACAGCTACCAGATGGTATTCTCATTATGGCTGAACTTTGAGTCAATGACAAAGCAGGTGGAGTGTTGAGTGCAGAGAAGCTGAGCTTTGAACCTTCATCAAAGAAGAGCAGTAGAAAGAAAGTTATTGATCTTGGTTTTACGAGCTTAACCTGTGAGTGCCACACAAGAAGTGGGCAGACAAACAAACTGCCCTATTATTCTGTGCATCAGATGCCTGACGTGTTTTTTGCCACCAGTCAGATCTACTGCACTGGAGAAGTCCTGAGACAGGTCCAGATGGCAAAACTGTTTGATGATGACAAGTACTTTGTAGATATGAAGTTGACTACAGCTCCTGGTGAGTCAATTGTGTTTGATTTGTTCTGATGCCCATCTGAAAAGCTCTAGGCCTGTGACTTCCTGTACTCTCTGCTATTTCCCTGCTTACCTGTAGAGGTCGTTGTGGAGGCTTTTGCCAATCTGTGCTCAGGGTTCCCAAACAAGACTGTCCCATTCTCAGAGCTACAGAGGTTCCTGCAAACATACTTTGAAGAGCCGGGTAAGGAGTTTGAGCAGTGGACTCCTCCAGACTGGCATTCAAAGTAAGAACATTTTGAGTGGAATTGTCTTGGCAGGATAGTATGAGGATGGTTCAACCAAAAATGAAAATTCGGTCATTTACTGACCATGTTGATTCTAAACTGGAATTACTTTACTTTGACAGTGGAACACAAGTGTTCCAGAAAAGCCATTCTGGAACTGTATGACCTGGGGATGTGTAAATGATTACAGAATTTATTTCTGGGTGAACGATTGTTTTAAATTTGAATGTTAATGAAACCACAAGCATCTTTGTTCCCTCTTCCATAGACCAAAATTCTTGTCCAGGGTGTCTGACTCAAAATATCACAGTTGGGCTGAAGAACTGCACACTTTATGGAAGTCCCTTGGTCGAAAGGTAAATGTTGGTTTTCACTAATGTATAGGACTGTGTACCTCCAACTAATATTTATCTTCTTACTATACACATGGCTGTGCAGATCCGTGATGATGTCAGAGACCACCCAGAGCTGTACTCACAGATTTACACCCCACACCCAGTCATTGTGCCTGGTGGCCGCTTTAGGGAACTCTATTACTGGTTAGTCTCTCCCTTTATCTCATACATACAGACAAACAAACATAACCATAAACCTTTAAAGACAGACCTGTTGTGAGTTCGATGGTAGTCAGTCAATGGTATGTGCTTTTGCTGAAGCCATCTGTTTTCATTATTTCAAATCATTTTTAAAATAGTCATGTTTAAAAGTGGGATTAATGGTAAAAAAAAGAATATATATATATATATATATATATATATATATATATATATATATACATACACACACACACACGCATACATACATACACACATATACATATACAGTCATGGCCAAAAATATCGGCACCCTTCGTAAATATGATCAAAGAATGCTGTGAAAATTTATCTGCATGGTTAACCCTTTTCATCTTTTATTTTAAAAATTCACAAAAATCTAACCTTTCATTGGATAATAAGAATTTGAAATGGGGGGGAAATATCATTATGAAAAAAATGTTTTTCTCAAATACACATTGGAGACAATTATTGGCACCCCTAGAAATTCTTATGAGTAAAATATCTCTTAAGTATGTTCCAATTCATATTCACAATTTTGAGCGCTTTAGGGTGATTATGAACATGAAATTATCCAGCCATGGCTTCCTGTTTCACAGAAATATGAATAGGAGGGAAAACAAAGCACAAATTCCCTTAATCATCCATCACAATGAGAAAAACCAAAGATTATATTTCTGATGAGCAGCAAAAGATAATTGAGCTTCACAAATTAGTGAAGTGTCTTTAAGAAAATAGCTAGAGCAGTGAACATTACCATTTCCACCATCAGGGCAATAATGGTGGACAACATAAAATGTTTCGGAACTGCCTGGAAGAGGACGTGTGTCTATATCGTTCTAATACACGGTGAGGAGGAGAGTTTGAGTGGCTAAAGACTCTCTAAGGACCACAGGTGGAGAATTGCAGAAAATAGTTGTCTCGAGGTCAGAAAACCTTAAAAAAAAAAGTCAAACAGCACCTACATCAACCACATGTTGTTTGGGAGGGTTTCAAGAAAATTTCTCCTTGCTCATCCAAAGACAAACTCCGGCATATTCAGTTATCAGACACTACTGGAACTTCAAATGGGACTGGCTTCTATGGTCAGATGAAACAAACAAAAAAAAAACTAGCTTTTTAGCAGCAAACACTCAAGATGATAAATTGACGATAAAAAGATAAATTTTTACAGCAGCCTTGGATCAAATTCACCAAGGGTGCCGATATTTTTGGCCATGACTGTGTGTGTGTGTGTTTCATATTTCACAATAAACTTAAAATATATTGTTTCTATTGGTATAATCGATGAGTAGATTTATATTTCACAATTATGCATTGTTTTCTACATTTCTTTCTTTCTTTTTTTTTGTCTGATTTTGTTATACTTTTTTAGCTTCAAATAAATAGTTGTATAGATGAGATTCATCCTATGGCTTCTTGGCTTGGTTCATGGTTTATAATACTTTACAAAGACTTGTTTTAAAATTTCTATTGTAAAAAAAAAAACCTTCTGGAGCCAGCCTTGCTGAAAAAGTGGACGGACACTAATGCACTCTCTGTTGTTCAGTTTTTCTTGGTGACCATGCTGTTATTGGACACTTTTATTCATGAAATATATTTTAATCATGGCTGTTAGTGGCGTACAGTGAATTTCTACATTGGCATTGTTAATTGACAATTTATGCGTAATGCTGCATTCACATCACTAGGTGTCAGTGTATGTCCACAGCCAGCCCTCATGCTGGTGCACACATCATGCATGGATAAATATGATCAATATTGTCAAATCTGATTTCATGGTGACTTTAATAAACATAACAGCACCCTGACAACTACCCACAACACAATAGCATCATAATGATTAGTTCTGCAAAACCCAGTCATATTATCTTTAGAAACCGTAATAATGAAGGTGTTTTTGTTCTTCAGGGACTCATATTGGGTAATAAATGGTCTCCTTTTGTCAGAGATGACAGAGACAGCTCGAGGAATGATTCTCAACTTTGTGTACCTGGTGGAAAGGTGCACTTATTTCTCTTGATTTTCACATTACACTAAATAACAGATATTTGACTCATAAATGATTAAATGAAATTGATTATTCACCTTTACATAATCTGTATGTTTTTCTAAAAATGTTGAATTAAGTATGATTGCTTCATTTCATAATATTTAACTAAGAAATGCACAAGCTTATTTCTATTAATAATACAAAAGAACCTAAGTAAAACACTCACTGTTTTCCTTCACTTCAGATACGGCTTTGTGCCTAACGGTGGTCGGGTTTATTATGAGCGGCGTAGTCAGCCTCCCTTCCTTCCGCTAATGGTGGAGAGCTTCTATGAGGTCACCGGAGACAAAGACTTCCTCAGGTAACCTTTCCGACTAAACTGCCCTCCTGCAGGTTTGGTGAAATATTGAGGTGTTGCGCTGAACCGCTCTGAACAACACCTCTGCACCGCATGTGCGCTCTGTGTGTTTAGGAAGGTTGTGCCAGCACTGGAAACAGAGTACAGCTTTTGGATGCAGAATCGCTCTCTTGCTGTGGCGATGAGTGGACTGACTCACATTCTGAATCGATATAATGTACCGGTGGACAGGCCGAGGTGAGACAATTCATTAACACTATGCATTTTAAGAACATGTCAGGGTCACCACTAAATGCAAAATGAAATTTTATTTTACATAAAGAAATCTTAAGCTTCATTCTTGTTACTGTGATTCTCAATACTGTAATAAAGTAACACATCTGGATGCATTCCAGCATTTAAAGGGGTCATGTGATGCGATTTCAAGTTTTCCTTTCTCTTTGGAGTGTTACAAGCTGTTTGTGCATAGATAAGATCCCTGAAGTTGCAAAGACTAAAGTCTCAAACCCAAAGAAATATTCTTTATAAAAGTTAAGACTCGACCACACCCTCCTAAAAAATAGGGGGAATAGGGAAGTGGTGTGTGGCCAAGTATGGTGACCCATACTCAGAATTTGTGTTCTACATTTAACCCATCCAAGTGTACACTCAGTAGTGAACATACACCCGGAGCCGTGGGCAGCCAATGCTGTGGCGCCTGGGGAGCAGTTGGGGGTTCGGTGCCTTGCTCAAGGGTCTCGCCTCAGTCGTGGTATTGAGGGTGGAGAGAGTGTTGGTTATTCACTCCCCCACCTACAATTCTTGCCGGACCTGAGACTCAAACCCACGTCCTTCAGGTTATAAATCCAACTCTTTATCTATTAGGCCACGACTGCCCAATAAAACGCCCCATTCAAACAAGCCCCCACTTGTCTATGTCACGGTTTGGGAAGATTTGCATAACACCGCCCAAATGTACACACAATGAAAGAAGGAGTAACTGTTATTCTCGCTGTAGTATTGTTGCTGCCGGAGCCATGTCCTGGAGACTCTGTGTTTCGTTGTGAAAACGAAAGTACATTGTTTGGCCTTCCAAATGAGAACACAACTAGAAATCAGTGGTTAAGTTGTATTTACAACACTATTCCAGAACATTACAACGCAAATATTCGAGTGTGTGCAGCGCATTTTACGGCGGTAATTTTCCTGATCCCGGGAAAGAGTAGCCTACAATGTGAACACTATGAATGGCTGTGATGTGAACATTATAATGTGGGGCAATTCCAACATCGCACGGACAGTCTGGTGCTTATGACTCACAGCCTATAAGAACGTTTTGATATTTAAAGAATTTGCTACTGACTATTCAAACGCGAGTTTTGAGCAGTGTAGAGTAGTGCTTGTTTGGCGTTTCTCCAATCACAAATGCAGACATGGTGTTATGTTTACGCAGCACAGCGCAGTGCGTAAAAAGACTGTATGAGTCATTATAATCAGTAATTCCTCACTGAATGCAACAAATGCCTCGTTTATAGCTGGCTTTATTGTTTTAGTCTCGTCGCGCCGGGACCATAGACTGTAAAAAGGCCGGGACACGGCATCACAATACGGTAAGGGGCGTAACATTTCCGTCACACGCTTGAGGTATTCGGCCAATCACAACGCACCGGATAGCTGGCCAATCAGAGCACACCTCGCTTCTCAGAACGATGAGCTTTGTAAAAATTTCAGAAAGGCGGCGCATAGAGGAGCAACAATAATGTACAGTATGTGGAAAATAATGTGTTTTTTGAACCTCGAACCACGTAAACACATTGCATTACACCAAATACACAAAATAATGTTCTTTTAAGCAACATCATATGACCCCTTTAAATCTGTGACTCTCTGCAGACCCGAGTCGTACAGTGATGATGTAGAACTGGCTGAGGGCCTGTCAGCAGGTAGGAATCTAGGTGCTCTATTGAGGCTAAAATGCTAATATTTTGACTCCTTTTACCTATTAAAGGAGTAGTTCGCCCAAAAATGAAAATTTGCTGAAAATGTATTCACCCTCAGATCATTCAAGATGTAGATGCGTTTGTTTCTTCATCAGACCAGATTTGGCGAAATTTAGCATTGTATCACTTGCTCATCAAAAAATCCTCTGCAGTGAATGGGTGCCATCAGAATGAGAGTCCAAACAGCTGATAAAAAGGTCACAATAATCTACAAGTAATCCACATGACTGTAGTCCATCAATTAATGTCATGTACTGTAAAGCGAAAAAGTTGTAATTTTTTATTTCATACTGTTGCTCTTGGCTAAAGTCCTCTATCCATTAAATAAACAAACATGGATTTTGATGTGCAAGGACAGCAGGGGATGGATCTTTTTTGAAGGACTGGTATTTTGGTCAAGTGACAGTTTAAAGTTAAAATCCCTTAATTATGAATTTGCTTCTTACAAACACAGCTTTTTGCTTCACAGGATATTTATAGTGATGTTTTTATCAGCTGTTTGGGCTCTCAATCAGACGGCACCCATTCACTGCAAGTAAGTGATATAATGCCAGATTTCTCCGAATCTGTTCCAATGAAGAAACAAACTCATCTACATCTTGGATGGCTTGAAGGTGAATACATTTTCAACTGTTCCTTTAATATTCTGATGCTTACATGTACCACAACAAGATCATTAAAGGAGTCATATTAAAAGGTATTTTCTTGCATGAATATTCAATTCAAGTTTATTTGTATAGCACTTTTCACAATGCAAATCGTTGCAAAGCAGCTTTACAGAAAATTAAAGTTTCTACATTATATTTAGTAATAGCTTATCAATGGTGACTATCTTGAGTTGATGTATATTGATGAATATGAATATGGTCATGTATTACAGTGGCTCAGAAGAAACTTTGGATAGAATTGACATCTGGTGCAGAGTCAGGCTGGGATTTTTCTTCTCGCTGGTATATAGACAGCACAGGCAGAAACAACGGCTCCCTGAGCGACACACGGACAAGCTCAATCCTGCCTGCTGACCTCAATGCCATTATGTGCCGCAATGAGCGTCTGCTGGCCTCCTTCCACAGGATTCTGGGTAAAAGAGTAAAACACACTTCTGTGTATTTACACACACTACTAGATGCTAATTCGAGTTCACTTCGCGATTCAAACGAAGCCTATTTCACATGTTCTCCCTATCATTTCCTGTCCTATATTTACTCCTATCTTTACTGTATTATTACTGTATCATAAAGGATGTGTTTAACCCTGTCAAAATGTTAAATCTGGAACTAGAACTAGCAAACTTATCAATAAACTGTCATAAAATCATCCAAAATTATTCATTTGATTCCGTTATGGTGCACTATATCAGTCATCAACTGTTTTTTTTTTTTTTTAAGTTTGAATTCCAAGTAAACAATTTAATTCCCAAAAAGGTGCACTCTTTTAAACAAAGTAATACACTCTCAACGTTTCCATTTTCCTTTTTTCCTGCAATCTTTGTGTCGTACTGACTTTTTCTTCCTCCACATTTTTAGTAAATCATCATTTGTACTTAGTCATCATATAGAACAAATGTTTTGGTAATAATTTATGTCTGTCAATAATATCACCTTAGAAAGATAAAACACTTGGCATTTAAGTTAAGGCAGAAGATTTCACACAGGAAATGATCACTTTTAGTTAATGTATTCAGCTAATCTGCTGATGTCATTTAATTTAATAACTTCATTAGGCTACTGCCTAAAGGATGACTGATGGTCATCTGTCTTCTCTGGGCGCTGAAATTAGACATTTATGTAATTAGACATTTATTTAATATCCACCCCCCCCCCCTCGCTCTCTCTCTCTCGATGTGTGTGTGTATATACTGTGTGTGTTTTCAAAATGTCTTTATCCATTTTTTGAGAATTCTTTGATGAATAAAACAGTCAAAAAACAGCTTTTATTTGAAATAGAAATGTGTAAGAATGTAGAGTAAAAGTGTTTAGTCTCACTTTTGTTAAATGTAATGTATCCTCGCTAAATAAAAGTATAAAAAATTTACTGATCCCCAAACATTTAAACAGTAGTAGTGTATATTTGGCAGAAATGCTTTTAGTTCCCTTAGGTATGATAATAAGGCAGCAGAGTATGAACACTGTGGTTTGTGTCTTATATTAAAAGCACTCTGACATCTTTTCCTGTAGGTAATGAAGAGAAGGCAGTGGAATATGAGAAGGCACTTTCTGCTAGAATTAAAGCGGTTGAAAGTCTACTGTGGGATGCAGAAAGAGGAGCCTGGTTTGATTTCAGCCTGGTGAACGAGACCCGGCACCTGTCCTTCTACCCATCTAACCTGGCGCCTCTCTGGGCACAATGTTACTCTAAGCCAGAAATGGCCAATCAGGCTGTGCAGTACTTGACGGTTAGCCTGTCACTTTAAAAACCCTAATGTTTTATAGTGGGTCATATCGTAGGCAGGCGACATAGACGGTATACAACATATGCAATGCTTCCTTCATGCAGACAAGGTGCAGATGTCTCACCTCTGACCTAACTGCTTTAATAAGGCCTTCCATCCCCACAGTTAATTACAATTATAATTTCTCTGTATCAAATATATTCCCTCTTGATTAACACTACAATTTTTCTCCTTATTAATTTGTTTTGAATACAAGAGAAAAGTATTTTTAGGTTTCACAGGAAAAAGTGAGATCTCAAACAGTGGGAGGTTTTATTTCCCCGAAGTAAACTTCGTGCTAAACAGCAGATGGCACTCTTTGCACAATATTTCTACTTTTCACAAACCTTTCCTCATTCTGGTCATTTATTCTCTCTCTCTCTTTCTCTGTTTAGGGTAGTGGAGGTCTGGACTATCCTAACGGGGTTCCCACCTCTCTAAGGGAAAGTGGGCAGCAGTGGGACATGCCCAATGCCTGGCCTCCGCTTCAACACATGATTATAGAGGGTACGTGGTCATTTAATCTTGCGACGGTCACCATTGAAATTATATATATATTTGTATAGTGCTGTTCACAATGCACAATGATCGAAAGCAGCTTTACAGAAGGTCACAATGTGTGTGTGTGTGTGTGTGTATATATATATATATATATATATATATACGTGATTCACACTTTTACTCTCATGGAAAAGCCAGCAGCAGTGTGATGTGTAGACTTATGTGATGAGAGTGGGTGGGTTGTGTAGATCTTTGACCTATTACTAGAGCAGAAAGTATTAAATAAAGAGCTACGTCTGTAGGGCCGAACACTTTGCAACATCCAGGCTACTTGTAAGAATGCACGGTCATCTGGTCACCCTTCCGGGACTGAGAATGTGCAGGGTTTTGGTTAATGTTAACCGGTAGGCAAATCGCTCTCTAGGCCAGTAATCACGTTTTACTTTAGACACATAGTGGTGAATAAACACAGTATGTTATTACAATGTACAGTTTTCTTAATATTTAAAATTTTTTTTCTTTACATGTAGTTTTGTTCATGGTTTTTGAGAATGAGGGCATGTCGTGCAACTTTATTGCCATTTGCAGAATTTGGCTCACTTCATTTAAAAAATTTTTTTTCCCCCTTTTGTTTCACTGGGAACCAAATGATCAGGAGAGAATATGCCTGAAAAAATGAAACATTGTGATTCTATAGACAATAACAGTTTGGTTCTTTTCCAGTTTCTGACAGCAGTTTACTGCTTACCGAAGGCACAGGCTGGCTATAATACATGAGCATCAAACATACATTTTGCAGATCAGCCGCTTCAGTTATAACTTGAAGCAGTGCGCCTGAGGAATCGTCAGTCTGTTCAATGTGTGAACTAAATCACATTATTCCCTTCAAAATTCAATTTACCTGCTGTCACATCTTGTCTGTGAGTTTGGGAAGTGACTATTAAGATGTGATTAATGATGCTCAGTAGTTGGTGAATTTGCCATTTAAATCACCCACCCACTTCTCACCCCATCCATCACATCTTTGCAGGTCT
Source organism: Barbus barbus (assembly GCF_936440315.1). Taxonomy (NCBI): domain Eukaryota; kingdom Metazoa; phylum Chordata; class Actinopteri; order Cypriniformes; family Cyprinidae; genus Barbus; species Barbus barbus. The sequence goes on from NC_136750.1 coordinate 4,906,098, forward strand.
CTCCGGGCTCGATTCAGCCCACGCTAAAGAGCTCGCCTTCAGTTTGGCCCAACGGTGGATTCAGACCAACTGGCGGGCGTACATCAAATATGAGGCCATGTTTGAGAAGGTGAAGTCCCCTGAATTCACTCTAGTCTGTGCTTAAAATCGCACACAATATATCAATATATCAGTGGAGTAATGTAGGGAATAGTACCCGATTTTGGATATAGCCCCATCCTACAGCTGGACCTTTATTAGTTTCTGCATTAGTTTAAAATCACCATGAAATCAGTCAATTCTTGATCATGAAACAACACAGTCACCAAGAAAAATTAAACCATAGACTGTATTAGTGGCCGCCCACTTTTGAAATGTTTGTATATTTTAAGTTTATTGCAAACATGTATTTATGAAGACTCCATATGCAAATACACACATTATGCATTTATTTTTATTTTTTTGCATTAAACTCGAAATATATTGTCTCTGTAGATATAATGTATATGAGAGCGTAGGAAGACCAACTTGATTACCTTATTTGTGGTGCTTTACCAGAGAGGCTGTTCCCTGCAAGCTTTTTGGCTTGATGTGCTGGCTGTGATTCTGATTGGTTGAATTAGCGTATGCCATCGATTAACAACCTCGATGCTCGTCTGTCGCAGGTCTGTCCTTAAATGTTTAAAAGTTAAAAAATCGATTTCGCTATGGAGAAAATTAATGACATTTTTAGTGTAAATGCTGCTTATAAAAATACATTTAAAAATTAAATATTACTTATAAATATTTTATTATGACTTGGGTATTCACTTAACTTCCTCACTGTCTGTCTCTCTTTTTCTCTGCAATTCCCTTCGCCCCTTGTCCTTGTTACAGTACAATGTCAACGGTGATGGAAAGCCCGGAGGAGGTGGCGAGTATGAAGTTCAGGTATTAATGGTCTGTTCATATTTACATATTCAAATTCATAAATCTGCTTTCGGAGCTAGGCACAGCGCTTCGGAGACATTTTAATCTCTGGAGGAATTAGGGGTAAATTAGAGCTCTTCGGCCCAGCAGAACCATTCTTGAAATGTAGAATCTCATTTTCTCCTGGACCCTGAGGACCAATAGAGTGTCTAGAGAAGGAACGGCAAATTAATAGAAGCTCAGATCACCAATTTCCAAGTTCATAGAATAAATTTTAAAAGATGTATCATGAAAAGTCTTTATATCAGACATTGACATTAGTATTGCAAGCTTTAGTACTGCTATTGCCGAACCCAAACGGAATGAAACTATGGCGAATGGCTCATCCTGCGGGGTTTATGCGACCGTGAATGATAACCCAAACCCTCCATCTTGTTCCTTTGTCATAGTTGGGATTTGGATGGACCAATGGGGCTGCTCTGCAGCTGCTTAACCAGTATGGTGATAGGCTGAACTCTGGAGGGAGTGTCCTGAGTGCCAGCGTTCTGATTGGACTCCTCTATCCCATCCTAAAATCTCTGTTCTGATCCGTGATGTCTGGAGGCTGAAGCAGTGAAAACATTAGAAAATCCCACATCTCCAACAGCTGAAGCTGAAATGATTCAATCAATGTCTATGTCAAATAATCTGACTTGCTTGCTTTTTTTATTTTTTTTATTTCATCATTTAGTAATACAATGTTAAACTCATCTATTAAGTATCATTTAATGGACCTGAGCTGACATCAACAATTAACAGTTAACAAAAGTGAATAAACACTGTAACAAATTAATCTGTCTTTGTTCATTTTAGTTAATGCATTAACTAACATTAACTAATGGGACCTTATTGTACATTTTTACCAATACTATATTTTTTAATAATTTGCTTTACACTCACCTGAAGACTGCATATTTTAATGAGATATATACCCAGAAGTAACTACGGTAAAATAATAACCCAGTCTGCAAGGCTGGTATAATTATAATATTATATATGATATAATCCAATGGAAAAATGTAGACATTGTTATATTTTTTCAGGTTCATTGTCTTCGGTAGAAATGAATGTCTCTTCAGTGCAGGATCAGAAGATTATCATCATGACCCAAACTGAGCTGACATTACAAATGGTAATTTGCTCTAATCCAATAAGAAGGCTTATTGCTGATCGGAACTTTGCACATGCTGTGTATGTGCATGCTGTAAAGTGTTTCTGTTTGACTGTGTGTGTGTGTGTGTGTGAGAGAACAAGTGTATTTTTAGAGAAAGTGTGTGTTGGTTGACATTTGCTTTGATTTTTAGTCGTTGGGTTTTATAGTTACCTTTTTCTTCTAGGTAGTGTGTGTGAAGGTCACAGACCAGATCTGAAGAATGGCCGACCTGTCAGTTTTTTTTTTTTTTTATTAAGAAAAGCATTTCCGAGAATAACAGAGGAAAGTGCGAAGATGAAGTGATTGTGATTCTGCAGGGATTGCTCATCGTCATACCAGTGGGAACACAACGGTGGATTAAGTGTTTTCATTTATCGCATTACCTATTTATTCTCACTGAATTTAAATCGCACAGATAGTTCGATAAGCCATGAAACACCATCTCCAGAGCTGCTTGCTAGGTCGGCGGGCTGCGTTATTTTGGTATTGTGTATTTTAAATCGGGAGAGGCATAACATTTCCTTCATATTTTAACATATTGGATAAAATATTAAACCGTTTTCATGACAGAACTTATATTAGTTTGTTTACTTGTATGACAGAATTACAATTGTACAAGTGAACGTGAAGTGAAAACAAAATGCTGTCTTGCAAGTATGTTAAATTATATTATACTATATAATTCTTATCCTGTTAGTCATTTGTAAAAATTGGTTGAACAATGATAAAAATGACTGCACTTTTAAACATTTAACCTAGAGAACAATTAAATGGGTGAAAAATATCCCACAGACTTACATTGCTGGATAGATCCAAGTCCATCCCAACCAACTTCAATCACATAGCAACAGACATTGAACACCTTAGCATTAGCATAGCAACACCCTACCACAGAGTAACATCATGGCAGCCATATTTGCACTAACAAGCACCAAGTTTTTCTTCTGAAATCGTATCATATTCACAATTCCATTTGGTGGCACATAAATTCCTTTAACTACAAACCTATGCTAATTATAACCAGTTGAAAATGAATTTTATGCCGCTACAGAGGTCAGTAGGCCAATGAGTGGTCCATTAAGACGTGTATCCATATCCATGTTATTAAATGAGGATCCTGAAGCCTGACGGCTGGTGTTACGTTTCCACGCACCAGTTGTCTGTGGTGGCTCACTCCTCAGTCAGCTCATTGTGATAAGTCACACATTATGAGCATCTTCAGCACAAGGAAAACCTAATCAGAGCGCTGAGAGGAGGCGGATCCATTTGTAAGGGAGCTGAGGAGGGGGACAGTTTTTCTTTATGGGAGCATTATTAGAGTAACGAATCCCTGATATGTGGGGTGAATAAGAATGGAGCTGCCTGTGAGGCACCATAACGCTTTAATGTGGTGAGCTCAAACCATGTCTGATCATATTGGTGTGTATTTGATTGCCAAATGGATCCTTTTATCAAAGATGGCCACATGCTGTTCTTACACAACAAAGCCCTTGATGTCAGCCATTGTAGGCTGTTCAGTGTAGAAAATTATAGATTACAGACACATAATGGCCAAACTAGACTAACATTTCTCCACCATGTCTAGTATTTGTTACGGAACAAGGCACTGTATGGATTGATGAATACAAAATCCTGTCACATAACAGTTCTTCCAGATAGACCGCAAAAGCATAAAAGACTCCTATTCACCCACTTTGAAAAGGAGGTGTGCTTAATTGTATTGAATGTGCACTTGTAGTGTACTTACAATCTTAGAAGTATACTTTCTAACTAAGTTAGAAAGTATACTTCTAAGATTTTAAGTGTTTTCTCTCAATACACTCCTAATTTGATGCTTATTCATAGTTAGTAAGGTAGTAGTTATGTAAGGGTTCTAAAATATGGTCCATGTGTTCCAGAGTAACCATGTGCTTTATAAGCACTAATAAACAGCCAGTATTCTATTAATATACATGCTAATAAGCAGCTAGTTAACAGAAGGTACGTCCCAAATCGCGTACTTATGCACTATTCTATGATGTTTTGTAGTATAAATAGTGAGAGTAGTGTGAAAATTCCAAAAATAAAAAGTGCACTTTAAATACCCAAAAAAAATGAAGTGTAGAATGTTGAACACTTCATGCACTCAACTCTCACAGCTTTAATTACGCCTCGAAGGGGGAGAACACAAAGGAAAATAGTTTGAAGAAAGTTTGTAACCAGGCTGTTTTGGGGCACCATTGACTTCCATAGTAGAAAAAAAATACTATGGATATCTTCCTTTGTGTTCAGGGATGAGGGGGTGAACTACCCCTTTAAGTGTACTTAAAGAGAATACACTTTCATGTCTCGTAATACCCTTAGTAAACTTTCAAAGTGCCATTTGTAATAACGTCAAATTAAAGATTTTACTTAAAACATTTTTTTTAAATATATTCTATCATGTTTTAAAGAATTTATTTTGAGTCGACTAACCTACTAAAGCACATGTAAAATACTTTATTATAATTGTTTACTGTAATATAATTTAATATTTTAAATGCAATTTTCCACTTACAAATTTAATATTATAAATATGTTTAAATACATAACCTACAAGTCCTATTAGAAATTACATTAAAACATATATTTAGTTGCGACAGGTGCTTAGTGTCTTTAAGTGTGCTGCAGACTATTTAATTTCATAATTACTTTTAAAGGGATAGTTGACCAAAAATGAAAAGTTGTTCCAAACCTGTGAGTTTTTTTGTTTTTTTTGTTGAACATAAAATAGTAGATATTTTGAAAAATATTGGTAACCAAACAGTTGCTGGTCACCACTGACTTCCATAGTAATGGGAGAAAAATACTATGGAAGTCTATGGGACCAGAAACTGTTTGGCAACCTGCATTCTTTTTTTCTTTTTTTTTTTTTGTTTTGTTAACAACTGTTTGAGTTTTATTTTGTGGAACAGTAATACAAAACAAAAAGGAGCTGTACAAATGTAAAACCCATCCCACCCCTTGGTAGATGTAAATAAATAAATAAAATAATAATAATAAACACATTAGTTAATATTAATAGATAAATAAGAACAAAATAATTTTTACAAATATTTTAGAAGAGACACAACATTAAAAGCTGAATGCCATGAATTTACAGTTTTCACGTTAGATCCATGTATACGAGAAGTAGAGAGTTCCACTGAGATAATGTCCAACAAATACACCGTCCAGGTTCATCTGTCCATTCTGTGAGGAGGATTCCAACAGTTGACTAGCAATTTTTTTGCTGCTGTGGGAGCAGCTAACAGTAAAGATCTTTGTTGGACGGACAAGGTGAAGTCCCAAAAGTCATTCATGAAAAAATGGTCAAACATATCTCAGTACCCAACAAATATGACAGGTCGTGTGAGAGCTGAGTCCAAAAAGGTGAAAGAGAGGGGCACTCCCAAAAAAATTCAAAAACATGCATAACACTCCTTGGGAACAGAGATTACAATTAGGAGAAGACGACAGATTCATATAAAAATGTTTCATTGGAGTCAAGTAAACCCTATGCAGCAATTTCCAATTAATTATTTGGTGATTAGGGTTTTTAGAAGACAATTTAAACATACCCCATACCTGACCGGAAAATAAAACATGCACATCCTCATTAAGATCTTTAGCCCAAACAGATGTGATAGATAAAGATTTGTATGAATGGTCAAGAAGAAAGATATAGATGACTGAAGCAGAGGAGGGAGATTCCTCAGAAGGAAGGATTAGTTTGTGCAAAGGGTGAACAGGCAGCTGAGAGTTCCAAGGCACCCCATACGCCCGTAGGGCCGATCTAATGTGCAAATACATAAAGAAGGAGGTGCCTGCCAGATTATATCGCATTTTAAGATTCTGGAAGGTTTTTAAACTACTGTCATCATAGATATCTCCCAGAGTGTTTACTTTATTATGAGTCCATTGCGCACAATGAAATGGAGTACTGCCTGACAAAAGGTTATTATTGTGGAAAACAGGCGAATGCCTATGCCATTTTGTAACTAGTTGTTAATGTCTTTCAACATCCCTCCATGTGGAGAGGAGATGGGTTACAATGGGACCAAACCGAGATTTACACTGCCTAAGCGGAACGCACGAAAAAAAAAGATGCTTCAATTTATACGGATAAACAATAGATTTCTCAATTGCTCTCCAAGAAACAGAAGCGTCAGGATCAAATCAAACTGCTAAAGGGCGGAGGGAAAAGGCTTGAGCATACAGTCTAAAATTAGGGAAAGAAAGACCTCCATGTAATCTACATCACTGTAAGGTAATCAGTTTAATACGAGGACGTTTCCCATCCCATATATACCGTGAAACACATGCATCTAGTTTATTCCAGTAGCCACCTGGTGGAGCGAGAGGAATCATGGAAGAAAATAAATTAATGCGTGGGAGAACATTCATTTAATCACCGATATACGGGCCTGAAAAGAAGTAGGAAGACAAGACCAATTTTCCAAATCTGAAGATACTTTGGCTAGAATACCATTATAGTTTTTTGAGACGATTTCCTGCAGGGAAGGAAAAACATCTATCCCCAAGTACTACAAGTTTTGAACCAATAGAATAGATATAGGAAGGGACATGGAATCAATTTTAGAATTGAGGGGAAGTAAACATAACTTACTCACTATATGAGGAATAGAATGTGACGGCTTCTCCAAAAACAATAAGATATCATCAGCAAACAAAGAAATATGATGATGAGTATTCCGTATATTTATGGGAGAAATAGTTTCAGATTGTCGGACCGCTTGAGCTAAGGGTTCCAAGGATAGGGCAAATAACAGAGGAGAAAGTGGGCAACCCTGACGAGTACCTCGATGTATAAAGAATGGGTCAGAGCGAACAGCACCCGTGAGAACAGTTGCTGCTGGATTGGCATATATAACTTTTATCATATTTATGAAACTCGATCCCAGACCCAAATGCTGTAGAACCGGCCATAAGTTCCATTCTAGCTGATCGAAAGCTTTCATCGCATATAATACAGCGCAAGGGAAGGACAAACTATTATTTGAATTAATAATATGATATAACCTGTGTAAGTTATCCGAAGCTGAGTGAGATTTAATGAATCCTGTTCGGTCATTATGAACTAGCTTATTCATAAATTTCTCTAGACGACGAGATGGTGCTTTAGCATATAATTTAACATCAGTCCCCATCAAAGTGGGGCCGTAACTAGAACGGGAAGTCGGATCTTTATCTTTTTCTAACAAGAGCGAAATAACAGCTATTAATAGATGGGTGAAATGAGCCTTGAGTAAGTGAAAAATGTATCATATCTAACATGAGGGGGCCTAAATCCGACCAAAACCTAGTATACAATTTGATTGGAATGCCATCTATGCCTGGGGATTTCCCCTTGTTCATAGATCGTATTGCTGACTCCAGCTCCTGAAGAGTGATCGGTTCAGCCAGGTAGTCCGAATCTGAATCTGACAGCCTAGGTAAATCAAGGTTGGACAGAAATTATGCAAAAGAGTCAGGGTCACCATCAGCAGAAGAAGTATAGAGGTTATAGAGGTAAAAAGAGTGAAAGGCAATATTAATGTCTTTTGGGTCTGTCCAATGAGCCCAGATTGGGATTTCACTGCTGAAATATTAGCAAACTTTACACTGTTGCGTAATCTTAGGGCTAAAAGGTGGCTTGGTCTACTCCCTTGAAAATAGTAATTCTGCCTGGATCTTTGAATCAGGAATTCTGCCTTGGATCTCCGTAATGAATTGAGTTCGGACCTAACCGCCATGATTTTACTGAGTGTATTGTCAAGTCAAGTCAATAGTCAGGTCAATATTATTTGTATAGCGTTTTAACAATGCAAATTGTCAAAACAGCTTTACATTGGCTTGATATAAAGCTGGGTGGATTTATATCAGCTTTACAATATTTAGACGGGGAAATAGTTTGTCGAAATAGTGTTATTGTCCTTTGGCCAGACAAAATCAGCAGTATAAATCTAGGCTAAAGCAGAATCAGATTGTGCAAAGGACTCATCTGGTTCCTATGGTCTTGTCCCGATGGCCGTCTTGGACACAGGGTCTTCACTGGGGATCAGTCTCTGGGGCTCATCTAGGTGTCCTGGTGTAGAGGGCATCTCTAGGTGCTGATCCACCATCTGATCTGAATACAGTCCATATAAACAGACTAATACTAGCGTAGATGCCATTCTTCTAACAATGTAACAAGTACATCAGGTGTTTTGGGAAGTGTTCCCGGTTCCGGTTGACCTAATTAATGCGACCTAACAATCCTTTAACGGATTTGAATTATAGAAATGCGATAGTGTATTATGTGTAAGCCAGGTTTAAGAGATGGGTCTTTAATCTAGATTTAAACTGACAGAGTGTGTCTGCTCCCTGAACAGTGTTAGGTAGATTGTTCCAGAGTTTGGGCGTTAAATATGAAAACGATCTCCCGCCCGCAGTTGATTTTGATATTCAGAGTTTTGAGATGGCAGCGGAGGTGAAGGACTATAATGCGATACGAGCTCACTCAAACACTGAAGTGCCAAACCATTCAGGGCTGTATAGGTAATTAGCAAGATCTTAAAATGTATACGATGTTTAATAGGTATCAGTGCAGTGTTAACAGAACCGGGCTAATGTGGTCATACTTCCTGGTTCTAGTAAGAACTCTAGCTGCTGCATTTTGAACCAGCTGGAGTTTGTTTATTAAACGTGCAGTTATTGTCTGAGAAACAACGCTAATTATCTCTAGTCAGATTCTGGAGCTGTGATTCCAGTTCTTTTTGTGTCGGTTTTTCTGAAGGAAAGCGGCATATGAAATTGAGTTATTCCTTATAAATCCTTTAACTGCATTTCAAAGTGTTAGAGGATCATCCACTGAACCTTGGTTAATTTCAATAAACTCAGCAAATTTATTTCTGAATTGACTGCAAAAAGTCCTGTAACAATTTAGGGTTAAATCGCCATCTAGTGGCACTGGATGGCCGAGGGATCAAAGATAATCTGCACAGATTTCCATCATGATCCGACAAAGATAAGGAACAGATATCGGCATTACGAACAGCTGAAGATAAAGAAGTAGAAACTAAAATATAAACAATTCGAGAATAGGATTTATGAGTAGCAGAAAACAAAGTGAAAGTCTTAGCAGAAGGGTTTAATAAACGCCAACTATCCACCAACGAGAATGAGGTTACATATTGCCGACATTTGTCAGAACACAAAGCTTGAGAGTGTGATTCCTTTGGTCCAGATCTATCTAGGATATGCAACATTACAGAATTCGTATCTGCACCCAATACAATTTCAAAATCTGAAAACTTCAAGAGATAGGCTGACAAAACAGAGAAAAATGTAGGGTCAGGAGTACAAGGGGCATAAGAAATACAATATTCCTATTCTCCACTATTGTTTTTATGTGTTATTCCACCATCTGTATCACAACCTTTATCTAAAATAGTAATATTTAAAGTCCTCCGAACCAATATTAGGACACCCTTGGTTTTAGTATCCGAAGATGAGTGAGACACCACTTCATAAAACTTATTACACCTGCGTATATCCTCCTCTTTCAAATGGGATTCTTGAACTAACACTATATCAATCTTTCTTCTTCGTAAAAAATCCAGAAAACCTGTACATTTGTGAAGGCCATTTAGGCCATTAATATTACAACTCATAATATTACAAATATTAAGGTCAGTCATAGGTATCAAACAGAATTACTGCATAATAAGACAAAATACAAGTTTGAAAATAAAACCAATTGAGTCTACCATTAAACCACCCCCTTCCTCCCCGTAACCATTCAAAAAAACAAATACATTCCCATGAACTATGACAGATCAAACCAAGAACAAACCTTGATCTGCCAGCACCCCTTAATATGGTCCGTGGCGTCAACAAAAACCTGCACATTACTGAAGCACCAACATTTGGCCCCATAGTCTCATATTGACTAGGTAGTATTACAACTAAAACAAATAAAATATCATAATCAGTAATCAATACTGTATGCACAATGACCTGTGAATTAAGAAGTGAACATTAAAGTGAACAGAAAGACACAGTCACCTAACCATTTAGAGCATCTCTTCTCCGATTAGACAGCAAATGTCCAGCTGGAGTTCACTGAGAGTTGGTGGATGAAAGGGATCTGAGAAAATTTCTTGCTTCTTCTGGGGAGTGTAGCATTTTAGGTTCACCTTGATTGAGAATGACCTTCAGCGTTGCAGGATAAAGGAGAAAATTCTGGATGCCAGCGTCTCTCATCTCCTTCCTAATTGGCACAAATGCACTTCTTCTTTTTGCAATGACCGGAGAAAAATCTGTAAAGAAAGACAGTGTTGCTCCATCGGAAGTTTTCACAGAGGCATGAAGTCTGGTGGCCCGCAGAAAGAGCTCCCTGTCCGTGTACCACAGCAGCAACCTGCATTCTTCAAAATATCTTCTCCTGGAATTAACATCATACAGGTTTGAAACAACATGATGACAGAATGTAGGATGAGCTATCCCTTTAAGTCAGGGGTGTCAAACTCAGTTCCTGGAGGTCCACAGCCCTGCAGAGTTTAGTTCCAACCCTGCTCCAACACACAAACCATGCAGTTTTCAAATAAGCCTGAAGGAATTGATTAGCTAGATCAGGTGTGTTTAATTAGGGTTGCATCTAAACTCTGCAGGGCTCTGGCCCTCCAGGAACTGAGTTTGACACCCCTGCTTTAAGTCCTACTTAAGCAAGTTCAGCAATTTAAAAAAGTGAGTTAAAAAAGTTTAATTTAGTAAAAATATTAAACTAGCATGCATTTTAATTCAAATGTTCATAGCATGCAATTACATATTTACTTAATTACAATTAAGTACTCTTTTTAAAAGCACGATAAAGCGTACTTCTATTTTACAACAGACCCTTATGATTTATATATCTTTGAACACACATGATAGTTAAATCTGTAAGAGTTCACAAATTACACAATTTATCAAAGTACACTACACAGTAAAAAGTAGGAACCTGAATTTGTAAAGACTTGTCCTCATTTAACACTTAAAAATTCCTATTTTTGAGGCGTTACAATAATAATAACCTAGAGATTAAAGATTTAAGTAAAATAAAGATTTCCAGGAGATCCTTTACTCTAACTGTGAGGCGCTGTGAAAACTAAGAGTCTAGAGCTGTGAAGATTCACAATTCTCGATTGAGAAGGTTGAGAAAGTCTCCTGGTTCTGACCTCTATCTGTTTTTATAATCTCGTCTGTGTTCCCACACATCCACATGGACCTCATTACATCCAACAGTGGCTCAAGGTTCTGCTACAGGAAGAAATCCCGCCACATCTCCCACTCAGCAGACCACACAAAGAGAGAGAGGAGCTGAGAAAGAGGTGGCTTATCAGGACAAACCAATCGCTACATTCCTCCACAGGCTAATCTGATCAATAGCTCTCTCTTTAAGCATGAATACGCGAGAGCTGCGGTACATATTCAGCTTACTAAAGTCTTGTGTAAACACACTTGTGCATGGCCGTTCATTTGATCACTGACTTTCCCTAAAGTGCTTTGACCTCAGATGTGTTTGAATAAACCTCACTGGCGCAGAGATATCAGGCAGAGCTGCATCGATTGGCCGTGGCCTCTGGACCATTTGGTATTCATTACAATGGAAGAATTAGAGGCGAGATAATGGCTGAAAAAGTAGATTCTAAAAAACAATTTTAATCTAAATACACGCACTAAATAAAGCCACATCGATCTGAAAAATAATTTGACTCTTTCAGATCGCTTTCATCTGCATCTCTTCACCCGAAGACTAGTGTTCTAAGTTTATCGCATTCATCATGTATCATGTATTAGTTCAGTTTTAGTATATCAATATGTTTGTGTTGTGGGCATTGACATGCATGGTGGCTGTTTTCGACCTGCTTTTCTCTTTTTGAGGCTTTTAAATTGACTCTGAATTGGAATCATTGATATTCCAAAGGCCACTTCGCCTCAGCTATTGCTTCATGTTAGATGAGCAAAACGTCAGGTTTGTGCGCCAATAATTAAGCTGAATGCAATGCATTACTTTCCTTTAAAAGTAACTAAGTAATGTAATTAGTTACTTTTTTTAGAGAGAGTAACACAATATTGTAATGCATTACTTGAAAGTTACTTATTTCATTTCTGTTTGAACTACATTAATCATTTTTGTTGCATTAACGGGTTGCATAAACAGGATAGTGGATTTTTCAGTTGTTAGCATGCTTTACATAAGACTGAATTTCAAAAGTAAATGTTGAAATAAAGTGTTGTATACAACCTGTTTATGGACTTTTAAAATCGTTTCCGTTGTATATGTTGTTTCATTCAGTTAACAATATCTGTGCTAATGTCAGAGCAGTGACATTATTAACCTCTAACTTACAATATGTGTTGTATTCGCATGCACATTAACGTTTTTGTAATAGCATAACTGAAAATAAAGATAAATAAAATAAAGATAAATTAATTTTGTGGATCCACTTCCTCTAAATAAAGAGTAAAATCAGTGCATCTGCTTAATTTATAGTTAAGTACACAATATAAAATATTAATACATTATATAAAATATTAAAACCATTTAATTGACTATGATGGTATAAACACTCACATTTATGTCAACATTTGCATTTAAGCAATATCACATGAATAAATACACATATAACATTAACTATTTAACTCGTAAGCTTGTTTTGGACATTCCTCTTGAGTGTGTTGATTTTCTTTGGATAGCCTGTTTAATTCATATTCACACTCATGAATTGAAATGCAGTAAATTATGCATTTTGCACAACCCCTCAAAATATTTTTGGGCTTAAAATGGTTGCCCAACCACTTCCTTTGCAGCCCCGCAGTCTTTCTGGGAACGTCTTGTGCTTATGATTTGGTACATTTCCATTGCCAATCAAATAAATTCATTCTGTTGGGATGATGATTTTCTCCATCATCAGTATAAACATCACTTTCAAGGAAAAATTGGCACCTGTTTATTTTTGCCACTCGCTGTTTTGTGCAAACCACCATGCTGAAATGTCACATTTAACAACAGCCTTTGACAAATGACAAAGCATAAATTCTGACGACAAAGTGGAAATTTCAGTTTTCTTGGAAAAGCACTCACCTCTTTAGCCTTAATGCCTTTAATGACCCATTATGGCCACTCAGCATGACGAACAGTGCTGGCAGTCAGCTTTTGCCCTTTGGCATGGTCAAAACTTTTTCAACAATTCAAGCTCTCCAGGTCCTAACAAACCTCATTTTAACCCATCTTTGGGTTCAGTATTGACACTCTGTGATTAGTACATCTCTATTTGTTGTTACAGCACTCATGTATTGCTGTGTCATGAAAGGATTTATGTTGTTTCTTGTTGTTTTTATGGGGCGCACTTCTCCAGCCGATAAAACAGGTTTATTGATGAGTTGGATTGAGCCACGTAATCTTGTGCAATTCCCATTCAGTGGAAGGTGACTGTGATTTATAGCTGTCTTTACCTGTTAATATAGGTTTGTGAAAGAGGGTGACTGTGCATTGTGTGCTGGAGAAGCTTCACTGTAGTGTGACAGACTGCATCATTTTCAACTTAACATGCTATGATAAAATATGCAATATTAGCAATATATTGTATTATTATATCACTAATATTATGTTATGATAATACAATATATTGCTAATATTGCATATTTTATCATAGCATGTTATATTGAGGGTCAAGTGTGTGTGTGTGTGTTTTTTTTTAATCAAAAGAAGACAGAATTAGAATAGAGAGTGCTAGAGTTAGAGGGACAAATAAAGATGGAAGAGATGTGTTTTTAGCCGTTTCTTGAAGATAGCTAAGGACTCAGCTGCTCGGATTGAGTTGGGCAGGTCATTCCACCAGGAGGGAACAGTTAATGAAAAAGTCTGTGAAAGTGATTTTGTTGCCTCTTTGGGATGGCACAATAATGCGATTTTCACTTGCAGAACACAAGCTTCTAGAGGGCACATATGTCTGAAGTAATGAATTTAGGTAAAGGGGTGCAGAGCCAGTGGTGGTTTTGTAGGCAAACATTAATGCCTTGAATTTTATGCGAGCAGCTATTGGTAGCCAGTGCAAATTGATGACGTGTGTTCTTTTCGGCTCATTAAAGATTAATCTTGCAGCGGCATTTTGGATTAATTGTAGAGGTTTGATGAAATTGGCCTGAAGACCTGCCAAGAGAGCAGTAGTCAAGTCTGGACAGAACAAGAGCTTGAACAAGGAGTTGTGGTGCATGATCTGAAAGAAAGGGCTTGATCTTCCTAATATTGTATAAAGCAAATCTGCAGGACCAGGCAGTTTTAGCAATGTGGTCTGAGAAATTCAGCTTATCATCAACCACAACTCCAAGGTTTCTGCCTGTTTTTGAAGGAGTTATGGTTGATGAGCCTAACTGGAAGGTGAAATTGTGATGAAGTGATGGGTTTGCAGAAACTACTAGCAGTTTTGTCTTAGCTAGGTTGAGTTGAAGGTGATGGTCCGTCATCCAGCAAGAAATGTCTGTTAGACATGCTGAGATGTGAGCAGCTATTGTCAGATCATCAGGATTGAATGAGAGGTAGAGTTGAGTGTCATCAGCATAGCAGTGATATGAAAAGCCATGTTTCTGAATGACAGAACCTAGTGATACCATGCAGACAGAGAAGAGAAGTGGTCCAAGAACTGAGCCCTGAGGCATCCCGGTAACTAAACGTTGCGACTTGGATACCTCACCTCTCCAAGATACCTTGAAGGACCTATCTGAGAGGTAAGACTCAAACCACTGGAGTGCAGTTCCTGAGATGCCTTTTCTCAATAGGGTTGACAGGAGGATCTGGTGGTTGACTGTATCAAAAGCAGCGGACATCATGGCAAATTTTTATTTTAAATAAATATATATATTTATATTGAATGTGCTTGTGGTGTACTTCATGTTTATAGTATGTTTAAAAACTAATTGGATAATATGATATTAATGAAATGAAATGCCACTTAAGTGTACTTAGAGCATATGTTCATAGTATTTTTTGTTCTTATATTTACATTAGTTTACCATAAATTTATGTAAATTCATTCGGTAGTACACTTGAACCATATTTCAAAGCACGAAAAATAATATGACAATTGTGAAATTATATATAAAGGTGTATTTGTGTGATTTTTAGGAGGATCAAAAACTATTAATTTCAAATAACTGCATTTAATATAAAATTGAACTATAATACATTTAATATAAACAGTTTTTTTTTCTTAAATGAAAGTAAATAGCTGCCTTCATATTTATATTAAGACAAAAATACACTGGAGAACTGATTAAGATTATATTAAATGTCTTCACCATGATGTTTAAAAATGTTCCAAATTCAAACTGCTGGAGCCACTTTGGCATCACAAAATGTCTTATTTTATATGCCATCTCTGCTACACAGTGCTTTCTCATTGTGTGGAAAATGCCATGTCAGAACGGATGCTTTGTATTGTAGCTACTTGGACTGCGGATGTATTGCGGTGTCTAATAGCAGTGTGTCCATCTCTGACAATAGCACACCCATCCCACTGCAGGAGACAAGTGTTGTCGAATCATACAGTAGAGGAAGATGCGTCAGTCGAACAGGAATGCAAGGGGGAAAGGGTCTGGGAGGAATGACAGGGAGGAGACAAAAAGCACTGCACTTATCACAGCTGCACAGATGGTGCGGCAGATGAGATGGGAGTGGAAGACGGACAGATAAGGAGGGATAGCAAGAGAGGGAAGAGATACGGCAAGAGAACGTGTGTGTGTGTGACAGCATACTTAAAGAATGGTGCATGGTTTAAAGCTCTTTGGGAACTGATTTAATCAGCATAGGCTCATTGGAAAAAAGTGCTTCTGACTATATTTTTGTGAAAATGCAAAAGCATACCTATACCATACAGCTAACTGCAGTTTCCAGCTGGAGTGACCACTAGTGGTAGAAAAACACCAAATTGTATCGCAAATTATGATTGCAGTGGCAGATAATTGATTAATAAAGACTAATTTTTGAGTCTTTGAACTGCATTTTTTCAGTTCCTTGTGCAATACTATATGTTATGACCTCAAAAAAATTTTTTCCATAGTGCATAATTTGTAAACATTTATACATTTTCACATTTGCATAATATAACAAGCTACATGTGTTTGGCTTTTCTGAAATGTAAACTTGCTCGGTACCTCACCTGTTACAGCCACACAAAACTAAGGTGGGGTCAAAACAAAAATAATAGGACAAAAATAATAAAAAGTGAAGTGTATAATTTTTGCATGACTAGAACCAGACAAAATACATAGTATAGGGATGACATTTTTGTAGGACAAAACCTAGAAACGAGTTCCTGTTCCATCATCCTGAAGTCAATGGGGTTTTTAATGGGTTCCGGTAAATGCCTGAAATAAGTGGATAACACAAGCTCAAGATATTTTCATGTTTTATTCTATGACATAAAATACCTCAATAATCGTTGCAACGTGATCTCATGATAATTCGTATGTATTTTAGGCACTAAAACGTACAATACTCACATATTGACTACACCTTAAAATGAATCCTTATGAATATGGAAATCGCGGCATTAATTTTATTATTGTTGTTGTTTTTAGTTGTCATACCAATGACCTTGTTTTCAATTGCATTATTAAATTGTTTAATTAATATTAAATTATAACATTTCGTTCTGTTCGAAAGACTTCACTTTAAACCCTTAAAATAAAAAATATTTCTGCAATCGTTTAACCTTTACTTGTCATGTAATATTTACTTTGTTTGCCATGACCCACAAAAGTTGTTTCCTCTGACATGCTGTGACTGACAATAGAACTATAATATAGACCAAAAACATAATTACGAAATGAAACATTATTTGTGCACTGTAATCCAAATCTTCTGAATCCACAAGACTGTGAGGAACAGACCCAAATCCAAGCCTTTATTCGACGATCTTCATCTCCATCCCGAGCAGCGAGTCCAGTGACTGTAAATAGCAAAGGCCGCGTGGACTGATGAGCTTGTTACAAATTCAAATGTTGCCTCTTCAAACGACAGGCTTTACTGCAGGATAATCGAACGCTCATTGGCTCTCGCCTGCATTCCTCACAGATTGTGACATGCTTCTGGTGAGGTGCGTTTGAATGATGCGTGCGCGCCTTCACGAGTTCATAGAGTGGATCGGGAAAATGATCTGGATAATATTGTCAGCAATTAACAACTTAAATTCTGCTCTGCACCTCACACAAACCTACTCTATTCCATCAGAGAGGACTGTGGCTGCAATGCACAGTCATTTGGATTACTTTTGGTACTGCTTTTGACATTTTTGCAATAAATAAACGATTGTAATTGTATTTCTCTGTCTGTCATGTTTTTCTTATACTGTACAGAAATAGTTATGTTTAGGTTTAGAGGTAGGAGTGGGATTAGCGACTATAACATATTTTTAATGCTATATTGTTACTAAAATAGTTATTTTCCTGCATATTTCGGTCAAGTGTATTTTATATATTATAAAAAAAAAAGAGAAGCTTTTACTTGTCTTGGAAATGGTGTTTGTGTGGCTAAATGGGACTAAAGTGGTTGTCGGGGACATTGCGTCATCACACTGAATAGGAAAACTCATCTACTAACTTCGTCTGGTTTCACAGCCTTGTTGTGTTTACACACTTGCAGTCTATTGTAACTCAAACTTTCAGAGATTAAAAAAAAAAAAAAAAAATCAATAAAGAGTTGTTGGAAATATTGGTGACATGTTTATAGTCTACGTTTTAGCTTTCTACTTCTGGCGATTAATAAAAGTGTTGTTCATAAAACACACCCTATTGGCTGAGCCAGAACTTCAGATGTTCCATCAAACAGAGCAATGTTTTGAAAGCAAAGTAAGCACACTCTTTTACAAGCCAACCTGCAGGCTTACTCATCAGCTGTCTCTTCAAATTAAACTTACTAAAAAATAAAAAAAACACACTTCACCTTTAAGCTGAAGAGAATGATTCAGTGGAACTCATGCCAAGATCCCAGCACATTAATGCAGACAAGGACAGATGGGAAGCAAAATATGACTGAATTATTCTGAACGTATCTGCTTTAAACTCTAAGTAATAAATGGAGCAACTAAGAATTGTCCAAAACATGATCTAGATCAGCAGGGGCTATCTTATATGAGAAACAGCATAAAAACGTAATCCATTATTCAGAGACTGTCTGTTTGAACGGAGCTGAAACTCTTGTGCTCTGCCGTTGTACTGGTTGAGCGGTGTTCATTCTTATAACCTCCTCTAGATGTCCAACAGATACTTTCAGTGCTGTAGACGTGTCCAAAATAGCGTACTGTCTGAGTAGGTCCTACATTTGAACTTGAATTTACTTTGTGACCATTAAAAAAGTACTGTATGTTCTAAATAGTATGAATGTGGATAGTATGAATTAAATTCAGACATACCGTGTTGTTACTATCACATGACCTACAGTACCAGTGTCAGCTGCGTCACTACACTGCTGTTTATAAATTCTGTCCCATGGCCTCATGGAATAGTAAAAGTGTCCATTGAAAGCACAGTTCAGAATCCTGGTGGAAGTTTCGAATACAGTGAATATGGACATACTCCTTGGTATTATCTTTTTTGCATATAGTAGGAACATATTCAGTTTTGGACGCAGTGTGTGTCTGGCTGAGATCTGTCTGCTAACTCTAACATAGGCTACACTGAGCAGGGATGATTTTTATGAGAGAAGCTGGGTGGTTTTTCTCAGTGCAAACCAGTGTTACCATTATGTTAAATGGTTGCTAAGGTGTTTTAAATGGTTATTTGTGCATTGCGTTATAGCTGCTTATTGGCCTAAATCAAAATTTAAATCTCTCTTAGATATATTGGTGTCTAAATATGGTTCAGATTCAATGTAAGTCTTTCATTGCACATTAGGCTGATTGCATAGAAAAACTAGATGATCATTTTAATCATTAGGCTAAGGACTTTATTGAAATCTCCAACCTTGAAGGTTTCATTCAAGCTCGTTTTCTATTAAAAATACATCCACGGATTCATCACACAGGTTTGACGTCATTGTTTTAGTGTTGTGTTAGCTTGGACATACTGATAAATCTTTTGTGTTTCATGGCAGAAGGTAGTGCAGGTTCAGAACAACGTAAAGGTGAGAAAATTATTAAATAAATTTTATTTCTGGGCGAACTGCTTCAAGAATAGTATTGGTCATACTAAAGCAGTAGCATGCATTGCTAATTAAGCCCTGAATAATTATTGGAAGACTGCACAAGAATAATTTAGATGACAGAAACATTCCTTGCCCTCTCTTTTTCCCTTAATGGCTCTCATTTCAAATGCAGAGTACCTCAGCAGTGAACTAAAAGTGGTGAGTCGAGCAGCTCTAACTGTTAGAGACCTGCCGCGTCCTCATGGGTTTGATTAACATGATGGCAAAGTTGTCTCGTCAGCACTACGCAGCATATGACTCCTCAAGTGTCCTCTCAGATTCGTCGAAATGATGAGCACCAGAGACACGAAAGCAACAGAAAGACGAAGGGCTCACCCACCTTGCTCTTTGATTATGTTTTAATCAATGTTGTCCAAGTGATAATCTCCTCGTCTTTCTACAAGTAGCCCTCCTCTTTTCCAAATCTCTTGAGCTTCATTAATTGGAGGTCTTAGCCTTGGTGGATGAACGGCGAAGAGGAAAACCGCATGTATTAGTCCCTCTAGCAGACACTTTTATACAAAGCAACTTACAAATGAGGGCAATGGAAGCAATCAAAATCAACAGAAGAGTGCTATGACAAGTCTCAGTGAGCCTAACACAGTAAAGATAAAGGTATGTGTTATATGTGTACATATTGTGTATATATATATGTATATATATACACACACACACACACACACACACACACACACACATACACAGCTTTGGAGAGCGATGCTAGTAAAAAAAAAAAAAATCAGCACCGATCCCGATCCTTGTTCAGGACATCGCTACTCTATAACCATCATATGCCGATGTGCCTGTCACTTGAGCTGGCTGTCCAAATGTTCAGAGTCGATACAGTGTCTATGAAGATAAAGTAGAGGCCTAGAGTTGTTGCACACTGATTTGTAAGTGATCTGTCACTAACGAACACGGAGCATTTACTTTGAGTTAGTTCCTGAATAAAAACTATCCCACTCATTTTTGATTCCTTTTGTTACCTCAAGAAACAAGAAAACAAGTCGAGATCTCAAGAAAACAATTTTTTTGGTCTGTGTAAATCAAAAGAAAATTAAGTTGTGATGACAGTAAAACAAGACTGGAAAAAATGGTCTATGGGCTCTTTGGAATTACGTAAAAATAATAGTCAGTAAACATCAATATAACAAATTTTACTGTGGAAACAATTCCAGACAAAGTGCATCAATTTTATGTGTACAACTTTATTGTACACATATTATGCAACTTTATCTGTACAACTGAATGAATAATTTTAAAAATGTAGTGAAAACATCAGTACATATATTGAACAGTAAAAAGTTTGTAGAACATTGTCTATTTCACTTTTAATCTTAAAATGCAACAACTACTACTACTTTTATTACTACAATACCGTTACAGGCACACATGCAAAAAAGTAAATAGTGGTTATGTTCAATTATTTTGAATGGGCACATGGAAAACATTAAAATGACTATAGCAGTGTGCACAAGGGTGTCAGACAGGAGGAAAGATTTTCTGAGGTTAGAGGTACCCTGTGAGATTTAAATTAAGCAAGGCAAATTATTAAGTATAAAAACAACAGTGGATTCTCACATACACTCTTAAAAATAAAGGTGCTTCATGATGCCATAGAAGAACCTTTTTGTCTAAATGGTTCCATAAAGAACCTTTCTGTTTCACAAAAGGTTCTTTGTGGTGAAAGAAGGTTCTTCAGATTATAAAAAGGTAAGGGAGAGATGGTTCTTTAAAGAACCTTTGACTGAATGGTTCTTTGTGGAACCAGAAATGGTTCTTCTACATGGCATTGCTTGAAGAACCTTTTGAAGCACCTTTATTTTTAAGAGTGTAGTTTCATTACAAATGCCAAATTATAAGGGTGAAATGATGGTCTAAAATATTTCAGGTGAAACATTGCACACATTCATGGTCGGTGGAACATGCGTCAGTGGAGAATGGTGAGAGGAGGACTGATGGGTACATTGGTAAAGCTCATACCTTCCTTTAGCATGGAGCTGGCGTGGGCTCACATTCACATGTAGGTAGGAATGACAGTGTGGAAAAAAAACAAAGATGCAGCTTAAGTAGGTTATGAGTAGTACTAAAAAAATGAGAGAGAGCGACTGAAGAAGTTGTGCAAAAACTTTTTAGTTGGCTGTCAAAAGTAAGTGAATATCCAACCGCAGGTGAAGCGCATTTTGCTCGGAGCTCACGTCTCAGGGGAATCTGTGATGTGCTATGCCAGGTGACAGCTCTACATTTACTGTCTGTCTTATTTCATTCAGGTAAATTAAGGTGAGCTTCAGGGCAAACATGTCTATCTGTGTGGGTGATGTGGTTGCTTTGGTGTTGTGTAGTGTTCTGATAACAAGGATGAGCAGCTGTTGAGTCAAAGCTAAGGAGGTCTATATTACCTGGAGAAATGTGTGTAAATAATCTGTCACTGATAAAACATCTGCTCCAGTTTAACGATACACTTGCAACGTCAGAATATACAGCCGTTTTTCAAGGGCCATCAATGGAGAATGATGCCTTTTGCCTGCAAAATGGAGTAGGTGAGCAGCAGGGGCTGACTGGCCCATGTTAACCAGAGAAACCTTGACCCCATGGTCCAGACTCCTATCTTGATTAACTATGTGAATAGGGATGAAGAGGTCTATGGGGAGCTGTGTGGAATCTCAGGGTCACTCTGGATTATATTAGTCATGAGGCTGAATTAATCACTCTTAATGAGGTTACACTCCACAGAAAGATGAATCTTACCGTCCTCTGATTGAACCTGGAGATTCACACAAACACAGTGGTGGATTTCAACACACTAAATACTTCTTTTTTAATCTTCTGGTTGCTGACCGTCTTCAGATGTCCATGGAAGGCGGCAGATATAAGCTTTACCACCTGTGTATAATGTCACAACCCAGGAATTTACTTGTCTAGGTCCAGTTTCTAAACCACTGCACACCATAATCCAGCCGCCAGAACAGCTGCTTCTAAAAGTTCCTTGAATATGTTCAAATATTGAGTTTATACATGTAATTAAAAAAAATATTTTCACACTGTTAATATGGGAAACTCTTGGTTAACATTTTTTTTTTTAATCCTTGTTTAGCCTATTTGCTAACCTTGAACCACACTGCCGGAAGCATAATTGTTGTTTCGCGTCAAACAGCCAATCATAAACCTCAGAGTCTCGAGCGATATTTCAGTAAATATGATTTGAACTATACTTAGTATGAAATAAATGTATTTTAAATACGACTTTTTTTTTACTAGGGTATGCACAATGCAAAACCTGATTGGGGTACCTTGATGCCAGACTCTAAATCAAGTCCAGTCTCAAATATAATAATTAAAGATCTCAGACTTGTTACACACTTGGGTAAAATTGCACTTTAAAGTAAACTTTTAAAGTATCCCTTTAACTTGAAATGGACTCTGGCAATTTGGATAAGCTGAGCCATGTGTAACATGAAAGATAAAACACTCAAACTGGATTTGTTTAGGACTTGGACTCGACAAGTGGGCACAAACCAAACACTAACCAGGCTGCGTTCCACTTTGTTTTTAGACATACACTTGCAAACTTCCCTGAGTCGTGGCCTAATGGATAGAGAGTTGGACTTGTAACTTGAAGGTTGTGGGTTCGAGTCTCAGGTCCGGCAGGAATTGTAGGTGGGGGAGTGAATAACCAACACTTTCTCCATCCTCAATACCACGACTGAGGTGAGACCCTTGAGCAAGGCACCGAACCCCCAACTGTTCCCCGGGCTTGGATGGGTTAAATGCAGAACACAAATTCTGAGTATAGGTTACCATACTTGGCCACACACCACTTCCCTTTCCCTTAATTTAAGCACTTCCTCTTGGGGGAATCCCTGCCACCATTTTGAAGTTTGTTCCACTTTATGAAGTCTAAACTTGGACTCTCAACCCCTCAGTTTTGACCGAGGAAGCGAGTCTACTTCATATTTACACTTCCACATACCATAATGCAACATGACTGTGATGTCACAGCAGATCGCGTTTAATTTATCCCCACCCCAAACAACTCTATGACATATATGTGATTAAAAAATATATATTCAAAAAAGCCCAAGCATACCTATATACATTTTCTTAAAGAAAAATATACATAATAAATCACCACCATAACGGATTCCAAGTGATCAAGGGCTTAGGTCACAGGGATAGGCAACTTCGGTCCTGAAGGGCCGGTGTCCTGCAGAGTTTAGCTCCAACCCTAATCAAACACACCTGCCTGTAACTTTCTAGTGATCTTGAAGACATTGATTAGCTTCTTCAGGTGTGTTTGATTAGGGTTGCAGCTAAACTCTGCAGGACACCGGCCCTACAGGACTGAAGTTGCCTATCCCTGGCTTAGGATGTTCCAGTTAAGCCCCTCAGCGAGCGTCCTGCATGTAGTGGGCACTTATGCAGTGCAATTATTAATGTACATGCGAGTCAACAAGACAGGGAATTTTATGAGGGAAGGGCATAAAAACAAAAAAAACCCCCGGAATGCAGCCCCTGACTACCTACACTACCTACTCGAATATACTTAAAATTCTGCATTCCACTTCATGCTCTGTTTCAAAGTATGAACAGAGTGAAAAAGACCTATAGAACGAGACGGAACCCAGCATTATAGTACTTGTAACCAAAAGGTCACGGGTTCGAGTCTCGTTACCGACAGGGATTGTAGGTGGGGGGAGTGAATGTACAGCACTCTCTTCCACCTTCAATACCATGACTGAGGTGAGACCCTTGAGCAAGACACAACCCTCAACTGCTCCCAAATGGCTGCCCACTACTCCGGGTGTGTGTTCATGGTGTGCTTGTTCACTACTCACTTCTGTGTGTGCACTTCAGGAGCACAGAGCACAAATTCTGATTATGGAACTCCATACTTGGCCACATGTCCTTTCCTTTCCTTCCTTAAGTGTGAAAAGTAAACATATTGGAACATGATTACAAACAGAACTGCCATGTTAAAATCCCTAGTTGATAAGTTTAATGACTAGTCAGCACACAACCTGAACAGTTATCAGAAAAATTAAAGAACACAGTAATACACATGCTGAAGCAGGCTTGTGACAGTAAACACACACAAGTACGTATGCTTATGTATGGAAACAGTCTCTCTCTCCACTGTTTCAGTGGCTCATGTCCTCATATTTGTACCAACGCCTTAACTCTGTATCCTCATTTCTCATTAAACTATCTGCTCCAGTGGAGTGTGTCTCTACAGCGGGTGGCGCACAGGGTTGTGAGAGAAGCATACAATACACAAGTAGAGCATCTCTTTATGGCGCTCTCATGACGAGAGCCCTGTTGCATATCAAGCCTTCTGATCTCCGCCAGATGATTTTTAACATGCTGAGAGGGAAGGCACCATTTACCTCTTACATTCCCACCTCACACCTCTGCATTGTTGGGAAGCTGGTGTGGCTCATTGACAACGTTGTCTTGGATAATAAATGTCAAAGGCTCAAGGTTTATGATGAAGTATATGATGATCTGTCTACACTTTAATTCATTTTCCGATTCTTGTCTTTTATGGCGTGTTCAGGAGACTGTGAAAGTGCTCCTGAATATTATGAGGCCTCCACGAAGGAGTGTTCCTTAAATTATTGTTCTGCCATCATTTACTCAATCTCACATCAGTCCAAACCTGTATCGTATTTGTGGAACATGAAGATTGTAGGCAAAGAATGTTTATGATGCTCTGTTTCATACAATGAAAGTGAATGGGCATGGACCATTATCGTGCTTCAAATATGATGTATTGTATGAGCATCCTAAAAGTATGTATAAGTAATCTCTACATATTTTTCTAATCTCTAGACAGAAATTTGATTTGCACTATAGCACTTCTTCATCAGTTACAAGACATGTGACAACTAATGGTGTTGAATTTCATTATTGAACCTACTGTACCATGAACCTTTGCTCTACATCTCCAATTGAAAGAAAGCAAACCATGTAGTTTTGCAACAACATGAAAATCATTTTTCATTTTGGGGTGAATTATACCTTTATGCTATTCTATCATGGGTTACACACAAAGCAGATTAATAAAGATAAACTGTTTAGCTTCAATTTAATTCCTACCCTTTCTTGTGACATTTCCTCAAAAATAAATAGTTGAAACCATAGCTTATTGAAACGACTTACACAGCAGGTGTTGTGACATGGTGTCCTCAACCTGTATGCAGAACACCCAAGGCAAGGCATCGTACTCTCATAAACACACAGTGTTCTTGTTGTCAGAATGTTCTTAATGCATGCAGAACCTGCCTCATTCACCATCTGTATTATTATGCTCATGTAAACTCTTGCTCAACTGTGTTTCTGCCATGTGCTTTCCTCAGAATCACAGAACAGCCGATCACACACACCTTACCATCTGCACACAGCAGGAGAGATATACCGCCAACCCCCCAGCCGCCACCCATCAGAGTGCTGACAGCTCCGTAAGAGAGCGGCGGGGATGAGGCGAAATAGGTTGGTGGATAACGGCGGGGAAAGTGAATTGCGTTATTGATTTAAATGTAGTCACATGGTCTCGTTCACAGCTGGAGAAGGTATGATAAAAAGCACAGGGGCTGCACATCAATGTCGGTCTGCTGGTTTCAGATTCTCTGCTCGTAAAATGTGCTGCAGAACATTTTGGCTGGATGCTGATGTAGGAAATGAGCCACAAATTACACCTAGACTTTGGTTTGATGAAGTGCCTCTGAAGTGCTGCCTTAAATGTTCAAAAAAAAAAAAAAAACTCTTTCCCCCTATCTTTCTCTCCGCTTACTAGCTTGTACTTATTTGAACAATGACTGAGACTTGGTGTTACGAGCACTTCCTCTGTCTGATTGCCTCTTCAAGATTAATCGCTTTTTGTATTCCCCAATAGTAAGTCGCTTTGGATAAAAGCGTCTGCCAAATGACTAAATGTAAATGTTTAGCTAAAGTTTGGAGTCTCGTGTCCTGGATGGAATATTCTAAAAGAAACTTGTGACGACTGTGTTCTTTCATTGCAGCATACAGTTAGCAGTTTGTTCTCTGTACTGTAGAAGCTGATTGTAAAAGGCCTTTCATTATTGAACCTGACCTTTTCTCTAGCACAAGGTCGGAGTTATTGTAGACTCATTATGTTATTTTGTCTTTTATAATTTCAAGCTGCATAAGAGGATAAAAGGCAACAGGGACTCAGTGTTTCATTAGAAAACTAAACTGAGACTGAGGTTCAAATCTAGGGGCTTCTACATTAAAAGTTTTGTCTTGGTTTTTGTTCATGTGAAAGTGTTATTGAAAACTCAGTTGGTGGAAAAGGTGATGCGGTTCATGTGAACTCTTATAAGGTTGTTCACTGATATGAATCTGATACATCTTAAATGAATAGTCATGTAAACATTACATCTTTGCATGCATTTCTCATAGGCGCCCCCAAAATTTGCCTTTGAGAAGCAGTTTGTTTTTATATATATATATCTCTTACAGTACAATGGTTGCAGAAAAAAGAATGTCATTTTCTCTCACTCTCTCTGGATGTTTGTGAATGGAAATTACCTAGTTACAGCGGTAACACCTACCATTACTACTCAAGGTGGTGCTACTGTTGAAGGCACAATCATACTCTTATACAAGCGCAAAGTACCAAACAATATTTGTGGTGACATTTGTACAAAATTATATTACGATAATTATGTTACTTAGTTATTTTTTATGTAAAGTAATGTGTTACGTTACTTTTGCGTTACTTTCACATTTCTTTTTAAATATGAGCAGGGCTTGATTGTTTTTAATATAAGAAGTTCTAATTATAGCAAATGTAAAATCCCTTTCACACCAAAAAAAGTGTAATGAATAAACCCCAGGCTGAAGGAAAATAAATTCACGTCTGTACAGTAGAACGTAGGAGAAGAAGGTTCAACACTCTGCCGCAATAAAAAACAATGAAGCACAATTAAGTCATTTTTGGTTATTAGTATGGTTGATACTGGATCATCAAAGGTCAGCAGCAAAGACATTGGTTAATAAAATGGGATTAGATACATTTGTGTTGTTTAACATATTTAACGCCTCTGTACTTCCGATTTCTCCCAACATGGGGACAGGAGAACTGTCAGTCAATAAATGGGAAAAAAGTAACTGCCGTTACTTTTTTGAAAAAGTAACTCAGAGATTTTCTTGTAAATTAAAAGTAATGCGTTACTTTACTAGTTACTTGAAAAACGTAATCTGATTACGTAACTTTTAGTAACTATTTAGTAATTTACGTAACCATTTTAGTAATGGTAATGCATTACTTGTAATGCATTACCCCCAACACTGCTGGTAAGTGGCGATAAAAGATTAATGTACATTTGAAAATTATGTACCACCTACTCTAAACCCTCCGTTAAACCTAACAGATAGTTGTAACAAAAGCAAATGAGTAAAACACATAGGCTGACTTGTAACTTTCAAGTGCAATAATGTATCAGGTGAGCTAATGAGCAATTTTACAACGTCAGAAAAGCCATATGGAGATGGTTATGTGATGCAATCATAAAATTGTTTAGTTTACAAGTCATGCACTGTGGAAAAAGTGTTTTGAGGTCTTAACATAGCATTATGCAACAAGGTTTTGGTGTTTTGCAAAAATGTAAGTAGAGGCACATTTTTCCAATGAGCCTATGTACAGTGTGAACAGAGAAAGGCAGTGGAAGGGAATCAAACTTGGGTTTTGACCAAGTAATCAAACTCATCTGAGAGTGTATAAGCACCCTCAAGGCAACACTTTGTGCCACTATGAGAGACAGCAGAGGAGCGAGCCATAGACCTGCCAGCAGTTTGTCTCCTCGTCTGTCTCTGTCCTGGAGCAATGGCATGGTGAGCCTGGCGCTTCTTGTGCAAGGGACGCAGGATCAGCATTAGACCTTCTGCTGGTCTGTCAGCAGTCTTCAGTCAAATCGTCTCACCAGCTGGCCCCACAGGTGTCTGGGAAATTAACCAGGAGAAAGCAGACAAACTGCAACAGTTCCCTTTCCTGTTTATACCACAGCCTTTTTTTTTTTTTTTGGATCCTGTAAGGACAGTTTGAGACTACTACATCAGAATGACCTTTTCAAAATGTCTAGTAGGAGGCCAGTGACTCAGAGAAACTCCACTTTTGTTTATCAGTCCCCCCTGATCAATTTTAAAAGAATCTCTCTTGCTACACTGTCAAATGGTGGACTATCTATTCTAGCCTCTTGGTGAGGAAACGTATACTTACTTAAAAACCCTGTCAAGTTTGACCATACACACATTTATGGAGGAGTGATAAGATCTCCATAGGAGTTAATGGAGGACTGTGAAAGGCGTCTGTGCTTGTGTCTCTGTATAGCAGCACTCAACGCTCTCCATGTCTGCCCGTCTCACAGTGTGAGGCTAAAAGTGTTTAACAGGAAAAAATAGTTACATTTAAACAGCTTTAATTTACCATGTTATGGTCAAGCATGTATTCAATTGTTTGTGATGGAGTGGCTAATGCACTTTGAACAAAGGCCTGGTGTCTCTGTAGAGAGGACAGACTGATCGCTGATGAATTCACTGATGGTCATGATGATTCAGCACTGCTGCAGACACACCGTTCTTTTTCTTTTCTTTTCTTTTCTTTTCTTTTCTTTTCTTTTCTTTTCTTTTCTTTTCTTTCTCATTTTGCTCTGCTTTTCTTTTTCATTTTCTTCTTTTTGTTGTTTTTTGACTTTTGTGTTATATTGTTATTTTTTTTCTTTTTTCAAAATTTCTTTTAATTTAATTTCCGCGTTCTAATCTTTTTTTCTATTTGTGCTCATTTTCATCTCTTTTGTTTCCCTTTTCTTATTTCTTTCCTCTTTGTCCTCCTTTTTTTTTTTTTTTCTTTTCTTTTCTTTCTGCTGAATTGAAGTTTCTAACCAGTATAATGCCTAGATTGGGGCGAAGAGAAAGTGAAAGCAAAAAAGTGAAGTTGATAAGTAGCCTAGGAATTGTGCACATATGTTTGATCTCTAGCCAGCGAAGAGAATGAAGAGTGGGAGTTTAATAAATGGTGATTGTATCCATGGGGGAATAACCTACTTATCACCTCTTTATTTCTCCTTTCTCATCATCCCTCTTTCCAACTTTCATCTAATCCTCCAGCCCTCAGATGGGGTTAAAATTGATCTTTATTTTCGTTGTTTGATCTCAGTTTATTCATCCTCTCACTTTCCTTCATACAGGGCATCTGACATCAGAGTGAACTCACTGATCTCTCTAGTGCAGTGCTTATGACGCCAAACCAGCTTAGTAACCTACAACTTTTCTTCGAGTTCAGACTTGTTCCCATGAAGAATGATAACTATAACGATAAATATATTAGTGTCTATAACATTGCTAAGATTATGTTTATTCTAAGCACGCACTGCAGTCTGTCATCTGATGCTTTAAGTACTCAAACTCAAACTTTAAAGTTGTCTTGGCTGTCAATATTTTTATCGTTCTGAAAGTGATTCCAATGAGATAGTTCCTTTATCTTGTTGTTGTTATAGTATTGTTGTAGTTATCTAGGTGTTTCTTTAGATGTGTCTTTATGATACAAGTGGTTTGATTTGTCTTTCCTATTACATCAGTCTACTAGTTTTGCATAACCACAATTATGTATTATCATCATTAATATATTGTCCAGTTTACAGCTTTTTTTGCTAGTCAGGAAACAGTCATTTAGGCAGGAAGGCTTTGTCTGACAAACTGAAGTGTTGGCAAGTCAAAAAAACATTTGTTTTGTTTTCACATGCCATTTAGATTTATTTGAAATAGTAATGCAGCAATAGACAGGGGGTAGAAAACGTTCAAATAATTGCAAAGTACTGTCAATCAATGAATGTTCAGTGGACAGTCCATTATTCTTGTCGGTTTCTTCATGAGAAGCTTTACCTCCTGCTTTAGATCTCAGATATTATTTAATAGCTGAATGTGCTTTTGTTTGTAATGAGAGCTGACAACCCAAAAGTCACTCATCCACTCTCCGCACACCTAAAAATCACCAAACCCTACATAATCATCTCAGTGCCACAATTCAAGAATAAAACCATTTAAAGTAGCACCAATGTGCCAGAGAACAAGCTCAACATGACATCTCAATTACTATTTTGCATAAACAGCAGCCTGTGCCAGCGATTTGTGCTAGCATGCCCAAATGAGACCGTTGATGAGATCGCTGTTCTGTGTGTTGGGTTAAACTGTGGGCTGCACGTATCGAACAAGCTGGAAACCCACTTAATCACAACCGGCCAATCCTCCTCATCGTCTACAAAATTGAGTCAGCTGTGAAATTAAATTGGTTTATTCAAAATAAAACATTCGATCAAATGAGCAGTAGAGACCACATCATTCACAAAGGGCTTAGATGCTTTTAATGTACTCTTGTTGTTTGTCTTAAAGGAACAGTTCATCCAAAAATTAAATTTATTTAATACTTAATTTTGATAGTCCACTTTAGACATTATACTAACTACATTTGCAACATGTCGACTAGCAGTCGTTGGAGTATTAGTCGACTGTCTGCTTCGTATCTGATAATATTTTATATACTAATAAATGGCTAATATTCTATTAATATGTATGCTAATTAGAAACTAGTTAAGAGACCCTAAAATAAAGTATTACCGTTTCTTCTTTGAAACAGATTTGGAGAAATTCATTATTACATCACTTGCTCACCAATCGATCCTTTGCAGTGAATGGGTGCCGTCAGAATGAGAGGCCAAACAACTGATAAAAACAATAATCCATTCGATTTCAGACCATCAATTAATGTGAATTGAAAAGCTGAATGTGTTTGTAAGAAACAAATTCATAACTCTGGAATTTTAACTTTTCCGTAGCTTCTGTCCAATATTCCAGTCCGTAATCCATAATAATGCTTACTACAGTAAAATGGTCCATCCCCTATTGTCCTTTCACTTCAAAATTAAACAAAATATTTGCTTCGAACTGTTTTGAACTGTTATAAATAGTACTTGAGAATTGTACTAGTCTCCTTTTCACTACAGAAAGCAATATAGAGCACATTAAAAGCAACAGTTTAAAGTTAAAAAAGTGTAAATGATGGATTTGTTTCTTATAGACACACTGCTTTTCACTTCACAATATTTTAATTGATGGTCCGGAGTCATGTGGATTAATTATGGATTAGTGGGATGTTTTTATCAGCTGTTTGGACTCTGACGGCACCCATTTGCTGCAGAGGATCCATTGGTGAGCAAGATATGTAATGCTAAATTTCTCCAAATCATGAATCTGTGAATGCATTGCAAAATAATGCTATTTTGTTTAAATAGATTAGGTATGGTTTTGACAAAAAGCAACAATTCCGCTTAGACGCAAAAGTTCAGCGTATATGGTTTAAATATTTTAAATTACCTGCATGCATGAATATATTGGTATTTTTATAAAGAGCATGTTCATGCATAACCTTTCCAGAGGAAAACCAATCTCATCCAGGCTTGGTTGAGTGTTGTTTATTTGTGCTGTTAGCAGTAAAATGTCAGCATATAGCCATCTCTCAGCAGCCACTGTAGTTACTGACCCCAATTTATGCATGATGTTGGAATCTGTTATTGCGACGTATTCAACGTTTTGTAAATCTTATGTTAGCCGATGATGTATTTAAAATTATAATTTTGGCATTCATTATACACATCTAAGCCTTAGGGATACTTTTATTACCAAGTCCTCTGATTGTTTTTCTCATCCATTACATAAAATAAGAGAACATATTAGGATAAATTCATTAAAAGTTGTGCTACTTTTAAATGCAATGGTCTCCAACATTGTATTATCATTGTTAAAAAAATGTTTTGTGAGTTTTGAAAGATTCATGTTATTAACAAATAAGTAACTCATGCTTCACAGTTTTTCATGGTCATGTTGGGCGACTGGTGACTTGGAATTAATTTACCTAAAGCCACAGATTTTGCAATTGTGGAAAATGTAGTTTCTACATAAATATACATACTGTAAAGGAAATTGTGCAAGCAGGGAAGTGTCCTGCTCTATACAAATTCTAGCTTCTACTTTTAACCACACATACAGTAAATTATATCTCTTAGCAATATTTTTCACTTCACCAGTCCATCACGTGTTGATAATGCAGCAATGATTTGATTGCTTCATCTTTAGAGTTCCCTGCTCCCTGAGACATGGAGAGAGAGCACGGCAGCAAAGTCTAATGAGACACATGCTGAGACATTTACATCTATCATCATGTTTATGAGACTAATTAAGTATGTAGATTCCTTTAAAAATGTCTCTATCCAATCTTGATAATGCATTATGGAACCACTAGGTAAAAAAGTTAAAGCCAGGGGAACTGTTGCCCATTTATTGGCACAGAGTTGAAGTTGAAATGATGAATTATTTGAATTGAAATAAATTTTTTTTTGCTCAAAGGAATTAAAGAAGTGGCTAATCTTTTAAGTTTTAAATGCATCGAAGGGTTTGCATCAATCCATGAAAAGTCGTGCATAAAATTTCGTCCTCTCATACGAATTATAACAAGGTTTAATGAGGTGTTAGAACATATAATTCTAACTGTGTAGCCATATGAACGGTTTACATTCTGCAGTTATTTTCTGCCAATGACACAGACCTCCCATGCAGAATATCTCAGAGGAGTAAGCCTTCTTTCTCTATCTGTGATTTCAAATGAAGCCTATCTTTCTCTCCAGGCCCCGCTGCACCATTACTTCGCTGATATTGTGAAGATACGTCTCAGTGTCTCTCCGCTAAGCAAGGCAAATAGCAGAGCGGGTCTGTGGCGCGTCACTCTAATGGTGCTTTCTGTCACTCTGACACCACTTCATGTCTAATCTTTGAGTTTTATTTTCAACTGCCATTAAAGTGGGGACATGTCAGCGGTAGCCAAAAAAAACACCAGCTGGATTGAATCGCCTTTTTTACATGGGAAAAAAGCCTGAAGATGTAAATGGGAAAAAAAATGACTAGAAGTAGCGAAAACGGCTAAATGTGTTGTGTACGAATGGCAGTCATTTGAACCTTGATATTCACCGTACTTTTGCCTATGAATATCAAATGTGAACACTTCAGCGGCACTGCTCAAATCTTCAGCCATTACTTCAGAATAATACAGACGTTAGCTTTCCCCCTCACTGGCCCTAGCGCTGAAGAGAAATCTTTCCCGATCGTATAAAATAATTTACCAACATAATTTGAACCGATGAATTATTCAATAGCCATTCACGGGAATTGCCTCACCATTCAGAGATTCAGAAGTCAACCGAAGTAATGACCTCAGTGTGGATGGTGTGGGAAAGTGTGACTCTTCACCGCAAGTGTAGTGTCAGGTGTATATGTTATAGGTCAATAACACTCAT
The DNA here is from genome assembly GCF_936440315.1 of Barbus barbus. Classification (NCBI taxonomy): domain Eukaryota; kingdom Metazoa; phylum Chordata; class Actinopteri; order Cypriniformes; family Cyprinidae; genus Barbus; species Barbus barbus. The sequence goes on from NC_136750.1 coordinate 4,939,741, forward strand.
TATTTCCTTGGTTAAATGCCATGAATAATCCCATGTTATATTTAAATCTTTCCAGACAGCTGTTAGCGAGTGTTTCAGAATTCATAGAGAAATAAGGTGCTGCTATTTCCATTCTCGTCGTCATCGGAGATGTTATTTCCCAAAACATCTTTCTTGGAAACATGCACTTCTTTGATAAGACAGGATCAACCAGTCTGCATGTCATTCACACTGCCTATTTGGAAACACTTCATATGAAAACCAATATTGAGAACCGTTGAAAGACATCCTTATGTACAGTAACACCCTTCTCACACAGGTGTTGATGTTCGGTAAAAATTAAAAACAGTCAAATTAACACTTAGAAAGACCTCGAAACATTGGCTCAGTAGTTGAGTTATTAACAAAAGAGACAGATTTTTGTTTACAGTAAATATATGGATTTTTACTTTGTCTTAATATGCCATAATAATTCAATAACAATACGGCATAAGTTAGTGTTTTTAACAACAGGATATTTTGATGGAGTGCCAAAAACGTCCATGGTAAAATCACTGTGACACATTGCCTCAAGTCGCTTATTATAATAATGCGGTCTCAAAACATTTTTGCTGCTGCTGAGGTGGGATAAGGTTAAGATTTGGGTCAGGTTTTGTGATATGGTTAAATCTAAGGGTGCGTTTAAAGGTAGAGGTAGTGTGTTGTACCTCTACCCATTAACACACCCGCAAATTGAACAATTATTTAATTATAGATGCAACTCCAGTAATTCAAAGTTATACTCAATATTTTTACAATTTCAATTATTTTAATATATTATTATTTTTTTTTTTTTTCCTGTGATGGCCTGTGATTTGTTCTTGTGATGTAATCATTTGATCCAGTGCATTTATTGTGTCCATAAACATTCAGTCAAATGTTTGGAATAATTAATACTTTTAATTGTTTGTTTTTTGGAAAAAAGTCACTTATGCCCACCAAGGAGGCAAAACATAGATAAATAAATAAATACATAAAAACAGTATACATTGTTATTAAAATATTATTACACTTTAAAATTTGTATAACTGTAATATATTTCAAAATGTAATTTATTCTTGTGAATTTTCAGCATCATTGTCTCCAGTGTCACATGATCACTTATGTGTTTATGTGGTTGATGGACATCTCAAATTTAAAACAGACATTTTGCAATGGCTTTAAATGCAGCTCATCCAAGCAGATTTAAGGGTATGTTTACACAACAACAATGTAGTAAAAACAGAAAGATTTTCCTTTGCATTTTTGAAAAGTCTTGTGTACAGATGACAGCATTGTCAAAACGGTCCCTGTTCATACGAATCAATGAAAGCAATTAAAAATGCTGCATTATGCATGCCAGGCCAGTAGTTGGTGATGCCATGTGTAAAGAAACATTACATGCCTGTGCATATAACTATAGACTCAACATGTAATACACATTTTGTGTATTCTGTTTTCACAGATTTTTTTTGAGTGTGGAAGACTGTTTGAGTGTTTTTGACTGATTGTGATTGAAAGCTCTGCCCTGGATTAGGATGTTTTGGCCATCAGGATTTAAAGGGGAACCGGTGCTTTGATCATGTAGAGGTGACTTGGGTGCCCACAGGTGTAACCGTGAGTGCTTCAATCTCTTAAAGTGCTCACACCTCACAACTTTTAACTTTCTCTCTCTCCATCTCATTCTTTTCATCCCCTTCCATTTCCCTTTTTCTGGCCTTCCCCAGGCATCCTATTACCTCAGAATAAAACCATGAGCTGTCAACACACGGAAAGCTCAAATCTGTTTTAAAGCACTAACTTGTGCAAGCAGAGGACTGTGAGAGTAATACTAGCTTGAGGCTCGTACACTCTTTCTCTTTCTCTCTCCGTCACTGTATCGCTCCCTGGAAGCACCTCCCATTCCCAGAACTTATCTTTACTTAATGGGATCCTCTGCTAAAAACAAAAATCTCTGGAGTTATACTTTCATTTAAAGGAATAGCTTACATAAAAAATAAAATTCTGTTAGCATTGGTTACTCATTGGTCTCCCTCATCCATGCAATTACATTCAGTGCTGACTGGAGCTTCCGCATGTCAAATGACCATAAATCACCATAAAAGCGGTCCTTATGTTTTGATATATTGTTCAATAGATGATCCTCTCCTCCAGTGAGCTCTTACCTGTGATTCTGATTCACCAAAGAGAACTTTAGTAGTAGTTTACTTCAAATCAAAGCAAAAAATTAATAAATAAAAATAAAAAATACAAATATATTAATAAAATAAATTTTTACTTAAAAGTCACTTAAAGCGAGAACAATTTGTTATGGTTATAGACCAGTCATTGAATCTGACATATGCTATGGTATTACAACATGGTTTGGTAACCTGTCAGTTAAATTTGTCACAACTTCAAACCTGGTTAGAAGAGTTGTAAAAATAATTGGCATGTTGCCCCCCTTTTCTCTTCAGGAGATATTTGAGAAGACTTTGAAGAAGCAGAGACTTAAAAATCATTGTTGATTGCATCCACGTTCTTCGTAAAGAGTATGAGCTGATGCCATCGGGCTGGAGGTATGGGTTTGAAGGTTGAATATAGGTATAGTTTTTCTAAGAAATGAGAGAAATGACAGCTGTGTAATGTGTAGGATATTATCTAATTATATTGTGTAAGGCATTAAATGTAATTGGAAAACAGTAGGATTGCCCCCTAATACTTGATAAACCGTTAGTCGACCAGAACAGGCTTGGTCGACAAATTGTATTAGCTGCAGGTAAAAAATTTAAATCCACATTGGCGAAGTCACACGGATTGTTAAGGGCTGGTCTTTGTGGTAGTGCATCGGGCAGGGCATCCAAACGCTCAACTATATTCTTCATAGATCTCAAACATGGCTTATAATCTGAAATATTAGCAACTTTATTTGGCGGCTCAAACTAATGTTAACCTAGAGAAATTAGCGCTATTGTAGTGTCTGTGCAGAGTGTGGAAGCTGAACAATATCGCGCTCACTGCAGGACAGATGGAGGTGCCGGTGCGCTCACTTGCTCTTAAAATACTCGCGACACTCCTGGAAAACCCACCCTAAACACATCTTCACTGGACTTCGTCACACAATACAAAGTTCCACCAGCGAGAGGGAGATGAATGAAATAAATCGCTAAACAAATATATCAGAAGCTGTCGTTGTTTAGCCTTTATTTACAAACTTGAATTTTTTTTAACGTTTTTTTTTTTCTTTGAACAATAACATTTTGGGCTAAAAGTGTGTTGTAACGCAAGCGTTTCTGAACGTGTACAGAGTAAAATATTACTGAAAATTGATTAGTAATGCCTTACACAATGCCTTACACAAATGCCTTTAAAAATAATCCATTACAGCAACGTATTACTTTTGTAACGCGTTACTCCCAACACTGCTGGTTAAAGACTCTGAACGGTTTGTTTAGCCACCACCTTCCCTTCATCTGTCTGTTGTTCTCATCAGTGTTTACAGTACAGTCTATCCCTAAAGCATTTAATCTTGAGTGATGGCGTGATAATGTTTCCACAGTGGGAAACGGTAAGTCATGTTCAGACTTATAATGGGGCTCTTCTCTGCATCAGAGGTGTTAATCATTAGCACTTTGTGCATTCAGAGTATTCATCAAATGTGATATTTTAATGAGGTCATATAGTAAAAGACACTCCAATATCTCTGGATTTTTAAGGCGCTCTTACAAGAGATTGCTGATTGTCGTGGTAATTACCACCACACAGATTCACAGTTCGTGATGATTTCTTCTTGGCACCAGCCATCCACGACTTGGGCTCTTGACAACATTTTAATACAAAGCCCAATCAAGGCATAAACAGAAGCTCAGAGCTATCAAATCAAAAAGCTTTCATAAACCTTTATGTGGCTCTTGGTGCCGCCATCCGCAGTCCAATAGTGTCCTCATAACAAAGATGAAAGGAATCAAATTATAAACAAAGCTTTCAGATACAGCAATAAAAGATAAAATGATTTGTACTGACATCTTAAAAAGTCTCTGGCATGAAAAACCCAGCATGCAGCTAGATTAAGTTTGCACTTTAAATGCTAAAACATCTGATTTAATAGCCATGCAGGCCTGACATACGTGCCAATGTGGTCATGGCACTAAAACAAGCTAAAAGGAACTAAACAATGTTTACTGTACATTTTTGACTCTTCAGTCATTCTGCAATCTTACATTTTACATAATTCAATTTTGTTGAATATGCTGTGTAAACTTCAAAAGGGTTATGTACTTGCATACATTTTTCTGATCAGCTAAATAAAAATCCATGAGGACTGTTTATGAAAACATAATGTGTTATACTATAATACCCATATGTAGAGGTATATGTCATACTATAATAATAATTATTATTATTCAAATCAGCATATTTCTGAATTTCTGAAGGATCGTGGGACACTGAAGTAATTATTCTGAAAATTCTACTTTTCATCACAGGAACAAATTAATATATTGAATAAATTGAATAATTGAATTTAAATTGAATAAAATTTACATAGCTGAACACCAAGGCATTATCTAAAGGCAGGAGACTAGCAGCTGTGCCCTCATAGTTAGTTTATTAGTTTGGTGGAGTTGTTGAGTGGTCTCTACTGAATCGATCTCTCTCTAGTAGGGGGCACAGGCTGTAGGGGACAATATCTACGGCTGCTCTGCAGTGTCCTTCAGAGAATGGTTACCACAGCAAAGTCTGCAGGGGATTAATTATCATAGTTATAGAATTGTCTTGAGTTTCTTTATCTGCCCATCTCTTGCTCTTTCTTCTCCCTTGCCACCCACTCTCAGTCCTTCTTTTCACACTTTTCTCTTTTTCTTTTGTTTTCTTTTGATAATGTCAATGACAGAATCATTCCAATGAGTGATGCAGTGATGCACCCTAGCGCGATTTTAGAGAGTATCCACTGAACGTAAATAGCATATGCTGTTCTATGTCAGCTGCGCCACGAAGAGACACTTGCTGTCTATGGGAGGGTCAGAGAGCTCAAGGGATAAATAAAAAAAATCTTAATTTGTGTTTCGAAGATGAACGGAGGTCTTACGGGTTTGGAACAACATGAGGATGAGTAATTAATGACAGAATTTTCATTAATCCCTTTATAGGCATACTAATAAGCAACAACCCACATAGCAAACGGTCTTGACCCAAATGTGGCCTCAAGCTGGCACTGCTGGCCTCCTGTCAGCAATGGCATGTACCCATTCAGCCAGAGCTGGGTCATGTGTGGCAATGATGGCACGGCGTGGATCACGGCAAACAATATGAGGGCTAATTGTTCGTGGGTAGAGTGTGGCCCAGATCAGTCCAGTGATCATGTGGCCCAAATCAGGACAGACCTGACAGAATATTATGTGACCCATGAAAAACAAGATAAATAAAATATGATAAAATGATCACAGAAATTTTAATGAAGCGTAGTACTGTTTACATTTAATCTTTGAAATGGCAAGTCAAAACAGAAACATTATTAAAATTAAGTAAATCAGTAAATCAGTCAACTGCATTAAACTGCACTTGCTTATAATTTGATTATATTTCATATTATTATTCTCAGTACAAATAATCATAGAATCCTTACATATAGATAGAGAGAGATAGAGATCATGTAACCATTGTCATGTGATATTTATTTGGTTTACCATGGAACACATCATTTTATTAATATACTGTCATGCACAAGCATTAAATAAAATGATCATAAAAGTATTTTATTTTTATTCAAATCCTCGGTATCCATGTGATGCTTTGTGTGAGGAACAGATGCAAATTCAAACCATTCATCAGCAATATGTATCTCCTTCCTCTGTAGCTATAGTAACAATTAAAAAATTTGTCGTTAGGAAGTTTTACAACAAGTTTTATGGCAGCGATATCAAATGGTCATTGGGTCTCGCCGGTTTCATCATAGATTGCGACATGCCATGTTTCCGGTGATGCGTGTTTTGAACAAGAAACGCGCGCCCTCACGGAGTGGATTGATAGTTTTTTCAGCATTTAACAACTTTAAGTATGCCCTGCCCCTCGCACTAAACTATTATATCCTTCCAGAGAGGACTGTGACTGTAATGTATCGTCATTTGGACTTATGTGGTGCTGCTCTTTGACATTTCTGCACTAAATTCTTAATTACACGTGTCTGTCTGTTACGTTTCTCTTATAGACTGTATACTTTATACACTCACTCTTTATTGGTTGATTTTTTCTTTATAAAAATAAAAAAATTTCAATGCAAATTTTTTTTATTTCACAGTTGTTACATGACCTGTGGATTTTAAGGCTGATTTTCTATTCAGTTTAATTGTCATAGTTTGTGTGTACATTACCAAAACATTTCACGAAATGAATAATTATAGATTATAGAAAATACAATAATTTCAAATATTAATATTCTGTATTGGGTCTGGGCTATATAAGGCTCAGGTGTGGCTCAGATTAGGGGATTGGTACCAATAATAAAACGTTTTGGCCCAGTTCAGGGCCAGTTAAGGGTGATTACTGGCTGAGATTTGGGCCGGTAATGGCCCATGTGTTGCCCTTGTCTTTAATCCAGTTCTAGGCCACTTACGGGCCATCATCCTTTGTGGTACTTGGGCTGAGGGAAAAGCGATTGTGTGGCCTGGAGTTGGGCCAGAAAAGATTTGCTATGTGGGAAGTTAATAGTGAGAGTTGGTCCCTATACTCAAAGCCAAATATGAAAGCATGCAAAAAATATAATGTGGTGCATTTAACAGCATATTCAGATGAATGTGCAAGCGGTTGTCTGAAGATCTTAAAAAGTCATAAAACACCCTTCCACAAATTAGGGCCTTAAAGGGGTAATCGGATGCCCATTTAGGGACTTAATGAAAAGTCTATAACATACTTTGGTTAAAATGTCTCAACGGTAGTGTAAAAAAACACCCTTTAAACTATGTCAAAATCAGCTCTGTTTTCAGCAGGCCGTTCTAGTCCATGTTGCTTTAAATGCTAATGAGCTCTGCTCACCCCGCCCCTCTCTTCCGTGGAGCGACAAACAGGCTGTAAACTTCAGCCGCGAAACTTGCTAACTAGCACATTTTAGGAAAGGAGATTTGCAAAGATTCATAAAAAACTCTCATACTTGCTTTTTCTGTAGATGAAGCTGGATAACGAATGATTCGTGTGAACATGAACACACTTAGGCAGATCAGGGATCGGCGCATTCCCTTCAAAAACAAAAGTAACATTAATCCTCTGCGTGTTCAGCGGCTTAAATGTCGGGAGTAAATGACAACTGCTATGCTCATTATTAAATCCAACTACAAAACACCTCAATCGCTTAATCGGAGACGTTCTTGTCTTCCCCTGCATCGGAGTTGACACGATAGCAGACAGCTCTCAGCGGGTCTAAGGTAAGACGGTCTTGTCAATCAACTATCGTGGGAGCAGTCTGTGCAGAACTACGTCATTCTGACAGGAAACTAAGAACAGCCTGATTTGAGAAAGGGAATTTTAAAATAGGGATTTAAAAAAAAAAATAAAAATAAAAACTGGGTGGATTTTTATTATTATAGGGTGGATGTGTTCACACACTTCCAACACACATTTATGTTCAAACAACATGTAAAGTGTAGCAAATTAGCTCAAAAGGTAAACATTTATAATTCATTATAACTGGTTATAATTAATATTAAATATTTTGAATAAATCTTAGAATTAACTGTAGCAGAATCGATATTACAATTATTTGATCTGTCCGTCCACCGAGCAGACAATATAATCATTTATCAATTCTACGAAAGATTATTTTCCTGGCCAAGGAAGAATAGCTTTCCTACTTTATGCAGTACTAGCTGTAGTTTAGCATGTAGCAAGGAGCAACATTCAGTGACTTTGAATCGTGAGCAGCACACAGAGACAATCAATTGTGAATATAAGGGATTTAATAAATGAAACTATAGCTAACATACAACTAAACTAAACCAAACATATATACATACCAAATGAAGGAAAGTAAGGAAAGAAAGAGAGAAGAACAAAAGAATGGCAGTATTTCACATCAATTAACCACAGCCTAATGAGAAACATCAGAGAATAAAGAATCACCTTAAAAGGGGCTCAAACTTAAACACGCATCTAATTAGTGGTAAACAGTTTTTGTTGCTGAATAAAAACTTTTGACGAATATAAAAACTGCCAGAAAATCAAACTCAAGAGGAGAGTTTTGGAGAGTGTCCGTCTCAGGAAGAAAAGTTTTTTTGAGCCCCGATTAGTCTGAGTAGGGACTTTTGATAGTTCCTATCCACACCCACCTTTTGGGTGGAATGGCCAATCAGAGGCATGCATTTTGAGCAGGAGAAACTTTCTATGGCCGTTTCTCAATATGCGTACTTGTCTGTACTTGTGTTCTTGTGGACTTGTGAAACGTCATCAGTCGCTGCCGAAGTACTGTTCCAATTCAAAGTTCACATCTAGCCAAGTCCAGTTCAAATCCCCGGATGTGTTCTTGATCCGCCCCTTTTACCGAGGATGCATCGAGAGGTGACTTGTGCGGACTTGATACGGGCCATAACCCAGAATTCAGTTCGTCCTCCCGTCCTCGAGAGTTCGTTCTTCTGAGTCGAACTTGGCAAGTCCAAACTCGAAAGGACGGAAGTCCAGACTCTGCGAACTTGGTATTGAGAAACGGCCTTTGTCTCTGTTTATGTCACGAACTCAGCCTCTGTGGCTCCCTCCGATCACCACCAGAGGGAACCCTCACCTGAGTATTAACTCTGTCATTTGGACTTCATTTCCCATCACACCCCGTACCTGAGACTGATTACCTGCACAGGTGTTCCCCATTGACCGGTCTATTTAATCTGCTCCACCCTTGCTCTCATTGCGAAGTCTTGTTCTTGCCATGCAGACATTTCTGAGCGTTTAGCCTGTGTTTGATTTCCTGTTGCCAACCTGGACTGTTTACCCGTTTATGATAGAACTCTGCCTGCCTAATCTGACTCTGCCTGCCTTGCGGATCTGTTTTGTTATCTGTCTGCCGCCTGCCCAGACCTCTAGCCCGAACTCTGTTTATGATTCTGTCCTGCTCACGTGGTACCTGACGCCTGTGATTGACCTATGCTTGTATGACCATTCTTGTGTGATAATAAAGCTGCACATGGATCTTAAAGACACTGCCTCCGCGTTACAGTTTATGACCCATTTGCATTTTTTTTATTGCTGGTCTGGAGAGTTGCTGCAGTTTTACTTCAAAGCACAGTAAAAAATGTAGGATGCATTTCCCAATCACATAGTGTACATCATTGTTTGAGAAAGATCATTTTGATACCAAGAAAGAAACCTCTAGAAGATATTAAAGCAGAGATACACTCAAACACTTGAATATAGGCGTTTAGAGTCTAACTAATACAAATAAAGAGTTGTAACTAGGCTAATATAATAGGGGAACATACATTCAACACACACATATACCAGATACATTTATAACCACTTATATATGGCCTAAATAAAGAAACTATCTTTATGTGTGTGTGTGTGATGTGTATTGTGTTTGTGGAGGTAAGTCCACTGGTCTAGTCAGGCCATTGGTGCCTGGCAGCGGGGGTCATTTACTTCTCTTTGAAATGTGTTTGAAGTCCTAGGGGAGACCAAAGAGCTGATCTGTTTAGCATCTTCTTGATAGTGGGGGAAAACCATTGGCAATTTAACACCCATATAAATGTAAAATGTGGGGCCAGGTCTATAATTTATATGCAATTGTCAAAATGTTAAAAGGGTCTCTTAAAACATAAAGCCCCAACGATCATCACGGATCTTAAACAGATGTTATAAAAGGGAATTTTGCATCCGATGACCCCTTTAAAAATGTCTTATTACTTATTACTTTTGTTCATGCAACTCATTGTGTTCCTTAAATTGTCTTTACTTGGTCTTAAAAAGGTCTTTAAAAAAATCTCAAATTTACCTTCATAAAATATGCAGAAACCCTCTGTATGTCCATGACTTAAATGACAGAAATGCTTTGAGTATCCATCCAGTAGAGGCTTGTCATAAGTTCAAATTATTTTAATAGACAAATCGACCTTGGCACACAGTTATGATGGTCTGCAGGGGTCCTGATGATATTTTCTTTACAATTGAAGATTTTTCAAATGTTGTTTCAAGTGTTACTAGCATGCATTGTTTATTAGTAGCCTACTTATCAAGCACAAATTAATGCCTAATTCTGCATGTCCATTTTGTAAATCCTTTAATCCTACCCTATAAACTTAACAACTAAAACTAACTATAAATAAGCGGAAAATTAAGAGTTTGAGGCAAAAGTTATTTTATTAGTAGCTATTAGTTAGTTAATAGAGAGAAGGGTATCAAGACAATACAAGATAACTGATGTGCATGGCTGTAAAGTCCTGGAATTAAGAAAGAAAGAGTGTTTACACAGTGGTTTAAACAGTGATCACTATAAATCACTTTAGCTTTGTACTTGAAGAGGAAGTTAATTGCGGGCGATGGAGGCAGTTGTAATTTCTGATGGACAGCCGGTCTCTGTGGGCCTGTCGGTGCAGACAGAGGCGCCTCAGGCAAACTGGGCTGGACTTTGGGAAGTCGATAGCGGTTGAGAGTGTACCAGCGGGAGGCTACTTCCGTATCAGCGTCACACATGGATAAGTGGGTAAAGTAGCTCTTTAATCCAATGCCCTCGGTTAAAGTGGCCCTATCAAAGGCTCCTGATGCTGTTTGCCACAGCACGCTGTTTACTCCCCACTATATTTGTTGCACCTTTCAGCCGGGCTCATTATTAGGTCGTTGCCCACTAGCGCCGTGACTCCCAGACAAAGTGCTCCGCATTAACACCGTAATACCCACAGCCCCGGTCCCTCATGGTCCCAGCCAATTAATCCTAATATAATTAGAAAGTGGTGAGAAGCAAAGGGTCAGGTATTTATATCGAAATCTCCGGCTCCTCTCCAGTTTCTCCCCACAGCAACCTGAGAGCTCTTCTCCAGGCTCCTTTAAATATAAAACATACACTACTGTTTGGCTCCTGTTCAAGGATACGTCCTCAGCCCCTGCAGGGGTCCAACAAAGTTGGACAGAAATTAGCTGGTTATGGAAGAGCTGTGCGGTCCTCTTCCTCAGTGGAGGAATTTTTTATTTATTTACGGACACACATTTAGTAAAGGACTCAAATGGCATGTTGTACCATTAATGTTAAATGATGATATTAAATATTTACAGTGTGGCGCACAGATGCGCGGATGTATGAATAGCAAAATAAATTAACAGTCAAATAGCGCGTGGCATGAATTTATATGCCAATCGAGTTGCACAGGTGGAATTACCCAAGCCCGGCACCTGTACAGTCAGCACATAATTTATATTCCAGAATCCCATCTACTGCTTGAAAATTACACTGCTTCATTTAAAATGAACCTTTTATTCGTTGTGGAAGTGGGCTGATTTATATGCTGCTGATATTTGAGAGCTGTGCTGACTCTGTGTGGATTCGATTTATATTGACAGCGAGGAGAGAATATACTCAGGTGTGACTGACCTGGGTAGATGGGGCCATTTTGATACATCTAGTCCATCATAATGGTGCTAGTGGTGCTCAGCCAGTTGAACTGTTGTAATACTGTATAATTCCCCAAATAGGCATGCTCCCTCCCACTCGTTGTTTACAAGTGTTATGAGTTTTGAGAACATATTTTAACATGCAAAGCAATCTGATGAAATCATTTTGGTCTTTTTTAAAAGTTTTAGTTTTTTTATTTCATCTGAACATTGGATAAAGCCAGCTTGAATATTCTTGCTTTCTTTTGTTGACATATTTTTAGTGTTTTAGAGTAGGTTTTACAGAGGGATTTTGGACATCTCTGTTTATCACGTTCAAGTTGAGCTTTATTGTCATTCTGCTACATGTGGGGACATACAGTGGAACGAAATGTCGTACCTCGCAGGACCACGGTGCTACATAAATACAGACATACAACAATGAAGTAAAAAACACTATAAACCTATAAACCTATAAATCATGAATACGTAAACATCGTATCCTCGTACAAGCGTTGCATATATTCTTTACATATGTGATGCTCTCCAAAATGCTGCTATAGGGTGACGCAAAGGAGATGAGTTGTTGAATAAAGTCATTATTTTTGCATTCTTTGCTCACAAAAAGTATTCTCGTAGCTTGGTAAAGTTACGGATGAACCACTGATGTCACATGGATTATTTTAACAATCTCCTTGCTACGTTTCTGAGCATCCTTTTGGCGTAAAATGGACATACAGTACAGTAGGAGCTCAATCAGAATAGTGGTGCCATATCTCTGCGAGCGCACCCTGACGACGTACCATGTTGAAACAAGCTGTGTGAACTGGCCTTCTCATTTACCCTCTATCAGTTTCTCTGTTTGTCCATCTGTTGTGGGTTGCATGTGTGCGGGAGGTGATTCCTGCATGGCGCTGGGTGTGTTAAAGACTGCAGGGTAAGGCTCTTTCACAAAAGGGCCATGGTGACATCTGTTGCTCTGTGTTCCAGGCCAGCTACCCTCAATGCTGCCACTCATGTCCAACAGATAAGTGTTATGCAGCAAATCTTATTCCTCCTGTCCTCCTATCCTGATTGGTTAGTCACCTGAACCTCAGCCCCTCCCCAAGTCTCTCATTAGCTCAAAGTCTCATGTCCCAAAAGTCATTAATCATGCTGTTTGGACACCTTCCTCCCCCCCTCCTCTCCCCTGGCAAAAGCATGATTTCCAATTAAATCTCCTAACTGCAAGGTTAAAAGCCAATTTCATGCACCTTACTCTTGATAAATGGGTGATGGACTCAGTCATTCATTCGCTCTTCTTCTTCCTTGGGTTACCTCATGGCATTGCACAGTTGAAAGACAATGACCAGATGGGATGTATTGTTTAGTTTCAGATTTTGGTGGTCCAAAAGCTCCATCCTTTTCTCTGTTTTCCTTGTCTATTATTTCCTTCTTTTTTCACTTTTATCCTCTTCCAATAAAAAATGACTGAAAGCATTAGTAATTGGGCTCATGCCATTATTTGCTGTTCATAATTCAAAGCATGCTATCTGGCTTTCTAATTATGATTCTCAAAGAAGCATATTTAAATAACCACAAAATACAGCATGCAAGGTAATTGTTATGAAAATTATTAAAATAATATATATATATTTTTTTTTGCTGAATTTTGTTTTAATGAATATCTCCCTAGCTGGGCACACCAAAATATTGCCAATTAAAGTGTTTAATAATCCACAGAATATAATTATACTCTCTGCAGGCAGCATAGAGTACCTTTAAAATTTGAACGCAAAATTGTTTCTTTTGTAGCGTTTAGTTCATGTTTATGTGGTTTTGAGACTGTCTATATGCTAATGTGATATTAAATGACACAATTTACATTTAGATGATATACCCATTTATATTATATATACTATGCATAATATTCATTTATATGAAATACTATGACTCTGAGGAGCATACATACATAATTTCCAGTAATTAAAATGTCATTTCCTTAGTCATATGGAACACTTTTTTTTTTTTTTTTTTTGCCATATTATTATTATTATTATTGTAATTTGTAGCTTAAAAATGTGGTCACTTTTAACTGTAATTGTATGTAATGAGTTGAAAGTCCTTTTAAATAAAAATATTTTTTTTGTACCACAATAAAAAAAATTAAAAATAAATAACAGGTTTGAAACAACATTATGGTTAGCAAATGTAACTTAATATGAAATTTAAATATTTTGTGTGGTGGCAATTTTATATCAATTTGTACGATGTGAATTGTGTGAAAACCTACAATGTTTAGGGAAATGTGGTCACACTTTAGTTTGCGGACCAGTTATCACTAACTATTAACTGCAACGTTTGCCTCAATAAACTCTTAATTCACTGCTTACTACTAGTTAGTAAAATAGTTGTTAGAGGGGTAGTATTAAGGGATCTAAAATACGGCCATGCAGAATAAGGCATTAATATGTGCTTTATAAGTGCTAATAAGCAACTAGTTAATAGTGAAAACTTCATAAACTGAAGTGTTACCAAATCATAAACATAACCGTGTGGTATAAGCATATTGTAAAATAAATAAATAAATAATTAATGAGATCCAAATTAGCCATCATTTCACCAAAACATAAAAAATAGTTACGTATTGCCCTGAGATTGTGCTGTTAAATGACAGAATTTTCATTTTTGGGTGAACTATCCCTTCAAGCCGTTTCACGGGGTGTTAAAACCAGGCTCAGTAAACCTGTCTATGTGTGCCAGTAATTAAATTTCACAAGTTTTATTTTTAAACAGGAAACGAATGAGCAATGTAGTGCTTGTATCTCGAGAGAAAAGGCAGAGCCTCAGAGTTTTCTGAAACGAATGATTCATTACTTTCCTTCACCTGGAAAACGAAACATTGATCTTAGCATGTGACAAAGCGGAGAAGATTAACAGCGTCAGCGTCCATTGATTTATGAGGACTGTCCATGCTGAAAAAACCTCCCAAAAAACAAAAGTTTGTTTAACTCTGACACTTTGCCAGTCATTCTGCTCTAGGGATGGCGCTGGTATTTATGGTTCACTAGGCTCTCTATCGGCCCAGCCAGTGTTCAAGCATGCAAAAGGGCACAAGATCCACAAGGAATTATTCTGCCAATGGAAAATTATGGGTGCCAAGAAATCACTGTGGTGGAACCAGGCCTCAACTAACCTAGTGTCCCCTTCAGGCTTGCGGCCATTTTAACAAGCAGCAAATAGCAAAGAAAGTGTGATTGTCTTTAAAAGCACATTGAAAAGATCACATATGGAACTAACTTATTTCCCCGCTGATTTGACCACCCTGTCGACTTCACAGGATGTAAGTTTTACTGTTAAATTCAACTCAGACAACGTTCTAATTGGAAGTGAGCAGTTTTTCTGTCCTTAATGAAAGTGAAATGCTCCACAAAGCAACAAAATAACAGCAAATATGACATTTTTGGATATGTAGTTCAAAGCGACAGCATGTGCTGTATCGAATCTGTAGATTTTTCTGTTTAGTTGGGGGCAGTCATGGCGTAATGGATAGAGTCTGATTTGCAACCCAAAGGTCGTGGGTTCAAGTCTCAGGTCTGGCAGGGATTGTAGGTGGGGGGAGTGAATGTCCAGCGCTCTCTCCACCTTCAATTCCACGACTGAGATGAGACCCTTGAGCAAGGCACCGAACCCCCAACTGCTCCCAAATGGCTGCCCACTGCTCCGGGTGTGTGTTCTCGGTGTGTGTGTGTGTGTTTGTTCACTACTCACTGCTGTGTGTAGAGCACAAATTCCGAGTATGGATTACTACTTGGCCACACATCACTTCCTTTTTAAAATACATGCACCGCATTTAAACTACTGTAAGTCATTTTCATTATTTCTAGTGCAAACGCACCTCCTTTTTGTGTAAATTACTCTAAAATATTAAGTTTCCAAAAGTTTTTTTTTTTTTTTTTTTTTGCTGTAATGCAATAGGAATCTTTTATTGTCTATTGCTCTATGGTTCCCCAAAGAAACTTTATTAAAAGAACCATTATTTTCTTGCTGCAAAGAACATTTACAGAACCTGTATAAAGAACCTTTAGAGCAGTGGAAAGATTCCATGGATGTTCTTCATGGAACCATTGATGCCAATAAGGAACCTTTATTTTTAATAGTGTAGGCACCTTTTTCACGGCAGCTAGCACTATTTGCTTGCCATAATTAATGCTGTGCTATTAAAAGGGATCATATTTATGCACATTCTGTATTGATCATTGCAAAAGTTGTTCATCAAATGATGGAGAAGAGCTTTTTGACTGGTCACATATCCAGATGCACCGTGTGGTCGCTGTCAGCATGTTAAAGAGCCAAATCATGTGCCTAGATTGCAGTGGCGGGACGATGTTGTGAATTTATTTGACCCTTCAGACGAACAAGGAAAATCAGCAATTTATCTGCGGTTATGACACTGTGATAACTAGAAATATAGACTGAAAAAGCTAAAGTTTTTGTCATTCCTAATTTACTTCCAAAGTTGTCACATTATGGCCTATTTCATCCATATTCAAACGAATGATTCAGGATATTCTGTGAAGAGACAGATGGTAATGTGGGGCGTCAAATGCATAAATAGTTTTCTGAGCCAATTAACCAGCGCCAGCTTAAAAATCTATGTGATGAGACTCAGTAGAGCAACACATTCACAGCTAACTTGAAAAAAAAAAAAAAAAAAAAAAAATGTGCCAGTGTTTGCTGCTGGTGAATTCTCACCAATTCTGCAGGCTTTTGTGTGCTGAGGTGACATGTATTAATTTACTTGGCATTTAAAAGTGCCCTTCTGTTGATATAAATATATTTCTACCTTAATTAATGTTTGGTTTTGAGACATCACATCACAAAAAATATTTTAGCTGAAAACCATGTTTAAATATGATGCAACGTTGAATATTTTAATAGTATGGAAAAGTATTCAAAGGAATTAAAGTACATTAAGTGCTGGGAGCGAACCAAGTGTTTCTGGAGATACTGTTTGGGATTTGTGAGGTTAAAGTCAGGCAGATGGTTTCAAATTTGCTTTTGAGTTTTCTGTGTGGCTGACACTAGCTGTTTTCACGTCCAACTGAATTTTATCTGAGCGCCCAGCTATTTGCTGATCATTAACCATGGAGCTCAAGCCCCTGGATTGCCACGAGACCCGCTTCGGCCTTCAGTCCGGTTTGTTTACTCATTCATTTATTTATGCAATTCATATCTTTGCCCCGTCACTGTTCATTTGGGATGCTAACAAACTGGTTCAAGGTTGCTGAACCGGTACGTCAAGAGCTAGTGCAACACGCTGTGCCAACTTGCTTCATTTCCAGGATTTTGGCATTCCCATTCTCCCCTAGTATCCTCAATCTACTTGTGCGTAAAATGTTCATAACATTGTGGAAATTGGACTTGCTCGCCTGCCAAATGCAGGCCAAAAAGGCAACTTGGGAAGTGGGTTGCACTGATGAACCGGAGAGAGCCACTGCAGCTGGATCCGTATGCCAATGCCAGGGAGCGTGTGCCAAGAACAGCCCTCCACTTAGCACGACTTCTGTCGACACTCGCAGATCTAACAATGGCAAAAGCCCTTCCAATTTGTTTTTGGACTGCAGAGCTCCACTTCTCTGCATAATGAGCCATTATAACCAGTGCTTTATAATGAAGATGTCTTTGTCTAAGTGGGTATACAGTGGGTAATTGAAAACGGAGATCATAATTTAGTGCTCCACACTAACAAAAAAGCAAAAAAGTGGGATTTTGTTTTAACAAGACACATGACATTTTTTGGGGGGAACGGTATGTTGCTACCATGTGATAACCCATGATAGTCACTCAGTATACCAAGCCATTTATTTAGTTTTTGGCTAAAAATGTTCTTTTTTAAATTACGTGATGTGTCAAAAACAACCAGTAATTCAAGTAAAAATATATTTATATCAACAGAAGGGCTCTTTAAATGCCAAGTAAATTAGTACACGTTACTTCAGCACACACACAACTTGCAGAACTGGCAAGCTTTCACGAGCAGAAAATGTTTCTTTGTTTCCTTTTTGTGTGTATGATACCTATCTTTTAGTTTTTATACACATTTTCTGCAACGATTTGGGAATTCTGTGTATTGGATTTAAAAATGGTAAACTATGTTAAATACTGTAGACCTGAAATACTATACACTCCAATACACTCTTATTGGTGGATGAAAGAACAGTTTTGTTTGATTTTCCCTTTTTTGTATCAAAATTATAACATATATTATGACACACACACACACACACACACATTTTCATTTTAGTTATTTTTTATTTGAGTTATTTTATTTTATTTATGAGCTGATAGTATCCATGTCAGCCATGTTATTTTAACTCTTTCAGACAAACTGTAATTACTGTATATTATATTAATATAATAAAAAAAAAAAAAAAAAAAAAATATATATATATATATATATATATATATATTAATAATAATATCTAGAAAGTACCAACACCAGGAAAGCATTGATCCTGCATAAGAAAAAAATAATATTAGATTTGAATACAGTTTTTGACATTATTGTATTTGTGTTGAGACTGAGTGATATGGGAAACACATATAGTCAGAAAATGGAACAAATGAGTTTGTACCCATGTATAGAAGAATTTATACCTCTCAACATCTATACTGCACATACCCTTTTTTCTGTGGTGTGCTTTGTCCCAGTATTCATGAATCAGTGACTGAGCCCATTAGCAGTTGGAGATTCATTGAAATTGTGCCATCTTCTTCAGAAAGTCCTATTAATGATTTATGCGTCTTCTCATAATACGGCTGATCGATTGCTCCTTAGCCAGCTTTAAAGTATCACATCCAGCCATGCTCCCATCTGTGACAGATCAAGCCTGGGGTGAGAGAAGACTCCAGCTGGCCACAGGAAGGAGCTAGAGTGCCACTCGAATTTCTCCTGCCAGTCAACACAGATCATGTACAGTAGTTAAAGGAATGTTCCCATAATGATGATCATCACTGAAAATAATCTTGTTTGTCCCTCAGATTTGAACAGTTACAGTGAGACTATTACAACAAAAGTACACAGAACCAGACCTTAAACATTAAAACGCACACTATTTTGAAAGTAAAACCATAAGAGTAAACATAATACAATTTGGCATGATACTGGTGTGATGTAATTAGTTACAATCTTTATCTGAGTAAAGTATATGCAGTCTGCAGTTTTGTTGTCATGACAACATACCAGAGGCCTACCATTCTGATCTATAAACCCCTGTGAAAAAGAAGCGTTTAATTGTATTAAATGTGCACTTGTAGTGTACTTCAATTAAAAAACCAACAACCCCCCCCCCCAAAAAAAATAAAAAGCAACAACAACTGTACTTGCAGATAATATATGAATAGCCTACTGAACTAAAAGACCACTTAAGTGTACATACAATTTCATGACTATGCATCTTACAGTATTCTTCTTAAAACTGCACTTTGTAATAATGTCAAATTAAAAGTTTTATGTCAAAGTTTATTTTAAATCAGTATATTTTAATAACCATTTGTCCTCCTGAAGTACACTTATTTTGATGTGTTGACTAACATACTTAGCACATGTAAATTTCTTGGTTAGAATTGGTAGTGTGTTATTTGATATTTCACAAAGATAATATATTTTAAATGCACTAATTTCAGATATTTAACTACATAAAATACAAGGTTCAATATAAATAACATTAAAGTATATTTTAGTTTACCAGAAATGCTTCAGTACATTCAGAAGTACACTTTAGCCAGATTTCAAAGACAATAGAAGTAATAATTTTGAAATATATAAAGAAGTCCTAAGAAAAAATACACTCTTAAGTGTAACTAATTACATTGAATATAAATTTAGAAAACATTTTATAATTATAAGTGACAGTTAAGTGCCTGAAAAGTTCAGTTCACACTTAAGTATATTATTTTAAAGTGTATTATTTATGTTATAAGGACTCCTTTTAATAGTATGCTAAATTAAGGGAAGTACTGTTACATAAAGTTACATGAAAAGGCACCTCTAGACCATCAAGTCATTATTATGCAAGAAACTCTGCACCATTTTGATTTTAAATGAATTGCTTTGCATCCTGGCAGTAGTGTTTTGTACATTTAAAATAGCAGTTTTTCATTGCAAAACAATATTTTGCCTCATATTCTTCTAAGATGGACAGAAAGCATCTGAGAGGGAGCGAGAAAGAAAGAGTGGGTGGTAAAAAGCATCTGTCTCCTCTGCCTTCTCCTCCTCACTCATCTCCCATGACAAGGTAGTCTAATTGCCCTGACGGATTCTCCTCCTCATTGGACCTCTTGACCTTGCCAGTGTGTGATAAGAGTAGGTCATTGTGGATTACAAGCAAGTGCTGAAGTCCCATTCAAGTCCCTCCATAGAAAATCATGCCTGTCTTTGCTAGATGTTAAATGGTTCAGCCATTTTCATCATTTAATCACCCTCATGTCGTTCCAAACCTTTTTGACTTTCTGCAGAACACATTGTGTAATTCCCATGCAATTTCACAATGAACAAGAACAGTTCTTCAAAATATTTTCATTTGAGTTCCACAGAAGAAAGACAGTCATACTGGTTTGGACTGATATGAAGGTGAATAAATGATGGCAGTTTGGATGAATTAACTCTTTAACCAGAACAACAACAAAAAAGCCAGATCTACTGGCTTCCGAACGCAAATACGCTTCCTTCTGTTGGGATTTTCTCACCTCTCCTCTGCTGCCATGTTTCATTTGCATTTCTTGCTTCAGCATCCAAGTATATACTATGGAGCCCCTAAAGGGACACTGTGATAGAAATAATTATTTTGACGCTTTCGCGTTCTGGCGCAAAAGTATTGCGTTCCTGCAAGAAAATTAGTGTTCTCTCAAGAACATTTGCATTCACTTGCAAATAATTAACTTTTTTCACTAAACTATTGGGTTGTATCACAGCACCTGTGTTCCCCCGAGAAACTATGCGTTTGCTCACAAAAGCACTAACCTTTGCGTTTGTTCACAAAACATTTGTTCTCTCAAAAAAACATTTGTGTTTCCCTAAGAAACTCTGCATTCGCTCATAAAACTTTTGCATTCTCTCGCAAAACTTTGCCCTGAGAAACTATGCATTCTTGCGAAAACTATTATTTTTTTTTATATTATATTAAATATAATATGAAATATGTTTTAAATGTTATTTTAAATAAATTGTAAAAGTGAGAAAGTGAGACATTTTGTGTCGTCTTGCAAAACATTTGCACTCACTTGTAAAATGTTTGAGTGCCCCAAGGAAAATATGCATTCACTTGCAAAACGTTTAAAAAAAAGATTTAGTTTGTCTGCAAAACATTTGCGTTCTCATGCAAAACGTTTGCGTGCCCCAAAGAAAATTAGCGCCGGGTTGGCAAAACGTTTGCGTTCACCTGAGAAACTGAGAAAAGCAACAAAATCTAGTTTTTCATTCCACCTCATATTATATCCTTTATTATTTCCATCACAAAAGTTTTGTGAGCGAAAACAACGTTTCTCGGGGGAACGCAAATGTAATGCAATTTTTCCTCTCAGCTCAATTTTCTTGCCATCACCACGTCCCTTTTGGGGCTTCGTAATGTACTTCGTCATGTATTGCAAAAATAGAACATGGTTAATTATGGAAAAATGGATCTCCCTCATGTAAAAGCATGGAAGCTGCATTCTGGGAAGGCAGGGCTGGTGGGCGGCACACTCTTGATTTATTTATGTGTAGAGAGCACACTTATACTACAGATGAGTAACTATAGCTTCCTTTCTGATGTCATCAAAACATCAGAATTCTCCATCAGAAACACGGCTCGCTGACCTTTCACCTCACTGAGAGCTTCCACGGAGGGAGTTTATTTAGCAGCCCATGTGACTGACGTGCGTCCAGCTGCATTTGTTGCGCACTGTGAATGTTCATGCCGAGTGCAGCCTTACGGTCGAGGGATATTCTGAAAGACAATGAGATCTCTTGGGGCAATATTGAACATTTTAAAGTCATATCACATCATTTTTATTCATTTTTTTCTTATTCCAAACATAATTTTTTACTGGCATAGTTAGGTTTAAAACAAAAAGAAATAATTTAATTCATTCTTACCATCAAATAATGCTGAATGAACATATCAACGAACGTATGAATCTTTGAAAAATAATTCTGGTTATTCTAGTCAATGTTCATGCATAGTTTGATCAATGGCTGTGCATGAGTTTCGTAACAGCAAACACTTTAGAATTGTTTTTTAGAACTTCTAACAACCTACCTTTTCCATTGGCTCTTTTTTTTTGAAGGCGGGACTTCCTTTACTAGAGCCACCATAATAGACGTTTCAATTTATCCAATTTATTTTAATGCAAGTAGCCTATTTCTGCCATATACACTTTTAAAAATAAAGGTTCTTTATTGGCATCAATGGTTATATGAAGAACCTTGAACATCCATGGAACCTTTCAAATGCAGAAAAGGTTCTTTAGATTTTTTAAATGTTCTTCAAAATGGTTCTTTTAGGAACTGTTCACTGAAAGGTTCTCCGGGGGAACCAAAAATAGTTCTTCTATGGCATCACTGCATAAAGTTCCCCTTTGGAACCTTTATTTTAAAGAGTGTACTGTTTCTGATAATACTTCAGTTACTAGGCCAGTACACTAAACAGGCATCACTAATGTGTAAATGTGTGTGTGCCGGTGTGTATAAAATGTACTTTATTCTTAATTCTTGGACATGCGTGTGGTTAAACACTCACAGCATACACACTCACACATCAGTGGATAATTATGTCTATTTCTGGCAGGTTAACAAGAGCTAACATTCATGAGGAGAGCCAATCTATCTCACGCCATAATCAGGCAGTACTTGTCCCAGGTCTGGCAGGCGCCAAATACAAGGGCCACAGAATATTAACAACATCAAAGTGATCCATAAACAAATTAAAATTCACCCTCTAAAGCCACAAACTGCACTGCTGCATGAATAAATGAATAGAGGACAAGGTCAAAATATGTTACACAGCTATTACTGCAAATTGCTTTTAACATTTTGCCTGGAAATTTACTTTAGTTGATGCAAATTAAATGCAACTGTGATATACAATATATAAATATAACTTATTTCTGTTTTAATATATTTTAAATTGTAATTTATTCCTGTGATGCAATGCTGAATTTTCAGTATCAGTACTCCAGACTTTTCCCTCAATAAAGTCCTAATTTGCTGCTTATTAATAGTTAGTAAGGTAGTTGTCAAGTTTAGGTCTTGGGTAGGATTAGGGATGTAGAATAAGGTCATGCAGAAAAAGGCATTAATATGTGCTTAATTAGAACTAATAAACACCTAATATTCTAGTAATATGCTTGCTAATAAGCAACTAGTTAAGAGACCCTAAAATAAAGTGTTACCAAAATTTTTTATAGTATGCTGATTTGCTGTTCAATAAATATTTATTATTATTATTATTATTATCATCAATGTTAAAACCAAATACAATTACCACTACCATTCAAAACTTTGGGTATGAAGTATGAAATTAATATTTTTATTCAGCAAGGACACATTAAACTAATCAAAAGGGACAGTAAATATGTTTAAAATATTTCCAAAGATGCTGTTCTTATGAACTTTCTATTCATCAAAGAATCCTGAAAAATGTGGATGTAAAAACTATTTTCAACATAGATAATTATAAGAACCATTTTATAATAACTGAGCATCATAATAATTGATAACAAATGAGCAGAAAATCAGCATTTTACAATGATTTCTGAAAGATCATGTGACACTGTAGCCTGGAGTAAAGATGCTGAAAATTCAGCTCTGAATCACAAAAATAAATTGCATTTTAAAAATATTAAGATAGAAAACTGTTCTTTTAAATTAAAGTAGTATTTCACAATAATAATGTTTTTAAAATGAGATCAAATAAATGCAACCCTGGTGGTCTTATTATTGAAAATATTTAAGGTCAGAAGGCCAGACAGCTACAGTATGGATAAAGTTAAATTACACATGCAATGCAAATCATATGCTGTAACTAATCAGTAACCTATTTAAAGTAGGTGCTGAAATTCATTGTGACGTGTGGAGTTTCTATCCAAACACGCAGTGTGAATGACACACTGCTTTCATTACCACTTGATTAGCAAGCTCAGGATTGGGAGGTAGGCATGTTAATTATTCTACTCAGTATAGCTCAACATCATACACCAGGCACCCCAAAGACTGTTAAA
The DNA here is from genome assembly GCF_936440315.1 of Barbus barbus. Lineage (NCBI taxonomy): Eukaryota > Metazoa > Chordata > Actinopteri > Cypriniformes > Cyprinidae > Barbus > Barbus barbus. The sequence continues at coordinate 4,963,513 of NC_136750.1, forward strand.
TGAGCGTCATTTTAGCTTGTTATCACGGAAACCAAGGAGAGACCTGAAGATGTAAGCGTGTGGGAATGCAGCTGTTTGTAAACTATGAAATTGCATCCGAAGTGTCCTTTGTGTCTGATTGAGAGAAATCAGTTATTGACATACATGCTGAGACTGGGGTCGTGTTTGAGGATGTGTGAGCTTTTAATTGTTTCAAAGGCGTCACTATGGTGGTGATGGTGGAGGCGTGACAACTTACACAGTGCTGTGAGGGTTTTGGTGCAGTATAGAGGCTGATGTTGTGGAAGTTGAGGGAGCAATTCAAGTGCTGAAATGAACTTAAATGCAACATACTTAATTAACTTCATCCGTACTTTCAGTCCACTGGGATTTTAATGGTCACTGTATATCTATGGGTCAACATTAAAATATAAGTTATGACTCATTGCTTATATAGTGATCAGGCTTTTATACACACACACACACACACACACACACACACATATATATATATATATAAACAAAAGGCACACAGAAAAAAAAGAGAGTCATTAATACAGTGTAATTCCACTGAGTAATACTGTCTTAATTAACAAAATGTACTTGCTCGAGGTTTAGAGTTAGAGTTTAGTGTTTTAGTGGTTTAGTGTTCGTTGCACATAAGTATTCATAATTGGCCATTATTACTGTAGTAAATATATGTAACTTAGCTATGGCATATTAAAATATTAAAAGTGTAAATAAATAAATAAATAAAATGCAGAAAACATGAAACAAAATCATATCTTTTATGACAAGAAAAAATTAGTTCAGGTTGTTAAAGGAGTCATATGATGTTGCTAAAAAGAACATTATTTTGTGTATTTGGTGTCATGGTTCTTTCACTTCGGTCTAGTTTATTCATGGTTTTGTGACGGAGCCCTGACACTCCCTTCTTATCTTGTTTTCTGGTGAGCGCGCGGCTTCGAGTGTGCTCGAGCTGCGCACTCTCTCGTCTACGTGCTCTGTTTCATGTTGGGGCGTTGTGTTCGGATCCTGGCACTCCTGTCTTGTTCAGACTCAGTTCTGGTTTTGTGTCGGGGTACGGACACTCACGCTCCAGGTTTGTTCTTGCTGTAGGAGTGTGCGGTCTCGAGTTCGCTCAGGCCGTGTGCTCCTCTGTGAGTGTGTGTGTTTTGTTCGGCACGCGGTTCAGTTTCAGTTGTGTTTTTTTTCACTGGCTGCGTGCTTTCATGTTTGTCATGTTTTGTGAACGCGCAGCTTATGAGTCTCCTGTTTTGCACATGGTTAGTGATTTTGTTTTGCTGGCCATGTGCTTGTGTTTTTGTTTTGTGTGAGCACATGGCTTGTCTTGTTTGGTTCTATGTGCTCTCATGTCAATTGTCTTGACCCCACCAACCTTGTTTCCTGATTATTGGTTAATTTGTCCCACCTGTGTTTTCTCGTTACCTCATTTGCTTCTTTTATAATCTCTTTGTGTTTGCCGTCCTGTGCCGGTTCGTCATCGATGTTACCCTGTTTGAAGTCCTGCCTTGCCTTGCCAGTCTGTTTTCCCCTACGGGGTAATTTTTGTTGTTTATTTCATGTTTTGTATTATTAAAGCCCTTTTGCCTCCTGCAATTGAGTCCTCGCTCTATCCCTTCACCCACACCTGACATTTGGTTTAATGCAATGTGTTTATGCGGTTTAAGGTTAAAAAAACACATTATTTTCCACATACTGTACATTATTGTTGCTCTTCTATGCTCCGCCTTTCTGAAACGTGTCGATTTTTACAAAGCTCATCATTCTGAGAAGCGAGGCGTGCTCTGATTGGCCGAATACCTCAAGTGTGAGATGGAAATGTTACGCCGCTTACCGTATTTAGGGGTGGGAATCTTTAGTCACCTTACGGTCCGATCCGATTCTGGGAGTCACGATCCGATTCCAGAATGATTCTTGATCCACCCCCCCCCCCCTTATTAATTAATTGAAAATTTTTAAATCCTTACATTTACATATCCTTACATAAGTAATTAAGTACTTTTTAAAATAATTACAAATTAAAAAAAATATTAAAACAGTTGTATGTTAAAAATTTTAAACTAATATAACTTGAAAACATACACGCGAGTAGTAAATAATAAAGAGGAGCATATAAACATATAACAAACAACAAACAAAGAGTGCTTTCAGTATTTAAGATTATCTGAACGTTTTCCATTCAAGAACTGTGAGTGATTTTATTTCATCTTTACTGTTGTTTTTTACTATGACATCATAGACAGCAGGAGATTAATTAAATGCAAATAAATAAAAGCTATTAAGCAGCATTCACGCACAGATCTCTTTTGAAATATAAGAAGCAATGTGGTTTGTCCTGTGCGTTTAATCCATTAAGACATAAGTGGCTGTGTTTACATTAATTTTGCATCATAAAACCATTTTGAGACGCAAGTACATTAAACCACTTAATGTGACACGGAGTCACGCACAGCTGACGGGCGAGACAGCACACTTCAAGTGTAACATGAAACAAAGCGCGCGTCTCTCTGAACTTTTCCGAACTTTATGAAAGATTATTTTACGAAGGTTTGAGTGCATGTGTGTGAGGAATTGGAAGCAAGCAGAATACGGGTGTTTCTAAAGCAAACTCAGCATCATCGCACATCTGCTTAAAAACTAAGCCCAGAATCGATTCTGAATTTCTCAGAATCGATCCAGAATCATTGGAGAGAGAATCGTGATGCATCGATGGATCTATTTTTTTCTCCCACACCTAAACCGTATTGTGATGCAGTGTCCCAGTGCGACGAGACAAAAACAATAAAACCCATTATAAACGAGACATTTGTTGCATCCAGTGGGGACATAATTACTGGTTATAATGACTTATACTGTCTTTTAACATGTCTGCATTTGTGATTGGAGAAACGACAAACAACAAGCACCACTCTACACTGCTCAAAAATCATTTGAATCGTGAATGGCATATTCTTTAAATAAGAAAACATACTTACAGGCTGTGAGTCAGATGTGCCAGACTGTCCTTGCAAAGTTGGAATTGCCCCAATTTATAGAAACAGTCTTTGTGCAAGCCAGCATTGTAGGTTACTCTTCCAGGTTCAGGAAATAGTCGTCCGTAAAAAATGCGCTGCACACACTTTAATATTTGGGTTGAACTGTTCTGGAACAGTGTGGTAAATACAACTTAACCACTGATTTCTAGTTGAGTCCTCGTTTGGAAGCCCAAACATAATACTTTCGCTTTCACAACGAAACACAGCGTCTCCAGGACATGGTGACAACACTACAGCGAGAATAAAAGTTAGGCCTTCTTTCTTTGCGTAAACATTTGGGCGGTGTTTTGCAAATCTTCCCACACCGTGACGTAGACATGTGGGGGCGTGTTTGAATGAGCCGTTTTAGGAGGGTGTGGTCAAGTCTTAACTTTTATAAATAATATCTCTTTGGTTTTGAGACTTTAATCTTTGCAACTTCAGGGATCTTATCTATGCACAAACAGCTTGTAACACAACACAATATGACCCCTTTAAATAGTATGTGGTGTGACATAATTCATGATATTAATAATTCATTAAATTTAAACCAAAAAACCTTTAACCTGAATTTAAAAACTTTTATTTTTTATTTTGACTACTAATGATGATGATCATAATTGTGTTTAATGATGATGTAAACTAAGATATTGTTTTTAAGATATGAAAAAGAGATTCTATTATATTTAACCTGATGGTCAAAACAAGTCGATTTATCAGTTGTGTTTTAAAGGTGCCATAGAATGAAAAACTGTCTTTACCCAGGCATATTTAAATAATAACAGTTCTGTACATGGAAATGACATACAGTGAGCCTCAAACACCATAGTTTCCTCCTTCATATGTAAATCTCGTGATTAAAAAAGACCACTGAAAAACAGGCGAATCAGAACATAACACCGACTGTGACGCAACAGTCAGGATCACTACGCCCCCAACATTTGCATAAACCCGCCCTTGTTCTAAGCCGGCCGAACCATCAGAAGCTCTGCAGGTATTGTAAATAAACAAGCGCGGACAACAGCGAAAATAACAAAATAAATTTTATGTTCCAGGCCGTGCAGGGGGTGTGAAGTGCAGGGATGGGTTGGTGTCTGTATTCAGAAAGGCACAGAAAGCTAATAACGCGAGCCACTAAAGGGACATGGTTAGCTCCTTGCTAGCGGTAGCCTGTTACAGTACATACGATTTCACTCTCAGTAAGGAGAGATGAGGATGATGGCGAATGACTTACAGATCCTGAGCACCACTGACAAGCATCTGATCTTGTGAAATGTGTGGTAAGTACTGTTGCTCCATAATGTAAACATAGTTTGTGTGATCGCGTCTCTTTAAAGTAAAACTATAACGCGATCGATGGATCGTTCAAAAGCAGTTTCAATGCCTCGCATATTAATAACGGCTCCCTGATGCCCGCGTTTTATATACAGTATAATTACCCGACGATATAACTGCGAGAGAAAGTATTTAAATATATATTTTCCTCCCTGTGCTTCCTTCTTGCTGATGAGCCGTACTGTGAAACAGCCAATCAGAGCAGAGCTCAATATTGAGCAGCACTGTGAAACAGCCAATCAGAGCAGAGCTCATTATTATTCATGACCCTGCCAAATAAGCCAATAACAGACCGTTTCATTCTAGGGAGAAATCCTAGGGTTGTAAATGGACATGTAAAATCGTGTCTGGAGATTTTTTGCCCTTACCTAAGCCACATACCTTCTGTGTAGATATCAGAGAACAATTTAAAATACTGTATCAATGCATTCTATGGCACCTTTAAGTGTTTTATGAACTCCTGGGTGACATAAATTATATTTTTAAAGTAAGGAATAATTGACGACGGGCCGTTGAATTATTAGAAGAATAATGCACAACCGAGGTGGTGATGCGGCCACGACGCAAAGCGGAGTCTGTGCGACTCTCAAAAGTATGTTAACGTGTGTGCACACTGTCTGTGAGGGAGAGAGAGCAGGAGAGATAGAGTATGTGCTTTCAGTACATAATAAAACGTAATTTTGTGGCAAAAACATGGATATGATCTGTCGTTTTTATCCTTTTGTTTACTATATATGTTTGGCCAGTGTCATTGAGGGTTTTGGTTCTTTTGCTGTTTTAGGCTGTAAGGACCTTTGAAATAATGCAAATCATATGGCGAAGTGATATGGACATGTAATGCGGTGCCTGGAACTGCGTTCGCGGGTTTTCCTGAAAATAATTGTATACCTTAGAACAGGGGTGGGCAAACTTTTTGACTCAAGGGCCACATCAAGTTTTCCACATTAAGTGAGGGGCCGCATAATATGTTTATGAGAAATTAATCTTTGATTTTTTATTTTTTTTGATTCTAAATTGACACTCACTTACTACTGTACTATGTATACTTGTACATACATGGCACTTCTATTCTTGTACTGTCTCTACCTATTTTAATGAACACTTTATGACACACAGATAAGTTGCATTGGTGTACAAGTCGATTGATGAATAAGACACATTTTATGTGCGAAACTGAAACGAGCGGCGTGGTTGCTGGAAAATGTACAATATAAACTCACTTGCCTTTTCTCATTCATCACCAATCCTGATGTGCGCGCTTTGCGCTTGACCTTGATTGCTTTATATAAGTCGCCTTGGAAATCATGGCACGTTTCAGATGAAAAAACGCAATTTACAATCCAGAAAAATAGCTATATCCATTTTCATAAAAATGTGTGTGGAAAACAAGAAGAAATCATATCTTTGCAAGATAAAACGACAAATTATTTCCATGTTTTCCTCAAAAAATTACAGCACCCGTGAGCAGAAGGATAACACTGGCATTTGTTTTGATACTGGAAAGTCTTTTAAGCATTTTTAAAACAGTTCCAATACAAGGCATTTTTCTAAACAAATGAACACTTTCACATTTTTAAAACATGTAACTTATTTACAATTGAGCCAGTTTTGTAGTGTATATAGCTATTTTGACTTTTTATTTTGTATTTGCTCTGCGGCTTGAACGCTAGACTAGGCGCCTATCTTTGGCGAAGCTACGTGGAGAGCCGCTTCTGAAACGTGCAGTGGATTGAGGCCACGTCGAGCGGCGGGATGGTGTAAATCAGGGGTTATATACTGCACTACATGCTACAGTGCCATCTATTGGATTTTACTGATATTGCATATTGGAACAACTGCCTCACGGGCTGGATGAAAACGCCTGTAGTTTGCACACCTCTGCAGATTCGTATAATTTTTTTTTAAATCCCTCGCGGGCCGCCACAGGAGTGATAGCGGGCCGTAGTTTGGACCCCCCGGCCTTAGAACACTAGTCAGCCAATCAGATTCAAGCATTCAATGGCCCCGTAGTAGAAGCTTTATTTAATCAACATCTTTATTTTATAGAGTTAAGTACTATAACAAAGTTATAACTATAACTGTTAAGTACTATAATAAAGTGAATTGTGGTAATATCTCAATCAACTGGTTCAAGTCAAGTCAAAAACAATATTTTATTACTGAATCAACCTGACTGCATTAGGTTACACCAATTACAGACCATCTTTAAGGGTTAACAGAGTCCTAAGGTAATAATATAACTGCATATTTTCCCTTTTTACAGTCTGTGGTAGAACATAACAAGTAACTGTGAATGCACAGGTGTAAGAAACGTTCAAAGCAGTCTAAATTTGCTGTGCTCCATCATATTTCCAGGGTGAGAGGAATGAAGCTGAACTGAGAGGTAATGCAGGTCTGTTCCTCTGAGTCACAAAATCTCCAGTGAAAGCGTCTGCGATGAGCCTCAGCTAACGAGAGCTCTGGTGATGCTGGCAGCTTGCAGCAGGTGTGGAAGAGAGGATTTGGAAACAACGTTTACTGGTACCCATCAGTGTGATTGGAAAAACGTGCACCTTCGTATGGCTGTGCTCATGGTCCAAGAGAAGGATGAATGTTTCACTTACGTGATGTTCTCACCTGAGCCTATAGTGACAGAAAGAGCAATACAGTTTGTGTCAGTGTGTGTGTCACATATACAGAGTGAAGTACATGTATGTGTTTGAGTGTTTTACTTTCAGATCACCCACAGACATTCATGAACTGCACATATTGTGAGAGTCTTCTCAAAACTTTTTGAGAACTTTTTTTAGCGTTTCTATCTTCAGTAGTTGTATTACTCTGCCATGTCCATGATCCACTGTTTTAGCTGAAGTAGGTAAATCAAGCCCCAATTTTTACACAGACATTTGTCTGTAAATTAACTGACACTACCAGATGACTCTTTACAAAAAAAAAAAACAAAAAAAAAAACATTCAAACAGAAAACAACAACACATGCCATTTTAGTTTGCTTTTTAGTATCTGAACTCCTTTATCATGATTCACAATGCTGTACCGGGTGAGCTACCGAGTAACTTTACTGTCAGAAAAGCCATAAATATGGAGCTGGTTATATGTTGAAATCTATTCAGCAATCTAATCACGAACTAAGTGTTTTGAGGCCAAAACATATCCAAATATTTTACAAGGAACTGCAAGAAAATAAGTCTTACTGTTTTACTGCCACGTTTCAGCTGGAAACTGCAGTGAATTAAATGTATAGTTACCGTTTTGTTAAAATGTAGAGCCATTTTTTTTTTCCAAATCCAACAACAATGAAAACATGTATTATATAACTGTGCTATCTTTAAATAATCCAGTTATCAGTTAATTCAACACTTTTCTAATGATAGTCACTCAACTGATATTGTCCCGTTTTAAATTGATGGACACAACTTCAAAATTGCAACTACTTACACCCATCAAAACACAACACAAGCTACAAAAGAAAAAAAAGTTCAGTACCAATATCTCCAAATCAATTTCAGTGCAGAAAAAGGCCTTGGATAATAAATATTAAATATGTTGTCTAATTTATACAGTCCTAAAATGAGAACCTGTTTAAGTTGCTTATATGGGTGATGAACATACTTAAGTCATTTACCTTACCATATATGAGAAATACGTTACTCGGATATTATTGTTAAGTCCATCACATTAATGCATTTTTAGTAATTACATTGTAATTAAAAATATGTGATTACAAATGAATTTCTGTGCTCTGTAGGACAGTAAAAGTTTTATGTTTAATTATACGTAAAACTAACATTATATTGACTTCTAAAGTCACTCTATCTATTTAATGCTTTACTCGTCTGTCACAGCAATGTACTGTATTATCTTTGATTTGTCTTCATTTAGGGGCTTTTCTCAACAAATTTAGATAAATGTGATTGGTTCCAATGAATTATTCAGCATATCATGTCATTAATTTGAATACAATTTTGAATTCATTGACAGCCCCAGACAAGTTTATTGCTTAAAATGATGTGTTAACTCAGCTTTACCTCATGTTTTGAATGTGGCGTTGTATAAAAACACATTAGCGTTGTTCGATTATCATACTGACGGACAATAATCATTCCTCAAAATTACCCCCACAAATCTTACTGACATAAACACAGCCTACTTTCCATTACTTTTGTTAAATATATGTTTTCTATCATATCTGATGAGAAAAGATACATCTTGACACGGTATGTCAACAGTATCTAGAACAAAAACATTTATGAGTAATTAAATGTTATTATAGTTTAGTCAAACTTTATGAGCTTTAACTATCTTTTTGATAGTTGTGTGGTGTCTTTATGATCTAATGCAAATCATCTGATTGAGCTGAATCTCATTTGAAATTACAGTACATAAACCACCACCAACAACAACAAAAAAATCTATAGAGAGAAGCAGTAGTGCACGATCTTATTATATCAGCTGTGCATGGCCAACCCAATCTGAGCTCTCATGTACACAGACTAACAAATATCAAACACGACGAACCGAAGAGCTCATTTTCTTTCATTTCAATAAGGAAAGCGTATGCCAGGTAAGTATGACCTTAACTGATGTGGATAAAAATATGCCAAAAAGCATCTAAATATCCAAAACCATGGAGATCTGTCATTTGCATTTGCGTGTATTGTACCACTGCCAGAAAGCCCTTTCTGTTGGGGTTTTGGTGTCTGAGTAGCACGTTTGGAGGATACGTTGTCAAAAAACTGTAATTCATAACTATGGCACTTATCGCCTGTCAGTGGAACCTACAAAAATGAAATGTGGACTTGGAACGACGGGATTAATTTCACATTTGTCATTAATTTTCTCTAACAAATTCAATTAAGGCCAGCCTTCATTTTCCGCTGATGGACCTGTCTTTGGTTTTTAACGAATGAGACCTGATAGCTGCCAGCTTCGAGCCATGTTATGTCAAGCTCGAGCAGAGAGATGGCTTTGAATGCTCAACTAATTTAAGGCAAAGGTTCAAACACTTTTGAAATGTAATGACTCTTACCAGTATTTTACATCTAGAGTCATTAAAAGTTCAGAGCTCAGTAGAGCTTTTAACATGTCTGATACACTGATTCAGCTTTCCTCTTAAAGTGAAGAGTTCCTGGCTACATGCGGGACATCAGACAAACGTCCACATATAATAAATTAACGTCTATGAAATTTAATCCCTTGAACATAAAATGAATAAAGAAGAGAGGCTGAGAACGAACAAAACAGACTCTTAACGCTTTGAGACCCACGGAGGCCATTACACTCTTAAAAATAAAGGTTCTTCAGCATATTTTGTTAAATGAAGAACCATTAATATCCATTCCACAAAAGATTCTTCATGCACTCTTAAAATTAAAGGTTCCCAAAAGCATATTTTCACAGTGATGCCATAGTAGAACCATTTTTGGTTCCCCAAAGAATCTTTCACGCAATAGTTCTTCAAAGAACCATTTTTTTTAGAACATTTCAATGATCTGAAGAAACTTTCCCACCATAAAAAAACTAAAATGTTCTTTATAGTAAAAAAAAAAAAATTTGTTTTTTTTTTCATACTAAGAAAACATGGTATTTTGTGGAACCAAATATGGTACTTCTCCACAACAACACCCCCCCCACACACACACCTGGAACCTTTATTTTGTAAAGGGTAAGAGTGTAATAAAAAAAAGTTATTTTAGATTTTTTTAATTTTTTTCTTTATTTTCATTAAGAAAATATTATTTCAAGAACTGTTCACTGAAAAGTTCTTTGGCGAACCAAAAATGGTTCTTCTCTGCTATCGCTACAAACCCACCCTCCTTTTGGAACATTTATTTTCACGAGGTATTCAGGGGCCACTGCTCCTACAGAGCTGCTTATCTGTCCTGACAGAAGCAATTTCCAGCTGCGCTATCCTAAACAGAAAGGTGCTTCGAACAAGCAGAAGATGGGTAGGTCTCCACAGCACAGATAATGCGAGACAGATATGCTGACCCCCAGTGCACAGACCTAAATCGCTCTTCAGAGATAATGTTTGAGATAATGCTTGTTAAAAACTAGACTCCCCTCAGAAGTTGATTTTCTACTGGGAATCTTGCTTTGATGGATCTGAGAGGTGATGTATTGAGAAGGGCGAATAATGAACCGAAAGCATTCGCAGTTTAAAAGTGCTATTTTGATGTGCCTCGCCATCTCTGAGATATTCATAGCGGATTGCCTGTCCAGACCAAGGGAATGTTTGGAAACATCTCAAACAATAACTGTCATATTAAAAAAACACCTGAGGGACTGGCAAACAATAAGACTTCATGCAGGTGCGGCGGATAGACACACTGTTTATGGACTGTCTAACAATAATGAGGCAGTAAGAGGAAGGAGTATGAATGTGTCAACCCAGCTTCACTTCATTGCTGGTCGACAATTTTAGAAGCTGCTCGGCTTGTCAAAATAAAGAAACATATCAAAATACCTACGTCTTGAAAGGTTGGAAAGTTGAATGGGATTCTGCAGCATTAAAGCACTCTTCTTGAGCCCCACTTTTCGAATGATGTGACATTTGCTGAGTCTTGGAAACTTGGAAACACAAAGGTTCTATTAAACACAGCACACAGTGGAATCTAGACAGTCACGGATTCTGTAATTAGCAGTAATTGTTGCCTTTTTCCTCACCGCCTTAGAGTACTCTCTAAATTAGTCTCAAATTGTAAAATATTCTCACATCTTTTCCAGAAAACTTTTTTAACCTTACAGCGGTGGTATCATGATACAATTATAATACCATGCACAAAAAGTCAAATTTAAACATATGGTTTAAATGAAATTTAAATACGCTTAACTCTGAATATAAAATGTGTTTTATTAATGCCAAAGAGAATACTTGCTTTACCATTTACCAAGCTGATGTGTTAATTTTGTTTTCAATTTTCAATTAATTAAAATAAATACTTAATTCAAAATGTGCTCACTATTTAATTTGTGATAAAAGTGCTCTGATGTTATTTATCAAGGTTTATGCTTAAGTTCTTATCATTGAAAGTAATTTTAATTTTCAATTAATATTTGAATTTAGCGATGGTAGTCATTCACAGATGCAAGATGGTGGCAGTTAACCATATTGTTGTATTCATATGAAAATGATATGATAGACATGAATGTATCAAGCTATTTAACAGTCATTATACAAACACACCTGACCACTTTTTACTTTTTTATGTGTCTAGACTCAGGTTTGATTTGGTATGTATCAGTGTTCTTTACAAACATTTTTGAAAAAAAGAACACTATGAATAATAATGAGATCAGCAAAATATATGTTTCATTTTCTTTGTTCTGTGTCTCTTTTTTTTTAATACTTGCATCATTATTAAAATGAGAACTGTTTTCCAGCAGTTTGGTTTAGTGATTCATGTCAGTAGACACAAAGAATATCCAGAATGAAGGTGACACAAAATGTTTTTAAAGTGGCACTTAATGAAAAAAATCCATGCATTTACTTAGAGGAAGCAGATGTAGGATGCAGAATGCAAATGTGGCTGAATATGCGTTGTGTTACTCTTCCCTATATTTATGTGAAACTGTAGCATCTTCTGGAAGTAATGGTAAAAGAAAGGATATTGCATGATTTGTACACATTTTTTCTAATATGGCATGATTTATCAGAACATGCTTCAAAATAAAACCAATACTTTGGTCTGATGAGAAAGCTAATTTGGTCTGCTATGGCAGAAACTGGTAAGATGAGATCTATGCAATCAATGAGCCACTAACAAGGAGTACTGTTAAAATGCACTGACGGCAATTTGAAAAAATAAATAATTTCAGAAATAGGTAACTGTGAAATAATCAATTTCTTTTATGAACACATGCGCGACTTAAAATGAAATGGATATATCCACACATTATATGGATAGAAGGGAGAGATGTGTTGTTGGAATGAATCAGCGATGTTGATTTAAATGTTGAGATACTGGATATTTGACTTTCATGAGCTGTAAGCTCTAATCAAAATTAATTAAAACCAAAACATTCTAATTTTTTGAGATGTACCTATGTATGTATGTATGTATGTATATATATATATATATATATATATATATATATATATAAAACCTCATTAAGACGTTGCTTCTGTCCAAAATACCATTGCATAATCCATAGTAACAATTCCTTCAATGAGAAAGTCCATCTTCTGTTGTCCTCTCACATCAAAATCCACAGACAGAACCATTTTGGACTGTTTTCACTTGAATTGTTTTTCATACTATGCCTTTTTTCACTTGAGAAAGCTATTATGGATAGCAAACTCATATTTGAGCTAGAGTCTTGTGGATTACGTGTGGATTATTGTGATGTTTTTATCAGCATTCTGACGGCACCCATTCACTTCAGAAGATCCAGCAAATGATGTAATGCTAAATTTCTCCAAATCTCCATAAGTTTGTACATTATAACATAATGGAACATGATAATCCCATCTCTTCAAACCCCACAAAATGATGACTGTTATAGCTGTGGTACGCTAATCAGCAAACCTTGATGTGTGTTTCATAAAACTACAGAATTTACTGTTTTATGCATCCATTGACCATAAAAACAAAGGCTTGTATCTCAAAAGGGAAACTTCTTGGGAGGAAAAAACAAGCCTGTGGACAAGGTAGCGGTCACAAACAAATAACTGAGAATAGAATAAAGAGTAGCACTCAGTGGAAGGCTAACTGCTCTGACCTGCTTTTCTTTAATGTGTGTGAGAGATGAAAGGACCAATCACTGTTTAATTCCCCAGTTTAATTACAGCACACAAAACGCTGGCTGCAGAGCGCTCTAGAGGACCAGATACTTATTGTTTCCAGTGTTGTGCCATTCCATCACAGTGCCTTGAAATTTCTCTGTGTGGCTCTATTTTGAAATCCAGACAGCAAGATTATCAGATGTTGTAATCTAGTGGAAGTCAGTGGTGTGACAGGTTTCTTTGGCGAGAGGAGGAATTTAATAAAAGGCTTGTCTTCATTTCCATTTTTATAACAAGTTGTCAGCTTTGCCTCATATAATGAGGGTTTTACTTTACACAAAATAAGAGCCAGATTAAAGCATCACAGGATGGCCACATAAACCCGAGATCACAAAGACATTCAATCACTCCTCACAAATCTGCTCTCATCCCAATACTTTCATCTGAGCACCGTCTGTGTACATTACAGTTTTATAGCTCCTCTTTTTTAATTTTTTCTCTCTCTCTCTTGCCGTTTTCTCTCCAGCAGGATTTTAAATCATGACATATGTCTAAAAATAGGACATGGGACCTGTCGCTCTGCATCATTCAGATTCAATACACTGTGCTGATAAGTCATGGTCATCACTTATTTCCTCTCAGTTCTGGAAAAAAGCATTATGATTTATTACTTTTTTAGATGAACAGAACAGTGTTGTAGCAATTGTTAAGAAAAACTGTAGCATCTTCTGGATGTAATGGTAAAAGAAAGGATATTGCATGATTTGTACACATTTTTTCTAATATGGCATGATTTATCAGAACATGCTTCAAAATAAAACCAATACTTTGGTCTGATGAGAAAGCTAATTTGGTCTGCTATGGCAGAAACTGGTAAAATGAGATTTAAAAGACATGCTGTAGCCCAAGGTCTGGATTCAATCTAGATCACTGTGGACTACATACAAATTAAGTTTGTCAAATTTGAAAGGAGTAAAAAAAAAAAAAAAAAAAAAAAAAAAATGCTAATATGTAATTGAAATACATTTATTTAATGCAAGAATAAATAGATTTACATATTTATGTACTTAATAAAAATACCTGCAATTGTACTTTTGGTATACTTAAAGTAAATTAAATATATATGGAAGCATTTGATTGTGCAAAAGTGGAACTATTACAAGTATTCTTTAGGTACACTTACATATATTGCATTTAAAGTCCGATATTATTCAAAGATCATACAATCCTCATCAATAGTGACATTAAAACACATTTTAGGCTTAATAATAAGAAATGTGCATTGCACATGTAGCAACATGTAAGTAAATATGTTAATAGATTTGAACTTACCTTGAAATCAATGTATTTTAAATATATTACTTTTTTACTTGGGGATGTTGTGGGGAAAAACGAATAAAACTAGACACCAGAGGCCATAAATGCTTTGCTATCTGTCATGGAAACATTGTGAAAGTCTTCAGTACTCAACAGACTGTCAGTCTTAATAATTACTCTGAGCCTTTACATTCCTCTTGGGTTCTTGTTGCACAAAACTTCACTTGTGACAATTTTACGCAGTAGCCTCATGGGGTGAAGCTCAGACTTTGAGCAAATGGGGATTTCAAATTACAAACACCCAGATAACAAATGCCAATTGATAGAGAATAGTGATTAATTTTTGGAAAATTATGAGGAAATGAATTTATAAATCTCTTATAATCTTCTATGGGATTCCGCCATTATATATTCATGCAGCACCCCTGGTGACACAACCAAATGAGCTGCATTTAAGCGGATGAGCTTGTCCTCCTTCTCTAAACTTAAAATATAATTTAATTTATACATCCGATTAACTCTCAACTCTGTATTTTTGTTTGCACTTTATGATTGGTGCTCTAGTGAAGTCATTGATGTGTGCGCATCCATGCATACTGCTGTTTCAGAGCCATAATATATATATTTTTAGTGGATTAGGATTCTATAAACAGAACCAAATGCAGTCAACAAGGATGAGAATCATCCAGCATGAGATTAAAAACAGTAAACCATTTTTCTTTTTAGATAAAGCCTGTTTTTGTCTTCATCTTTAAGATTTGTGGAATCATTTTAGTTACAGTACCATGCTCGATGCCCTTGAACATTGTTGGCTGAATTGTGAGTGGAAATCTGGGCTACTAAAAGCTCGCTTTCTCTTTTATCTCACTAACAGACATTACTGAATTACATACGGGTAGAGAACCAACCCTTGAGAGAACAAATAATAATCTGTGCGGTGGGAAACTTTTTCCTATTTTCCTCAAAGTGAGTCACAAGAAAAACAAAAAATCGTCTACCCAAAGGTCAGAAACTTGACCTCAATGGAAGCAGGTCAGAAACAGTCAAGCTGGCGCCGCAGAGATAGCAAAATGGAATATAACAAAAAATAGTATCCATGAAAAATGGCTGACTGGGGAAAAAACAACCCTTCAAGACAACACAGCCCATCTGAAGAGTAAAACAATATCAAAGCAATTCCATTTCTGAAATTAAACTGCCTGCCTGAATCATTTTCATGAGAAAGATACAATCTTGAGAGCATGCACCCTGAGAAAAGGTTAATGATAAGACTTGGCACTCAAACTCCATTCATCCCTCTATAAAAATGCACTGGTTTGTGACAGTTATTATCTTTTGTTTCAGTGTGAAATCTTTCAGTTTGGCTCCACCCATTTCCATGGCTACAGCTCTCTGTACAGGTTGCTAAATCCGGGCTGAAGTATTCATCTGGGGTTTAAACTCAGAAGACAATGAGCCTGACCTATATCACAACTTTCCCATGGCACTTCTCGTAAAGAGTAGGGGTGTAACCCCGGTGTCCTGGCCAAATTCCCTCCACTGGCCCTTATCAATCATGGCCTCCTAGTAATCCCCATCCATTTGATTGGCTCTATCACACTCTCCTCTCCACTTGTAGCTGGTGTGTGGTGAGCGCACTGGCGCCGTTGTCCTGTGGCTGCCGTCGCATCATCCAAGTGGATGCTGCACACTGGTGGTGGTTGAGGAGAGACCCCCACATGATTGTAAAGCGCTTTGGGTGTACGGCAATACACAAATGCGCTATATAAATGCATCATTCATTCATTCATTCAACTTTAATTTTTAAATAGATACAGTGGAGTGAGACAATGTGACCTCAGGACTTTCTCAACGCAAGTACAGCATTAATTAATCACATAACCAAAAGCAAGACTTTGTTCTAATCATAGTGCTGAGCTGTGAACTTGCATTAAAGATCAAGGAGTCACTGTCTTCTTGATTTTGTGATATTGCACATCCTTCTGCCTCATTAGCATTATATAGCATTACAGTAATTAATTAGTAATTCTATATCAAAGTTATAATAGTTTTCATAGTTATTTAATAGATTTTAGTGAGTTTAATCTCAGTAATTATTGATTACCTAATGAATCCTAAATACACTGTTATTCATTGCTACTTAATTAGACCATTATTCTAAAGTGTAACCATATAATTTTAAGATTTAACACACAGCAATATTGCATGCTATCATTGTTGAGATTTATAGTCCTAACAGTGTACTACCGGCCTGCCAGCCATTTGCATTATTGTTTCTCTCCGCTTGAATTATGATGCATGCTTCTATTTGTATCCTGTTATGACTCAGCATCAATAAAATCATTCTAAAAAGAAAAAGAATCAAGTGGTGTTGCATTATGCATTATATTCTGGAACAGTTCAAATGTTAGTGCTATCACCCTTTCCTTCCAGCTGCACAGCCTTATGGCCACATGTGTGCTGTTGAACTTTGACTTAGGCAGAGTGCAGACTAACGCCCGTTTCACACCGCAAGCGTGAGCGGCGCGTATTTTTTACGGCACCCATGTTAACAAATGAGTGTATTCACACCGGGAGCAGGAGCAGCGTGTGAGCGTCAAGCAGGAGCGTCGCATGAGCAGCGCTGCAGCGATCGTTTCGGCGCCCATTCTACAGCACACTTTTGATGGACAAAATAAATATGATTTCACAAAAACTGCTATAAACGCACAGAACAAGCATACAATGCACAGAATACACATGTCTAGTGTGTTTAACAAGAATTGTTGTCAAAAGAAAATAAAAAATCCAAAATATGTAGGCTACAGAAGATATCAACCTGTTTTTAATTATTCAGTTTGGGTGCAAGTATGGTGTACTGAAAAAAAAAAAAGCCAGAAAATATGACAAACTTCTATAGCTGATTCACAGCAGAATTTAATGGGTTTTTTTTGCATCGAGAAAAAGCTGCTTTGACACAGTTTTAGATTACATAAAGCACTATAATAATAATAATAATAATAAAATAAAAAATTGAATTAATAGAAAATAAACATATAGGCTCTAGCGCTACCCAATCGAAAAACACAAAGTGCTTTATGATCCCACAAAGACTTATCTTCGAAGGAAAAGGCCTGGGTTGAAGTTGCTTCTGCAGTTTCTTCAGATGGTAAGTTATCAATTTCATATTTAACTGTAATCAGTTCCATAGAGAAAAGTGGACTAGGCTGCAAAAAAAAAAAAAAATCAAAACATAATTTGCTGTATTTTAAAAATATGTATAACAATGTATTGATTATTTTATGTAGCTCAGTCACTTAGCACAGTGGTCACCTGTCTTTTTTCATACAAAACATCATAAACGGTGGATGTCCTTCCTCTCAACGCCGTGGTGTAATAATAAATGGACAAATTTGACTGAAGTCTAAAAATGTTCTTCATATGTCTATATCAAGATGAACTGTAGTATACATTAAACAAACAGGTTTATATTTATGAAATTATAAGATTTATATAAAATATAAATGTTTCATAAATGTTTAATTTGCATGTAATATTCTGCATTTATACACACCTTTCCTGGTCAATCCTTTTGTATATTATAAATGAAACATGAACAATCGATTTCTAAGAAGAATTTATTTACATAAAGAACACTGTACACTGTTTTAATTAACTTTTATATACACTTATATACACTAATCTGTAAAGCACTTTATATGTTCTTATCGCTGCGGCCGTCACACTCTACAAACGCTTCCGGTGTGAATACTCTGGCAAGTTTACAGCTGCAGCAATGCTGCAGTTACGCTGACACGCTGCTCACGCTTGCGGTGTGAAACGGGCGTGAGAAACGGATTTGACTTTTTCCAAGAAACAGCATGAAGTTCCTCTACTGGAGAAAGGCATTAGGAAAACCAATCACTTTATAAATGAGAGCCGTGGGAGGCTAATAATATCTCCTTCAGTGTCACTGTCTCAGAAAGTCGACCAACCCAGGTACCCCAGAAACTTCTGCCACCAACAAGCACCTCACGGCAGGGGACTGGACTTGTTTTAAGAGTAATGTACTTGACAATGTTTCATAAAGTTCTGGAGGTCTCGGATATGTAGGATAAGGGAAAACCTCAAGGGCATAAAGGCATGAAAGTCAACAATCCTGTGAACATATTTCAGAGTGTTGACTATTTTGTTAATTGAAACGTTTGGTTGCACTTTATTTTAAGGTGTCCTTGTTACATTTTAATTACATTGCATACATACTTCTAAGTACTGAGTAATTAACAGCATGCTCTTACTGTAGGTTTAGATTTAAAAGGATGATTTTGGGTATACTTTATTTTACAGTCTTTACTGTAACTTTACTGTTACTACTGTACTTTAAAGCACTGGGTAATATAAGGTAAGATTAGGGGTAACACTTTAGATTAGGGAGCACTATTCACTATTAACTAGTTGCTTATTAGCATGCATATTACTAGCATATTGGTTGTTTATTAGTAAAGCACATATAATAATGCCTTATTGTGCATGACTATATTCTAGAGCCCTAGACCACACTTAAACATAACTACTACAGCAACCAGCTTACTTACTAGCAATAAGCAGCTAAGAATTTATTTATTTTTTTCTCAGGGAAAACTCTTAGATAATAATGAATATGTGTTCCATAATCTAAAGTGTTACTAATGTTAGGTTTAGGCATAGGTTCTAGTTATTACCCAGCTATTGTAATTATTATAATATAAGTATATAATATGAACATGTGGAACAGGACTTTAAAATAAATATCACTGGGTTTGGTTTAGGGTTAGTTGCATATAAGTATGCATAATTTACTGTTATTACCATAGCAAGTATGTAACAAGGACACTAAAATGAAGTGTTTACAGATGTTTAATTTGCCCACAAATCTCATTCTCACTTGTGTTCAGTTAATAATTGCTGCCTTTGGATGGATCACAACAGGTTTGAGATCACCGAGACCTTTGGTTTTTGGCTCTTGAGCTATTGAGAAGATTATTGTAAATAATGACTTAAATATTGTTCTGTTCATTGCACAAAACTAACACATGACTTTAAAAGACTTGGAATAAAGCACACTAGTCATATGGACTTGCATGATAGTTTGCCCTGGTTTTGAAGCCTAAAACTGTGAAAAGCGGTAGCCTGCAATTTGTTATTTTAAATTGTTATTTTAACCCATATAATGTAGCTTTGGTGGTACAAAATAATGTATTTTGGTTATTCAGTGATATTACTGGATATTTTTGACTTGAATAAAATCTGTTTATTTTGATGTTATAATATTTATGTTACAGTTTATTTTAGCATACCATCTGCTTTCATTATTTTCATATGTAAAACAGAAGCTTAGTCATTTTTCTTGTGTGTTTAATGGAAGGCATGAAATAGTTCAGGGTCAGAGCGACATGAGTAAATTATGGTGATATTTTTTTTTAAACTACTTTATATTCTCTCACACAAGATTTCTTATTGATGTGAATCATGGCTTGAAAAAAATCCCATGAGTCTCTGCAGGCTTGATTGATCACTCAGTCTTCTTTTTTTCTGGTGTGCAGTCTTGAAGTGTCCTTTGTGATGAACAAAGCAAGTGGAGGAGTGTATATGCCTGAGAAAATGCCATGACAAATCCTCAACATTGCTCTATCCATTCCCTTCAACATATCAGCCTTCCAGCACGTGTGCGTTCTGACACAATTAGAAGTCAATGTGAGATATGCGTCTCATTTATCCCTATTAGACGGTAATGAAATATATCCGTGATCCGCCATAAGATGGAGGAGGGGGTTTAGACCATTCTATTAATTTTGTGAAGACTTTATGCGTGCATGCCACTTATCCTGATCCGTGACAGCACGTTAGTCAAGACTATCACTGAAGGCGTCTCTCAAACTGTGTAATTCCGTCCCTGAAATGTCAACTTGTGCATGGATACAAAGTCATTGTGAAAAATTGAAGGGAAGAGGAGGGTTGAGGCAGAATGTTTCTTTTCACAGGCTTTGAATTAAAGCATGTCTTTTTCTCGGTGAGTGATATATGTCACCGTACACGGCAGCGTGTTCAGACAAAACAGGAGCGACGTTATGCGACTCATGCACTTAATGCGTTCAGGATAAATTGAAGACTGGATAACAACAAAACCCTATTATAGATTCCTGTTCTATGCTTCATTAACATCAGGATGGAAAGGCCATTTGTGGTTTTCATGTCTTGTAGAAGCATAGTGAAGCTTTTTCTTCAGGTCATACAGGGCTTACCATCTCTTCTACAGCTAATCTGAAAGTGATGCCCTGAACAATTACTTGACATGCAAATTGTTTGAGTTTGAGCATGCAGCAATTTGAGTCCCTGGTCCAAGAACGTCTTATTTGCGGTACTTTGAGTAATTTGTGAATAACTGGAATTTTTAGGAAATAATTCCCACCTTGTCCAAGGTTATTCACTTATCAGAATATCGTCCTTTGACCTCGTATTATAATGTGGCAATTGAAGTTTTAATTAAGCAAACTTTTACTTTTAAAGTGCATTTTAAATCATGTTTTAATATTTTCTCATGCTTTAAAGTATTTTGATGTTTTGACTTGCATAGTAAATCACATGTAAAGTCCTTGTCAGTTTTGGGGAGTAACTAGTTACATGTAATGGAATTACGTAATTTAATTACAAAATAAATGTAACTGTTACAGTTACTGAGAAAAATTGTGTAATTAAACTACAACTACTTATGAAAATGTTAACGTTTACAAAGGGGGTTACATCTCAATGTTTTAATATACAGGTGCATCTCAGAAAATTAGAATATGGTGAAAAAGTTCATTTTTTCTTGTAACTTATTTCAAAAAGTGAAACTTTCATATATTCTAGATTCATTACATGTGAAGTAAAACACTTTTTTTTAAAGTTTTTTTTTTAAATTTTGATGATTAGAGCTTACAGTTCATGAAAGTCAAAAATCAGTGAGTTTCAATAAATGACCATCCCTACAGCATAAATTCCGTGAATCTCTTGTTCTTTGAGACCACAATAATGGGGAAGACTGCTGACTTGGCAATGGTCCAGAAGACAGTCATTGACGCCCTCCATAAAGAGGGCAAGTCACAGAAGGTCATTACTGAAAGGGGTGGCTGTTCAAGGAGTGCTGTATCAAAGCATATTAAATGCAAAGTTGACTGGAAGGAAGAATTTTGGTAGGAAAATGTGCACAAGCAACAGGGATGACCGCAAGCTTGAGAATACTGTCAAGCAAAGCCGATTCAGACACTTGGGAGATCTTCACAACGAGTGGACTGAAGCTGTAGTCAAGTGCATCAAGAGTCACCATCAGACATCTTCAGGAAAAGGGCTACCAAGCCAATTCTGAAACAGAAACATCGTCAGAAGCATCTTACCTGGGCATACGGATAAAAAGAACTGGACTGCTGCTCAGTGGTCCAAACTCCTTTTTTCAGATAAAAGTAAATTTTGATTTTTATTTGGAAATCAAGGTCTGGAGTCTGGAGGAAGACTGGAGAGGCACATAATCCAAGCTGCTTGAAGTCCAGTGTGAAGTTTCCACAGTCAGTGATGATTTGGGGTGCCGTGACGTCTGCTGGTGTTGGTCCACTGTGTTTTATCAAGTCCAAAGTCAATGCATCCGTCTACCAGGAGATTTTGGAGCACTTTATGCTTCCATCTGCTGACAAGCTTTACGGAGAAGCTGATTTATTTTTCCAGCAGGACTTTAGCACCTGCCCACAGTGCCAAAACCACTTCCAAGTGCTTTGCTGACCATGATATTACTGTGCTTGATTGGCCAGCCAACATGCCTGACCTGAACCTCATATGGAATCTATGGGATATTTTCAAGAGAAAGATGAGAAACAGTCGATCCAACAATCCAGACGAGCTGAAGACTCAACAGTGCCTCAGCAGAGCCACAGGCTGATCGCTTCCATGCCAGTCCTCACAGTCCTGACAAAGTATTGAGTGCATAAATAAACATACTTTAAAGAACTTGAACTTTTCTGTTTTGCAAATCCTTTTTTTGATTGATCTTAGGAAATATTATAATATTTTGAGATACTGATTTTTGACTTTCATGAGCTGTTAGCTCTAATCATCAAAACAAAAACAAAACAACTTTTGAAGTGTTTTACTTTACATGTAATGAATCTAAAATATATGAAAGTTTCACTTTTTAAATAAGTTACAAGAAAAAATGAACTTTTTCACCATATTCTAATTTTCTGAGATGCACCTGTACTCACATAGATTTATTTGATTTTTGCATTGACTGCTTTAAAATATGAAACACCAATGTTTCAGAAGTTCAGGACACAGAATTGGACACATGCTTAACGGTTTTATTTGCTATTTGAGTTTATGTATATGCTTTATGACTTTTTATATTAACTGTTTTTCCCCAAGGCATTGTTGGATGCTATGAAATGATTATGATTTCAAAAACAGTATCATATATATTAAATGGTTTCTTGTTATGATTTTAAATCTGTATTTAATAACAATGATCCCAAAGTAAAAAAAAAAAAAAAAAAAAAAGTGGTGCTAAAGTCATTCAAATGAAGAAGGCTTTTGAAAGTCTGACAGTAATCATTGTTGAGTAGTACTGCCTGCTTTAAATGTTTCAAAATGTTTAACAGTTGAAAACATTCATTAGAAATGTAGAAAGGTAATCAAATAGTAATCAGTAACATTGATAAAGCAATTGAAATAGTAACACGAGTAACACGCTCCCATAGTGAAGTAGGAAGGGGATCTTAATCTACAAGTTTCCACCCACGGCATCATTTTGGTTTTGCTATTTCTTTCCCAGATGTTCACCTTCAGAGACATGACTGTGTTTTTATGACTTATGTGTGTTTTTAAGATAAACTTGTGTGTATTTGACAGTTTAAGCGCAATAAGACATGAAACATAACTTAGTTTAGTGCTCACATGCCATGTGACAGCCGCAATCTGTGTGTGTGCTTCAGGTGTGTTCGCTCACAAAAACGTATATCAGAATTTTAGACTAATATGACATTAAAACATGATTTAATCAAACAGCTGTTTTTTAGCAGAGTATCTGAGGTAGGAGCTGTAAAGGCACAACCCTATTTTTCAAATGGGGGCAGGGAGCAGCAGCTCATTTACATTTAAAGAGACATGCACAAAAACAGCATGTTTCTGCTTTCTCTCAAAATAGACATTTTCAAAATGATATAATAAATTATCTTTGGTATTTTGGGCTGAAACTTCACAGACACATTGTGGGGACACCTGAGACTTATGTTACATCTTGTAAAAAGGGGCATAATAGGCACCCTTTAACCAAATTTCAAAGACAATAGAATAATGAAAATACATATAAAGATGTACCCAAGTCCTACTGGAGTCAAAAAAAAAGTTTCAACTAATTCCATTTAATATACAGTAGATTTAAATTATACACTGTATCATTTTCATTTAATTGTAAGTAACACACAGTTAAGTGTCTGAAAACATTGCACCGATTTGCACTTAAGTATATTAATTTAAAGTAAATTATTTCAATAAGCAGTCTTTTTTAAATGTTTGCTAAAGTATACATATTATTTCACAAGGTTATGAACAGCCATTTAGTAAATATGCTGAATTAAATCTCATGACCCCTTCATACACATAAAAGAGTAACAGTTCTTGGTAACTGCATTGAATTCCGACTCCTTGTAAATGTATTTTCAGTGCCAGATCTGCAAGAGAAAAATGTCCTTTAGACATAATGCTTCAGACCGTTCAGCTGTATAAACCTGTTCAAGTTTCTCAACACCTAATTAGTAAAGGTCATACCTCATTTCACTTCACACAAACGGAACTACAATGAATGAACACTCAAAATATCCCCTCGCCGAAGGAGCAGAATCTATGGAATGAATTGATCCATATTTTTGATAAGAACTTTTGGCTAATATAATAAGCTTTGCTTCACATTTATTTAGCTTGTGGCTAAGTTTTCAGTCTGAAACACTTCAACTGCTGAACCAGTTCATTGAAAAGAATGATTCGTTCATGAATCAGGCATCACTATAAGAATTATGTTGCAGCTGGATTAAAACTGATTGTGTAATAACCTCATCTAAATGATAAAGAATCAAAGTCAAGACCATATCATTGTTTTACATTCAAGATGTTTTTAAGTGAGTTAATACTTTGTCACTGAAAATAAGTATTCGATGCATCATGACACCCACAGAGGAACACTACACATGCAGTTGAAACTTCTTAAGTTTAATCAGTTCTGCAAATTTATCTTAGCCTGATCAAAGTCCATTATCAGCAAGAGGCTAACAACATCTGTTCTCTTGTAATGGAAATCTTAATTATACACATTAATCATGCCGAAGAGAATGCAAATGAAATGATATAGGCACCATCATCATTATTATCTCCTGAACCATGTTGCTCTTTCTAATGGACTTGTGAATGTAATGCACGATCCCAACTGAAGTTCTGTGCATTGGCTCAATACATTTCCATGACAAATATCCCCTTTCTAAAGATTGAGGAAGAGCTTTCCACACACAACGAAACACCAAACGTACTTTGTTTCAATCACGTTTCACAATGATGTTTTTTTATCAGTAGACCTGAGGGAAGAATCTTTTCGTGCATCAAGCAGACAGATACTGAGATAGCCTGCCATTATCCACAACCTCCATCAATCTCAACTCTCATGTCTGCTTACCAGCCGCTTAACAGACATATGCCTGCTTCTCTGCAGTTATCGGAAAGTGAGGGATGGACAGCTTGCCCACATTTAAATGTATGCATTTTGAAGTTGCTTTTACCCTTTTGGGGGAAAAAATAGCACACTTTAATTTACTTATGCAAAAAAAAAAAAAAATTGAATGTAATATTTTCAGACACTTAAGTGCATGTTATTTACAATTATATGAAAATCTATTATAGTTTAAATTTATATTAAATTTAATTAGTTGAACTTAAGAGTATAGGACTTAAGAAAGACTTAAGATTGATAGAATTTCTATTGAAACTTGTCATGTATTCATGTATTTGTAATTAGACATTTGTAATAATGAATTTGCAATTTAGTGCATTTAAAATGTATAAACTTGTACACTACAACTGGACATTCAGTAAAATTAATCATAATACTTTTTCACAAGAGTATCCAAAGAAATTTCCTGTAAATTGCATTCAAGCGTACATTTATCAGCTCATGCATTTCCTGGGATTTGAACCCATGACCTTTGCATCACTATTCCCATTGTTTGAAAATTGTGTATTTTCTCTCACGGCTGGCAAAAGACCTAGAATAAAGTTGAAGACCCCTGAAGGCATTTTGGGGCATTTTCCAAATATCAAGCAATGACATTTTAGGTTCATATTTATTAACTGAACATATTATTTAATCAAAATATAATTACAAAAGGAAAAGTATAGCAACAACAAAAGAGATTCATCCTTGGAAGAACTGTTGAGCTGGCTTGAAGATGAGAAGCTGCTGTGTTCAGTTTTGTTTTGATTGCAATCAAAGAGTCACACATTGTGCATCATCCTCCATGTACGGTACTGTATGTTACTGTCCATGTTTCCCACACATTGTTCTCTGAACTTCAACATGCTAGATTTCTTCTCTCAGACAACTCTGCCATTTTCAACAGCATCTGACGAACTTTACACTTTTCCTGGATAACAGCAGAGCACTTTTAGCATAAATTATAAAGGTATCTTCTTACATCAATTGGTTTCAAGGTAGTCATATACTGACTTTGTTAAAGTAATACTGCTTAAATGTAACATATAACAGGGCCTAAACAGGATGCAGGATTTTTTACACAATTCTAAATGCTTCCAAATGTTCAGAAATCACAAAACAGTAATTCCCCCATACACAACTAAATGCAAAAAAGCCTAATTAAAGTAGCAAACCATTTCCAAAAGTACAAACATTTATGATACATTTATGATATTTTGACCAATGTCCTCTGTTTCCATTTCAGAAATCTGGTCACCTTTAGCTACAGTATTTTCACTCTTGTGATATTGACTGCTCTCAGTATTCCAATGGAAAGACATTGATGAATGGGTTTGAACTCATATAGGGCGTATGTTCAAAGTCAGCAGCTGCTTTGATGTAACTCTGATCGATGCGAACAGCAGAATGACACTTTTATGTTTGCTCTGTAATTATTTTCTCTATGAAGGTCTGAACTGTTTGCATGTCTAATTTTGATTATTTTAAAGCATTCAGTCGGTAATTGCATTTTGTTACACGAATACTTCAGCTCTCCATAGCTGTTTTTTTTTGGAAATTATACCAGAACAACTTTTTGTTTTTTTTTTATATAATTTTGACTGCTTGTAATTATTTATTCTCAAAATGATGTAATATAGCCATAATGTTATTAGCTAGCCCAATTATCTTCTCACATTCTAATTAAATCACAGAAATTCACATTTATTAAGTTTCAAGAACTTATGAACAAAGAACAACCAAATAAAAATCAACACTGGTGAGGTTATTTTTCAAGACAAAATGACAGTAAAAAGAAAAAAAAAAAAAAAACAGTAAAAAAAAAACAGTAAAAAAAATAATAATAAAAAAAAAAAAAAAATTATATATATATATATATATATATATATATATTTTACTAATGGCAATGCATGCTAAAACAAGGATATTTTACATGACAAATGCTTTTAAGCAGAACCGTATCTACACAAATGCCCTCATTCATGCAACCCAAGCAAAACAAATCATTTCTAAATCTATTCTTGTGTAAACTGCTGAACCGAATTGAATGTGACAATTTATGTAAGAATGCTTTTACGAATAATTTATACAGAAATTGGTTCTACTTTTTTTTTTTTTTTGGAGTGAGACCCTCTGCAAAGCAGAATCATTCTTGGTATCTCAAAAGAGATTTTCAGCATCTCAGAATGTTCTTAGAGGCTTTTAATGGACTTTTTCACAGGGACACAGTATCATATTTCAGTAATGTAAATCGCACCGCTCTGCCTCTTTTGGAGGTGTGGTGCTACATCAGCCCACACTTGTCATGAGAATTGGGAGGTGAAAACAAAATGTCTGAATCATCATCTTTACAGACAGATTTTTTTTTTTTTAATTCAGATATAGACCCGCTTCTTTTTATTTTGTGACAAACTGACTTAGGCACATTTTCATAACAACTTCGATTTACATTCATTAATATTAGGAAAATCCGAGCACATCTTCCCTACCCATTTGCCCTTTCTTTGAATGTCTTTTGTTAGGACCATGCTCTTCATATAATGTTACAAAGCTTTCCCAGAGGGTCCATATGAAAAACATTAATGGGTGTTACACACAAGCTTTATTTTATAAAGTGCATATTGCATAACAGGCTGTCCTGTGTGTTCAGGCCGCAGATTAACTACACCAGAGAGCTCTCCTGCTGTGAACCCTGCTCAGTTCACAGGCATTTTGAGCGCAACTATAGCTGGTTCATTCGAACCATGTTACAAAATATCCATAGCCATAAAATATTCATTGAATTCTCCCCTGCCAATGAAAAGCAGACAGAGCAGAGGCTGCTATCCTCCCGTAATGTGGCATGACAGATTTTCAGAGCAGGCCTGACTCCACAATGATAGCTTTGAGGGCGAACTGAACAGGCTTGGGTTCATTTTTCTTCATTGTGTGTGTTTGAGAATTCACCGTACCAGAGATTGATGAGATTGATTTTTAAAATGTACAAAACTGTACAGGGCAATTTCAGGAGAATAGCAGAGAAACCTTATATAGAAGTTGTAGCGATAGGAAAATGTTGACTACTAAAGCCTTATTCGGAAGGGATAAGTTTTTAACGAGGGTAAATGGAGTAATGTTATTTTTCCACAGGATGTCTGTAATAATAATGGCCAATTTGCAAAGGATAATACATTTCAGTAAAACTACCAGAAGTGTGGTATACATACACACACATACATATATATGTGTGTGTGTATGTGTACATACATACATATACATCATATGAAGAGTTCATTTGCAAAAACAAGTAACTCCGTTTTTAACGATTTTAGAAAATCATGTTTTTTTCATTGTGGATTCCATATCGGGGCAGTCGTGGCCTAATGGATAGAGAGTTGGACTTGTAACCTGAAGGTCATGGGTTCGAGTCTCAGGTCCAGCAGGGATTGTAGGTGGGGGAGTGAATAACCAACACTCTCTCCATCCTCAATACCACGACTGAGGTGAAACCCTTGAGCAAGGCACTGAACCTCCAACTGCTCCCCAGGCGTCGAAGCATTGGCTGCCCACTGCTCCGAGTGTATGTTCACTACTGTGTGTACACTTGGATGGGTTAAATGCAGAGCACAAATTCTGTCACTATACTTGGCCACACATCACTTCCCTTTCCTTTTCCCCTTTCAATTAATCTCAATACACAATAAAAACACAATAAAAACATAATAACATGCTAAAAAACAGGATTTTTGAAAATTAAAGTTATCTACTTTTGCAAATAAACTCTTCACACACACACACGCACACACATACACACACACACACACACACACATATATATATATATATATATGCCATTTTCATGTTGCGATTAATTGCTAATACTTTTATCATGGTATACGGTATTATCACGGTATTGAAATTTAGTTGCAAAAATGTGTTGTCATAATACAGTATAACAGTATAACAGGTTTAATATTTTTTTTCTTATAACAAAAATAACTGAACATTTAAATACAATAAAGCAATAAACTAAATGTGTAAAGTTAAAAAAAATAAACAGATTAAAGACAAAAGAATTATAAAGACCAATAGGTATCAATAGGTATAGTTAATGCATTAACATTCACAATAAGATTACCTAAGATTACCCTATTAAACTCTTTTTAAATTTGAATAAAATGAAAACTAAAAGAATTTCAAAACACATGAGCCAATTTTTTTATTGACAATAGAACACAGATAACATAAATGTTTAACCTGAAAAATTTTAAAATTTTATGCTGAAAATTAGCTAATATCAAATTTGATGCCTGCTACAGGTCTGATGCGCCAAATGTTCTCTATAGGTGAAAGATCTGGACTGCAGGCAGGCCAATTCAGCCAATTCAGACTCTTCTACTGCAAAGCCATGCTGTTGTAATAGCTGCAGTATGTGGTTTTGCATTGTCCTGCTGAAATACACAAAGCCTTCCCTGAAATAGACGTCGTCTTGACGGGAGCATATGTTGCTATAAAACCTTTATATACCTTTCTGCATTTATAGTGTATTCCAAACCATGCAAGCTGCCCATACCGTATGCACTTATGCACCCCCATACCATCAGAGATGCTGGCTTTTGAACTGAACACTGATGACATGCTGGAAGGTGTCCCTCCTCTTTAGCTCGGAGGACACGGCATCTGTAATTTCCAACAAGAATGTCAAATTTGGACTCATCTGACCATAGAACACTTTTCCACCGTGAAACAGTCCATTTTAAATGAGTCTTGGCCCACAGGACACGACTGCGCTTCTGGACCATGCTCACATATGGCTTCCTTTGTGATAGAGCTTTAGTCGGCTTCTGCAGATGGCACAGTGGATTGTGTTTACCAACAGTGGTTTCTGGAATTATTCCTGGGCCCATTTATTAATGTCAATGACAGAATCATGCTGATGAGTGATGCAGTGTCGTCTGAGGGCCCGAAGACCACGGGCATCCAACAAAGGTCTTTGGCCTTGTCCATTACGCACATAGATTTATCCAGTTTCTCTGAATCTTCTGATGATGATATGCAATGTAGATGATGAATTTTGAAAAGCCTTTGCAATTTGACATTGAGGAACATTTTTTAAATATTATTCAACAATCTTTTTATGCACTCTTTCACAGATTGGAGAGCCTCTGCCCATCTTTACTTCTCAGATATTCTGCCTCTCTAAGACATCATTTTTATAACTAGTCATGTTACAGACCTGATGTCAATTTGCTAGATGTTCTCCCAGCTGAATCTTTAAAAAAATGATTGCTTTTTCAGCCCTTTGTTGCCCCCGTGTCAACTTTTTGAGACATGTAGCAGGCATCAAATTTGAAATGAGCTCATTTAGTGGAGACAAGTATAACATTTCTCCGTTTAAACATTTATGTTCTCTATGTATATATATATATATATATATATATATATATATATATATATATATATATATATATATATATATATATATATATACACACACACACAGGTGCAAACTCAAAAAAAGAGTATCGGGAAAAAGTTCATTTTTTGGTAAATTTTTTTTGTGATATATATTTGAAACAGTACTTTTCCATTAAACTTACTGATTTTTCTTTAAAACTTAAATCACAATGCAATGCACTGTTCCGATTACAGGTAAAGCCCTTAAAAAATCTATATCACATTGGGAGCTTCTCTTTGTACCATTCCTTCACATATTTCATCCTCTCTTAACAAAATGAATCTCCTTTTCATTTCCTTTGGTGTAGTACATAGTAAAGCCTGCCCACAGAGCCTTTTATTTCTATAAAAAAACTTCCTTTCTCAAAGAATTATGCATTTACTGTTCGGTCATTCAGTTTCTCTCCAATTTTAATTTTATGGTGCTTTTTTTTTCTAGCCTTCTCTGATAAATGAGCATTTTATCTGTGGGAGTTCGTATGATGAAATCACACAAAGCATCATTAAATAGACTTCTACACGAGCAGTTTTTAATACATGTGTAACAGTCTTTACTTTCCACAAACACTCAACTGCAGCTGACATGAAAATGTAATTTTTTGTGAATAATTATGATCGATTGACTATTAGCCTTTGATTCACACACACACACACATAATGAAAACAAATGGATGTAAAAGTCTTTAACCTTGTTGCAGTACCATTAGGTTTTAAGATTGATAACTTACAGACTGATGTGAAGATACCTGGCCACCTCCATTTTTCTTGTTTATTATGACTAGTTCATGGAACTGCCTGCATCACTCATTTATAATAAAAGCAATTACCTTCATAAATCTGGGTTAAAGAGTGAATCAGGTGCGCAGAAAAAGACAGCGGAGCTGTGCTGGGACTCAAAGCTTTTCCTTTCTTAGAAGGCCTTCTCTCATTGGGCCGCACTCTATGAACCGTCAGGAGCTCTGATTTAAGATCAACATCTGCATAAACAGAAGGCACATTGATATCACACTTGAATCAATGCTCACAAAATCTGCTCAGCAAATTGGCTCAGCTTTTTTACAAGCAAACTAAAGAGATGAAGGCATTCATACTTCACAAAATGTTTCCAAACTAAGATGAAAAGCAGCTATATTTTCCCTGCACTGTCGACTCATTAGATGTGCTCTCTGAAGGCTTTAACGAGGACTCTTCACTTGAAAACGGTAACTTGAAAATCCTTGCAGTGTTGCTGTGTTGTTTTTCATTATGGTTACTCTTCTTAGGCATTACATGTATTGTGGCAAACGGCATAAGATAATAGAAACACTCTATTTGAACTCTGTAAGGGATATACCTTTATATACTTATCTATTTACAGTTAGACCTTTAAAGAGTACAGTATTACAAATAATAAGAATAATAATAATGATAATGATAATAATAATAATAAAATTCAGTTTTTTAGATAAAAAAAGTTTAAAATATTAATAAGAAATAAAGATATGCATTGTATGTTGTCCCCCCATCAACAAACAAATAAACAAATAAATAAGGGTTCCTTCCCCTCAAACACTATCTCTTCGTCTCATTAACTTAACATAGTGATTTTATGCAACATTCTAGAAATGGATGAATAAAATACTCATATCTGAGATGGAGGAACTAGGGTGAATTAATCTATCATGGAGGATTCATGTTCCATAACGCATGAAGATTTGAGGAGAGAGTACTAATGCATCATATACTGTGTACCTAAGATCCGTGACCTAGGACAAGTGGTTTGGAAAATCGATAGATGAATGTTTCTGAATGAAAGCTAAATGCACTGTGGAAATTCACATTGCTCAAATTTGCCAAGATATCAAATTAATTTCAATATGAAATCAAAGATTTTAATAACACTTTAGGTATAAGGTCTCAACTGTTAACATTAGTTAATGCATTAACTAACATAATCTAACAATGATCAATCTATTTTTACAACACTTATTAACCTTTGCTATCAAAAAAAAAAAAAAAGTAACGCTAACAAATAATGCATTAGCAAGCATATAACCTCAAACATGTTTGGGTAAATAGTGATATTACCATAAATAAGATTGTATTAATATTTAATAAGATTCTGTTGAAGTATTGTTCGTTGCTGGAATGTTAACTAATGTAGTAACTTATGTTAAGAAATAAAACCTGATTGTAGAGAGTGACCAATGTTTCTTATTGAATTCTCCTAAAACCAAATGATCAGAAATGCTATCCACATTAATTTATTACTTAATTATTCTAATCTCTTAGTGTATGTGCACAATTTAACTATTTGTGTTTTTTTTCTTCCCAAAAAAAAAAAACACCAAACATATTTTTAAGCAATGAAAGGTCTTCCAAAGATTTCAGTTTTGTGTGTGAATTTATCCAATCGCTGATGAAACTTTTCTGGCAACCATTAGCAATCAGTAGGTGAGAGAGGACTGATGGGAATACACTTATATAATTAGAATATCTTGAGAACATTTTGATTATTTTGCTTCTCTCATGTCATCCTGCCATCATCACCAAACCCTCCCTTCCACAAAGTGTCATTTTTAATATAAGTTTTTTAATATGGTGTCAAGAAGAGGGTACATTGATCTGTAACACCCTACCCTGCTTTAAAATTCAGTGCGATTTGAAGCATTTAGTTCACTTGGGACAATCCTTTCCCAAATACATTTAACAGGCTCTTTGCCATTATATATAAAAAAAAGGTTTTCCACTTTTGCCATTTGATGGAAAATTTCCATACTGTCATACTTTAATTTGGTAGTTCTCTCACTTCCTTTCTGCCATGATGCTATTTTAAAACAAGTCTCATCTGGCTCGAGCTCGCCACAATATTTCCCAATGAACTTTCATTTCGTCTGTTGTTAAATAGAAATGAGACTGGCCTCAATCACAGGTGGGAGGCAAACCTAATTGACTTCTGTCTACCTCTCACTTTGCCTGCCACACCTGAGCTCCTTTATCTTCCGCTCTCATTCCCTCTGTAGAACACAGCCAACACGCTTACGTCTCTAACTGTCACATCCAGTCATCCCACCTGTCTGATCAAATGGCGGCCTGTCCAACTCCCTGCCTTGGGTTTCATGAGGATCCACCATCTAGTTTCTGATATGACATGGTCGGCGCTCTGTCATGGACTGTGAAAATAAAAAGTGGAGATGCGGTGTCTCCAGAAGGTTCTCAGGAAGCGACTGTCATTATGTCACATGAAAGGTTTTGGTCGGTGTAAAAGAGAGAACATACAATATGAATACTGTATATGAAATGATTCATAAAGTAAATAGTTTTTTTTTCTTTTTTGTGAGTAATAAATATGCTATATGCTAACTAGTAGGCCTACATTTTCAGTAACGGCAAACCAAATGCTTCATTTGTAGTCCATAATATGTCTGCTACCATTCAATAGCATGTAGAGATGGGGATGTATCCTGTGCAGCAGGAGACTGAGACCGAATTATCTGAATGATTGATGTCCCACCTAAACAAGTAATCAAACACAGGAAAACACTGTTCTGTTTAAAGTTGCGTGTGGGGTTGAGTGCTGTCTCATTGATCACCGCTGAACTGATGAACAATGCTGTGAGCTTTTACCTTGGTGGGTTTGTAGAAAACCAAAGGCATTAATTTAGCAGAGAAATGTGTTTACAGCAGTCACAAGCATATAAAGCAAGCGACTGCCCTTGATCATCAGAGAGAGGCTGAGAGAGCAGAGGGACGCAGGAGCCTTTGATGACCACAAGCCAAAAAGTTGGGCAGCACATCAAAATTGATTCCAAAGCCTAATGGAAACTGCAATGATGGAAATGGGTCTCTAGTGTGGTGAGAAATACAGAAATTAACACCCGTACATCTTCTGTTCTTGCCAAATATTTTTATTTAAATGAAAAAATGTATTACTTTATCAATTTATTATTTAATTTATCAAGCCATTTATTTGGCTTGAAACAACTTAAATTGCATTTCAAGGTATACCTTTTATCAGTTCACACATTTTCTGGGAATCAAACCCATGACGTTAGCTTTCTGAATGCCATGCTCTATGGTTTGAACTATGACCACACTTCAGCAAACCTGAATAGTGCTTTCTCAGCTGTCCATATATATATATCCTTAGAGTTCTTGCTTTCTCGGGTTCAAAGTCTAGGATAAATACATTTTGTACATTGTGTCTGTCCTTCAGGGTCTGTTTTTCCCAGTATTGGGGGTAATGCATTACAAGTAATGTGAGTTACGTAATCACATTACTTTTTCAAGTAGCTAGTGACCTTCAATGATCCATTTCAATCATATTAATAATCAAAAATGAATTTAGATAAACCTACCATTTGTGTTCTAGTTTTTGTGATTGATGAGAAAATGTCAAACATCCTTCTTTGCTTCCTGTTCTTCATGCAATCCAGAACGACAGCACAGCTGAAAGCTTTGTTTGATTTCCTTCAGCCTGAGGCTTATTCATTTCATTTTGGTGTGAAAGGGCTTTTATATTTTCAATCAATCAATCAATCAATCAATCAAATATAAAACTTTATTTATAGTAAAAACAAACAATCAAGCCCAGGCCAGATGAGAAACAGTAACACAAAAGTAATGTAATGCATTACTTTCCGTAAAAAGTAACTAAGTAATGCAATTAGTTACTTTTTTTTTAGGAGTAACACAATATTGTAATGCATTACTTTTAAAAGTCACTTTCCCCAACACTGTTCACACCTGTATAGGTATGGTCAACTGCAGGGCAAAATAAATCTTCGTCCACTGCTGTTATTACAGTACTATGGTACGGTCTAAGAACTGCCAAACTCAGTATACAGTATACATCAGTATACATCTAGATTACCAAACTCAGTATACATCTTATAAATAAAACATACTACTACTACTACACAATGATAAGTGTTTTCTTATAGCAAACCATAATAGAGGAATTTAGAGGCTTCATCTGCTTGCTTGTATATACGTAATATCAATAAAGTGTATTGATTTTAACATGTTATTATCACTGCCTCAGTAAATTAAGCCATGCCAAGTGTTTTGGAATGTGACATTGACATATGTATCACAAGCAGTATTAATATTAATTAATATTATTTTTATTTTATTTGAATATATGAATATATAAATATATTCAATATATTCATATTTTGATATATTTTTTATACGTGTATAAATTTACTATATATTACATTTTATTCATTTTTATTTACTTTTATTTTCAGTTAATGTTTGTTTTATTTCAAGCAACTTTTTTTTTTTTTTCTTTCAGTTAACTATAAAAACCGTCATCGTAAGATTACAAAAGTTGTAGTTTGTTCCTTGTTTTTCTCCTTTTGAGAGGTGATTCGTGGCTTGAAACAGATGGAAAATTGACAGGTCTGTGCTGCAATTCTGTGGATATTTTGCCCTCTTGGGCTCCACGCCAGTCACATGGCTGAAAATTATGTATTGTGGTCCGATTAATTTTTAAACAAACTGAATGAAGCTGAGCTATATTTCCATTATCTATTGTTCTCTTTCAAAACGGGTTGGTGTTTTGTAACCAACCAATTCCGCTTTTGTTGCACACATCCAAATGTTTTGTTTGGGATTTGAACCTGAGTCTCTTGTATTGTAGACTCTACCACACACCCATTAAGATGATTGGTCACAGACTGACTACTCCAATGCACATTTCTTGCGACACATGTTTGCTCAACAGTAACATTGCCCATAGTTGTGGAGTCAATACGGTGCCACTGGGTATCAAATTTCTACAAACCATTTGTGCGTCTGTGCATCTACACCTCATCTGTCCTCATCTACTGTGGAATATAGAAGAGACAGAGATGGAGAGAGAGAGCGGGAGATAAACCTGCTCCAGCAAACCAAGCAGGCGTGTGGCTGACAGGGCCATCCACTCTCACAGGGGCAGTAATGCCCCCATTTAAATGTATCTGCCTAAAGTCTGGGTTTCACATGAATGCCCAGCCCTTCAGCCGACACACATGAATTGCCTGGGACAGGTTATGCAAAAGCATGACAATTCTTCAACCTTTTAGCTGTCCAAATAGTGAGGAGGGTACAGTGTGTGCTCAGGGACATCGACCATCCTCTCTGCATTCATGCATATTCTTATTACAACCAATGGGGGGGGGGTTGCTATGGTTGCTAGGTTGCTATGCACTGTTGTATAAAAAATTTGTACTCGCGCACATGTGCTGATATACAGAAAAGTATTTAAAATAAAAATGTACAAAAATCATACATGGGTATTTTTTGTTACATTGCTGGAATTATATTATATTCTTCTAACTGTATTCTAATGGGCTTCATCGCACAGTGAATGCTAAAGATGCGAATATCGAATGTCCAACGTCAAGCCAACTTTATGCCAGTGATTTTTCAGATTTTATCGATTAATTTGAATTTAATGTTTTGCCACCATTTTATTTTTTATAAATCGAGGAATTGCGATTTTGAATAGATATATTACCAAACGCTAGAATTAGACACTTTGACAATAACAGTAAAGAGAAAAGATCAATCCAACCGCATGTCGGCGCACATGCTTAACCGCTCACGTGTGAGGCTTTTGTGTTGACAAAGATGCGATGCGGGCAGTGGAATAGGAAAAAAAAATAAAACATTTAAAGTTAAACATCTTTTAATAACTAGAGCGCCACATTTTTAGAAAGCCGTTTCATGCACGAGACATTGCAAGAGACGCGAGCGCAACAGTCAATGGCGTCCATGTTTACTTAGAAAAAACAATGGAAAAGCAGCATAATCGAATAAAAAACCTGTGAAGAACTACTTCTGCATGTCTGATATTTCATGTTTGCATCAGGGCGACAGGCTGAAAACTGCTGTTCATTGTTTTACAGAGCATTTATAGTTAATAATAGCACTCTAGGTGTTATACCTTCAGTCATTTTGAATTTGAGTTACCTGAGAATTTTATTAAGCATATTTTTCTTGTATTATTTCTGAACATATAATATGCATAAGAAAAGTTTGTACAAGATGTAGTTGTAGTTCATGCACCTTTTCTACAAAGATGTTTAGTGATGTGTTTAAAATTTACATCATGATGACAACTTCATGTGTGGTGCACTAGGAATAGAATATTCTTTAACTAGAAGGTTAATAAAGAAAAAGTTGCTTGAATCATGTTGTAGTTCAATTTTCAAGTTGACTAGTTAAAATTGTACAAAATCGAGAATTGGTCAGAAAATCAAGATTAATTTTTTTTGCCATATCGCCCAGCAATAGAAACAAATAAAAAAACCTTCCAATTTTAATTTCTTTAATTTTTCAATCTTTAATTGTCTGTTCTCTAACTGAACTAAATAAACACCTGTAACACTGTCTATAGCCCCCATCCCCAGGGGATATATATATATTATATAGCACCTATATTATATGGCCCAAGGCAAACAGCAAACAAATGCATGCGCTGCCACACACAGACTTGAATGTGTTTATATGCTACACAGCCTTACTTGGGAGGGTTATATTGTACTGTGGTTTCTTTAGGACAGGGGTCTCAAAACTTGGTCCTGGAGGGCTGGTGTCCTACAGAGTTCAGCTCCAACCCTTATCAAACACACCTGAAACAGCTAATCTAAGCATACTAGAAACTTTCAGGCAAGTGTTTTGAGGCAAGTTGGAGCTAAACTCTGCAGGACACCGGCCTTCAAGGACTGAGTTTGGAGACCCTGCTTTAGAACAAGTAACAAGTTCAAGAATGGGAACATGTTGATTTTTTGTACACTTATGTTGCTTGTTATTTGTAATATTTTCCCAATTGGAGCCCAGAATGTGATTGTTACACTATAATAAAAATGCTGAAAATGTGAAGTTGCACTTCAGCTTATGTGACTTTAATGAAATTGCTAAACCTAAAGTAAATAAAATAGCCTAATTTGATCCAACAGTGTTGCTGCACATGCTTTTAGATCATTACAAATAATAATGCTAAATGATTATCTGAGAATAGAAGATATGCTGTCTCTCGTATCACATAAATTATCAATAGTTAAGTATGTGGTTTTGAAGAAGATTTATTTTTTTCCTTCTCTGTTTTGACTGTCTCATTTGGACTCGGTCTTGACTCGGACTCGATAGTCCTGGTCTTGGACTCGACAAAGGTGGACTTGACTACAGCCCTATCTCTCAGTCCCTCACAGTCACACATACATTATGTCAGGAGAATGTCTTTAAATTCTAATCAAGAAAAAATCATACCTTCTGTTGTCTTCTTTTTAAAGAACTTCAAAAGTTGCGCTTGAACCATTTCACGCTAAAAATTATGAAGCATTGCTTGTGCGCAGCTTGGCCAATCACCGTTATTTAGTTCGTAAATGATCATAAGTAGAGGATATTAACATTTAATGTGCATGATAATTTTTAAAAATTAATAATCCAAAGGGGATGGAACTCTGTCCCCCACATCCCCCCTCAATTTGAGCCCTGATTACAGCCAAAAGTAGTTTTTTAAAAATCTCTCCACAGAATATTATTTTAAGTGATTGTGCTTATTTTTTTAGCCATCTTGCTTTGTGTTTTAGTAATAATGTTGATAATATTAACATAATATGGGGCCTAATGGTTAGAGTCGGACTCGTAACCCAAAGGTCGCAGGTTCGAGTCTCAGGTCCGGCAGGGATTGTAGGTGGGGGGGGTTAATGTACAGCGCTCTCTCCACCTTCAATTAAGCAAGACCCCCAACTGCTCCCCGGGCGCCGCAGCAAAAAATGGCTGCCCACTGCTCCGGGTGTGTGTTCACAGTATGTGTGTGTTCACTGCTGTGTCTGTGCACTTTGGATGGGATAAATGCAGAGCATAAATTCCGAGTATGGGTTACCATACTTGGCCACATGTCATGTCACTAATAATTTAAACATATACACTTCCCAGATAGCATGCGGATGCCGGCCACTTAAG
Organism: Barbus barbus; assembly: GCF_936440315.1. NCBI lineage: Eukaryota > Metazoa > Chordata > Actinopteri > Cypriniformes > Cyprinidae > Barbus > Barbus barbus. The sequence continues at coordinate 5,003,015 of NC_136750.1, forward strand.
GCAATGACACGTCACTGCTGGCCTTTTTATGGCCTGTACAAAATGGATGTAATCCTTAAGTGGCCCACATGTAAAATAGCAAAAATTTATCAAATCACACGTGGGCCTCTGTAGGCAAAGATGTGGTATTCATGGCAATGTGTAATCTGAATGTGACCCTAAAGTGGCCCATGGGCCAGGGCCAGTCGCGTTTCCACTGTCAGTTCCGGGGCTTGATCGTGCCTCGTCGGTGCTTCCCCGACGAAAACCTTGGGCCAAAACGGGCCAGCTCGGGCTAGAGGACTGGTTACGAACAAAGGCGGAGTTCTCCGCGTCTGGAGAGCGTCAGCGCCGCGGATCATTTCATAAAGTTAGCAACTATAACACCAGCATTAAAGACTTTTAAAATAATTTTAGCTCAAAACTCACTTTCAGACAGCAGCGGGTGTTTGAAATAACTTCTGTTTGAGATTCGATGTGGATTATGATCACCATACAAGGCAGAAATATTTATAAGCGATGCAAAAGACTATGCAAAAAAAAAAATTATTTGACGTGGAAAAGTGCTTAGCGTCACGTCAGGGTCTGAGCAGACATATGCACTTTTTCTTGTCGGAGTACTGCAGGTTTTTGAAAATGTAAGCTGCTCTTGCAGCTCGCTGTTCTAAATTATGATTATTGGTGATCTTTTATATGTTAATAATGACATTAATTATGAGTCGTTTACAAGAGAGAGAGTTGAAACCATTCAGTTGCGTGCAAGTTCGAAATCATTTGCGATTCATATTTCACATCTGAAAGAGACGCGTACACTGTGCGTTTTCTCTTCGTACGTTCATTCTATGAATCACATGTACGCATATTCGAGAGATGATCGTAAGATACAATTTAGGATGGTTTCCGTGCAACGTTTTATAAATGAGGCCCCTGGTTCAATTCATATAAGCAATAAATGCTGAAATTAAAGCTTTCTGGTATAGGGAAGTATATTAAAAACTAGATGCATGAAAACAGGCTTCATCACAGCGAGGAATATTTAAACCAGGCTCTGCAGGGTCATTTCATTCTTACGAGCTTATGTAAGGACACAAGATGCTGGGTTTGGGAGGAGTTGAACTTTTCAGTCAACCAGACATGTAGTTTCCAATTATGAGAGGGTTAGAAAACCTTTTCCTTCTGCTGCGTTTGGTCATATGCCATATTGAGAAAGATTAGACTGATTTATATTTATTCATCTTCAATTTGCCCATGGATTCTATATGGCTTATGCATTATATTCACAGACTAAAGATGTGTTCCAGTAAAATAGATGTTTTTATATATTTTATATTATATATATTTTATTGGCGCAGGCCTGAAAAACAGCTTATTCTGTTCAGTTCTCTTTTGCTCAGTCTCTGCAGAGATGTTTAAAGGTAAACTATCAGAATCCTGGTGTTTGTGTATCCTCCCAAGATGTTGTTGCTCCAGATCCAAAAATAGTGACAGGTTTGCTCAACCATCTACAGCCATTTGGAAGGCGAATCATTGGGGCTGCCTGTGCAGTCATGGGTTTCCATTATGAAGACAAATCAGAGCTGTACACTGGCAGTCAAGTGTGGAACTGTCTGCTATTGTCTGAAGATTTAACAGGTAAGTTATGCAAATATGACTGGAGGCTTCCCCTATTCCTTGCTCGGATGTGAGCTACAGCTGAAATGATTGCCTTTAGGTAAGTGAAGTTTGTTAAAGTGCCTCCAAAAGCATTTGGATGCTTAAAAGGGGTGATTCTCCCAAGAAACAAACAAAATGAACAAAATTATATAGCCATTTTTTTTTTCACCTTTATGCCATTTCAATTCCATTTCAATTATGAATATGCTATTGCATTAAATCAGAATATTAACACTTTTTTTTTTAAAAGCACAAATACAGCACACTTAGTACACAATATATATTTGTTATGTTGCTAAAGAGTAACTGATCAACTCAATAATAATAATAATAATAAAAAGACACAGTAGTCCTGTCTTTTAAACATTTTTGTATTCACCATGTTTGCCTTTACCAAGAGTTTAACAGCCTCACAGCCTCAACCCAGGTTCATTGGAAAAATGTGCCTGTGCCGAGATGATATTATGTTTCTTTTAGATTGTTTCGCTACACTTTCTAAGTAAAATGTCCATGCAAATGCAAGATTAAAAACATCATGCAGACATGTCCAGTTTAGTCTTTTAACATGGCTATGACACACAGGGCTTCACAACAAGTGCAATACTGTACCAGGTGAGCTACGAAGCAAATTTACTATGTCAGAAAAGCCATGTCAAAATGTCAAATAATGCACTGTGGAAAGTGATTAGAGGTTATAAGACAAGTTTTTGATGTTTTACTGCCACTAATGTTCATTTCAGCTGGAAACTGCAGTGAATTGTATGTGTACAACTTTCGAGTTCTACAAATTTTTTTTTTTTTTTCTCCATGTTTCCATGATTTCCCAATGCTTCCAATATATTAACAGCAGTTGTATAAAGACAGAGGTCTACAATACCTGAGATTCTATATAAAAAAGCAATCTATAAGCATTCCCATTCATTTTAATTGCACTTGATTGGCTTGGCATGTTAACAAGAAAAATTTGTTTAAAATGTATTGTAAACATAGGCAATGGCATTAGTTTTTCTGGCCACTCTTCCAAGTTTTCTATTCAGTGTACCTGCCAGTTGATTTTGTGAATGCTCACAAAATTTGACGTACAGAACACAGTCGGATGAGTTCAAGGCTCTCAAAAGCACTTTGACTTTTCTGTCCTATAATAACAGCATCAGTGCTGCATCCATCTCTGAGAAAGTCATCTAGGTGGTGAAATGTTCTTTACAGGTTACAGCGAAGTGTTCTCAAAATGCTAAAGGAAAACAATACTAGAAAAAAGCCTTAAAGCCTGTAAAAAAAAGAAAGAATGAAAAAAAGATGGTTAAAATGCGAAGAATCACAGTAAGGACTTCACATGCACCCACAAGGGAATATGTGTGTCAAATCTTAAAGCTCTTCATGCTTGTTTCTTGTCTTAGCATGCGTGTGGCCAGGCATATAATGTGATTTGGTTCTTTGGCAGAAAGGTCCAGGAATTCTTGCGAGATAAAATTGTGAGGGACTGTTTTGCCCCCTCTACACAATTTGGACCTTTGCCCCACTCGAGACATTCATCTTTAACACCATGTAACATAAACGTAAGATGTGAGATGTTTGCCATATTTCCAATACCGCCAAAGTCTGATATAATTCAAGCCTTGGGATGAGAGTAAATACTGTATAAATCTCATCTTTCACAGAGGCCGCACTGCAATCAGCCGTAATACATATAAATACACAACTGCTGGGGAAAATTGTATAGCGCTATGCTTTAGAGCAGTATAGTGAAGACACTCAACATAAAACTATAACCTTGAGCTATAAAATGGAGGGCTGTATGAACACATCTCTGATATATATATATATCTATCTATATATCTTTTTTTTTTTTACGGTCAAATATACAAAAAAGGACTCAAATATAGAATATTAAATATTTTATAGTTGTTTCCATGCAATTTCTCAAATTCATATCAAAATATTTTTAATGGAACTAAAAATCTGTTTGGTTTGACTCAACATTTCGCATTACAGTAAATTGCGTCAAACTCTTTTCACAAATGGAGCTGTTTTTTTGTTTTTCACCGCGGTTCCAAAACCTCTTTGTTTGGCCTTCCTAAAGGCTTGAATACACTACATAATCTTTGTTCTGATTTTCCCCCGATTTACAGTGTGGAGAAGTTGATACTAGTTACTGAATGTCAGAGGCAGTCTGCAGATTTGAGTTGACAGATTTCATAGAAACTCGCATAGTGTAGTCACAGTCTCCGATGCTCTAAACTATTCACCAATCACAACCCACTGGTCCAGCTGACCAATCAGGGCACATTTCATATTTTCATCAAAACAGGAATTAAACAGGGTGTTTTAGACAGACTGGGAAGTGAGTTGCTGCAATAATGTAAAATATGTGAAAATAATGCATTTTTGAAACAATCAAACATGAAAACCTATTCAAGTACACCCCGGATACCAAATCATGACTTTGTAAAAGGGCTTAATATGAGCCCTTTAAGTTTTCTGAGGCCCCCAGCCCCCTGGTTGAGAACCTCTACCTTAGTCTAATAATGAATTCCTGAGACTGAAGGTGTATGTGTATAATTCAAGTTGAATTATGTGTTCAGTAATGTCTTGCCATTAGTCTGACATTTCAAAAAATACCACTCATTTTGCATGCTGAGGATAATCATATACTGTGTTGGAAAATAATACATTTTCTGTTCTGAAGCACATTACCAGCACTCTAGCTCTTTATTTCCTGTGTGGTCTATGAGTGGGCGATATTAGTCAGGCCTGGGGTGTCCGGACTGTCTAAATCGAGCAACAGCTGTTCAGCAACAGAAAATAGGCTTGTGGCCTGCACAAACATGAGTTTTGGGTTATTTTGTGTCTTTTAGAAATGGCAGTTCTAAAATAAATCAAACACAAGTGTCCTGTCTTGTATGACTGCAGTTCCTTTGAACTTCACCAGTAATAAAAAATAAAAAAAATAAAAAAAGGAAATATCTAATAATAGGAAATGGTGCTTTAACAATAACTCAGTCTGAAAGGTCTCAAAAATTGAAGCATGGTCACTAATAAAATTCTAAAGGTACCCCTTGACATCACTACATAGACAAACTTGGGACGCTATTGTATTTAACAAGATGCACTTTTTTCATTACACAATATATATATATATATATATATATATATATATATAATGCTCCCTCTTAAGGTTTATTTATTTGTTTGTTTGCTTAAATGTTTATTTTTGTAAAATGGTCTTTTGTGCTATCCACCACACATGCAAAGTTGGTTGATAGTGCAACTGCAATAAAGTAACAGGCTAGTTAACAATTACTGGAGATATAATGTATTTTATATTATTTAGACACTTAGGCTATAGTTTGACAGAATGTTCTAATTCAACACGCCATGGGAAGTCAATCTAACATTTTCTTATATTGATATTGTTTATTTCTTACTCCTTAACAGTTCATCAGGCTCTTAATGATTTAATCTGTGCCAGCATTGGAATATCTGAAGGCCAGGTTTTTCCATCACTCATCATTAGATGGCCCATGGCTCTCGATTCTGACTTACTTCCTCTTATGAAAAAGTCCCATAGTTCTTAGCTGTAGTGTTTGTTATAATAAGGCTAGCCTATTAATCTTTACCAGGCCAATAATGACTTTTTTTTTTATTAATCTATATTTACTTACTTTACTTACTTTACTTTTGTCATTTAGCAGACGCTTTTGTCCAAAGCGACTTACAAATAAGAAAAAGTAACTAAAACTAAAAAGTTACAACTCTATAAATACTATCTACCCACATATTTAAGAAAATAAAGAAATAAAATAAAATTAACACATGCATTTAACAACAACATTTCAATAATAAACATATCAATGAAAAAATTAAATAAAAAGCTACTACTATCCCTTGCCGGTGTCCCTGCCCGGTGGAGTCGCACGGTAGAGTCGATGGTCTTTACACTCTTTACTTTTTTACTTTTGTCATTTAGCAGACGCTTTTGTCCAAAGCGACTTACAAATAAGAAAAAGTAACTAAAACTAAAAAGTTACAACTCTATAAATACTATCTACCCACATATTTAAGAAAATAAAGAAATAAAATAAAATTAACACATGCATTTAACAACAACATTTCAATAATAAACATATCAATGAAAAAATTAAATAAAAAGCTACTACTATCCCTTGCCGGTGTCCCTGCCCGGTGGAGTCGCACGGTAGAGTCGATGGTCTTTACACTCTTTGGTCTTCACACTAAGAGGGCTTCACACGACGACTGCCGCGACCGCTGCCGCGGTATAATAACCTTTATTATACCAAACCAACAAATGATCATTTCAATTCAGCTGGACCCACTTTCCTGTTTATCAACTACAAATGGCCAAGCAAGTGCACACACTGACAAGATACACGATACAGTACGAGACCAAACGCGATTTCAGCAACTCTCATCTCATCTACATATTGCATTTGTTATTAGAAACAACAGCCTTTAGAAACAATAGCTACAACATGCCACAGTTTTAATATAAATCTTTAGGGAAAAATGTATTCCCTTAACAGATTATCTATTATAAATTCTGCATTTTAATATTAGTGCTGGTGCAAGATAGTTTTCTCCACTTTTCATCAGTCTTTTTAGTTTGTGCCTTTTTTTTTAAAGACAATGTTCGAATTTCTCCATAGCATTTTAAAGCGGCAGTTTCTCAATAGAATTCAAATAGATCGCATATTTCACCATCAGCTTCACGATAGGAATGGCTCGCGCAAATATTCTCTCACTTCTCGAGCGCGCTGGTGAACGCGCACAGAGTATAGGGTGATTCGCGCGCAGCTCGTGCACAATTAAAAGAACTGCGCTTCAGTCATGCCATTTCTCAATATGCGTTCTTGTCTGTACTTGTATACTTAATATATATAATTTATTTATTGGTGAGATTAGGTGAGACTATTTGTACATATTTTTTTTTATTATCTGTGTCCTGTCATGTTGCTGTCATTCTGCCGCACTGTGGAGCTTCTGTCACTAAAACAAATCCTCATATGTGCAAACATACCTGGCAATAAAGCTAATTCTGATCTATGAAAGTATAAAAAAGATATCTAAATAGTCTGTATATATAACAATTTTAAATGCATGCAAAAATTGAAATGCATAATCAATTTTACTTTACAAATGAACACTGTTGGAAGTGTTGGAGACATCAAAATAAGATATGTTAACAGCAAACAGTGCACAAAAACTCATCAATATAGCAACACCCATGGCTATCTTTAGCATCTTAATAGTATTTATGCATTTGCATACATGCATTTATCAGACACTTTTATATATTAAAGCGACTTTCATTGCATACAAGGTAGACCCACTGCATTCACACTTCATAACTGAAAGTATACTTTCACAATGAATAGATACCATGTTTCCCCCCCTAAAAACGTATAACCAATTCATCAGATTTTTTTATGGAGCCTAGTTTATTTGATCTTTTCAGCAAGCTCTCTGAAATTATACTACATTAACAAAATATGCTTTTGATGCCTCTGAAAGATTCATGAAAGCGTAAATGATCCCACTGCTGCTTACCATTCCGAGAATTACGCCGGTGAAAACTGTATTTTTGCAAGCTGACAACTAAATTGACAACTACTGCATTTTTGTGCACCCAAATGTTAGAGATGCCTCAAATTAGATTATAAAACGCAATATATGCCCTTAAGAGACACAATAAAGCATTTTAAAACGGTAAACAAAGGAAACATTTTAATTCAACATACCAAACAAATTGGAAACAAATGCATAAAACATAGTTCTGTAAGTCACAGTGATAGTTCAATGCGTACACACATACCCACACTCATTAGTAGATGGTAGTTCTCTGGGATGTGGCTGGCTCATCCCCAAAGTGTCTAAAATCCCAGAACTACTCAAATACCATCAGAAAGAGATCTGACCAAGCTTTGACCCAACAACTGCATAACACGCTGCCCCATCTCTCTCTCACTCACTCTCTGGAGTAAAGGATCTGCATTAAGATGGAGCTCTCATCTGAAGAGATCAACACAGCATCAATGACCACTGAAGTCCTGCTTTAAATTCACTGGCAGCTGAAGTAACAAGACTGGTTATGTTCATATACCTGTTCTCCTCTCAGCACATTTTCGTTAAGGTCTTACACGAGAAACACGTGATGGAGGAAATGCTTTTCAATTGATTCCCTTCATTTTCAACCACCAAATGAATTATTCCCCTTCTACAGGAGCTGGTAAAAGCAGAGGGAGATTGCTCTCGTTGGTAAATTACAAAAAGAGCTGCTGATTTGGGCTTTTGTTGCAAGTTCTGAGTTCATCTGAGTGGCAGATGAAACATGGATTGAGAACCCACAATTCACTCCACAAATGCACGGGTTTAGATGCAGATAGAAAACACCATAAAATCTGTTCCAAAAGAGAAAGAGAGCGAGCCACCGAGTGTGAGAGGGAAAAAGAAGCAATCACTATACAAAATAAATAAAAGGGACACTCATAAATACCAAATCAAATGTGAAATTATTTCTTTTATAGTCAGTGAGCTCAAGCCAACCAGCCGATGTGGTGCACCACAACAAGTACTCTGAACAGCCTCACCTATTTTACTTTCCACTCGAGAAGGCGGCAAAAAAGACGAGAAAAAGCATCCACGAGTAGCTGACAGCTTAAATCCTCTGTGCACTATAACAAAGACTTGTCTATTTTGGGAGCCACAATCATTAATCTATCTAAAGATGTCCCTTGGGCATGAATGGGTTCAAAAACAGGCAAATAAATAAAAATGAAGACTTAAAATAATTAATTCTGTCATTGTTTATACACTCTCATGTCGTACCAAACCCATATGCTGGTGTGTGTTTTTTCTTTCTTTCTTGGAGCCCAAAATAAGAATCTCTTTTTTTACGGGATTTTTATGCATTTTTTATAGATAGGACAGTAGAGAGAGACGACAGCAAAGCACTGGGAGGAGAGAGGGGGTGCGCTCGGCAAAGGACCTTGAGATGGGAATTGAACTCGGGTCACCATGAGTGCAGTTGCAATGTATGTCGATGCACTAACCACGAGGCTATTGGCACTGACCAAAATAAGAACTTGCATGTTCATAACTGCATGGATTCTTTGACATTTTTGTGTTCCACAGCAGAGAAAGAGAGAGAAAAAAATGTCAGTATGCATATTTGGGATAGCATGAGAGTGAACAAATTAGAACAAGTGAATTATACTGTATTTGGGTAAAAAAAAAAAATACATCTTTTAGGATGAAGAAGGGGGTTCTTATCAGTATTTTTCTTTTGAATGTGCTTTTTAAATATGCCGTGCCAATGTACACCAAGGCACACAGCAAAGATCAGAGTTGAGGTGTATCTTGAGTATTGTGCTCATACAGAGGAATACTCCTCCCTTTGCAGCCAGTTGCTCTGTATGTTGGCACATGTGTGACTGCAAAACCAAGCTTGTTTTGTTGGGTTGGCTTCTCAAAGCTCCATGCTCTCAGTAGGTGGTTCAAAAGCAGCGCCAGTCGCTCAAGGCTCTGACTCTGATGTTCTGTATCCTATAAAACATTCATGCTTTGTGTACAGACACTTTGTTTTTACTTTAATAACTAGATTTTTGGTGGAATGACATGGGATTCAACGTTTTACAAAGACTGGGAATAAACTGTTGATTTTCCAGTTGGCTACTCCATCAGGGATTTGTTTCTTTCTATTTGAACCCTTCCTCCTGTTACACATTTTATTTTTTTATGCGTATAAAAATTTAAAATAAAAGTAATTTACTGTATACACTAACATTACATTATATTATAACATTTATATAATTTGAATATGTTCTAATTAAATTAAAACCCAGTTGGCAGATATTATCTCTAAAACTCCAAATATAAGTACTGGCACATTTTTCAATCAAGCTAATATTTAGTTAACATTCATATTCAGTATGAAGGTTCCCTTGTAAAAAAAATAAAAAATACAAATAATTGTATTAAATGTGCACGTGCATATTTTTAAACTGTATTTTTGAATATAAATTAACTTGCAGATAACTATGAATAAAATAAAGGGCCGCTTACCAGTGAGTACACTTTAATAAATATGTTTCTTACCACACTTAAAAAATGATCTGGTCAATAAATCATGGTTCCCTTCATTTCCCCATTCATTACTAACTCATCAAAATAATTTACCAATTTCAACTTCATTGTTTTACGTTACATGAGATTCAACTCGCTTTTAATTTTTATGTTGAAATTACTTGTCAGTTTGAATATACTTACAAATTTAAGGCAGCAACTTAGTTTTTAGGTTAAAGTAGGTGTAATTTATTCATTGTCTTTTTTTTAGTGTAGATGTAATTTTAAAATTACATCTAAAGATGAACTTAAGTCCTTAAGTGGGTCGAGAAACACTCTAAAGTTAAGCTAATTGATTTTTTATATGAATTTAAGCTATATTTTAATTAAGTTGCAAGAAATTGTCCGAAAACATTACATTCAGTTCACTCTTAAGTATTTTCTTTTATACGGAAGTTCTAAGCGGCCATGAATTATTATAATTTTTCTGTCTTGTTTTCTAGTGATCACGACTTCTCATGATCATGACATAACGAGTTGTTTTGTCGTTATCACGACTTAATTTTCTCGTGATCTCGACATAACGAAAGTTGTTTTGTCGTTATCTCGACATATCGAAAGTTGTTGATCTCAACGTAAAAACCGTTTTCTCACGACGTAATTGTAGCTATCGTGAGAAAATCAGGGCCGCTATATTGTCTTCGACGATAAAGTTGCAGACCCGACAGCCTCCTTCTCAAGTGTCGAACACTTATGTGTAAGTCGTCAATCGCTGACAGACACAGAGCTATTTCAGTTTGAGTGAGTCCCTGATCAAAGTAAAAGCGAATACGATCATCCATGATGCTGCGATGATGCTGCTTCTATAGCATTTTCTCATGCCGAATACACAGAGAAAATTAAGTCGTGATAACGACAAAACAACTTTCGTTATCTCGAGATCACGAGAAAATTAAGTCGTGATAACGACAAAACAACTTTCGTTATGTCGAGATCACGAGAAAATTAAGTCGTGATAATGACAAAACAACTTTCGTTATGTCGAGATCACGAGAAAATTAAGTCGTGATAACGACAAAACAACTTTCGTTATGTCGATATCACGAGAAAATTAAGTCGGGATCACGAGAAAACAACTTTCGTTATGTCGAGATCACGAGAAAATTAAGTCGTGATAACGACAAAACAACTTTCGTTATGTCGAGATCACGAGAAAATTAAGTCGTGATAACGACAAAACAACTTTCGTTATGTCGATATCACAAGAAAATTAAGTCGTGATCACGAGAAAACAAGACAGAAAAATTATAATAATGCATGGCCGCTTAGAACTTCCGTACTTTTACACTTCCGTAATAACTCTTTTCAAAAGTATCCTAAATTGTTCACAAGATTTAGAAAAACACAAATTATTAATGACTATTTTTATGTCCCTAGTAATTTAGCTCATTTGAACCGCATTGCTATTGTTTGCTATTGCATTTCCCGTTAAAAAGCTTGGAAAAATGGTCAGTAATAGTGAGCTCATCTATGGCTATCGGCCTGCTGCACAAGAGCCATGGGTACTGGAACTTACAAAGTGCCTGCTTGCTGAATCATCCAGAATGAAGGTTTAGAGAGTTATTGCCCCTCTGGCTGAATGAGGTTTGCAATCTTTCAGATTCTCCCCATCCTGCAGTAACTTGATCAGTGTGTCTGATATGAGGAAATATTTTCATACTTGTCAAACCGAATAGAGCCATCATCGATGAAAGCTTTGGGTTGCCTGTTACCTAATCTGGTCACAATGAGAACATTAATCACGCCCTCTCTCAATTACTGTTATTTCCTTCTGTCTTTCTCTGGCTTTTCATACCCATGATTAAGACAAACACGAATGGGCTTTTGGAAGAGTTTCTGAGAGCTGAACTTCTAAGTGAAAGTACATTTCTCTTGTCCATATCTCTAGGGCTTTCCGAGCCCCTGGACCCAAATTCATTGATCTACTTCCTATAACACACGCAAAAAAACAGGGAACAGGGAAAAATAAGCATTTGATGAACATTCAATGCAATATGCAACACCCATCAACACGGCTCAAAGATTTAGCGGCTCTATGCCCATATATCAGTAAATGAATGACACTTCAGATTAACTGTCATCCAATGACACTGGCAACCTGCAGGGAACATTCACTATCTAAACGCTACTCCTGGTTTATTGAACAAATATAAGACAGCCTCCAGGGATATTCCAGGAGGATGCATTTGTGATCTAATCTGTTAAAGGACTTTCAATATATAAGTTTATGAGAAGATAATTCTGTAAATGTCAGTCAAAATAAACCCGCCACAATTTAGCATGTGTTTCCAACATAATAGCGGGGGATAGAAAGGTATCTGGAGAGCATTGTTCTACTATCTCAATTTAGCTACATATGTGATCATCTGAAACTAATTATCCCCCCGGTCAAAACACATGTAAACATTTACTCACATCACTTACAATCTATAATCCATCAATAAAACATACTAGCAGATGGTGCCACCATTGTGATTTCATAGGCTGTTTAGGAACTCAATTGCTTCCTATCTAAATTCATAGAGGGGGATTATGTGCGTAATCAAATGAGCGGCTCTAAATGAATGTGTTTGTATGGCGTTTCAGAGAGCGCTGGTCTGAGATCAGGGAGAGTATGATGTGGGCTGTGAGGCCGAGCTGTGAAAGAGTATAGACAATAAGCCCCTTGAGCCTTTTATTATGACAATATTATGACTGGCAACCAGTCATCAATTACAGTCTTGAGCAAATGGGCAGTAAAACAGGACAGGGAGAGAAATAAAGGATAGCAAAACATGGGGCGTGTAAAAAATGGTAAGACAATAAGGTTGTTGAATTGGAATGGCATGAGGAAGAATTTGCTGAATATTAACGCATTAGGTATGGTAAAAAATCTTAACGTTTTGTGAACTACTTGCTAATTATTAACATACATATTACTAACGTATTGGCTATTTATTAGTACTTTTAAAGCACATATTAATTCTTTATTCTGCATGACCATATTTTAGATCACTTAACCCTACCCAATACCTAAACTTACTAACTAAACTAAACAGTAACACTTTATTTTAGGATCTCTTAACTAGTTGCTTATTAGCAAGCATATTACTAGAATATTAGCCATTTATTAGTAGTAATTAAGCACATATTTATGCCTTATTCTACATTATTCTACATCCCTAATTCTACCCAAGACCTAAACTTAACAACTACCTTACTAACTATTAATAAGCAGCAAATTAAGAATTTATTGAGGGATAAGTCGTAGTTAATAGTAAATATGCGTTCCCTATTCTAAAGTGTTACCAACTAAACTTACTATTACTAAGTAGCCAATTTGGGGTTTACTGAGGCAAAAGTCACAGTTAATAGTTATTTAGTATCGAGAATTGGTCTCCAAGACTGAACGCAAATTTTGCAATATGATTCGCATTTTAATTTTTATCTGCATTCATGTATTTCATGTTCTGAAAAGAGAAAGCCATTGCTATGACATGAAGTATAATTGTTGTTTTTGCCTTGACGACCTAAAAGAAAAGCTGAACAATAAATAAATAAATTAAATATTAAATACTTAAAACAAGTAAGTAAATATTCAGTCATTAACCAGTTCATGAGACATAAATAAACATATGCACTTTCATAAGATGTAAAATGCATGTAAACAGAGATCTTATTATAAAAGTGCTCTGGTAAACATCTGCATCATGGCACTGTGCAAAGCATTTCGGATTAATAAGATATTCAAGGCATTCAAGCATTTAAATGCTTAGTTTTTTTTCTTTTTCTCTCTTTTCTTTATTGATTGGATTATTTCTTGTCTACAAAACTTTCAATCCATTCAAAATGTCAATCGGATTGAGCTCATTCAGACTGACTGAGGTGTTTACACGAAGGCTTTTCAATCCGATTGAGCCATCAGTCCGATTACTAATGGATTATTTGGGTGCATGTTAATGTAGATGTAGATCCTGTTTGCAACCTCAATTCACATTCAATTCAAATTCAATGAACTGAACTAGAACATAAATTGCATGATCAGTTCAATTCTGACAACCTGCGTATGAGTGTTTGCATGAGCCAGAGAGAAAGAGAGGATTTTTTCTTAAGTTATCAGTATTTCCTATGAGTGACCATGGAAAGAGGAACGATATTGACCACAGCTGCAGCTGGCCTTACATTTGTGCTGAAATATTATCTCCATGCCTGGCAGCAACATCCACTTAAAAAAAACAACAACAAAAACGCAAGCTTGTCTTCCCTCCGAGTTGATTAATATTGATCCTGTGCTTGCGCAAGCATGTGGGTCTCTTCAGGTGGAACCAAATTACTCTGAAGAGCTCTAGTGCTGCTCAGCTCCACCAGGACTACAGCAAAGAATTAGAGGTCTGCTTGCGAGAATAAAACAAAATTAAAGAAAATAAACAGGATGTAGTTGGGATGCTGTCGAGGGAATCAGGTTCCTGGCTGTTGATTGGGTGAGTCTTAAAGACACTTTCATACTAGAAGGTGCAGACCTACTATTGTGAACTCCGGTACGATATGCAATTGCCTTTGGAGAGCAGCACACGTTCTGCCCATCAGCAGACAAACACAAGTGCTGTTCTGTGCAAGTTAAGAGGTAAATCCAAAGGCATAAATAGTTTGCCATAGAATGCCATATTCACCTTTGGAGTACCTAGCAACAATGGTAAACATGCAATTTAATACTCAAACATACTGTGGACGCAATGTGAAAAAATTAAAAAATTTAAAAATGATATGTATATATATATATATATATATATATATATATATATATACACACACACATATATTGGGGAAAAGTACATCAAACCAAACTCTTTTTCAGACCAAGCAATCAAAGTAGGTGTGAAAACAACTTAAACCTCATAGAAACCCCCAGCCTGAAATAAATTTTTTCTGAATTGGCTCCATTATGTTTTTTACATAACAGAATGTTCTGCTCTGAGCCATTTACAAGCTGTTTACAGAGATGGCCTGCAGCAAATTACCCATCATGCATGCCGACTGTGAATAATTCATTCACCTTCTATGGAGTATTGCGGAGGGAGACCTCTTCGTTACCCAGTCATACCTTTAGCTCTAATTTGGGGTCTCTGATTAATTATTCCTCCCATTAACTACATGATTGCAAGATTTTCATGATGATAATTTCCAAGAAACTGGGAATTCTTAGCTATCCGAAGTCATTGCTGTAATATGGCAATTTACTGCAAAAATCCCTCACCCTACGCTTCCAGCACGATTCCAACATGCATTTGAGGTCGGCGAGGATATAGAAATGCTAATGAGCTCCTAATAAACACCCGTTGAGGACTGGTTAGGCCCATTTTATTGCATGTCTCGTACTACCGAGGGAAGCTAATGAGGAGGAACTGGAATGCTGAGGCCTGATACCCCAGTGTAAGGTGTTCACTTGCTACTACTTTATTTTCTTTGAAATAAATAACTACACATTATACATGCATGTAGCATGAGTTATCCGCATGGGTAAAAAATAGAATTTTGACATGACTCCCAGCTGAGAAGCTCATGGCCATCCATGAACTGACCTCCCACTACGGCCTTGTTGGCTAAATCGAATGCCCTCAAATAAACACATTTGCATCATACATGTGGTTTCAAAGTAGATTGGAGGCCAACGCTTGCAAGAGACCAATAATCTGTGAGTGACTTGTCTGTCACAGCTAAAGATCAGAATGAAAACAGTGAAAAATTGGACAGGATTCAGTAGCGTTGCTGAAAAAGCACCACGGTGCTGCTGAGGCATTTGCTGTGATTTTCACATGTGAGATGGAGCCCAAAGATGTAAAGTTCTTCAGGTATGGCAGAGGGATTGAGTGGAGAAAGATGGGCCAACAGCTGCTCTTTGAAATGCTGAAATGCATGCTGACAGATACAGAGTCCTGCAGAGAGATACGGAAAGAGAGGCAGCAGGATAATAAGAAGGCTTTGATCTCTGCGGCTTGGGCGATGTAGTCTTTTCTTGGATCTGTGTTTGTATGTGTGTGTGAATGAATGTCTGTGGATGGATATTTGTTGTAAGTTTGTCCTTTAGACAGTATTATTTGTTAAAATACATAGCTCCAACTTTAAATTTTAATTGGGCGAGTTGCATTTGAACCACGCATTTTATATTAATGCACAAGTTTGTATGTTGCTTGGCAACTGTCAAAGGCTTAATATTAGTAGGCGAAAGAATTGTTTATTACAATCTGTATTATCTCAAATAAATGTGTCTGTTGGATAATGTATCATCCTGTATGCTAAAGCTATATGTTACAATTTAGCAGTAAACGCACATAATTTCCCTAACATTTATGATACTTTCACATGTTTATAAGTAATCTTAAATGGGAGGATGCATCTACCTTTCCTCCCATTTTTTGGTTCTATAAAGTGAAATGACATCAGTGGTTTCAAGTATTTTCAAATCCATGTTGCGTTATGTTGCATGCAAAACTACGTCAATAGTTTACATCCTTGTGCGCATTTTTGTTATGAGATATTCATGAGTTGCACAGCACAGGCCAAGGACAAAGCACAGATATTTTTTCATGAGCTACACTAACAGATCCAAAGGCATATATATTTGTTTTCTTTAAAAATAACACCTCTGGAGTAGCAAAGCCTATTTTAATCACAGGTTTTTGTACCATTACCTTTACACAGTATCCCCTGCACAGCAATTAACTTAAAAAAACAGTAACAACAAAACAAGTTGATTAATTGATCAAACACTAAAAAGTGCTTGCTCTGCCAAAATTTAATAAATTATACCTAAGAGAGAAACTTTAACAGAACAAAAATATAAATAGTTGGAAACGTGGCTAAAGCACATTTTAGCGTTTTCTTTCATTTTCTAGATCACATGATGGCCGTGGAGTTGCGTTGGTGTTATGGGGGGGAAAAAAAGTTACTCTCTCACTCTGTTTACAACCCTGAATCTGCCCTTTTCCCCCTCATTTCTGCACTGCCCTGTGGGGAAACTGTCTGATTTATCTACACAGTGCAGACTATGCTCTTCTGGGGGCAATAATTAATCCCTCATTTATGGAAAAATAAAAGCTGGTAGCTGATAAGCCAGTATGGTCAGGGACTAATTTCTCTGTAACCTCTGCATCGGGACCCTCAGGGCTGCCGTTGTGTCTGATTCGGCTCAACCAACTGCCACACACAGCCAAGCCACTGGCATCAGTCATACTGAAGGGCAGGAGCCTTTAGCTTCCTTCTCTGAGCTCCATAACCAGCTTTAAAGATGCAGCCTGGTGGAAATGAAGAACTGCGTCAGTATTAAAGACTCCATTAATTCTGTCTTGAGCTCTCATTAATGAGTTTTTAACCTTCCACACATTTTCACACTGCAGCAGCTTCTGAGATTTACATTTATGAGATCATTTTTCCTAAGACTAAATAATTAAATAATAGCAGTATGAGGGAATGTTGGCTTCGACACTAGCATTTCTGGTACACACCCGTGTTTATCTAATGTCACACTTTGGTTTGTTTTCCCTACCCGAGTCTGATGGTCTTGGGTGTGGTTCATGTGAATTACAGTGTGATACGCTGTCACTATAAATGCAGTCATACACAATTGCCAAGATGAACAGCTATCGATGACGTATAATTCAATATAACAGTATTTGTATTTATTCTCACTCACTTTAATTACAAGCAAGACTGGTGCACTGCAAGCCAAGATAATATACAGTATATCTAATTTCTGCTCATCTTCAGAATCACTTATTATTTAGAAATTTTGCAGTACATTTGAGGGCCGATATATGTTGACACCTACTATTGTGCTGTTGTTACCTAAGAATAAGTGTAAACAACTGCCACTATGACAATGCAAGTGGCCAATTGACCGTTCGCAAAGACCCACCCTCCTTATATACTGTTGCCATCTCCGACAAACAATGCCGCTCTTACACTAAACATCATGTTCTCACACAGTGAAAAATACATCGCAGAGTAAAGACGAAACTGACAACGTGCCTACAGACAAGACAGAGTAGGTTACTTCTGGTATGAAACAATGTCTCAGGACTGTCAGCTTTCAAATGATTAACTTTCAAAGAATAAATACCATTTTGTGGCTCTTTAATATGTCGTGAGAGATCGCTGTGGCGCCTCTGTTCAAGCAGCACAGTGAACCGATCATCATATTTACATAAAGCACAAAATTAACATGAATAAACATCAGAAAGTAGTTTATTTCAGCTGCGGAACACACTATTTTCAAGTTTAAGTCCACCAAAGTTAATCTACTCTTCTGTCTGATTTGTGGTCAAGGCTAGAAGGGATACAGAATTTTTGTCCACAGAATGATACATTTTATTATTTAACACTCAGTATTTTCATTTAAGCACTGCAAGCCATACATACAGCACTCGGCATGACAGGTTTTCTGGTACGCAAAACAAGTATTTTAAAGGAATTCCTTAGGTTATTGCTGTTACTGTAGTAGCCAACACCAGCACATCTTAACCCTCCGTGAATTTTTATATTTAGTTATATTAAAAAAAGTTTAAATTCAGTCTATCTTTATTACCCTGTTTTAACATGGATTTCAATGGAGACCGGCTGTCGGGCAAGATGGCGGATAGCAGTGGCGACACATGCGTCCGAAAGCTCTTCGCAGGCAGCATTCCAAGGCAGCAAGGCACGTCTGAATCCAAATTCTGCTTTACTTCCTGTCTCCAGAGGTACCTTCTTCTGATCGAATTTTTGAAGGCAGCATAGATGTATCCTTCACTGCCTTTGATATCCCGAAATCCTGTGCGTTCCATTCCATGACGTTTGAGCTAAAATATAAAGATGGCATCTGAAAGTTGCGTTTGATGGTCAGTTTCTGTGTAAATGTATATTTCTGACTAACGTTTTGCACTTTTGATGTTATATCTAGTGAGAAATTAGTAGAAATTAGAAATGATTATAGTAATTAACTATTCGTTCAGTTATCACCAAAACTCGTTCTATTTTGTTGTAGACTATTAAACTGTTAAACTGAAGCCTGTCTGAAATGAGTTTCATTGGGTGCCTTTGGGCAAAAACACTGCCTTTAAAGTCATTGCCTCATAAGGCAGCGAGGCAGCAAGTCAGCTGACTAGGTTTTTAGATGCAGCCACAATATCCGCGTTCTGATTGGTCAGATCGCCTGTCTATCAAGCTCCCTGTGAACGGTCAATATCACACTTCTGGGTTTTTGGCTTCCGGATTTACCCATGCTGGGTAAACTTATTTCCGGTAGCAGTGATGGCTTCACATAACAAGAACTAGTTCACAAATTCACAAATTAAATATCATGAAAGTGAATGAATTGTCTTGGTGATTTATTGGTGAGACTACAAAGCTCCATTTACGAGATAAATTTAAGAACTTATTCTAAATGTTGGTGTCTCCATGTCTGTTTTGTTGCAGCTTTGCATTATCACACTCCATGTGAAAAATTAAGTGCTTTTCGCGATGTGCTGGGGAAATAATCGGCTAGAAGTGCCATTCTCTCACACACCTGATCCGCTGATAAATGGGTTAAATACAATCCAGCGCTGGGTAAATATTGGACAGAACACATGCTAGGTTGTTTTCAACCAACAGTTGGGTTAAATGTTTAACTCAACCTTCTGGGCAGTAACCCAACCGCTGGGTCTAAACAACCCAATTGCTGGGTTCATCCATATTTTAGCCAGCGCTGTGTTGTATTTAACCCAGCATTTTTTAGAGTGTACATATTGAGAAGCCAGACCGCTAGATCATACCCTGGATGCACACGTTTCCGGACATATCATAAACGGCAACACTTTTGTCATCTCTCGGTGATGTTTCATCTCATTCACTCTCATAATTCATTAATCACATAATATCATTAAATATGCACAATATTACAGAAAAAAAAAACATTAGTAGTAGTAAAAGTACATATTTCTGTTGCATGTTTCATAGCTGCTCTGCTTGTAGATTAATGCAAAGACCGCACTTAATGTATGTAGTATGTGGTCTTGGAAATAAACAATGTGTTAATTTAATTTTAACCTATCAAGGTTTGTTGTAATATATGCTTGAATTCGGGATATAATGTTATGAGATTAGTACATACTATAGGAGTATATTTAAAGCATACTACTACCCCAATTCCGGAAATGACGGGACATTTTTTAAATTTGAATAAAATGAAAACTAAAAGTTTTTCAAATCTCATGGGCCAATATTTTATATATATATGGTTGATGATGTGAGATGGCATTTTCACTGTCCCACAAGAAAAAAAATTTATACAATTAATATTGTCGTTATTTAAAATGCAGTAAATGGGTAAACATTTCTTTGTCTTACATGAACCTGTTGTTATAAAAGCTACAGTGTTATTATTTTGTTTTTTTGATTTGGAGCTATATCTCAAAAGTGTCCTATTGTGTGACTGTCCCAAGCATAAATAAATTACAACTTTTATAATTGAAAAAGAAAAGCATAAATATGTTAATAAATACCATGGTATAATTGTACAAGTGTCTATTTTAGTAAATGGTAATCATTTTTGTCACCCATATATTTCTGAAACCGTATGAACTTTATACATTGTGTATCTGAAAACCATGTTCTCTAGTGTGACACCATATCCTGATTTTAAATCAGCCAATTCCAGAGAAAACTTTAATTAATTGAAGGACCCCATTCATGGTCGTGTTAATGAAACCCCCATGTGAAGCCCATGACATGTGCACATGGTCAACTTTGTCTCAGAATTGTTCAAATATTTAACTTTTTTGGAACCACTACAAATGGGGTTACACAGGTACTGAATGAATATTTCTGTTAATGACGTGACAGCTAGTGAATTAAAACCACCCGCTGGTAAATTTGAGCACAGTCTTACAAATTCTTGGAAAACAGGCAAAACAGAAAAGAGGTAAGAAATAGCTAGCTGTCTGATTAGGTACTACATTTGATTCTTAACTTACTTTGTGTTAAATAAGTATGTTCTATATAGTATGAATGAAATTCAGTCATACTACATTCGACATGTTGTGACTGTCACGTTACCTTGCAGCATCAATTACTTAGCTTTGCTGCCATTCATAAATCCTCTCATGTGGCCTCATGGGATGGTTAAGTGTCCATCAAATGCACACTTCACAATCCCACCAGAAGTACTAGGCCATCTGGGTACTTTTCGTTACACCTGGGATGTAAAAATAATAATAAAAAAACATCAGCACTTTTTTCCCCCCCAGTACATTCTGCATTAGCAGCAGTGACAAGGCACCATTAATGCAATAATTAATTTAGAATTAGTTTGTCAACTTTACAAAAAAAAAAAAAAAAAAAAAAACTCACAGGGGGGTTTAGATGCTCCTATTTTTTATGTATCATATGGCAAATCAGTTACAATTTCTTATTAAGTGGATACATATTAATTCAGATAATGAGGCTTGGGTGGACTTAGAACCATATGATTGCAAGGATATTCAATTAGCTGACCTACCGTTTATTGGAACATCAATTTAAAAACATAACTGTTTTAAGAATAAATTTAAATAAATCAAATTTGGTTTAAAATAAAACATAACTAATTATTCTAATAACTTTACATTTGAACAAGAATCCTGTTTTTTTCAGTAAATGGAGTCAATGAGGCAAAACTCATTTACATCATTTATTTTGCGATTTCTTTTAAAGATTTAACATCTAATTATGCCATTTCTAAGGGAGAATTCATTATTTACATATAAAGGAAGTAATCAGAAGTAAAGTAAACATTAAACACAATACGCTTCAACCTTCTGTATTTGTAACTAAGATCAGAACACTTAAATCATCAAAAAAAAAGCTATCTAAATTATGTAAATTATTACTTAATATAGATAATTTGATGTATCTAAGTATTGAAAAATGGGACTCGGATATATATTTTTCATATGATTTTAATATATGGAAACAAATTTGTAAAAATACTTTTTCAATGATTAATAATTCCAATGTACAACTTATTCAATATAAGATTTTTCACATAGTAAATATTACACAATATAAAAAAAAACAACATAAAATGGGCTTTATTAACTCACCCATATGTGTTCAATGTAATCTTGGTAGTATAGATACGTACCTTCACTCTTTATGGTATTGTACTCCTATTCAGACCTTTTGGTCTGGGGTTATAGAGAAATTGCACATGGTACTTGATATAGAAATACCTTTATCTCCTTCGATCTGTTTATTATAACTATGCTTGGAGATGGATGCTCCACCACATTATGTAAAATTTGTTTACATTGGTCTAATTCTAGCTAAGAAATTAGCTATTCTCCAACATTAGAAAACCTAGCAATCATTAAACACGAATCATTGGTTACATTTAAAATTAGATCACACGATAATGGAACGGATGGCTGCTGTAGTTAGGAAGAGCATGAGATCCTATATGGAATTTTGATCACCTCTTTTAAACTGTTAAAGGAGGGATTAATGAATGTATGTATGTATGATTTTTAAAATGTATTTATTATTACTTATTTATTTATGTTTTGGTCTTTTTCTTTTTCTTCTTGTTCAAGTTCAAGTTTATTTGTATAGCGCTTTTTACGATACAAATCGTTGCAAAGCAGCTCTACAGGAAATTAAGGTTCCACAATATATTTATATATTGCAGAACCTTAATATATCCAGACTGAAGCTTCTGTAGTTCCTAGTTACCGTGGCAGAAACAGAGAAATAAATACAGACATAATTAGCGTAGCTGCTCCTCCATCTAAGCAAAAATGATTTGTTCAACCCAAGCTAAAGAATAATAATAATAGTGTACATTTGATCAGATATAACTGCAGTACAAGATTATAAAATCCATTATGTGAATGCTTGGCTAAAGAGATGTGTCTTTAATCTAGATTTAAACAGAGAGAGTGTGTCTGAACCCCGAACATTATCAGGAAGGCTATTCCAGAGTTTGGGAGCCAAATGTTAAAAAGCTCTACCTCCTTTAGTGGACTTTGCTATTCTAGGTACTACCAAAAGTCCAGAGTTTTGCGACCTTAGGGAGCGGGTTGGATTGTAGCGTGGTAGAAGACAAGTTAGGTACGCAGGAGCTAAACCATTTAGGGCCTTATAGGCAAGTAATATTTTGTAAATGATACAGAACTTAATAGGTAGCCAGTGCAGAGACTGTAAAATTGGGGTAATATGATCATATTTTCTTGACCTGGTAAGAACTCTAGCTGCTGCATTTTGGACTATCTGTAGCTTGTTTATTGAAGATGCAGGACAACCAGCTAGCAGTGCATTACAATAGTCCAGTCTAGAGGTCATGAATGCATGAACTAGCTTTTCTGCATCAGAACCAGGTAGCATGTTTCAAAGCTTGGCAATGTTTCTAAGATGGAAGAATGCTGTTTTTGTAACATGGGAAATATGATTTTCAAAGGACAAGTTGCTGTCTAATATAACACCCAGATTTGTGACTTTAGAGGATGTAACAGTACATCCGTCTAGTTGCAAATTGTAATCCAAGAGATTCTGTGTACTGTTTTTTGGTCCAATAAGTAATATCTCTGTCTTATCTGAATTTAATAGGAGGAAATTATTGGTCATCCAATTTTTTACATTTTTTAATTTTTTAATTTTTAA
Organism: Barbus barbus; assembly: GCF_936440315.1. Classification (NCBI taxonomy): domain Eukaryota; kingdom Metazoa; phylum Chordata; class Actinopteri; order Cypriniformes; family Cyprinidae; genus Barbus; species Barbus barbus. The sequence continues at coordinate 5,026,415 of NC_136750.1, forward strand.
TTAATTGTTTAATTAACGCTTATTTTGTTTACTAGGATGAGAGTTGCTGAAATCGCGTTTGGTCTCGTACTGTATCGTGTATCTTGTCAGTGTGTGCACTTGCTTGGCCATTTGTAGTTGATAAACAGGAAAGTGGGTCCAGCTGAATTGAAATGATCATTTGTTGGTTTGGTATAATAAAGGTTATTATACCGCGGCAGCGGTCGCGGCAGTCGTCGTGTGAAGCCCTCCTAGTGTGAAGACCAAAGAGTGTAAAGACCATCGACTCTACCGTGCGACTCCACCGGGCAGGGACACCGGCAAGGGATAGTAGTAGCTTTTTATTTAATTTTTTCATTGATATGTTTATTATTGAAATGTTGTTGTTATATGCATGTGTTAATTTTATTTAATTTCTTTATTTTCTTAAATATGTGGGTAGATAGTATTTATAGAGTTGTAACTTTTTAGTTTTAGTTACTTTTTCTTATTTGTAAGTCGCTTTGGACAAAAGCGTCTGCTAAATGACAAAAGTAAAGTAAAGTAAGTAAAGTAATTCAATTTTTTCACTTTTACATTTTTTACACAATCTATTAGCTTAGTTGAGAAGTTTAATCTGGTCTTGTTGAGATATATAGTTGAGTATCATCAGCATAACAATGAAAACTTATCCGGTATTTTCTAATAATATTACCAAGGGGCAACATATATATTGAAAATAGCAGAGGACCCAGGACAGATCCTTGTGGTACTCCATACTTTACTGTTTATAATTGAGATGACTCCCCATTTAAATGAACAAAGTGGTAGCAATCGGACAGGTAGGATCTAAACCATCTTAAAGCCTGCCCTTGAATACCAGTATAGTTTTGTAATCGATCTATGAGTGTGTCATGGTCTATAGTGTCGAACGCAACACTAAGATCAACTAATACTAGCAATGAGATGCAGCCTTGGTCTGAAGCAAGAAGCAGTTTCTGTGCTACGCAGTGCAAGTGCAGTTTCTGTGCTATGGTGAGGCCTGAAACCTGACTGAAATTCTTCATAGAGCTCGTGATTTTACAAGTAGGAACATAATTGAGCAGACACAACTTTTTATAATATTTTAGACATAAACGGAAGATTTGAAATGGGTCTGTAATTTGCCAGTTCATTAGAATCTAGTTGTGGTTTCTTAATAAGAGGCTTAATAACCGCCAGCTTGAATGGTTTTGGGACGTGACCTAAAGATAACGATGAGTTAATAATATTGAGAAGCGGTTCTTCTGCTACAGGTAACAACTCTTTTCAGTAGTTTAGTGGGTACACGATCTAATAAACATGTTTTTGGTTTAGATGCACTGATAAGTTTATTTAGCTCTTCCTGTCCTATAGTTGTAAAGCACTGCAGTTTTTCTTTGAGTGTGATGAATGAAGCTGAAATACTAGATGCAGTAGAACCTACATTTGATAGTGTATTTCTGATGTTATCTATTTTATCAGTAAAGAAATTCATAAAGTCATTACTATTAAACTGTGAGGGAATATTTAGATCTGGTGGCGTGTGTTTATTTGTTAATCTAGCCACTGTGCTAAATAAGAACCTTGGATTGTTTTGGTTATTATCTATGAGTTTGCGGATATGCTCTGCCCTGGCAGTTTTTAGAGCCTGTCTATAGCTGGACATACTGTTTTTCCATGCAATTCTAAAAACTTCCAAGTTAGTTTTTCTCCATTTGCACTCAAGATTACGAGTTTCTTTCTTGAGAGAATGGGTATAACTGTTGTACCATGGCGCAGTAAGTTTTTCCCTAACCTTTTTCAATTTGAGGGGGGCAACAGCTTCTAACATATTAGAGAAGATAGTGCCCATGTTGCTAGTCATTTCGTCTAGTTCATGCATATTTATGGGTACAGAGCAGTTGAGATAAATTAGGTAGGTTATTTGTGAATCTGTCTTTGGTGGCTGGAACAATAGTTCTGCCCAGACGATAACGTGGAGCCATATAATTGATATCAGTAATACGCAGCATGCACAATACAAGGAAATGATCAGTAACATCATCACTTTGAGGTACGATATCTATATCGTAAGATCAATTCCATGCGATATAATTAAATCTAGAGTATGATTAAAATGATGAGTGTGCCCGGCGACGTTTTCCTTGACTCCAAAAAAGTTTATTAGGTCAGTAAACGCAAGTCCTAACACGTCATTTGTATTATCAACGTGAATGTTAAAATCTCCGACAATTAGCACTTTATCAACATTAACCAATAGATCTGAGAGGAAATCTGCTAATTCTTTTAGGAAATCTGTATATGGCCCTGGCGGTCTATACACAGTAGCCAGAGCAAGAGATAGGAGAGATTTATTTTGCATATCTAACAGTGTAACATTAAGCAGAAGTATTTCGAATGAGTTAAACCTCCTGTATCCTGTTTTCTGAGTAACATTGAGAATATCACTATATATTGTTGCAACACCGCCACCACGACCAGTCTGACGGGGCTCATGTTTATAACAGTAGCTTGGTGGAGTAGACTCATTTAGACCAAAATATTAATTTGGTTTCAGCCAGGTTTCAGTCAGGCAGAGTACATCAAAATTATTATCTTGTGTGTGAAATATAAGGCATTCAGATAATTTTTGGAGGGCAGGGCTTTATATTCCTTGGTTTATACAGTTTGTGTACTATTGATTATATAAATCGCAAAACTGACATCATGTGTGTTGTATATTGGTATTTGTACATTGTTTGTTGTTGTGTGAACATATTTGAAAAAAAAGTAGCCCAATTCTGCTGTAAAACCTCGAGTATTGCATATAAATCATGCAGATTGCTTTTGCAATACTTTTTCTGTCATTTTAAAGCTAGAAAATCTTGGTCCCTTTGTATGAAAAAGAGCTAAAAAAAAGTGTTTGGGTTAACTATTCCTTTATCTTCAGATGTACCCTGTCAAACCTCATGAGCTCAGTTTGTTACTGTACTCCCCTCTCTTTTCTGCTCCTGTCTGGAGACCGGTTGCAGGGTGGCGATTAAAAGCATGGGGTCGCACTGATTCAAAGAAAGGTGGTTGTTCCGTCATATCAGGTAGTCAGTTACATCACCATTCAGCTGTCAAGTCAGTGGAAACACGGGCCAGGTCTGAAAGAGTTTTGACCACTCAGCCAGGTGTCTGCTCCAACAGCAGCACTGTTTCAGTGGAACAGGGTAGGATAAAAAAGCGTGTGCCTATTTCTCACCATCTCACTCCTGTCCGCGCTATCAGGGTTAGTGAAGACCTACTCAAGAGCAGAGCAGAGGAGCTTCATCCCATAATCTGCGTTTAATAAGTATTAGATTGGATGGCAGATGGATATGGTCTGAGCTCTGTAAGAATGACAGTTTGACTTTTCATGCCATTGATGCGTGGGTTGACAGCCCGCATGTATTAGCTAATGTTGCGGTTCCACTGGCATCTGTTAGTGATGGTCCAGTGAGCTCACAATTATTCGATGCCATGGATCACTGCAGGGGCCCATTACAAAAAAGTGTTTGTGTGTGTGTGGAACGCAGGGTCAGTGTCTCTTGAGAGGCGATTTCTCTGAAATTATCTCATTGGTTTTTGCAGTTGCCATGCTTCACATCTTCAGGAGAAGCTGCCATCCTTTTTGAAACACCAATAAAGGAAAATTATGTTGTGTATGTCTTTTTTCATATGTCTTCACAACCTTGTTGACCCTGGTAAATCACTTGTGTGCGCAAACAGGATTACCCAAAAAACAGATAGCATTAATTTTCTGCTGTATTGGTCAGGAGAGCGTTATTGAATAAATCCTGAGCTGACAATATCCATGGTACATAATCGGTGATATATAAAGCCATAACAGATGCAATATATTCTAAAGATGAATATTGTCCTGTGCCAGCAATTTTTTAAAGTTTAATATCCCAAAGGATTAATGTTCTGGCCACCATATAAAATATAAGATGTAGATGCTTACTGACAATGACATTAGGCAGTATATTCAGAAAACTTCTCATGTATATAATGATATTATATTTTAATATGAAAGAAATATTGATTCGATGTGTTTATGTTGTGGAATTCAGAAGTGTGCATGAAAAAAATATTTTATTATTATCTTTCAGAAAATGAGAGGGAGAACTGTTGTAAGTGTACTTTTAAAGTTATGCATTCAAGCTGAGTGCTTTAACACAAGCCTATAAAATATAATATTCTTTCTGGTGTTCTAGTGTTATGCTGTGATAGAAGGCAGATATGAGTTTAATTACTTTATTTACATATCGATATTAACCTGTTAATTAGCAATTATTAAATATTCTACATTATCTATAAAACATGTGAGTTCATGCTCTTCCCTATACCTTTGGTTCTCACCATTCCTGCTGGCTGCATGACTTTCTTTCTTTTACAGTTGGTTTGCAAATTAACCGAAGACAGCTGCGTCCCAGCAGGTACAAAAAGTAACGGAAAAGAAAGAAAGAATGAAATGTTGATTCATCTCCTCATGGGACATACAATAGAACTATTTGGTGAAGAACCTGATGCATATTCCCACACCTCAGGTATTTTTGAACGTCCTTTGTGAATGCCTCCCGCAGAATAAACATGATCTAAACCTTCTCGCAATCTCCCACAGGGACCAGCTGCACCCTCCGCCCTCTCCCTGCCCCCCGTACCACCCTGCAGGACCCGTCGAGAAACAGCAATGTAGGGAAAAACAACAATCACATTCACCGGCACCTCATACTCCCCCCCCCCGGTCACCTCACACTCTTCCAGCATTCACCTAAACCTCCCATCCATTACACGTCTGGAAATGCATCCAAATTTCTTGCCTAGGCTGTTTCAGAGCTCGTCGCTGAATCATTATTACCTGATTAAATGTGATTAAGCAAAGATCATTAGCAGCTGCATGTGCTGTCACTAACGATTAGAGTGATGGGGGAGTCATATCCAATACGTTCGCCCGCTACAACCCTGAGACCCTCTCTCTCATCCCGGGAGACATTGTTCGCCAGTAGACTTGGATGCTGTGAGCTTGTTACAAGACAATAAGTTTCTTTCTTCTTGTTTCTAATTGAGAACATCTATGACCTGCCCTGAACTAATACATTTGCACTTCAGATGAGTGCGATGCGCTCTTGGTTTTTGATGATAAAGAGAGTAAATTGGTTTTGAAGTGAACGCTAAAGTTCTCTGAGGTTCTGTCAGTCATGATTTGAAAGAACAGTACCTCAAAACATTAAAATGTAGTCCTTATTTATTCACCCGCATGACAACTCTAGTTCACCTAAAAATTTAAACTGTCATCATTTACTCACTATGCACTTGTTCCAAATGGGTATAAGTTTATTTCTTGTGCTAAACATAAAAGAAGATATTTTGAAGAACGTGGGTAAACAAACAGTTGAGCCATTAGCCGCTTTTCCATTACCCTTCAAAATGTTCAAACTGAAATTGTGAATTAAAAATATGCCTTATATTGGAAACATGTCAATTTCGCAAAAACTCCCATTTATCACCAAAAAGTTTTTACGCTCTCATAAGGTGGTTTTTCAGGCAATTTAAAAAAGGAATATATCGCAGAACTGCAATGGAAACATTTTTATCATTTTTGTTTTACATTTAGAGGTCACCTGGCGTACAAAAAAGTCACATGATCATTCTTTAATGTACCATAACCTCCAAGAAACACCTCATACATGACCACTCTCAAGTATAAAGGGCTTTCTTTGCCATTAATGCTTGGAATATCCCTTATTTACACTGCTGAAAGAAATTCATTCAGGTTTGTGATAACTTGGTGAGTATATAATGACAGAATGCGCTTTTTTGGGTAAACTAAAAGAGGGATTCTGAAGAATCTTATGAATATAATGGCAATTCCACAGTGGTCAAGGTTTAAAAAGGACAGAAAAACAACAAAACACCCTTAAAGTCCATACTACATGTGTGCTATAGTCCAAGTCTTCTAAAGTCATATACTATATTCCAGCTTTGTGAGACTGAAATGTAAGTCATTGTTCATTAACATTCTCCTTTGCTAAATCTCTGAAATCTCATGAACATCCACATTCAGAATCAAAAATATTTCCCCGCTAGGCCTGATTTCATTGATGCCATAGCCGTTATTTCATAAGTGAGTGATAGAAATCAGAAAATGTTCAGTCAGCCCAGTTTTCTTATCTTTGTATTGTATTATTGCATCCTTCTGGTGTTTTCTTAGCTCTTATAATAAAGGCACAATTCAGAAGAAGCTCAGGCCTGTACTGGTGTTGACAACACTGAGAAAAAAAAAACTTATCTTGGCTAGACAACATATTAATAATACATTTAATAAATCATCTAAACTGAACATTAACCGTGAGCAATAATAAACCACTGTATGAGTATTTTTAATGTACAGATCTGCAAATTCATTGAAGCAAACAACATCAAATCAATATTATTGTTCTATGTTTAATAATCATTCAGTGGAGACTTTTTAATGTCAAAACATGTCCCTATGTGCCTTTCTATGTTTTTATTAATGCCACAAGATACTTCAAAGTGGAAAAATTAATTTGGCTGCTCTGACACAGTTGTGTCATCCACAGATTCAGTTTCAGCTAAGAAGCATTGCTGCTACTCTTCTAAAACGTACCTTTCTGAGTTTGTTTGATTCACACAAAAAAAAAAAAAAAGTATTACATTTGTAATTTGTGGTGGCAACGATTCAGTTTGTGATTTATGAGCTCTTAAGATCCTGAACAGTGCATACCTCTGCATTTACATATTTGTCTGATGAAATAATACATAATACTAAAATAGTTGCCTGATGACAAAGTGTAGGAGGTGGATTTTAGTTTTATTCAAATTAAGAAGGAAATGTTGCTCAAGTTTTATACCTATGATGAAGCGATAGGGCTCTTTTAAATAAAAGTAACATTCCAGTTACACATTCAGAAGACTTACACCAACACTTAAGTCATTTATTGGCAGTTTTTGGCTTATTATTCTTATAATTTTCACAAATCATGCATGACATTTTCACCATCAGGCCCATTGCATGTAGAAAATAAAAATGTGACAGACAAAATGTTATGTCTTGTGTGTGCTGTATGTGCCAGAACATCCTCAAAAATGTCTATAAACATTCAAAGCCTATGAAGAAGAAGCAAAAACAAAAAAAACTTGGTGTATTTCTGAGAGTGGTGCTTAAATTGAAAATTCTGTGGGCATGATTAAAGAGTGAAGCTTTTTGCCTCTGAACCTAGGACTAACAGGATTTGAAAAGAGTATGAATATAAATGATCCTTCTTTCAGCCTTAACGTTACAGCAGAGAGGGGAAGGAGAAACCAAATCTTGATGCGAAAGCTTGTGTGTGGTGCTAAAGCCTATTAGCTTGACCTAATCATCAGAATACTGGGGGATCATCTGAGACCTGGTAACTGAGATATTCCCACTGAGGAAAACCACAAACATCTGCAGTAGACACCTGTGGTCATAGCCATACTGGAATCATTTGAAGGTTTATCTCGGCAAAAAATAAACAGAGGGAAGGTTGTGGAGCTTTGGCAGAGCATATTGAGCTGTGCAGCTTGCATATAGGTGGCAGGTGTTTTTTTTTTTTTTTTAGTTTACATGGAGATGATAACAGCATGGTTTTCAAACATTTTCATTTTTAAGTCCCCAAAACGTTGTTGTCATGTAAACGAATGGCCAAAACGTTATGCAATTTTAGTTGAAAACGGTGTTGTGTAAACACCGTCTTTAAACAGCAATGAGATTAAATCTACTCAGGTTCACTGGAAACGCATGTTTCTACCAATATTTCTGTAAAACTCAAAAAATATACCTATACAGGAAAATTGCTACAGTTGAAATGAACACTAACGCTGTAACCTACGACAACTTTTATTCCTTTTCACACAAAATATGATTTAAAGAGACAGAGTTTCCTTTACAGTTTTTCACAATCTATTTGACACATTTCTCCAAATTCACGCCACTGTTCTCAAAAGAGTGATCTCACAGTGATCTGAACACTTTGTAAAACATTTCATACAAAGCATGCCCATATTTTGCTCAAAACACTGTGCACAAAACTCTCAAATGTTTTCATTATAGTTAATATAACCAACCATTACTTTAAAATATTTCTAAAAAGCAATCGTATCTTCTTTTATTGGTTTTGCACAAATCACAAATATTTATGTACCATTTTCAAAACACAAAGAAAATGCTGTCATTTGTCATTCTATCAAATTAACACGGTATATTTTTGATTGGCCCTAAAATTATCGATTAAAGTGCCCCTATTATTAAAATTACCTTTCATGCAGTGTGTAACGCAGCTCTAAGTGAATGAAAACATCCTGCAAAGTTTTAAATCTGAATGTGCACCGTGCATAAAGTTATTGTCTCTCAAAAGAAAGAGTCGACTCTGAATCATTGAAATGATTTTTACGAATCCCAAGCCGTTTCATGTTGACATCAACATGGAACATTTGCATATTGCCCGCTCACTTGCTAGTCTTTTCACGTTGGTCTGAATGAAAATGCAAATTCATTCTTTGCCACTTTTGGATGGCTGTGTTAATTGTTTTTGAGAGCAATTACATTACATTCGAGAAAAGTGTCAAATTGATTGAGAAAAACTGTAATGAAGCCTAATTTTCACACACTTACTTGCAGAATATTATGTTGTGACTTCAAAATAATTTGATCATGATGAGCGCTTTGAAAACTGATACTTTGGCACATTAGTGTCACATATACAGCTTTTGTATATAGGCTATGGATTTTCATACGCAGTAGAAACTTTATCGAAACTATGGTTAGACAAGACAGTTGAAACCCGCGTGTAAGGAAGTTAAAATAGCATGGTTGCATCAGCGAAAGCATTTTTATATCACTTTTGTATTTGTTAACACTATTGGATAGATTTAGGGTTGGACAACATCATTCTATCTTTTTTTTTTTTTTTTGTGCCACATTAAAGTGCTTAGTAGTGTGCCATGGGATGTTTTACTTATCAAAACCGCAGAATAAAAAGGTTCGAAGCACTGCCTTAGAGAAAGAGAGAGAGACCATGTGATGTTACGTGACAGCCATAGGGATGGTTTTTGGAAGTATAGAGAGGATTTGTTCTGTGTAAGATTTCAAAATAAAAACAAAATACTGAAATTGAGAGTTTATTTATTTATTTACTTACTTAATTGCACAGAAAGTAAATTACCGAAAAAATGTATAGGCCTTTCGTTGTGTACCAGTTTCAGAAGATTCAGAAGAGATCTAAACATCTCAAATTGTTCTCAAATTTGCCAAGATATCATATAAGAGATATTATATGGATATTATATCTTGAATTCAATCATTTCTCATGTAAATTAGCTAAGGTGTTTATTAATACCTCTATATTCTCGTACAGTATTGTATCATTTGTGTATGTTTTTATTTGTTGTATCCATCTTTACTTGTACATTTCACAAGAAACATCTGAGACTAAGTGAATACTTCATAGAAGCATAACTGAAAACTCCATATGAGAGCCATTGAATTTACTGCAGCCATCAGTTTAACCCTGAATTAGATATTTGCACCTTCTCTGAACATTTACATTTTGAAGTATTCCAAGACATGAAGTGAATAATTCACCAATGCAAGGATATACTCAAAAATCTGAAATTTATTGGCACCACACTGAGACAAGACTGTTTTGATTGAGTACATCCGAGTACACATCAAAAGAGGAAGACAGAGAGAGCTTGTCTAGAAGGTAACATCAAGAACAGATTTGTTAAGTTAAATTGCATGCACATGCACACTCACATACAGAGGAAATATTGTGGTGCATATGTTTTCCTATACATGTTGTTTTATGATGTATTGCATGACCATTAAACTGACTACTTAAGTATAATTGCCTCATTTATGGTTCTGATCACATCTGTATACTAGCCTATATTGAATTGTCTGTGTGTAGAAGACTGTAATGGTGAACTGCAGTCCTAGAGGCTATGCAAATGAATCTTCAGTTTAAAAGACATAAAACACTATGAGAAGTCTGAAATAATGACAATTATCTACCAATTGCTTTTATCAGACAAATGGAGCCCAATGGCCAATTATTTCCCTTTGCCAATTAACCTTCCCAGCAGCCCTTGCTCTTCTCCCTTGTGGCACACTGGTTGCCAAATGTGTTTGCAGTCACCAGCTCCAGTTAGCTGATGAAAAGAGACAGGGGACTCAGTACATTAGCCTAAGGGTGGGACAAATATCAACCAATCCTTCCACAAGTAGCTCGGAGTTCAGGTGTGTGAGGTGAGACCATCCATAGAACATCAATGAAGGAAGCAGGCACTGCCTCCAAGAATCTATCGTGCCTCAGGCCAGAGATATGTGCCTTAAAGGAGGCATTCATCCAAAAGTGAACTATGAAAGTTCTGTTATTATTTACCATTCCAAAATCCACATCTCTTGGCTGAACGGGTTTTATGAATATTAAAATATTAACACTGTCTGATTACCACAGTAAATAGGCACAGTAATTGTCGATGTACAAATATGCCTGATTAACTGAATATTAAAGAAACATTTTGAGTTCAAAATTAAAGTGACAGACATCAATTATAACGAATGACACTTTCACAAACTAAAATCAGCAAGATTATCCACCTTTTTCTTCCCATAAAATTCTATGGGTCTAGCTTCCAGTCTCATCCACATCCAGCTATTTTTAGCTGTACAAAACAGTTTGTTTTGCATCATGATATTGATGTCAGAGAGTCACCACAGTCACCGCAGTCTCCACCAACGACACTCACCAGATGCCAATCCCCTTATTTCTGATCACCGCCACCTGTCAGCACTAATCAGCAGCACTATATCCCTGCACTCCTCCCGTTCACTCACTGTCTGGGCTCAAACATTCTATGTTGACTAACCTGACCCACTTACCTTATGTCTACCTACCAGTTGCTCCAGTGTTCCTATCCCTGTTCTCCATTGCTCCTGTGCTCTACCGTCTCCACGATCCACTGTTCCTTCTGGGTCCCCTGCGTAAAGAAACAAGGACATTAACACTCAGATGAGCCCCAAGAGACTTTCCCATTCCCCGCCTGCTTACCCGGACTTACTGCTCATCTCATTCCCGTCTGCTGCGTTTCAATAAACCTGTTGTTTTTATTGCACTTTACCTCTATGTCCCGTGTCTATCTGCTGACAATTGAACATTGGTGTGTCTTACCATATTATTTTAACGTATTATCTTAATTATGAACATACTGGTTTGTATTGCAAACAGTTTTACCATTTTATAAATAAGCTCATGAAAATACATGTTTATCACAAAGTTCTTCAATGAGTTTCTTACGAGAATGAATGAATGAATGAACTGCAATCACTAAAACGGTGAACATTATTGATCATGTCTCTCAATTACATCTGGCCAAAGGATTTTATCTACATCACAATGTATATTCTCACGAGCCATGAATCGTGGGAAAAAACGCCGTGAATGTTGAATCCATTCTTGACAAGCTTCTGCCTCAACATCGCCACAGGCCTCTTCCATTGCTTGAAGACGACTCACTTGATTGTGAGGGTTGCGATTGCGGACTTTCATCTCCAAGAGGATACGAACTCTCAATTGGATTCAAGAAAGGAGAATATGGAGGAAGGAACACCATTCTGAAATGTGGGTGATGGTCAAACCACTCTTGCACCAGTGATGAATGATGAAATTGGACATTGTCGCAGATAACTACGAAATTTCGCTCCATTTGCTCCTGATTGACCTGCGGAAAGAGACTGTCACTGAGGTAGTTTAGAAAATGTAGGAGTTTTTCAGTGTTGTATGGGCCCAAGACAGCATTGTGTGCCACAACACCAGAGGTGTCATTGACTGTGGCACGATGGCCAATCACATTCCTTCCTCGTTTCCTTTTTTATTGAGATTAAAGCCAGCTTCATCAACATACAGGTACTCATAATGAGTTCCACTGCTATCCAACTCCAAAATCCTCTAGAGTTTAAAAAGAAAACATGTTGCTGAACATTGAGTTCTCCCACTTTGACATAGCACTACTGTATATATAGAGATGACTAAATTTTTCCTGAGTATAATAGTATATTCATATAATATAATCTCCAGGTAATACACATCTTTGTTTTATACAGTATAAGTGCTGTAATTGTATGGCTTTCACATACAGTACCTGAACAAACTGGAATCACAGCTCCTTCACTCTATCAGAATTCCTCTCAAAGGGCACTTTATATACTTGTTCAATGTTTTTTCAGAATTCAAGTATACAAGTAGAAACATTTTCAGTAGAGAATGAAACTAGAAATGGACAAGACTATAGACTAGAGTCATATAACCAGAATGGTAGAGTTACTTATCGATTTTACCTCTGAAATGTGCGGATAATTGAAGCTGTTTTGGATCGGTTTATGTTTGACTGAATTATCTGGCCAGCTTCTCTGAAGGAGACACCATGATTTATAACATGGTCAATAAGGGTGGCTCTGAAATCATTTGAAACCCGTACAATCTACTTCTTGTCCCTCCCCTTCCACCCTGCAGACCCCTTCCTCTTTGTTCATGTCTTCTTACATTTTCTTCTCTTCCCACCATACCATTGCCCTCCAATTTGCCTATCTCTTCTCCCTCTACCCCTTTTCCCTCAACTCTTCTGGCTCCTTCTCCTCTTCCTACACCCTCAACTCTTCTGGCTCCTTCTCCTGTTCCTACACCCTCAACTCTTCTGGCTCCTTCTCGTCGTCCTACACCCTCAACTCAACTTTCTGGCTCCTTCTTCTCTTCCTACACCCTCAACTCATCTGGCTCCTTCTCGTCTTCCTATACCCTCAACTCTTCTGGCTCCTTCTCCTCTTCCTACACCCTCAATTCTTCTAGCTCCTACTCCTCTTCCTACAGCCTCTCCTCCTCTCCCCTCACCTCCTTTTACCCCTTCCACTGTTCTTCTCCTTCGCATTATAATAATTATAATTTGTTTCATTTATATAGCGCTTTTCTGGGTACTCAAAACACTTTACATAGAAGGGGGGGGGGGGGGGGGGATCTCCTCAACCACCACCAATGTGCAGCATCCACCTGGATGATGCGACGGCAGCCATATTGCACCAGAACGCGCACCACACACCAGCTTATTGGTGGAGAGGAGACAGAGTGATGAAGCTAAACAGTGTATGGGGCTGATTAGGAGGCCATGATGGTCAGAGGCCAATGAGGAAATTTGGCCAGGATGCCGGGGTTACACCCCTACTCTTTTTCGAAGGACATCCTGGGATTTTTAATGACCACAGAGAGTCAGGACCTCGGTTTAACATCTCATCTGAAGGACGGTGCTTTTTACAGTAGAGTGTCCCCATCACTACACTGGGGCATTAGGACCCACACAGACTGCAGGGTGAGCACCCCCTGCTGGACTCACTAACACCTCTTCCAACAGCAACCTAGTTTTCCCAGGAGGTCTCCCATCCAGGTACTGACCAGGCTCAACCCTGCTTAGCTTCAGTGGGCAACCAGTCTTGGACTGCAGGGTGATATGGCTGCTGCATTACATCCCTTCCTCTACCCGCTCTACCACCTCTTACTTTTACTCATGTTCCCCTTCTCATTCTTGTCTTGTTCTTATTTTATTTATTTTGTATTTTATTGCCTTTTTTCTTTTTTCTTTTTATAATTGTTGTAATTAAGATAAATGTGTAAACAATTAGCAAATCTGCATTCCCTGTGTTGTTTGAATTACTAACTTAGCAGTTATCAATTTGGGGCTAATTGAGAACATACCAAGTGCAACTGAAAATTAACAAATGAAAGAGCTTTGCTTGTTGTGTTTGAAAAAAAATAAAATATTTAAAATGTATAAACAAAGAAATAAATTCTTAATGGGATCATCGGATGCAAAACTCACTTTACAAGTTGTTTGAAGTCAAGCCAAGTCAAGTCAAGATTATTTGTATAGCGCTTTTAACAATGCAAATTGTGTCAAAGCAGCTTTACATCATAAAACTGCGTGGCTTTATATCAGCTTTACAGTATTTAGACGGGGAAATAGTTTGTCGAAATAGTGTCATTCTCCTCTGGCCAGACAAAATCAGTAGTTTAAATCTAGGCTAAAGCAGAATCAGATTGTGCAAAAGACTCATCTGGTTCCTGTGGTCTTGTCCCGATGGCCGTCTTGGAGACAGGGTCTTCACTGGGGATCAGTCTCTGGGGCTCATCGAAGTGTCCTGGCTGTAGAGGTCATCTCTAGGTGCTGATCCAACATCTGATCTGGATACAGTCTAATAATACAGAAACAGACTAATATTAGCGTAGATGCCATTCTTCTAACAATGTAACAAGTACATAAATTGAACATAAATGTGTGTTGGAAGTGTGTGTACACATCCATCCTATAATGATGAAAATCCACCCAGTGTTTTTTTTTTTAATCCAAATTTTATAATCCCCTTTCTCAAATCAGGCTGTTCTGAGGTTCCTGTCAGGATGATGTAGTTCTGTACAGCCCCCCCCCCCCCCCCAACGATAGTTGATTGACAAGACCGTCTTACCTTAGACCCGCCCTGAGTGAACAGAGCTGTCTGCCTCCGGTGCAGGGGAAGACAAGATGCCTCCGATTAAGCAATTGAAGTGTTTAGTTGGATGTAATACTGAATATAGCAGTCATCATTCACTCCTGACATCTAAGCGCTGAAGAGGCAGATGATTAACATTACTTTCGCTTTGAAGTGAATGCACCGATCCCCGATCTACATAAATTCGTCTATGTTTGCCTGAATCATTTGTGATCCAGCCTTATCTACAGAAGGAGTGAGTATACGGGTTTTTGGTTAGCTGTATGAACACATTTGAAAATCCCATGCACACTGTTTTGAGAAAATTATGGATGTGATTTGTAATATGAATGAAATGAATGAAAACTTACAATCTGTTTAGGACAATTACAAAGTAATTGACCCAAGTTTGGAGAAAAGTGTGAAATCGATTGAGAAAAACTGTAAAATCCTTGTTTTTGTTTTTAAGTCTTTAAAGGTGCCATAGAATGAAAAACTGTCTTTACCCTGGCATATTTAAATAATAACAGTTCTGTACATGGAAATGACATACAGTGAGCCTCAAACACCATAGTTTTCTCCTTCATATGTAAATCTCGTGATTAAAAAAGACCACTGAAAAACAGGCGAATCAGAACATAACACCGACTGTGACGCAACAGTCAGGATCACTACGCCCCCAACATTTGCATAAACCCGCCCTTGTTCTAAGCCGGCCGAACCATCAGAAGCTCTGCAGGTATTGTAAATAAACAAGCGCGGACAACAGCGAAAATAACACAATAAATGTTATGTTCCAGGCCGTGCAGGGGGTGTGAAGTGCAGGGATGGGTTGGTGTCTGTATTCAGAAAGGCACAGAAAGCAAATAACGCGAGCCACTAAAGGGACATGGTTAGCTCCTTGCTAGCGGTAGCCTGTTACAGTACATAAGATTTCACTCTCAGTAAGGAGAGATGAGGATGATGGCGAATGACTTACAGATCCTGAGCACCACTGACAAGCATCTGATCTTGTGAAATGTGTGGTAAGTACTGTTGCTCCATAATGTAAACATAGTTTGTGTGATCGCGTCTCTTGAAAGTGAAACTATAACGCGATCGATGGATCGTTCAAAAGCAGTTTCAATGCCTCGCATATTAATAACGGCTCCCTGATGCCCGCGTTTTATAATACAGTATAATTACCCGACGATATAACTGCGAGAGAAAGTATTTAAATATATATTTTCCTCCCTGTGCTTCCTTCTTGCTGATGAGCCGTACTGTGAAACAGCCAATCAGAGCAGAGCTCATTATTATTCATGACCCTGCCAAATAAGCCAATAACAGACCGTTTCATTCTAGGGAGAAATCCTAGGGTTGTAAATGGACATGTAAAATCGTTTCTGGAGATTTTTTGCCCTTACCTAAGCCACATACCTTCTGTGTAGATATCAGAGAACAATTTAAAAATACTGTATCAATGCATTCTATGGCACCTTTAAACAACTTAGCTCTCTCATGTGTATCTGAACTGTTTTCCTTACATAACCCTTCTCGAGCTCTTAGATCTGGTAGTCTTAAATTGCTCACTGGTTACGTTTACATGCAACCAAATAAACAGAGGCGGAAAGGAGTATGAAAATATTCTACTCAAGTAAAAGTACTATTACATTAATGAAATTTTACTTGAGTACAAGTAAAAGTACCAGTCTAAAAATCTACTCAAGTAAAAGTAAAAAGTAGCTCGTTTAAAATTTACGCAGAGTAAAAATTACTTTAAAAAAATTACATTTTAACAGTGGGAGGGAGGCAAAACTGGGATAGGCCATGGGTGTCAAACTACAGCCCTGCTACAGCCCTGCACAGTTTAGATATAACCCTAATTAAACACATCTGATTCAGCTAATCTAATCATTTAGGCTTATTTGAAAACTACATGGTATTTGTGTTGGAGCAGGGTTGGAACTAAACTCTGCAGGGCTGCGACCCTCCAACTGAGTTTGACACCACTGGGATAGGTCTATTAATCTCAAACTAGTTGTTTTTAATTAAAGGAATAAGTTATTTAGAATAATAAGACATTTGGGCTGTTTCCAGGCAAATTAAATCAGAATCAACAAAATTCATCTTTTCAATGCAAAAGAAACACAGAAGTTGCATCTGAAGTGGCATTTAGATGTATTTACACACTGTTTAATGCAGGACATGAATGCGTTTAACCTGCAGTGACAAATGCAGAAATAATGTTTTGATATACAAGACATAAAATGTTGAATAATCATTTGAAATTATAAAAAAAAAAAAAAAAAAAAAAAAAAAAAAAATGAATGAAAAGATACTTTAAATGTGAAATTAAAACCGCCAATAGGTGTCGGCAAGTCACTGTTAATAAGTGAGTCTTTGCGACGGAACCGAATCATTTAAACAGTTGATTCATTCAGGAACGAAACGTCGTCATGTTGCTCAGAGATGCAAAACAGTGCTGTGGCTGTGTTTGGAATGATTTTTGTTGACGAAATAGAGCAAAAACAGGCAATATGGTGTCTAAAATGACTAGACTTCACGGCACTCTGTAGGAGTGTTTTTGGCAAAACACTGATAATGTCAAATCGCACATCTTTAAAACAACAATTACGACATTATCGCAGACTATGTATATCGCACACCCTGCACCACTGTCTTTTTGGCTAATTTATGCAGAACCTCTTTCTAAACTATCAAAGCTTAATTTTAACCACCAATGCAATGACGCAAGTATTTACCTTACCTCTACATGCTTGTGAAGGGTTGATGTCGAGATTTTATAAGCTGCTAGTTTGGTCTCCCTAGGCAAACACAACTTACATTACATAATAGACCATAAACATGGCCAGGGGTTCACTTCATTTCCTTCGAGTTCAATTTCAGCTGAATATGACAGGGTTTGGTTTTCAGCTGGGTCTGCACCGTAATGCCTGTCATGTCCGTCTGCATCTTTCTTGTGATTTTAGCGCCAGTTTGTTCTCCTGCCCATTATTTACTGCAGTAGTTTCCAGGGAGCAATTTTTTTTTTACTCAGTCATTAATGTGTTTTAAAATATAGCGAAGTAAAACACTTCAAGCAAAATATACTTCAGTAAAAGTAAAATTACAGTTAACAGTTTTACAGTAATTACAGTAACGCGAGTAAATGTAATCCGTTACTTTCCACCTCTGCCAAATAATCAGTTTGCAATCGGATTGACAGCTCAATCGGAATGAAAAGCCTTAATGTAAACACCTTAATAGATCTGATTGAGCTCGATCGGATTTAAATTTCGATCGGATTGAAGGGGGTGGTTTATTCCTTTTCTATGTAAGGTGATTTTTAATGTAAGGGAAACAGGTCAATTTGCTCAAAGGGAGTCATTTATGATTTTATAGGGAATTTGAAAAGACTCACTGTTTCATGGTTGATCATTGAGTCGGCCAGCAATTCACTGAACTCTGCACTGGATATTAAAATCCAAAATATAGTGAAAACACTATTAAATCCTGTAGTAGGACAGTCATTATCAAAAAGCCACATTTGTGGCGGTGTCCGGCAGAGTATGTGAGCGGAGTGGAGCAGCAACAATTTCCTCTCCGCGCTCCAAGCATTTAATAATCACTCCGCTACAGCTCTGCTCCGGGGTCACCATTTCCTGCTCCCGCTCCACTCCACGCTCACTGATATCAGAACCACCGCGCCGCATCTAAAGTATTTCAGTATGTTTGAAATATCACAATATACAGATTTGGGCAAAGTTATCAAATGTCAGGGTAAAATAAGAGTAACAAAGATATTTAATGGCTTTTGTCTCATTTACTTGGAGCATATCAGTGATACTGCTGGCAAATCAAAAGTACAAACATGTGGCGGTGTCCGGCAGAGTATGTCTAAAGTATTTCAGTATGTTTGAAATATCACAGCTCTGCTCATAACGTATATTAAAAAATAAAATAACAGGAGAGTTTTAAAGTGGCTTATTGGAACACTAGTGTGCAAACTTTTTTTAGTACCACATGACAAACATGGTTGCCAGCATTAGGTATAATTGCTGCTTTTTGCAGTGCAAATTTTGCTGTTTTTAGACCAAGATGTGTATTTATTTATCAAAGGAACACAGAATTAGATTTTTTTGTTTTGTTATTTTAGATAATCTTCTAGTAGCTCTTTTCCATATAGTTAACATTTAACAACAATTAACATTGACGAAAAAGAAGGTACACTACCTAAAGTTATATATCCTATTCATAGAATCACAAAAAATTGCCAGATATTATTGCTGTTGCCGACCACTGCTGTATATTATTCAATTGTTTTACCATTGTAACTTGGTCATATGTATTTAGATTTTTTGACGTTATAGTGTTGGCGGGATAATCAGCCAATCACAGTGAAGTAGAGGCACTGGCTCCTCCCACGCTGTACACCCCTCATTTACACTTAAAGAGGCGTCTATGAAAATCAGCTGGTCTTATAAACGAATTGTGAACTTTTTTTTTTTTTTTTTTCTCACATTACATTTATACTATTTTCTCAAGACACTAACTCCCTTGACACTTCAGAGAAAAACTCGTCTCTTACTATATAGTTTCCCTGGGGATATCGAGAAGTGACATGGACAGAATATGATGTTCAGCACGGTTTACATTAACCAAACCACCCACAAGAAGTTCCAGTTTTGGATCTTTGTTGCAAACTGAGGGATGAGTCACGATTATTTTCCTTAATAATTGACAACATATGAATCAGAGAATATGCTGTTTTTAATCACACTTACACTCCTTCTTAATCTTATTCATGGTGAAACAGTGCCCTTGAGTATAAACATATCTCTGCGTTTTCCACTGTCCTTAAATTCCAATAGGTTTTCTGATTTATTTAAAGATGGTATACTCATTACAACAATAAATTACGTCACAGCAAATGATGAATGCTTGTTCTGCTAGTGACATCATTTAATCAGCTCACAGTGAGCGGAGCCAATTGGAACGCTTAGTGGAAGTATTTACAAACCTCTCTCAAATGAAACTTCTGCAGCTCTTTGCCACAAGCAAAAAAAGACAGGAGCTTGTTAACTCCCAAGGTTTGGTGGTTTGAAGGCTGACTTTCGTGAATTACCTCAAACGAACCTGAATAAAAATAATGGTGCTCCAGTGAAATAAGTCAGTGCTGGAGAGCAGGGAAATTTACAGGGAGTTTGTGGCCACTGTGGTGGTTCAGATGTATTTTAATGAATGTGCTAAAAAGCCATTCTGTCTAGTTCACATTCGCTTTAGAAACCAGGCAAACTCTTGGAAAAGTAAGGCTCAGTCTTCTGTGCCTGAACAAATGAGATTCCCTCTGCAACATTAGATTCGTTTAATGAATTCCATACATCAAATTAAATTGCTGCTAGTGTGAGTTCCTTGCACTGAGTTTGTTTAGAGAATTACCGAACACTGCCCTCCAGCTCCATTTGAGAACTACTTTACAATCAGGAAACAGTGACTGAATGTACCAGAACTTGATCTTTTCTATTTAAAGACATGAAAAGGCATTTAAAATGCATTTAACTGCTGCAATCTGAGATATTCTGAGTGGTAAATAATAAATAATGTTAGGTAAAGCAACTTCTGTATTATGAGTTTCGAGAAAGAATGAATACACAGATTTTTTTTTTTTTTTATACATTATACCTGAATTTGGAATACTATAGCATACTAACAAATAACATTTTAGTATTTCTGCCATATAAAGATATAAAGTATGCAAAAGTTTAAAAGTAGTATTTCCCATCATTCTCTGTGGATGAACAAGGAAAATAAAATACATAGCACCAATTACACACCTTATGAACATTTGCACAGCCCTAATTATTTGTTCTTCATTTTGTTGCACCAAAATTAAACAACACATTATAAGGTTAAACTCTATTTTGATAGTCCACTTTAGACATTCTACTAACTGTAAGTAACTTTGTAACTACATGTCAACTAATGCTCATTAATATGCAGCTACATGACTACTAATTCTCAGAGTAGACTGTTAGGTTAGGTTTGGGTTAGTAGAGTAAATTCACATAGACCGGTACTTGCAATGTTTCTCATAGTCAGTATGTTGTGGATCCATCAAAAGTGTTAGAAGATATTAAGCAGACAGTCTAGTAATACTCTAATGACTGCTAGTTGACATGTAGTTGCAAAGTTACTTACTTTTTGTAGAATGTCTAAAGTGGATTATCGAAATAAAGTGTTACCCATTATAACTACAGTTTCTTTAAATGTAGGAACTTCCCAGGAGAACTTGAAGGTAGCAAAAGGAAATTGCTATAAAATGCTGACATTTTGATTTAGTGATTAAAAAAAAAAGAAAAAAAAAAAAAAATATATATATATATAAATAATTCCTAATTTTTATATTTATCTACATACAGTTCCATTTAGTCTGAGAAATGTGTACTGCAATCATTAAATGTTTAATTATTACAAGCATTAATAATGTGCATGGATGAAATGTACCCAATAAGAGCTCAACATATGAGGAAAGTAAACAGGGTCAGTAGCTGTTTTTAAAGCTTATCTGGTTGTAATTATATCATTACAAATAAGAAAAAAAAAACAGAGAGGGGCATACAGTAAATACAGCTGACACCTATTTTCTGTTCTTTTTTCAAATTATTTTTATTCAAATATCTTAGTGTGTATGACAGACCTGCAGACTGTCTCGATAGCCATAAAGCCCCAGATTTCTTGTTTAATTTTAGAGCTTGTGTCTGCAGAGCGCGGACAGGCTGCTGCTTCAGCTGTGTACACAGTGCTGGCCAGATACTCCGATGTCCCTGTCTAAATGCATGTGTCACCTATATGAAGAGCTGCAGGTTATTGGGTGGAAGGGGTTTCACTGCTGCTGACAGTGCACTGTGAGGGCAAGAGAGCCAAAATGTGTGTGTGTGTGTGTGTGTGTGTGTGTGTGTGTGTTAAGATATGTGTGAAGGCAATATATGAGCTACACTACTAGTGAAAACAGATGCAAATGATTATGGGTGAAGCAGAGCAGCTGTCAAGAAAGACAGCATTGGTTTTGTAATCTATCACCTTGTTGATATTCATGAACTGGATATTGATTTATTTTAAATGCTTTTTGCAAACCTTTTCAAAGTCATGAAGGGAATAATTTTTTGGACAAATACTATTTGCCAACATTTTATCAGTATCAAGCGAGAAATACAAACCTTAAAGGAATATTCTGTCATTTTTTTACTAATCTTAATTTAGTTCCAAAACCAAGATGTGTATTTATTTATCAAAGGAACACAGAATTTGATTTTTTTGTTTTGTTATTTTAGATAATCTTCTAGTAGCTCTTTTCCATATAGTTAACATTTAACAACAATTAACATTGACGAAAAAGAAGGTACACTACCTAAAGTTATATTTCCTATTCATAGAATCACAGCTCTGTGTCTCCACGGGCCTGTGTTGTAATTTTAAGGGGCTACATTTCCAGCCAATGGCTGGGTCACAATGGGCCTGCTGCTCTGGCAGAGGGGTCAGATCCATAGACGGGTTATCTTGTTTTCTGGACTGCAGGGTCCAAGATCAATGAATCCACAATACTGTCACTGCAATCTGAATTAATCCCATTAACCTGGCCAGAAAGGTGACGTTTCTGCAATATTGTGCCACAGCACTTTCCCCGTTTTCTCTTTCTGATTGGTCTTAGGCACACCAAGTGGATGTTGCTTATGTCCCATGTCCTAAATACTGTTAATTATGACCTTTATTTAGTGTTAACAATAGAGAGATCATGATGCATCTCTATCCCTGTGATATATAGCTTAATACTTTCACAATTTGACATTGACTTCTACTGTTCTTGTACTTAGCTAATGACTTTTTACCTTCCCTTACCACTGAAGCCATACACAAGTCTTTGTGTATTTTTTTTTATTTTCACTTAATCATTATTTATTATGTTTATAGAGCCATTTGTGAGTTTTAACCCAATCTTGTGGGCAGAACTTCAACACAGTGCAATTGGGCCCTTTTTTCCATATTTTCTTTGCCATTGTGTCCTTTTTGTCATTCCATAGTCCTGTCCATTAAAGAAAGTCAAATAAAATATAAAAATAAATGAGTTTAGTCATCAAAAAACAGCCTGAACTTAAATAAAGTCCAAATCCTTAACCGAACTTAAACCTTACTGTGACTGAAATAGAAAGAAAAAGAAGAAGAAGAAGAGGAAGAAGAAGACTAAATGTAACAGCTTTGCCACATTGTAAGAATTATTACTTCATAATGTTCACAAAAAATATTTCACAATAAAATTACTAGAATATCAGTGAGACTAAAATAAAACTGGACTGAGTTCTCAAGTTGCAGGAGCGGTCAATCTGATATACAGCTCAGTTTTATTGTTTTCTCATTTCTGTGTTTGTTTGCTGTGAGATCCTTCCGAGACTCTGTTTCCTGGGGCTGGATAGACCCTCTACTGCTCCCATACCAATCATTTGCCCTGATGAAGTGGTTTTGCGCACATCCCTTCTGAGTCTGTTGAGACATTTATGACTGACCATCAGAGTTCCTCCAAGAACTGACAAACACACCTCATCTCAAGCTTGACAGCCAGCCAGGACTCAGAATTAGTGCCGATTTTCAAAATTTTAGAAAAGACACACAAAACATTCTGTTAACCCGTGTGACAGGTTCACAAAATGGGTCACGTAAAGCCAGATTTTTCACTGTTGCTATATATTTGTCCCACTTTGCAGGCCGAGAACTATTGTGGCCACAGACATAAGGTGTGTTCACATTTACCATTGCTTAGCAAAATTTTGCTCAAAATCACCAGTCATTTCAATAGAAATCCATGCAATCCATTTTGCAAGTTACCAGCGCAAATGTTCACCGATGTTCAAGTTGATCATGCAAATATGACGCGTTAACCAACAAAAGTGACAAAGTGACTTCTGTGCTCCATATATTGCTACATCACTGGCAATAGACAATTAATCTTTTGAAATGTACGTAGAGGCACATATTTTCAATGAGCCTGTTTAGCGAAATATTGCAAATGTGACCTGCAATTACTAAAGGGTCAGTTCACCCAAAAATGATGTGATGATGCAAGATATTGAATGGACTGAACTTTCATCCTATATGGCCTCATTTTCATTTGTGTCTATATAAATATTACATCTACCCTGAATAGGGTCCATATCACAATAACAGGCCAACAAAGTGAAAATCCATTCAAATAATGGTGGAGAAGTCTCAGAGAATGGTTGTAAACACCATTTTCATTAGCAGAAAAGATATGTAGACTCTTGAATGTCCATTCGTCCCAAAAGCATTTCTGAAAACAAAACATAATTTACATTTGTACTCAGGATATCGTCTTTATTTACTTCATGACTATATATTTGAACATTGTCAAACGTCACGATTGTTGCAAGCTTTGGCGAATCAAATGACTTTCTTCAATGAAGTGGAAGGTCACTTCCCCCAGTGTCACAGGGATTGATAAAAACCTGCATTTTGAATCCCGGAAATCACATTGAAGTCTGCCAATCAGATTAGATCTTTGACAAACTGACATTTTTGTGCGCAATATACATCAGACAGTATTGTGGGTGTTTAGTTGCTGTGACTGAGAATGTGACTAATATGACCTAATGTGAAAATCACTTTCAACAGCATTCCATAGCAACAAATTTAAAAGGGAAATGTCTTGAATCATACATAAGCAGCTAGACTGTGCATCCCCAAAAAGAAGAGAAGGGACTGCGAGGGGATTTATTAAAACTGACTCCTATTAAAGCTTCATTAGAAGGTTCCATTTTGTCTTTGAAAGACATGTCCTCGGGTTGAGCCGTTTTATTACCAACAAGCAAAGCACAGCAATGAGACTTTGTGGCATTATTGAATTACATGAGGACAAGCACACACACTCGCACTCAACACACTCGACTTTCGCCCCTGGCTAATATCAGTTTGGTTTCAAAGGAGAGCAGTTTCATACTCTGAGTACAAAAATACAGAGTTTGACAGAGTTTAGAGTTCACAAGGTGCTTTGACTTCATCTAAGCTCCTACTCCGACAGCATCATTTTGCTTCGACTTTGAAAAATCATTGGTCACTGTAGGTTAATTATGCTTTTTAATCATGTCTGTCGAAGAGTTCAAAGACTATATAACTGAATAAATGAAACTGTAATTGGCCAGTGTATGCAGCAGAAACTAAACAACTCTTCCAAACAGAAGAAAGAATGCATTAAAGCAGAATAAGTCTGACTGATGGAGTTATGTGGGCTTGTCGTTAACCCTAAAACAGACAGTGGGAAAATCAGCAAAAAAACATGTCATGTCACGTTTTATATCATCTGGAGTTAAGTAAAACATATTCAAAGGAATTTTTGTAATATTCTGGATTTTATGAGTTGTATATCCCAGGATACATTTCCTATTAGGATATGAAAAACAGCCGAAGTCATCAATAATTCTATGATTTATTTGATGCAAACCAATATGTAATAATCAAATTATGCTGCATGCGTGACATGTCTAAGTGTCCTAAAATTGAGGCACAGACATTTCTTGTATTTTTCTGAACTGTCTCGTCTTCATTCTCAGGGGTGGGAGGTTCTGCTCCATCTCTAATCAATCATACAATGTAATTTATGTAGTTGGAGACCCCTGTTCTACCATAAAATGAGCTGCATGTGGGAAACCTGCAAGAAAAAAAATCTAGTTAATAATGCAAAGATGTAGTCAACTAAATGTAATAATATCAGTTTTACATGCGAATATTAACAATTTTTAAACTCAAAATTATTCATAGAAATGAGACTGTATACAGGGGGCCCAAGTAATGTGACCCCCATGCTCCAAACAACCTCAACTAAGATAATGACAACAGTATTGGATGAAAAAATTATTTATTGTGCCTCCTACAAGAGACTATAATAAGAGTATGCATCTTGTGGTGCAAGTTGCCTGTTTAAGGGTTAAAGAGTCCAATTCAACCCATTCCATTTTTAGTTGCCTAGTATTGTCTAGCGTTTAGCACTCTCCTAGTGTTAGCTGCTTTGCTGAGCCTAGTTTCTAGCTCTAGTTTAGTCTTGTCATTTTTATGTCGCCTTGTTTCCTGTTTCCTTCTCGTAACCCTTGTCTCGCCGCTCGGACTCTTTTTGTTCCTTGTCTGGATTATTGCTCACGTTATCGGACTACCCCTCTTGTCAAGCCCTCTCGATATTGTTCGCAGATCAAAGACCCACGCTTGCCCTACGATTACTTTTGTGTCTTGCCTGTGCTATACCCGCTTGCTGTTGTTTGACCCTGCTTGTGTTTTGACTATGTTCACTAATACAAGCTTGCATTTGGATCCGCTCGCCTCATAGCCCGTTGACGCCGTTACACTACTACTACTACTACTACTACTACTAATAATAATAATAATGAAAATATACACTATCATAATATATTGTATAATAATATTATTTAATAATATAGAAACCATCATTATAATGGTATTATATACAACAACAATAAATTAACTAAATTTAATTAATTATCATCAAGATTTTTTATTTCAATCCTCATACACAATTCCATAATAATTAGGGGGAGAGCGGGGATGAAAGTACACTCTAAAAAATGCTGGGTTAACCCAGAAATCATGTGATATTTCACAGCTTTTTCAAGGGTTTGCTTGGAAATCAAATGTAGTCAGGGCTCTGAGAAAATTGCTTTGTTACTTTTGTCCCCGCTCTCCCCCATACATAACTTTTACATATTACCTGAAAATGTTAATATAAAATAAAAATAATAAAATAGGACATTTCCAAAGGAATAATCTTGCTCTGTGGTGACTTGAGGGTGTTTTTTCTTAACAAAACACACTACATTAGTGTAACCTGCTGTACATTCTCATTATTGATGCTGTGTGCTTGCTCCCAGACTCATCTCCACTGTTACATAATGCAGGAGATTGCATTCCCAGAATAGTGCTGCAGTGCTTTAGGGAGGAATTGTGCATAAGTGTCATGTTGTATGAATGTAAAGAAAAAAAAATGAACACAGAATCAGTGTCAAGCCAAACCTCCAACGAAATGGGCACTTATTTTGTGTCCCACGAGCAGAAGTGACGCAGTGACAAAGTTGTACTGATATCAATCAAGAAGTGGGAAGTGAAGCTCTCAGATCTCTCCCTAGAGAACAATGTTCATCAGAGTGTTGCAACAACTGCGTACTTACCGCATACAGTAAGAACAGCTGAGGTCGACAGTGTTGAACGAATGCAGCCCTGGCTCTGATCTCAGCTCAGAGTTTATCACTAACACTGAGTCATTAATCGATGCAGCTCAGCAGAATCATAGCGGCGTGAAGCTTGCCCATCCAGAATGATGCCGCACTGCTGCAAAGGGGCCAATTGACTGTAGAGGGCTGAAATTGTTTTTCCTTCAGCATCTAAGAGGCGCTCCTGTGGGACGAAGCAAGAGGAAGGGAGAAAGAACAAAAGGGAGATTGGGAAGGGGGGTTCTGTGTGTATTACTGTGATGTGATGGCAAGGTATTCGTCGAGAGTGCCGCTGATAGGATCTGAAGTCTGGAGGGGAACAGCGAGAGGATCAACCCGCTGACAGCTTCCTGTCATTCATTCACCCCAGAAAGCTCAAAGCTACAGCTTTCCACACACACCTAATCAATAATGACACGAACAACATTTCACACAGCTCTCATAAACTTTAATGGCTTTTCCAATTAATCTGACAAATTTAGACCCAGGCATTAAAATGGATGAAAATTAACTATAACTTAGTTAATGTGCATCCAGCCGTACGTACCGTGGAATTTGTTTCCCATCTTAATTGCGAGCAAAGTTGTGAAGGACAGAAATGACCAAGGGATAGAAAAAGGCAGTGCAGTTTCATGGGGTTCGTTGTTATTTATAATGGGAGATAGAGGTCTTGGCATCTGATGTGTCTGTGTGTTGACTCAAGGGTTTATACTGCTCTGCTGGCTCTGTAGAGAGAAAAACAGACCACTGTCATGTCAAAGAGCATTTACATACTCCTTTGTTCACTTGCCCCTGATGCAGCTGAGCACACACTGAAACGACTAAAGACATTTGTATACCACAGCAGATCTGCTGCCAGAGAATATTTAATGGACTTATTTATAGATGCTTTGTCTGAATGCAACTTTCTGAGGAGTTTTTTGTTTTACACTTTCTCTGAGGGCAAAGTTGGATAAAATGAATTGGTTTCTTTTTCGTATGATTATTTTTAAGAGCTTTTTGTCCTGTATTTAACAAGATGGAATCAGTGTATGTTGCCCCACACAAAGGCTAACATGCCGGAAAATGTGAAATACTCATGAGGCCATGATGTTTGTACTTTTTAAATTAAAATAATTTGTGAAATAGTCACAATTAAAAAAAAAATTGTAGATGGGGGGAGTGAATGTCCAGCGCTCTCTCCACCCTCAATACCACGACTGAGGTGCCCTTGAGCAAGGCACCGAACCCCCAACTGCTCCCCGCAGCATAAATGGCTGCCCACTGCTCCGGGTGTGTGTTCACGGTGTGTGTGTGTGTGTGTGTGTGTGTGTGTGTGTGTGTGTGTGTGTGTGTGTGCGTGCGTGCGTGCGTGCGTGCGTGCGTGCGTGCGTGCGTGCGCATTTGTTCACTACTCACTGCTGTGTGTGTGCACTTGGATGGGTTAAACGCAGAGCACCAATTTCGAGTATGGGTCACCATACTTGACAATACGTCACGACTTTTAAAACTTTTTTAAATAAGTAGCTATTAAATACTTGTTTGTTATGTTCTAAAATATACAGTACGAGTCAATTATATATAAAAAATAATCTGTTAAATAATTATTACTACATAATTGTGAATAATAGATTTGATCATTCCATTACACTTTACACAAATAAGTACTATTACGAGCATTATTAATTAACAATGGCCAGGTTTCACAGACGAGGTTTAGCTTAAGCCAGGACTAGGTTTTAGTTAAATTAAGATATTTAAGCAGCTTTTATAAAATGCCTTTCAGGTGTGCATCTTGAGAGAGAACAATGACACTGATATATTTTAAGAGATGTCAGAGCAAGATATTTTCAGTTAAGACAGCTCAAACATGCATTTTAGTCTGGGACTAGCTTAAGCCTTGTCTGTGAATCTGGGGTATATGTTCTAATTATATGCTGAAGGTTAGGGTTAGGATTTGGTTTAGGGTCTATTGCTTGTAATCATGCATAATATACTGTTATTACTATAGTAAGCACATGTAAATGTAACTCTAACATACACATTTCATAATAACATTTATTTTATTATCCTTATTATTTTCAATGTATGACGCATACATAGTACAAATCAAATTGTACTAATTATTTACTGTAAGAAAAATAAATCATCTCATATCCATTGGGACTGTCTTCCTTTCTTTTATTTCCATACTCCTGTTCCTTTGCCCTCATCTCTTCGCTGACCTGTATATTTCTAGACACACGGGTGCTCAGAGGAGGAAATAGTTATAAGCTTCAGTGCTCTGTGTATGTCTTCTCAGTGACACCAGTCACAAGGGCTGTGCATACGAATAAAGCAACTCAGCTGCAGCTGAAATCTCAAAGGCCCCTGTGTTGCAGAGGTAAAATAACCCTCAAAACACCTGTCCAATTTACCTGCCCTCCTAAAGGCACCTGTCCCATGCTCAAAATGTTGCCACATACATGCACAGTAAGTAAATGAGACCACCATCAACTGTCAGCACTGGGGTTGCACATCATAAAAACACTTCACAGCAAAAAAAAAAAAAACAAGCAAAAAAAAAAAACTGCTTGCTGTGCAAATTTTATTCCTCATTTGCATTTAGTGCTGTAACTTGACTGGTATCATACGGTGCTTTTGGGGAATACTTGTGAACAGGTTGTACTGTCCTGTAAGCAGATTTTCAAATGTTAAATGCACGCAAATTTTAAACAGAAGAAAACACCTGGCATTAAAAGCAGTGTATGCAGTGGACAATCTACTTAAGCACACTATTTACATTGAGCTCATTTTAATGGACACAAGCAGTCTACATTTAGGGGTTTATCCATGTTGCTGCTGTAAGGGAGGCCTTCATTCTAATTAGGCCTTAACTAGTAAAGTAGGGTGTAAGCAGAAAATAAACAAGTATTCTACTTTCTTATTAGCTGTTCCAAAACAAAGTGAACAGCTTATCTAGATGCCTGACTCAAAGTCTTCACCAAACAGGAACCAGCAACATTAGGCTGTCTTGTAAGATATAGTACCTTATTTTAACTGAATTCTAGGGTCAAATCATGTGTTTGTTTGTTTTTTTTTTTGTGTATAAGGCAATATGAAATTATCTAAGTGAAAAAAATAATAATAATTTGGCATATAGAGTCAAGGGAAATGTAAAATTATGTTTTATGCTTATATTGACACAGTCAGCGTAGTCGCATGCTAACGTCAAATTATTGGGATCACTTGTGAACTGAGTGATCCAAATCAATCACTTGGTTTCATGATGGAACAAATGAGACCAATGCGTTTCATTCTCCAAAATGACCAACTAAAAAGAAGAGCTTGCTGTACCAGTAGTAGTATTGTTAAAAGTCAGTTAAACAGAATGCTGGGACTCTGTCATTCTCATGTGTAGGGGAATCTGATGCCACTGTTTGGGTATAAATGGGATAGTCATTGTGTCCTTGGGGTACACTGGGCAGAGGATCCTTGTCCACTGACAATTCCCAGCCAATATTTCATCATTGGGACATTGTATGCATGATGTGACCTTGAGGTATATGGGGTCGGGGTATGACTCTTACTTGAGGTGTGAGAATTTCCAGGTTCAAATCCCGGACAGGCCCCCAATTTGTTACAACCCCTGGCTCGAAAGAAAGCAACAAAATGAGGGACACACACAAACATTATCAGTTTGTAATGCGGGGTGCCT
Organism: Barbus barbus; assembly: GCF_936440315.1. Classification (NCBI taxonomy): domain Eukaryota; kingdom Metazoa; phylum Chordata; class Actinopteri; order Cypriniformes; family Cyprinidae; genus Barbus; species Barbus barbus. Next base: position 5,056,896 of record NC_136750.1, read on the forward strand.
GGCTGAATTTGTAGTGCACTGTTGTAGTGTGATAAGATGCTCAAAACAATCTTAAACCAAATGTAACAAACAATGTCCCAAGTCATCATTTTGGCTTGATTAGCAATCTCTTTTGAAGGAGCATCTGAACCACAGCAACAACTGTGCCCAATGGACTGCAGATTTGGGTAAGTCATAGCTGGAGCCACCGATCACAAAGTTACCAAACAAGCAGCGGGGATCCTCACAGGCTCTACATGGGTTCCAATTCAGCCCTATCTGAATTAGCCCATACTGGTGCTAAGAGGATGGTATGTGCCCTCAATGAGTTTGTCTGTTGGTTCCATTTTGACCCTATCTGAATAAGCCTGAGTATATATGGTACATATGCTAGGACCGATATGGAAGCCATGGACAAACGTATTTAGGGCCGATACTGGGACTTATTCAGATAGGGCAGACATGGATCCCATGGACAAGCCCATACCTTATACCTCTATCATGCCTACATTGACTCTATCATGAAATGTTGGCTGGACTGCATGCAAGGACAAGTGTTTTGAACTTGACTCTGGCTGGGATAGGAAGCCAATGGAGGAAGCATAGCAGATGTGTGACGTGGGAGTACTTGGAAAGGTGTAATATCAGCTGGGCCGCAGTATTCTGGATGAGCTGCAGAGGTTTTATTGTATATCCTGGGAAGTCAGCCAACCATGATTTATTGCAAATCGAGACGAGAGCACACCAGGGGTTGCACCAGAACCCGAGTAGCTTCCCTGGTAAGAAAAGGTCTGACTTGGCAGACTGTTTGCAAGAAGAATCTGCATCTCTTCGCTATATGTTAAGCCAAGACATTGTCCAGTGTAACACCAAGGCTCCTGGCTTTCTGTATGGGTGAGATGGTTGAGTTGTCTATTGAAATGACAAGGTCTTGACTGGAATGAATATCTGCTTGGTTTTTGCTAAGTTTAGCTCAAAATCATAGACACTCATAGTCAAGGCTGGCCCAGGCTCTGTTGGTGCCCTAGGCGAGATTTTAGATGTACGCACCCCCCCCACACACTAAAACATTTCCTGGATTTACCCTTCGCCTCTGCCGTTTGGATTATTGCTTACGTTTCTGGATTATCTCTCTGCCTTGCCCCTTTGGATACTGTTCGCCGATCATCGACCCACGCTTGCTCCACGGATTGCTGTGTCTTGCCCTTGCCATACCTGTTTGCCACTGTCTGACCCTGCCTGTTTCTGACCATGTTTTATAATAAAGCCTTGCATATGGATCTGCACGTCTCACGTCTCGTCAGCCCCGTAACATATACATTATGAATAATTCACATTAATTATGAACCTGTATACAGTAGTTCTTAGTAGTTCTCCAGGATATATATAAACAAATAGTAGTTATTGATTAGCTAATAGTGAACTACCAGTTTCAACTGATCACTATTACTTATTAAATCACTAATCATAGTTTCTTGTTAGGTAATAGTAGTTACTACAATGTTAATAGTGCATTAGTGACTTGTTCCTGTGTAATTATTCATTAACAAAAGATCAGTATTCTAAAGTGTTACCGTGAATATATATCAGTTGCATTATTAATTAGTGCACCTATATCTGTTTCTTGTATCAAAAGATGACTAGTGTATTTCAAGTAGTCTGTGAGTTAAGTAGGAATATGTAAAAAAAACAAAATTACAATTGCCCCTTACTTATTATAACAAAGAAATATATGAGCAATATGAAATGCCTAAAATAGTCTAACAGACAACAAAGGCAACACAATAAAGGCTACATTTTGTAATTTATTTGTAGATGTTAGCCAGATAGCTAGCTAGTTAGTCTAATTGCTAATCCTATATCAGTACTTCTGCAGTGATGTAGGACTATTTTGAAGTTGGAGGAGAAAATAAGATGGGAGTTTTTCGACATACCTTGTCATGAACTGAAAAAACGTTCACACAGAGCTAGACAAGAGGAGCGTTTGAGATTAAAAAGTATATAAATTGTCATTTTTTAGTTTTTTTTTAGAAAATAACCAATCGTTATGCTAGATAAGACCCTTCTTCCTCAGCTGGGATCGTTTAGAGCCCTTCGAAGCTGCATTTAAACTGCATTTTGGAAGTTCAAACTCAGGGGCACCATAGAAGTCTGTTATATGGACTGGAGAGAAATCCTGAAATGTTTTCCTCAAAAAACAATTTCTTTACGACTGAAGAAAGACAGACATAAACATCTTGAATGACAAGGGGGTGAGTACATTATCTGTACATTTTTGTTCTAGAAGTGAACTACTCCTTTAAGAGCACATACAGTATTTCACAGAAGTGAGTACACCCCTTACATTTTTGTAAATACTTTATTATATCTTTTCATGTGACAACACTGAAGAAATGACACTTTGCTACAATGTAAAGTAGTGAGTGTACAGCTTGTATAACAGTGCAAATTTGCTGTCCCCTCAAAATAACTCAACACACAGCCATTAAATGTCTAAACCGCTGTCTAAAATGCGTTATGATGATGTATTATAATTACGCTATGAAACAGAAAGTGTTTAAATTATTCCAACATGACATTGTCAAATTTTATGATTTTTCATTGATGTCCATTTTATTTTATTCTAACATTATCTAACAATGTGTATAAACAAGGCTAGGTAGCCTGAGTTATGAGTAACAAGAACCAGTGGAGATAAACAGAATTATAAGAGCATCTCTCTAGGTGTATTAATTCTGAATGTTTGAGTCATCTAAGAACAGTCTGAAAGCCTCATAACAATACAATAACCACGACAGAAAATGTGCCACTTATTGTACAATGCTTTCTCCAGTTAGGAGTCATTACCACCTTCCACACTCCCTACAGCTGCAGTGACTTCTCTCCAGAGACAGCAAACGTCAAATGACTGAAAACGAAATGTTCCTACTTCACAACACATCCACTACTGAAAGGACCCTCAGAGGGAGCCCTGTTCAAGGCTAAATACAAAACATATTAAAACGGACTACAGGTTTGAGAACAAAATTTAATTTATCTGTTTTGGGCTGCCCCCTGTATGCAATTTAAGGTGATGGAATGAAAAAGTGAGAGAGCGCGGTTCAGTTATGAGGTAAAGTTTTCAAGATGCATTGCTTATCAAGGATTTGTTGCTGAGTGACTTTGTGCAAGGACAGTCAAGCAGGTAGGGCAGTGCACTGGGGAATTCTGGGAATTTTCACACATTGTGTTATCCCTGCCCATAACTGACAATGATAGGCAATGACTGACAGCCACTCTGGAATGGGAATAAAGATCCGGACAATGATTAGAGGAAACATTAATGTGGACAGTCTGTTTGATGCATGTTGCACAACAAAAAAATGTAAAGTGCTTGTGAAAACTTCCAATCAGACTGTCTAGCAGCAACACAACTTACAGAAACTTCAGAATTTGTCTTGGATGGCAAAATAGTGGGTACAATTTGTACGGCGTAGTAGGTATAGTATTGTGGGTGCATCTGGCAAATCAAGTTTGAGTCCTGGTACTCTTTTCCCCCACCCCCCTTTTAATTATCATCATTTGAGCAGTATTGAAGATATATGGACAATTAGCACATAGCACACGATTCCTCCTCATTGTCACGATACGCCCCCAGGAATGGCGTGGAAAGACGAGGTCAGGGTCCAAATGCAGGTAAGGCTTTTAATAATATAAACAACAAAGGCCAACACGGCACAGCAACACTTAAACACAGCAGACGACAAGACATAAACAGATCAGTACGAACCCAGGCAGAGTGGTGGGAGAGGGGAGACTAAATAGTCTGTGGCAAATGGGGAACAGCTGTGGGTGTACTGAGTGTGATGATGATGCGGCAGGTGTGTGTGAGTGATATGGCAGGTGTATGTGATATGGGAGAGGAGTCCGGGAGAACGGGAGATGGCGGCCTCCTGTGGGGCCAGGGAGAAGTACAGGACCCGGACTCGTGACACTACCCCTCCCCTAAGGAACGGCTTCCAGACGTTCCACCAACCGCAAAAGTCTGGAGGGAGGTGGAACCGGGGGATGGTGAAACAGGGGGAGGGATGGCGGGCCAGGTCCGTGTGGAGACAGAGGCCGAGCAGGAGACCGGGGCGGATTCGGAGGGTTGAACCAGGGAGACTCCAGCCAGACAGGAACTCCAGCGAACGGCCAGGGTGGGACCGGAGGAACAAACCAGGCAGGCCCCGCCGCCTTGGGAGCGCTGAGAGCGAGACCAGCTGTCTCGGGAGCTTCGTGAGCGAACGCCGCGCTCTCGGGAGGAACGGGAGCGATCACAGCTGTCTCGGGAGTTTCGTGAGCGAACGCCGCGCTCTCGGGAGGAACGGAAGCGAGCACAGCTGTCTCGGGAGGAACGTGAGCGAGCACAGCTGTCTCGGGAGCTTCGTAAGCGAACGCCGCGCTCTCGGGAGGAACGTGAATGAGCACAGCTGCCTCGGGAGCTTCGTGAGCGAACGCCGCGCTCTCGGGAGGAACGCGAGTGAGCACAGCTGTCTCGGGAGGAACGTGAGTGAGCACAGCTGCCTCGGGAGCTTCGTGAGCGAAAGCCGCGCTCTCGGGAGGAACGGGAGCGAGCACAGCTGTCTCGGGAGCTTCGTGAGCGAACGCCGCGCTCTCGGGAGGAACGTGAGTGAGCACAGCTGTCTCAGGAGGAACGTGAGTGAGCACAGCTGCCTCGGGAGCTTCGTGAGCGAAAGCCGCGCTCTCGGGAGGAACGGGAGCGAGCACAGCTGTCTCGGGAGCTTCGTGAGCGAACGCCGCGCTCTCGGGAGCTTCGTGAGCGAACGCCGCGCTCTCGGGGACAACATCAGCGGGCGCCGCCGCTTTGAAGAAGCCTGAAGTGAGCTCCGCTGCCTCGGAGACAACATCAGCGGGCGCCGCCGCTTTGAAGAAGCCTGAAGTGAGCTCCGCTGCCTCGGGGACAACATCCGCGGGCGCCGCCGCTAACTCTACCCTGAGGCCCGAGCCGCTCATCCACAGAGCCAAGTTAATGTAACTCTCCAGCGACTCCTCGGGGTCCCAGTAGGGCATCAGGGTCTTGAAGGGCTCGGCCAGGCCTCCATGAAAGAAGACCATGAGGCAGATCTTCTCCAACGCCGTCTGCCGAGCCAATCCTCTGAAGTCCCTGACGTAATCCTCAATGCTCCGGTCTCCCTGGCGGATGCCAAGCAACCTTCCTGCTGGACCCATGATTGCTGGGTTCGTTCTGTCACGATACGCCCCCAGGAATGGCGTGGAAAGACGAGGTCAGGGTCCAAATGCAGGTAAGGCTTTTAATAATATAAACAACAAAGGCCAACACGGCACAGCAACACTTAAACACAGCAGACGACAAGACATAAACAGATCAGTACGAACCCAGGCAGAGTGGTGGGAGAGGGGAGACTAAATAGTCTGTGGCAAATGGGGAACAGCTGTGGGTGTACTGAGTGTGATGATGATGCGGCAGGTGTGTGTGAGTGATATGGCAGGTGTATGTGATATGGGAGAGGAGTCCGGGAGAACGGGAGATGGCGGCCTCCTGTGGGGCCAGGGAGAAGTACAGGACCCGGACTCGTGACACTCATACTATAAATCAAAGTACTTCATGTAATCACAACAGTTTAAATTAACAGTATGTCATTGTCTCCATGCTGGTAAAGTTCATTATAATAGGCATACAATTTATATTTGATATTCTTTTTTTGGTAGTCACGAAAACAACACAGCATGTTGCGCTAATTGCTTCAGCAGGTAGCAAAAACATACAAAGCGTACAATGTTGCAACAAGAAACGGTGTCAAAAGAACAAAACTCAATTTACAGAACGAGGTGTTCTTTTTTTTTTTCTTTCACCTGAACTATTCTTTCTCTTCAAAATAACACAAACATAATTATTTTAGCTCAGAGCAAACATTTTAGGCCAACTTCTTGTTACTGGGGAGAATGCATGGAAATTAGAAAGAAATGTGTATGGGTTTGGTGGAGGTGGAACTAATGCACAGCATATTTAAACCATCACTGCTAGAAATATATACAGTGGCAAAAAAAAAAGTATGTGAACCCTTATGTCTTCATTGATTACTCATAGTGGTCTGCTGGTCTTCATCTTAGTCACAATTGCAGACAAACACAATCTTACTAAACTCTTAAAATCTTACTTAATGCATTTGATAAAATGTGAAAAATACAATTGTTTGTGTTATTAGTTTAGTCAAACTGTGTTTTTCTCTAATTGTGAGTTTAAGAATTGAAATCCAGATATTTCCAATATCTAGAAAATACATATTTTTTTGTTCCTAACATTATTTCTGCACTTTACTCACTTTTTTTTTTTTTAAATACACTCTACAGCACAGTGACCATGTCAACAACAGGTTCAGATATATAAAAAAAAGAGTATAAAGGATTCATATTCGTGTCCATGGATTCCGTGTCCATGTCCATCTCTTTGACGGGAAAACACCTCATCTGCGGTTTGATGCGGCAGTAGAGTCTGTGAATGCAGTGATGTTATGAATGATGGAGGAAAGAAGACCTGTGAATAAACAGCTCCACATCGACATGCAAGAGAGACACCATTTCAGATGCATTAACCGAGACAGGATTCAATTTTCCTGCATGCACCTTTGCTGTCTGAGTTCTCCCATCTTTAAGAGGATATATGACAGTTAGCTGATGCACCCACCCTGTCTTCTGATACACATGCAGCACATACACAAATGCTGAAAGTATCTTGTCTACATACAAACACATAAGGAGTAAGGAAGCAAGCAGTCATTTAGTAGAATCTTTTACCTAAAACAACTTATAATACATCCACTACAAATACACCACAACACTCAATGGAAGAAAAAAAAAGGACTTTGTGTGAGCATTTTGCAAGAACTATTGTTCTGAATTATATATTTCATATTTACCCACCTCTGAACGTCATATGACAAAAACTGTAAATGGTTGCTTCTCGTGTGAAAAACTAGGTGGTTCTTTGCCAGAATAAGCTGCATAGTGGACCAGACTTTATTTCGCTAATGAAAAGTCTGGCTATGGAAGACTACATCACCTTGATCTTGGGACCAATTCAAAGTCTTTTAAGTGAAATCCCATAAGGCCAAACTCCTAGCTTCAACATAAGAGAAAGAAAGATGATGCAATGAATAAGGGTTTACCATCTGCCATGCATTCTGAATTGCAGGATATGTGTACTTTGTTCAGTGGTTCCTGGCTTTTACATTTAGCTAATATTTTAGCAGGTGTAGTTTTGGTAGAACACAGGGTTTTCATATGGTGGTCTAAGGACCTCCAAGGGGGAGCTAGGGGAAAAAGTAGAAAAAATCTTAGTAGTAATATTCATCATCATAATACATATTAATAATTTAAATAACATTTAAGTATAAAAACAAGAATATGCCATAATTGTGTATATTGTTAGACTCATGTAGTTCATGGCAATGCATTTCAATGTTTGATTTGTATACTTGTATGCTAAACAATTTAGATTCTGCTTTGGGTTGCCACTTGTCTGATGTAAAACCTGTGTGGTGCAATGTACTTTTGATATATAAAAATAGATTTTTGTCCAGATTGCATCAGCATGAAGCATATACATTGCCTAAACCACATCTGAGGAAATCTTTGAGTACAGTTAATAGCTGGGACAGTGATTTTATTGAAATGGTCAGAATAACAAATTTGTAGCTCATAAGTGACTGACGCTGAGCCATTTAAGTAACTTCGCTTATAAACCGCCCAATAGCCTGAAGACCTTCAGTGTTGGCTGGGAGGATGCAGCATCAAACTTGTTAAAGATGACTGTTGGAGATTTCAGGGCAAGTTTTGGGCTGCTTGTAAATAGCTGGCAGCGATGAGAAGCCTCTGCAGAGCTCTGACGATTTGCCTGTTTATACTTCAATAAAAAACTAAATTCTTCCAGCTTGCAGACGCGGTTTGTGAAGTGTGCATATTACACAAGCTTTGATTTCAGAGAATGTATTGTCTTGGGCTGTTCTCTGGAAAAATTACTCTTAGATCAAGTACATAATGCAGAAAACAACCACAATTCTATTTTAGTGGTTTGCTTATCCTAGCATTCTAACAATATACAACTTTAAAAAACAAAACTAAGATGTTACCCCCTGAAACAGACAATCCAGAACTCAATCAAGATAAATGTGAAACAGGATTTTAATTTTATATATATATATATACATTTTATTTTTATTTTTCTATTATTATTATGGTTTTTTTTTTAAAGTCAAATGCAATGGCTTTCTACCATTAAAATTAGCTAACTACAGCAATATTTAACACAGTAAGCTATATTAAGTTAAACTTCTGCATGATGAATAATGCAGCTTTATGGAGTATGCTAAAGGTGATGATTTATTTATTCATTTATTTTTTCAATGTTTAAAGGACTAGGTAATTGATCGTCAGCTGATTATTTTGCTGTATTGTTATTGTTTTTCAAAGGTGCAGTTCAGGCTGCAAAAAAAAAAAAAAAAAGCATCTAGTTGATGCATATGGGCATGTGTTTGTTTGTTTTATTTGACAAAATTTAAAACACAATACAAACAAGTCCAAAAAGACTAGTTCATACACATTTCAAAACTGTCAAAAATAAAATACACAAAAAATCCTTTGGCTTATTTCCATTGCGGTCCTCTGTATTTTAAAAAAGGCAGCAATTAGATGCTATTTACACCAAGTAAAAATAGCAGTATTTTTTAACGATATGCTATTTATACTAAGTGCAAATAGCTATAGATTCTATTTACACTATGTTAAAATAGCAAGATGTTCTGCTATTTATACTACTTATAATAGTGGCAATTATCTGCACCTCAGTATTGTTGTCACGGATCTGTCTGTATTCCACCAGTCACGATGCACTTACGCACCTGGTTCCACCTAGCCACACACCTGCACGTTATCTGTTCCACTCATCAGCCACGCCATAAAGACACACACCTCCAAGCACTCAGGGTCCGGTCTCGTGAAGAGGACTGCTTTGTCTGTCTCAGCTCTATGCCAACAACTTACGTCCTTGTCCACTTAACTGCAGTGTTTCCTCCCGAGTGTGTTCTCCGATGTTCTCCAGTCAGTCTGCTCCCGTGCTCCTTCCAAGTCTGCAATCCGTGTGAGCTGCACTGTAATTATACTTTTAATTCAAATCATTGAATGGATACCACCTTATCGGGTCAATAAAGCCCACCCTACACCTACCCTAACCCTACCCGATACTTTTTCCAACTTTTAGATTATTTCCTTTTTATTGAAAATAAATGCCTTTCCGATGCGATATGAGATTTGAAAAGGGAGAAAAAAAGTTTGGCAAAAGGCAGGCTCGAACTCGGGTCGAACGCTTTAAAAAGCACAAGCCTTACCATCTATGCCACAGAAACTGATGTTGAATGTGCATCTTCTTTTAGTGCTAACTAACCCAATCACATGTTGATGGGTGGAGTTAGTGTAAACAGCCTTTGCCGACTAGGCGGGCTATTTGCACTTAGTGTAAATTTACACTCCATTAAAAAAAATGGACAAACAAATCAACGACAAGTTCAGAAACTCTGAATCACATCAGGTTCTTTGCTTTACACCAGTTATGTAATCTTTGGCTTTTTTTTGGAAACTCACCACACAAACTTCAAAACACCATTGATAAAACAACATTTTTTTTTTACTTCCCTTGTAAAAATACTATCAACTTGTATCTCTTGGATACACCCAGGTAATTTGTTCCAACCAAAAGAGCTAGTATATCAATTTTTATTTTTTTTTTCCCACATTTTACTCTTAAACCTACAAGGATATATATACAGTATATCATTACTACTCGTCCTTGTAGAATGACAGTGAACCTCTCTTACAAATACATAATACTCTAACAGATACTTTGGAACCATTTTCTTTAATATCTTAAAATAATATCTTGAAATACCGCTATACCAAAAAACTGCAGCATAATCAAAGTGTGACTGCACTATGCACCAGCCAACATTTTTAGAGTTTCAGTATCTAAGAAAGCCACCTGTCTTGTTAAAAATTGTATTCAATTACAAATTTTTGAGTGAACTAAAGCAGCCCCCTTTTCTCCTGTCAAATTACTGTCCAAAAGACAACCAAAATATTTTACTTCTCGTTTAGGTGTAATAATTTGATCTCCAACCTTTAACTCTAAAAAAAAGTAAAGAACCTAATACACTCCTTTGCGGAACCCCATATGAAATGGTCAAACAATCCGAAAACAGCCCATTTAAATCTACTATTTGACGCCTATTTTCAAGGTAACACTTAATCCATTTCCAGGTTATATTACTAAAACCCATTGCTTTAACTTTTAAAAGCAGCATGCTGTGATTGACTGTATCAAATGCTTTTTGAAGATCTAACAGTACCATACCACGTAACTTCCCTTTATCCATTTGAATCAACAACAGGCTGAAGACCTGAATGAGTTTTATTGTAGATTTGAAACCCCCCACACCTATCCTGACCATCTCTCTACACAACCGTTAACACCTCCAGCAACCCCCCTCTCCTGTACTTCAGATCAGTGAAGATCTGCGCCAGGTCTTCAGGAAGAACAATATAAGGAAGGCAGCAGGCCCAGACAGTGTGACACCAGCCTGTCTGAAAATTTGTGCTGACCAGCTGGCCCCCATCTTCACACAGATCTTCAATAGATCTCTGGAGTTGTGTGAAGTCCCTTCCTGCTTCAAATGCCCCACCATCATCTCTGTTCCAAAGAATCCCAAGATAACATGACTTAATGACTACAGACCTGTGGCTCCAACGTCTGTCGTCATGAAGTCATTTGAAAAACAACCTGGAGCTCAACATGCTCAAAACAGTGGAGATGATCGTGGACTTCAGGAGAAACCCCCCTGCACTCCCCCAACTCACCATCATGAACAGCACTGTGACTGCAGTGGAGACATTCAACTTCCTGGGTTCCATCATCTCTCAGGACCTGAATTGGGACACTCAGATCGACTCTGTGTAAAAAAAAACAACAACAAAGTTTGTACTTCCTATGCCAGCTGAAGAAGTTTAACCTGCCACAGGAGCTGCTTAAACAGTTCTACTCAGCCGTCATTGAGTCTGTCCTGTGCACTTCAATAACTGTCTGGTTTGGTTTAGCTACATAATCAGGGATCAGTAGACAACAGAGAACGGTTTGGATTGCTGAACGGATTATTGGTGCCCCCCTGCCCACCCTCTCCACACAACTATTAACACCTCCAGCAACCCCCCTCTCCCCCACACCTACAATTCAAATCAGTGAAGATGACGTGTGCCAGGTCTTCAGAAAGAACAAAAGAAGGAAAGCACCAGGCCAAGACGGTGTGTCACCAGCCTGTCTGAAATCCTGTGCTGACCAGCTGGCCCCCATCTTCACACAGATCTCCAACAGATCAATGAAGCTGTGCAAAGTCCCCTCATGCTTCAAACACTCCACCATCATCCCCGTCCCAAAGAAACCCAAAATTACTGGACGTAATGACTACAGACCTGTGGCTCTAACGTCTGTGGCCATGAAATAATTTTAATTATTTTGGCTTATATGAAGGACATCACTGGACCCCCTGCAGTTTGCCTACAGAGCAAACAGGTCTGTGGATGATGCTGTCAATATGGGACTGCACTTCATCCTGCAGCATCTGGACAGACCAGGGACTTATGTGAGGATCCTGTTTGTGGACTTCTGCTCCGCTTTTAACACCATCATCACGGACACCCTTCAGAATAAACTGTCTCAGCTCTCTGTCCCCACCTCTGCCTGTCAGTAGATCACCAGCTCCCTGACAGACAGACAGCAGTTAGTAAAGCTTGGTAAATTCACATCCAACACTCGTACCATCAGCACTGGTGCTCCTCAGGGCTGCGTTCTCTCCGCACTGCGCTTCTCCCTCTACACCAACGACACATCTAAAGACTCCTCTGTCAAGCTCCTGAAGTTTGCAGACGACACACTGATCGGCCTCATTCAGGATGGTGATGAGTCTGCTTACAGACAGGAGGTTAAGGAGCTGGCTGTATGAGGCAGTCTCAACAACCTGGAGCTGAACACGCTCAAAACTGTGGAGATGATCGTGGACTTCAGGAGAAACCCCCCTGCTCTCCCCCAACTCACCATCATGAACAGCACTGTGACTGCAGTGGAGTCATTCAGATTCCTGGGCACCACCATCTCTCAGGACCTGAAGCGGGACAATCACATTGACTCTATTGTGAAAAAGGCCCAGCAGAGGTTGTACTTCCGTCACCAGCTGAGGAAGTTCAACCTGCCACAGGAGCTGCTGAAACAATTCTACTCTGCCATCATTGAATCCGTCCTCTGCACTTCAATAACTGTCTGGTTCAGCTCAGCTACCAAATCTGACCTCAGAAGACTACGGAGAGTAGTCCAGATTGCTGAGCGAATCATTGGTACAACCCTCCCCACTCTCCAAGAACTGTACTCATCCAGAGTGAGCAAAAGAGCTTGTAAAATCACTCTGGACCCCTCACATCCAGCACACTCCCTCTTTGAACTGTTACCGTCTGGTCGACGCTACAGAGCTCTGAGAACCAGAACAACCAAACAGTTTCTTCCCTCAGGCAATCCATCTCATGAACACTTGACAATAAAAAGCGGAACACACAGCAAGTTATTCACCACACTTGCTTACTTTTTGTTTATCTAATTTTTTTTTTTTTTTCATTTCAAATTTGCACACATAATTGTCTATATTATATATTGTGTTTTTGCTGTTTTTGTACATTGCCTATTTGGATATTTGTATTATTCTTTATTATCTGTGTCCTGTCCTGTTGTTGTCTCTCTGTTGCATTGTGGAGCTTCTGTCACTAAAATAAATTCCTCATATGTGTAAACATACTTGGCCAATAAAGCTCATTCTGATTCTGATTCTGATTCTGAATGAGTGGAAACCCCTCAGCTCTCACAATATCTCAAGATTCAACATCCCATGTGCCAAAGAGAGGGAACATATTCATGCTCTCACAGCATACTTTGCTTCTGTAAAGTTAAAGCTTTAGGCAGCTGGATGAAAGAGGTCTACAGGGCAAGATTTATATTTCTAACCAGCTGAATTAGAGCAATATTTCAGAGTGAGTGTGAATACCTTTCAACATCACAGGAATGCAAATGAAACTATGGGAATGAGACTTTTACTATGCTTCGTCTTACTCATCGATCAGAGAGTGACTTTGAAACACAAAATCAGGTTGTGTTTGATAAGTGATGCAAGTAATAATTTCACCTTGACTGAGAACTGTTAAAGTGATAGTTTACCTGGTAACACTTTATAATAACGTTCAGTTGTAAGTGATTAGTTAATGATTAACTAATCTTTTCAAAACATGACTGTTCATAAATGATTAATAAGTGATATGTTAATATTTTTATCTATGTTTTGTAGATTAAGTTGTAAATCATTTACAAGTGATTCGATAATTATGAACTAATAATTTACAAAACATGACTATACGTTTACATGATTAAGTAATATGCTAATGATTTGCAAATCTGTCGTAAATATACATTTTTTGTATGTTTTGTTAAAGTTGTAAGCTGGTCTGTTAAAAAGCACAAATGCAATTATGCTAAAACTATTTTTTAAGAATAATAAATGATTTGTTGTCAAGTGAATAAACGTGTAAATGACTTACAGTCAGGGAAATGCAGTGGGTTGTGTTAAACCCTTTCTCTCATCAGAACAGAATTGTGTTCTGTGTGGAGTGTGTTTTACCCTCCACTGAAGACCACATTAGGTGCACAGCATTAAAATACTCCATGTGTGTCAGAGAAGACATCTGTCTACACCCTCACCAGTCAGCCTTTACATTGCAGTACACACTACAAAGTATTCAAAGCCTGTTGTGTAAATATACAACACTCATCAGTTGTAAATGTTTTACAAACCAGTCACAGGTACTGTGTGTGTGAGCATATGCACAGACAACCTGTATAACCGGAAGGTTTGATGAGTGTTTCACACTTCAGATTAGGGGATGCAAAAAGCGTTGTAAATGCCTTGTATACACTTACAGATCATTTGTAACAGGTAAGAAAAATCTACAAATGATGTGTAACACATTTACAAGTGATGAGTAGTTTACACTTTAGATTAGGAGATGGACAAAGCTTTGTAAATGATTTATGATGTGATCTTCAGTGGAGGGTAAAACTGGTAAAACTTCATATTATGACTAGAGCCCACACACTCCACACAGAACACGAGTCTCTGCTGATGAGAGAATGGGTTTAACACAACCCAATGAAATCCCCTGACTATAAGCCATTTACATGTTTATTCACTTGACAGCAAATCATTTATTATTCTTTACAACAACAACAAAAATAGTTTTAGCATAATTGCATTTGTGTGATTTTTAACAGACCAGCTTAGAACTTTAACGAAACATACATGAATTATATATGTTACACCCTGATAAAGGGGGAAAATAGACATTAATAAATGAAGACAGACTCGTGCTGTTGTCTCTGCGTCAGTCTGTATTGGCTGTGACGCACAGCACAGCTCGCGTCAGTCACAACCTGCAACCTCAGAGCTCCCCCTAGTGGACACTCCAAATATTACACAAATCAAATTGTTTTTAACTTTTTCATTTACAATTTTTACAGTTGGATCATTTTGAATCCATCCTTTATATGATCATTTTGATCTTTGATCTTTTTAACCTCTACACACTCCCCCGCAAAATTTAGATGTCGTCCCGACATCTTGAAATACATTTTTTTTTCTTTCTTTCAACTTTGGCTATTCTACTTTAACCGTATCAGTGTTTTCTTAGCCTGCATTATGCAACAGTCTAGCTCTGATATCCGTACATAAGATATGGGTAGGGATTATAAAATGGCACTGGACTTGGCCATGGTGGAAGTGCTTGCTGTCCAAAGTAAGACATATTCTGATACTGCTGAACTTCATCACTGCAGCTTGTATGATAGCAGGTGGGGGTTCCGAGGTGATCATAAGTAAACAGTCGAGGGGCTCGTCTTTCTCTCTGTGGTCTTTGATGTTTCCCAGCTACCATAGAATCATTGCATGGCTCAAGTGATACTGTATTCTCAACTTCAATCCGTTCCTTTTCACGGTATCCTGTCACTAATGGGTCCTCTACTTGAATCAGCTCTGCATCCCCATCTTCACCTAAGCATTCTTCATGTGAAAGCTCAACAGTGTCCACTCTTTCTCCTACATCCTCACCATCCGTGGTCTGCCCGACCAGTCTACTAGTCTCCCTTTCTAACTCATCCGGATCTCTGTCACTCCCTTCTCCATGGTACTGCTGCTGGTTTGGTGAGTAATAAAGACAGAACTCGTCCTCATCCTCTTCTTCAACTTCATTCGATTTTACAGTATCATTTCTCTTCTGCTTTGTCATTCTTTTTTCTAGATAATTAGCTGTGTCAGATTGTACTTCCATTGGCAGGTGATCACATGACAGCAAGAGGTTACGGTGCAAGACCCTTGACCTTCCTTTTCCTATCTCTGGCTTCACTTCATAAATCGGGAGATCTTCTTTCATTCTCCTCACGACAGTATGGATGGTCTCTTCCCAGTGGTTGCGCAATTTGCCCGTGCCTCCTCTTGGTGTCAGGTTCCTAACAAGTACACGGTCGCCCGGATACAGAGTTGTACTTCTCAGTTTCCTATCATAGTGTTTTTTACTTCGCACTGCAGCTTTTCCCACATTCTCTCTTGCTATTTTGTGTGCTTCTTGCATCTGTTCTCTCCATCTCTGCAGGTATTCCTGGTGGCTCACTGTTCCAGTGCTTTCTTCCAAACCAAAGAGTAGATCCACTTGTAGTCTGGGATGCCGGCCATAAAGAAGATAAAAAGGTGAGAATCCTGTTACCTCACATTTGGTGCTATTATATGCAAAGATCAGTTTATTCAGGGATTCCTTCCAGTTTGTCTTCTGTTTGTCTGTCAGTGTTTTGAGCATTTGAAGTAAGGTCCTGTTGAATCGTTCCGTCTGACCGTTCCCTTGCGGGTGGTACGGTGTTGTTCTGGAACTGAGGACACCACAATTCTTTGTCAGCTGGGCTAGAAGCTGGTTTTCAAATTCACCACCTTGATCGTGGTGTATTCGTCTCGGAAATCCAAATCGCAGAGCATAGTCATTAAACAGGCGATCAGCTACCGTTTTAGCAGACTTTGATGTTGTGGGGTACGCCTGTGCAAACCGTGTAAAATGGTCAACTATCACTAATATGTATTCGTATCCCCCCTTACATTTATCTAAATGGAGAAAGTCAACAGATACAAGCTCAAAAGGCTGAGTTGTCATGATATTAACGAGAGGAGCCCTTGTCTCCCTACAAGGCTTCTTTTGCTTCAAACATTGGCAGCTTTTTGCAACATAATGTTCAATCTCTTGTTGCATATGGGGCCAAAAGAAACGATCTCTGATCAGTGATATCGTACGATCAACTCCTTGGTGACCCATCTCATTGTGTAACTTATTCATTACCACTGCCTTGTATCTTTCGGGTAGGACCAGTTGGTGTCTATTGGCTGTCTTCCGCTTTAGGATGCCGCTCTCATCCAAATGAAGCTTCTCCCATTCACGAAGAAGACATCGGCTCTGAGGGGTAAGAGACTTCATTTGTTTGGGGCAAGGTCGGATACCAGTTAATTTATTTTTTATTACAGGCCCGATGTGTGGATCCTCCCTTTGACTCTGCTGTATTTTAGCCACAGGAAGAGGTTCATTGTCACCCATGTCAGGTGAACATGGAGACGAATCAGTTACTATGCAAGGTGAGGTATCTTCCTGCACTTCTACAGCTTGTGTGGTGGCTGCAATGCAGTCTGATGACATTTCCTCAGTACAGTGTTCTATCATCCCTTCAATGTCTAGAGGCAATCTTGATAAACTGTCGGCATCTGCATTCTCTCGGCCAGGGCGGTACTTTATTGAAAAATGGAAGTCAGCTAACTCCGCTACCCACCTACAGCCGGTGACATTGAGTTTTGCACTGGATAGTACATACATGAGAGGGTTATTATCGCTAAAGACTGTGAATGTAGGTGCGTAATATAAGTAGTCTCTAAATTTCTCCGTTATTGACCACTTGAGAGCGAGAAACTCTAATTTACCGGAGTGGAGGTGGTAATTTCGTTCGGCAGCTGTGAGGGTCCGAGATCCATACGCTATTACACGGAGCTTACCCCCCCTGCTGTTGATACAATACTGCCCCCAGGCCTTTGTTTGAGGCATCCGTATGAAGAATAAAAGGCAGTGAAAAGTCTGGAAATCCAAGGATAGGTGGTTCAACCAGATGATTTATCAATTTTTCCAAGATCTCTTGGTGCTCATCCTTCCAAATTATTGGTCGGTTCGAAGGCACTCCTTTGTGCTTCACTTTACTTCGTCTGGAATTCTGGTAAGTGTTTTCCATTTCCGGGGTGTTCTTGAGTAAATCATACAGTGGTCCAGCAATCTTTGAAAAATTCTTAATATATTGTTGGTAGTAACTTAAGAGGCCCATCACAGTTCTCAGCTGCCCGACGGTACTTGGTCTCTTCTCCTTCCAAGCTCGCACAGCCTCCGTGTCAGCTGGATCCACTTTGCTACCTTCAGCCGACACGATCCTTCCGAGGTAGCGGATTTCCCTTTTGAACAGTCCACATTTGCTTGGCTTCAATTTTATTCCATATTGTCTAAGCTGCTGTAATACTTCCCGCACATGGTGGACATGATCTTCGAAGGACTTGCTGTAGACTAAGATATCATCAAGGTATGGCACACATATCCGGTCTCTCAAACTCTCCAAGCATTCCTCCATACACCTCTGAAAGGCAGCTGGAGCATTCATCAGGCCAAAAGGAATTCGTATCCACTCATACAACCCCCACGGAGTTACAAATGCGGTCAGGGGCCTACTCTCCTTTGCCATAAAGCCTTGATGATATGCTTTGCCCTGATCTAATAGTGAAAACCATGAATTTCCACCCAGGTTGTCAAGAATATCTTGGACTCTGGGAATTGGCTGACGATCTGGGTTGGTCTTCTTATTCAGCTCCCTGTAATCCACACAAAGGCGGAGGCTTCCATCCCTTTTTCTCACACAGACAACAGGTGATGCATAAGATGAAGTTGATTTAGATATCCAACCTTGAGCAATCAGGTCATGGAGGTAATCTTTTACTTCCCTATAAAGGGGTTTTGGCACAGAGATATACGAGCGTGCAACAGGAACTGTGTCCTTAAGGGATATCTTCAGAGTTAAGTTTTCTATGCACCCGATGTCATCATCTGACTTGGAGAATGACGCACATTCCTCTCGTAACATCTTGCATACTATTTCCTTTTCAGGCTGACTCAGATGACCGAAATCGACTGGAGGGTCCCAAGTGTTACTGGCAAACTCAGCACTGCTTGTTTGGATGGGATTCACTGAAGCAGGTATGGACTGAATTGACTGATCCAATGACATGGACGGATAAACAGCTTGTACCCTATGTGCTGTTCCTATGACTGTTTTTCCACACAGGATAATGTCATGGTCCGTAGGATTCCGAGCATCAAGTACAATGTATGGTGGAGCCCCCTTCTTAACCTTTAAAAGTGTCTCCTGGAACTCTAACCCTTCTGCCCATTTGGGATCAAGATCGGGTTCAAACATCAAAGTAGTGTCCTCCTTCAGTGGGCTCATCTTTATTCGGCACTCAACCTGCAAAGAGGTACGCTTGGGAATTAATACCTTTTCTCTAGGAGTTCTCACCACATACTCATGTGACTTTTCTGCCTTTAGAAGTCCTAGGAAAGCTTGAATGTGATTTATCTCTAATCTTGGGAGAGCCATATTCACTAATCTCTTTAACTGTTCCTCACATGCTGGATCTGCGCTTTCACCCGTATTGTCCGTCACTATGAACTCAATTGCATTGTAACCAATGATGGGATGGGAGAGGTGTTTCCCCTCTGTTACAAGCATTGGAATGACAGAATCTATGCGGTCACTGTTTCCTCCTGGCAGCTGAAATGTGACTTCTATCCACCCAACATAAGGGATACCTTGTCCGTTTGCTGCTACTATTTGAAGTGTGTCAGGTGCATCGATTATTTCTGAAAGAAGCCTTAACCTCACATCAGGTAATATTTCGTTTTTCCACCACTCATCGATGATACAAACTTGAGATCCAGTATCCCACAATGCTGTTGTTTTAACTCCCTGAATATAACAGTCAATGAGACACTGTTTTCCCACTAAAGCGGCCATGCTCAGTGATCTGTTTGAATTTGTTCTCATTGTGGCACTTAATTCTTTCACATCCGCCCGCCTTTTCTGCTGGCAGTCTTTCTTGTGTCTACTCCAGTGACGAGCCTGACATAACTTGGAGCAGTAGAGAGCTTTGTGGCAGGATGTGCATACTCTCAAATTGTGGCCACCTCCCTTCACCCCACACCCAGTGCATCGTTGATGGGACTCTAACATGTGGCAGGTTACTCCCGGTCCCGTGGAAGTAACCCTC
This sequence comes from Barbus barbus, assembly GCF_936440315.1. Classification (NCBI taxonomy): domain Eukaryota; kingdom Metazoa; phylum Chordata; class Actinopteri; order Cypriniformes; family Cyprinidae; genus Barbus; species Barbus barbus. The sequence continues at coordinate 5,076,395 of NC_136750.1, forward strand.
TCTCGTTTAAATAAGCATCCCTGGATGAGTTTACTGCCCTTGCTCTACAGCCCGCAAAGAAATGCTCACTGCTTCCACATCTATAGCAGTGGGTGCAATAATGTTCAGTGTCACTCTGCTGACAGTTGAGGCATCTTCTTCGCTGGCTTCTTGTCTGGGTGGAAAGACGGTGTGGTGCAAATCCTTGCTGGAACTGAGCTGTTCTCCCTCTCTGTCCTGAATTGTAATTGGGCCAGTACCCAGGGAATGGGCATTCAGGGTGAGTAGCTGAGGCATAGTTTCGGAAACCTGGCAAGGACAGACCCTGTTCCGCAGCTGTCTGGGGTAATTGAATCGACTCTCTGATCTGTGACACTTCAGCACTGAGGTTCTTTAATAGTGCCATGTCTGATTTTATTTCTCTGAGTTCATTTAGCAAATCAGGGTTAAGCTTATTTTTATTTTCCTGAAATGATGTTTTTCCTTTCTTTTCTGCAGGTGCTGGGATATCGTTGCATTCCACCGAATGCACCACCACTGGACGATGCTGGACTGCAGTTTTCTTTTTGTTTTGTCTCTCTGTTTCAGTCATACAGGCAAGGTTTAATTTTTCTAACAATAGCTCGTCACTCACATCTGTTTGTTGTAGGTATGGCTTCAGATCCCCTCTGATGTAGTCATTTTGCAGACCGGTAAGAACTGTGTGCAGAAACATATTTTGCACCAGAATGGGATCATATTTGAGACTAGACTCCGCTTCCTGCGATGCAAATAAAATCTTCTGCCTAAGATCTAAAACACGAATTAAAAAGTTCTGGGGTGTTTCCTTACTGTCTTGGGCTTCTGACATCAGTTGCTTGTACAGCTCTGTGGCGCCCCTCTCCTGGTAATGTGAGCGAAGGATCCTTCTCAAGTTAGGCAGTGTTAAATTTGCTTTTCCCTCTAGATAGCTGCGTAGCTGCATGCCAGGGGACGATGGCTTTAATTACTGCATGGACTATTTCGTGTTCAGGGACATTCTTATTTTTTCCGTTCTCGATTTGATGGGCCAAGCTGGAAAAACTAAGTTTATCTTTCTGCCCTGGTTCCCCAATCTGACCAGATATTTTAAACTCCCTTTGCCACAGAAATGATTGGGTAAGGTCTTTTGTTGAGGCACTGCCCTGAACTGTCTGATCTTTTTGACTCACTGTCTGTACTTCCTGTTTTGATTCACTCTCTTTCGACTGCAATGATAACTGTAAAGCTAACTGAAGCGCTTCAATCTGTTTTTGCAGTTTTTCTTGTTCTGACATCTGAGTTACATGCAATTGCTCTTGCTGTGACTCTACTACGTTTTGTTTTGACAACTGAACTTCAGTGATTTTATCTTTCAAGTTAAGGAGAAAAGACATACCCTGGTCTTCAAGTTCCTCTACCTCATCTCTTTCAATATAATTTACAATATGCGCGATCAGAAATGAACGACTTTTCCCCAAAATGTTCTCTCTTTGCGTACCAGCAATATTTAGAAAGTCACATACTGCAATCAGATGATCACTGTTGAGTGAGTAAAGTGTCCCCACTACTTCCAGTCTCAAGTCCTCCATTGTGTTCAAGTTGTTTGTGGATAAGTGGCCAGTGTCAGTGTAAAACAGAATGTCTACTTGGTTGGGAAGGATTTGCGGCTCTCCTGGTTGGGTGAGGAACCTCAGATTACTCGCACTTCTGCCCGTCCAGTTGTGAGACTACTGTACACTGCTGCCCTCTTATCGTGGTAGTTGTGGTTGCAAGGTGGGATGTCGTCATATGGCACTACCTCGATCGGCAGGACCAGGAACCATCCAAAACAATCCTCGCTGGGACCTCCAAAATGTTACACCCTGATAAAGGGGGAAAATAGACATTAATAAATGAAGACAGACTCGTGCTGTTGTCTCTGCGTCAGTCTGTATTGGCTGTGACGCACAGCACAGCTCGCGTCAGTCACAACCTGCAACCTCAGAGCTCCCCCTAGTGGACACTCCAAATATTACACAAATCAAATTGTTTTTAACTTTTTCATTTACAATTTTTACAGTTGGATCATTTTGAATCCATCCTTTATATGATCATTTTGATCTTTTTAACCTCTACATATACTGATCATTTACTAATGGTTTGCTCATCATTTGTTTATGATTAACAAATGTTTATTGAGATAATAGTACAATGTTGACATTTCAATGATTTATAAGTGATTAATAATGTACTAACTAGTAACTAACTATTTATTAAGGATTTTTTTTTAAAAAATTCGTTTATGATGCTATTTTTAAGATAACTTACGACATTTGTAAAATGTTTTGTTCATCCATCATCTAATCACTTGTAAATGATTTATAACTTAATCTACAAAACATAGATAAAAAATATTAACATATCAATTTTGATCATTTATGAACGCATAGTCATGTTTTGTAAATGATTAGTTCATTATTAACTAATTGCTTGTAAAATATTGTAAATTAATTAACAAACATGCACAAAGTGTTAGCATATCACTTATTAATTTCTTATGTTTTGTAAATTATACGTACATCATTAACTATTCATTTATAAACGACTTACAACTGAACGTTATTATAAAGTGTTACCAAAATATGCATGTGAGTCCAGTTTGTATAATTTCCTAAACCAGTTTCTCTTTTTCTCCCTGTCTCTGTCTTTTTTACTGTACCAAACAGATTAAACACAAAAATAAAACAGATTTCTGACCTTCAAATTTAGCATTTCATGCCAGAGAAAAGCAGTAATGCTTTTTAATGGTCATCTTTGTTCATTTTAATGCTGCCTTAATTTGCATAACAAATATGGAGAACAAACGATTGATATTTTCAGCCATTATGATTCTGTTGCTGCTGTAAAATGTTATGTTCTCTCCATACCCTCATCTTTTGAAAGCAGTGTTCTGTTAAATATTCATTGAGATCAGCCTTTGTTGTGTTTCTTTCCTATCACACTGCAATTTTCACTGTTATCTCACAAGCATGTACGGACATATGGACAGCAGCTTCACAGCATTCATCAGTCACTCATTCAAACTGCACTTAGATAAAGTGCTACACTATGGGTTTCTTCCACACAAAAAAACGTTTTTCATCTTGTGCTGTTTCAGATCCCCCAGACACACACACAATGTGTGTGGGCAAAGCTTTAAGAGACTTTAAGAGAATCCATGTTCCAATTAGTATGTGTCAGTCTATCATCTCTCTTTCTCTCTGTTTTTATTGTGTCACAGAACAATAAACCAACAATAATAGCAATCTAGGTTCTTAAAAATCTCTTACAAATTTTAACTTTTATGCCAAAAAATCATGAATATTAATTTTATTTTATTTTATTTTATTTTATTTTAATTCATGCTGTTGTATTAAATATAGATGCTGTAATTACTGGCCTCCTTGTGCCTACAGCCTATTTAGTATAGCAGCACACATTTGATATTAGTTAATTGAAAAAAAAAAAAAAAGACAACATTTTGGTTTATTTTATTTTAGGGTCTCTTAACTAGTTGCTTATTAGCATGCATATTGTAACGGGGCGAACGAGACGTAAGACGTGCAAATCCATTTGCAAGCTTTATTCCAAGACGTGGTCAAAAAAACAGGCAGGGTCAGAACATCAGCAAACAGGTATTTACACAGGCAAGACTAAAAGTAATCTTAGGGCAAGCGTGGGTCTTTGAGCAAAATCAAAAGGGGTTGAGAAAAGGGGTAGTCCAATAACATGAGCAATGGTCCTAACGAGGTACAAACAGAGTCCGATCGGCATGGCAAAGGGTTAATCCAAGATACACAGGCGATAATACAAGACTAGACTAGAAACTATGAACACAAGACTAAACTAGAAACTATGACTGTAAATACTAGAGACTAAACAGAAACACAGAATGGCTCGGTAAGGCAGCTAACACTAGGAGAGTTTTTAAATGCTAGAACAATACTCGGCCATCTGGAAGAGGAAGTCCAAGACTTATAAAGCGTGTCTGAATGGATTCAGCTGTGTATGTGTAATCAGTGCAATGGATAATGGGAACTGTGTGTGAAAGTCAATGTAAAGAGAAGACGACATCTGGTGGTGAGCAGATGGAAGGCTACGGACTAGATTCGTGACACATATTATTAGAATATTAGTCATTTATTATTACTAATTAAACACATATTAATGCCTTATTCTACATGACCTTATTCTAAATCCCTAATCCTAGCCAATACCTAAACGTAACAACTACCTTACTAACTATTAATAAGCAGCAAATTAGGACTTTATTTAGGGAAAAGTCTTAGTTAATAGTGAATTATTGTTCCCTATTCTAAAGTGTTACCAACAGTGTATTGTATGTGTCAGTATACAGATGGAATGAGACATTTCTGGAGGAAATATTATATCTGATTGTGCATTCCATTGAAAATGTTGACTCAAGTAACTCTGAAAGCTTGATTTAAAATTGAAGGTACTCAAAATGTCTGCTTTATTCATTTATTTTTTAATTAATTAATTCATTTCATTTGTTTTTTTATAAACAAGAGTCTACGTAGTTCTGATTTAGAGCACAGTTTTTAAATATCAAAACATGACCTACTGTATCCACTATACTAGTTTAGTAGTTCTAGTCAAGCAAAATGTTTTTATAAAAATGTTTTTTTATATTTCAGTTAGAGTAAGCATTTTATTATTTGTATTTATTTTTATTAACTGTAGTATTTGTAATTTTATTTTAAGTAGCATTTTTGGGTGAAATATCATTTAAACAATGAGAAAACACTCTTAAAAATAAAAGTGCTTTAAAATGTTCTTCACAGCGAAGCCATAGAAAAACCATTCAGTCAAAGGTTCTTTAAAAACCATCCTTTTTATAATCTGAAGAACCTTTCAGTTTCAAATAAAAGGGGCCTAGTTACTGTTCCATGCAAATTTGAATGCTGTTACTAAGCCATTACATACGAGTGAGGATTACATTCTTGTCTTTGCATGCCACTTTTCCGCCATTTTGCTGATGTTAAGGGGATATTTTGTGACTCCGCAATAATTAAATGGCAGCAGCAATTCACAGATAATTCAAAATGTGAATTACCAAAATGCACACGGGTCTCATTAAATTATGCTGAACATAAACAATCAATACATTTTAGGCCTTCTGGCTAATCCTGCTTTATAACAAAAACTTCAGTGCAACTAATTAAACGAAGAAATGTTTGAAATGCCTTTCTGGAGGAGGACATTAGCAACAATTAACATATTACTCATGTTAACAGTTTGACGATCCCTATTTGAACGACTTCATGGGAAACTGAAGCCACGTGAAATGGAAAAATTTAAGTAAACACTTAACTCGTTAACTAATTCTGCTGCTTGTGCAATGACTGTGCTTTAGAGCTCCATTAATGGAGGCCTTGATTGCAACAGGCAGTGAGTCGCCGTAAAAGAGCCGCTTATTTTTCTGCCTTAATTTCAGCCTGCAGAAAGAAAGGTTTAATGAGGGGACAAGCAGAGAGCTGCAAATAACTTTTTTAATGATTTGTTTAGAATCAGTCAGTTTCTACGACAGTCAAAAATAAAATTTTTATGTGTAAATAACTGTATAAAAAGGAAGTAAACTTTGAGTTTATCATTTAAATATATATTCAACCTCACACTATTATATATTTAGCCAACATTCCTGGATTGTGCTTTATTCTGTCACAGAGCTGGTATGTGGACTTCCGTTTACTCACCACCAGAGGTTACTCCTCCATCACATTGACTTTTGCACCACACTACTGTTGCACTTCACCCACGAACTACAATTCCCATCATCCATTGCACTGATGACACACAGCTGTCACCAATCTCACATTGCTCTGATCACACAGCGGATTTCACTGATTACACACGCTTTATAAACCTTGAACTTCCTCTCTGTCTTTGCCGAGTATTGTTCTGCGTATAACACTTTCCTTGTGTTAGCGGTCTTACTGAGCCTTCTGTGTGTATGTCTATCTCTGAGTCTGGTTCTGCGTATAACCCTCTCCTAGTGTTAGCTGCCTTACCGAGCCATTCTGTGTTTTCTAAGTTTAGCTTGTTTTGTTTAAAGTCTTGTTTCCTGTTTCCCGCCCTTGTATCGTGGATTTACCCTTGTCTCACAGTTTCGGACTCTGTGTATACATCATTTGGATTATTGCTCATGTTATTGGACTACCCCTCTTCTCAAGCCCTCTGGATATTGTTTGCTGATCGAGGACCCACGCATGCCCTTGGATTACTCTTGGTGTCTTGCCCGTGCCATACCCGTTTGCTGGTGTTTTGACCCTACCTGTTATTTTTATACTTTCTTATGTTTATAAATAAAAGCTTGCAAATGGATCCACACGTCTCATGTTTCGTTCACCTCATTACATACTCAAGGGCAATCCATACATTTTTTTAGTTTCTTCAACAGTGACACACTAGCTATGTTTCTATCCAAAGATGCAAATTTAACTAATGTGCAAAACTGGAATACCGCATAAAACATTTGCGAATAAAGAACCCTTGCCATCAAACAAGTCAAAGAGAACATTTATAGATTGATGTATGTCTAGTGCTTTCTCCCAACACATTACCATGGGGTTGAGCTTGTTACTAAAATAATGTAATTTATTTCCTATTTACTCATTATGCTTTTATATGATTAATATTACTCATTCCATAATATTATTTCTTATTACTCTCTGTATGAGTACTTTTAATTCCTTAAAGTACTCATATTGCTTATCTATTACACCCAAGTTCTACTTCCACATCCATATTCTGCTTCCATACACATGAAACCATTTACACATGAAACATGACGCTGTGATTGTGTTATGATTTATGTGATTTTAATGCGATTCGGGTTAGTTGCATAAGAATACAGGATGTTTACATGAGAAATGCTAAGGAGGTATTGTGATTAGCATATTCTAAAATGCTACAAATAACATTTATATTAAATTGTAATCGAAAGCTATTACAAACACTGATTTACAGTGAGCTTTGAGCAAAAGCATATAATTAATCTTATATTGCCATATGTAGTTTGATGCAAATTGTAGCTATAATGCTCCTGTTACCCAGGTGAGATGTTGTTACAAGAATACAAATAAGATCTGAAAAAAAAAAAAGTTTTCTAGAAATACTTTTGAAAACGGGTAGGTATAATGTATAATTCACAGTGGGTGGGCAAGCCACATAATGCCAGAATTTACATTTGACAACAATGTTCCAGTCATAATTTCTCCTGACAAAATCACATAATAGCAATATTTCTTGCCACTGAATGTAAGCTTTTCCATCTTCCAAGCTAGCTTGCAGCAATAGTTACGTAAGGTGCAAACGGGAGTCATGATTATAACAAACAAATCATGGGATGATTCAGTTGTTGCATTTCAGATCACTAGGGATTGAGGCAATAAATATAAGAAATTGAAAACTCTTATCCAATGAAATATGATGCATACCAATTTTTCACTTCATGGATTATGTATAATTAAATATATATATATATATATATATATATATATATATATATATATTTATTTATTTATTTATTTAAAAAATATTTTTTTTCAGTTTTAGTTCCTATTAAAGAAACTGAGATTTACGGCGGCTGCACTCGTGGGAATCGCAGATGGATCAGGTGGAGGGAATGGGCTAGCCCTTATCTTCTTCCTCTCCCATCAGATCCAGCACCCGCTCTCTGGGATTGGAAGCTCGCCCTGCGGTTTCTTCACCCCGGAGTGAGGGCTACTCCGAGGAGGTGGATGTGAAGGACATCGATGAGCTTGTAAAATTGCAAAGTGTTTGCACAAGCATTGTTTGCACAAGCATATTATGAACTAAGATATCATTATAGCAATAAAGTTCCTGCTTAGAAACGGTGTTTGTGCTGTCAACTCTTAAAAAAAAAAAAAAAAAAAAAAAGGGGTCTGATTGCGCTTCTCCCCACAGTGTGAACAAGCGGTTTCGGTCCCGCCGCTGCTGAGGCGGCAAGTGAGATCACGGCGATCGCACATGGATCTGGCGGATGGGTTGGAGATGGGTTTGCCCTATCTCCAGCCTATTCCCCAGATCTAGTGCTCTTGCTTGGGGCTGGAAGCCTGCGGTGCGGTTCTTCCCCCTTTGAGTGAGAGCTGCTGTTGCAGAGCACGTTGCCGAGGTAACGCGTGCATTACATCATTCTCGTTCATTATATGAATCCTTTCATATCAGACCGCGCTTACTTGTCTGGTTGTTTTTCTGCATTTAATTTTGAGGAATTAAATGATGTATTTCATCTAACTAAGATAAGTTAGATGTGTGTGTATATATATATACACGAACCGTGTTCCAGCTCCTCATTTAGGGAGCGTCACTTCTCGTACTCCCCAGAAGTTTGGAGTCAGAGTGGCACTCCTGGGACGAAGGCTTCTAGCAGGAGGCGGATCTGCGGACCGTCATTCTTGCTAGATAATCTTCGGCTAAAACATCCTGACGCCTATGGCCCAGGACTTTTGAGGGCCGCCCCGCTCTGGGGAAGAGCGGTGTACACCTCATTATACGGTGCCCGTCTCTCCTCAGTGCCTTCAGGAGATCGGTCTGCCAACCCTGCCAGTGTTCCAGGGCGCAGCGGTCTCCAGCGAACGCATCTTTCAGTTTCTTCCGGCCGGAAAATGTAGCGGAACTGAGAGGCTCGCTGCCCCTTAGAGCAGCTAGAGCAACCGTCCCCTGCCGGTCCTCCGCTTCAGGGCACCGAGCTAGCAGCTCTAAGCACACCAGAGGCCAGTTTCGAGAGACTGATTCCCTTAGCAGGGGGATCGTGAGGTTTGCTTTGGGGGCAAAGCATACCAATATCGGTTCTTCCGCTCGAAATGGTCACTGCAAGCGTTGTAGGCCTCCTCTCTCTGCTGAGAGTTTGAGGCCTCCGCTTGCTAGAGCTCCGCTGGGACAGTCTGTGAGTAGTAGGCCCCAGGTGAGCCTCCTTACAAAATCCCAGTGTGTGGAGCGTAGCAGGCCTCCTCTCGGTTCTAGATAGTCGTTATGCTGAGGCCTCTGCTCCTAGAGCCTGACTGTTTCGGCGAGTGTTGCAGGCCTCCTCTTGTTACAGAGAGTTTTTAAGGCCAGTGTTCCGCTGGCGCAGTTTTGTGAGGGGGAGCTGCACCCCCTCATAGCATACCTAGTGTACAGAGCGTAGCAGGCCTCCTCTCGATCTAGAGAGTTGTCATACTGAGGCCTCCGCTCCAAGAGCTGGATCTTACGGTGAGTATTGTCAGGCCTCCTCTCGATCAGAGAGATTTAGTGGCCTCCGCTCGCCAGAGCTCCACTAGGAGGATGCCAGTGTACGGAGTGTCGAGAGTCGTCATGCTGAGGCCTCCACTCCAAGAGCTTGACCATTTGGCGCTCAGAGAGTTTTAGAGGCCTCTGCTCGCCAGAGCTCCCCTGGGGCAGCTATGTGAGTTGTAGGTGTACCTCCTCACAAAATGCCCAGTGTCTGGAGTATTGCAGGCCTCCTCTCGCTCAGAGAGTCAGAGCTCAGCGGGGGCAGTTATGTGAGTGGTAGGCTCTAGGTGAGTCTCCTTGCAAGATCTCCAGCGTATGGAGTGTAGCAGGCCTCCTCTCAATCTAGAGTCATCATGCAGAGGTCTCCGCTCCAAGAGCTCGACTGTGTCGTCAGGCCTCCTCTTGTTCAGAGAGTTTTAGAGGCCTCTGCTCACCGGTGCAGGAGGAAACTGTACGCCCTGAAGTGGAAGTCTCACTTAATGGTGCGGAGGTCACCAGCTTGACCCAGTCAACAGCCCGATTGGTATAGTTCTGGAGTTCATGCAGGCCCGTTTCTCCGCAAGGTTTACCCACTCCACCCTGAAGGTCTACGTGGCGGTTTCCGACCTGACTGGCTCCTCTTGGTGGCCAGTCAGTGGGTAGACACCCCCTGGTTACATGTCTCCTCCAGAGGCTGAGGCCTCCGGCCAGAGAAGCTTATGCTATGTGGTGGATCAGGATGCTATTCGTCTCCCCTTTCTTGGGGATCAAGACTCACTCCTCAGAAGTTGGACTTCGGGACGCAGTCCCTGCACCACTTTAGCCACTCGTGGCCCTTTTTTCTCTCACCCTAGCTGTGCTCCATCCACTCGAGGCAGGGATTTGAAAGTCGGGCGGTGTGGGCATCTCATTCCCAAAGCGTTTCGACGCAGCCCGAGTTCCTGAAGAGGAACGTCTCAAGGTTACGTATGTAACCCTAGTTCCTAGAGGGAATGAGACACTGCGTCTCGGGTCCACACTTCCGGCATCCCTGTGAGCGCTTGCTTCATTCCTAGAAGCTGACGCCGGTTCCACCGCACGTGCTTTTATGCTTCCTGGTCTCTATGTCACCCCGCCCATGACGTCTCACTACACACGTGATTCAGAGCGTGGTCATGCTGAAGGCGTTCCCAAAGCGGTTCAACAGCAGCGTCTCGTTTCCTCGAGGAACTAGGGTTACATACATAACCTTGAGATGTTTTTCTTGGTGAAAGCTTTACTTTTGGTTAGCTAATAGAATATTAAAACTCAATTCAATATTATGTGTACAATTTCTTAATTCTGTCATCCTGGTATCGTATACTTGCTCTCTCGTTTCATACAAACGCAGCTGCTGCCATTTTGAATTGTACACTGTAATGGATTATAAGATAACTAACAAACTACTACTGTAAATATTAGTACTTAATTATTTGTGGTGAAATGTTGTGTAATAAAAGTGGTATGACTGCACCGTTTCCCTTAAATGTCCGTCTAGTTTAAACTTGTAACTGCTTGTAATCTGGCAGTAATCAGTGTTGAGTGCTACTGTAAGGTTAATCCTGTCTGGTTGAAAATGTTAGAAATTTAGAAAAGTAATTAAAAAGAAAATCAAATGTAATAAGTTAAAATACTTTAATAAAGTAATTGGTTACAAAGTTATACTACTTATTACAGGTACTTATTAGGGTAGCTTGTAATCTGTAACCTATTACATTTCCAAAGTAATCTTCCCAACACTGTATATATATTTTTCATATTAACACCAATTTCTATTAAATTATGGATTGCTAGAGAAATGAGGCACGGATTGCCATGCAGTGCCGAGGAAATTTACTGCAACTTTGATCAGTCTTCCCCAGCCGTCTTAACCACACGTGTGCAGAATGTGAGTTTCAAAAGCAAGAATTAGAATTAGTATTTTTCAATCTGCCATTAATTAAATATATTAAACATTCAGCGCTTCTGGCTTTCTGCCAGCACCTGAATGGCTGTGGACAAATATTGCTTTGTGTGCTTTGACTAAACAAATCTTTTATACATTTTCCGATAAAGTACTCTGCTCAGCGGTGGTTTAATTTTGAACTCTTAGCCTAATTCTCCTCGCAGTGTCCCTAATGCCCTCTAAACTGCGGGATGTGCTCTTTCCAGCTACCTGATTTTACCTCATCCCGCTTTGTCTGGCCCTTTGAAAGTGCGGCATCTGGAAGCTTTATGAATAGATTGATTTCATACTGTGCATTTTAATACATTCTCTGTTGCCCTCACTCACACAAACACAAAGATGCATTAGAGGAATGAGAAATATTCCGGGTTATTTACAACTTAATATCTGTAGACAACAGCTGTGGCTTGTTTTTGATTACAACAGACAATACGTTTTACACATTCCACACAAATAACAAGTGATACTTTTTATATCAATTTCAATGCACCTTTCAAAGCACAAAAGGTTCTTTATAAAAGAAAGTGGAAAAGTGCTATACAGTTTATTAAAACATTCTTCACACTAAGAAGAAGGGGGAAAAAGGTGCATCCAAATAAAACATATACATTTTCTGCAGTGTTATATTAACAATTTGTTAATTGTTTATAAAATTGTTCATACAATTACCCAACGTGATCTTGATAGCAGCCCAAATTTCAACCTGCCATTTTTTAGACATCTAGCTACATAGAAACAAACATGCAATATAAATTTATTGGTAACATCTACAATATACAACTTTTGACGTAAAAACCATGTACTTATATTTTTCAGACAACTGAATCTATTCAATGCATGTAAATTATAAGTTGGTTTTATTATAATAAATTATTAATTTTAAATATTCTAAAGTTATAATTTTAATTTAACACAATCAACACATTACCTAGTAAAGACAGCACACATACACACATTGTTACAATCAGTAATTTTTAGCTTATATTTCATAGCAAGCAAGCTTTGATGATAATTAAATTCAGCCATAGAAAGAGTGCGAATGACTTATTAGACTCATCTGAATCTCGTTTGTAAATCAATTTGCAATTAACAAAAGTCTTCCTTGAACTTTTTTATTTTTAATTATTATATATTTTTTTTTAATTGTATACAATGAAACTATGAAAATTGTTTTGGAAGTTGAAAGGTGTCCTGGTAAAAGCATTTATGTTTTGCGTGCTGTCAATATGTTGACATTATATATTTCAGCTTCTTCAAAATGCCCAAAAATTTAATGTATGGTATATACCTGTATACCTAAAAATGAATGAGATCGCCTGGATTATCACAGCACACATTACTGTCCCACGTTAACATGCATTTTCTCCCAATTTTGTTATACAGTACTACAACATCTAATTTTGTCGCTCCTCCTCTCCTGTGGGTCATCGTATCTGTATCTAAGCTAAACTGATTGCGTCCTGTTTTTGCAAAAAGCTGTGGTGGCCTTTGTCACCTTGGTAATGAAATACAAGTATGAGAGGGGTAAGAGAATTAATCACGCTCCCAGCTCTCCTCTCGTCCTATCACAATTCCCATCTAAATGAATATTGGCCTTGGTTCAAATAGTCCTGAGAGTGTTTCATCTTGAGCATGAAATCAAATTGAATCAAAGAGGTGACAGAAGGACAGGTAATATTACCATGCTCATTTCTGCTCCTAGACACATTGGCAATAGACTGAAGAGGCATGATTCCTTCTGCATCAATCCTGCAACCTTCTCTGTATAGGATACAAAATAATGTCTGAAACTCTTATGAGCTCATGCTTTTTTTTTTTTTTATGAATGAAATGAGGTGCTTAACCTTCTGGAAATGTTGATCATCAACCTCAGCAGGTCAAACTAAATATTATATGAGATATTTTATTTTCAATTCAGTATAAGGCTTGCAACTTTTGAAACCTTGTTATGAAAGCGTCTCAAGAAGTTTAAAACTGTAACGTCTAACCAGCAGAGGGAGCCCTCACCCGAGTACTGGACCTGACCTGCAGGACCTGACCTGCTCCCTCTACTGTCACTTCCTGTTTAACTCCTATAAATTCTGAGACCTGTTCAAGTGGTAGTCGCAAAGTATTGCCAGTCATTCTGCCTTACCAAGCGTTATTTCCTGTTACTGTTTGCTAACCTGTCTTTGATCCTGCCTGATATCTTGACTCTTGGTATTGTACTCTGCCCCTTTGTTCTGACGCCTGATCTGACTGATGTTTGTGTTTGGACCCTTTGCCTGCCTGATCACCATTGTCCTTGATGTTGCCCCTGTGTTTGACGAACGATCTACTTGCTTCTCTGGTTTGACCTTCTGCCTGTTTTGCCGACCTCTGTTTAAAGCCTTGACCTCTAATAAACTTCCACTTATGGATTCTAACCAAACTACAGCGTCATTGTTACAAAATACTTCGCCTACTATGAATCCAGTGGACGTTTTGAATCTACAAGCAGCAGTCTCATACCAAACAGAAATGCTCCAAGGATATCAGGAACAACTCACCCAGCAGCGGTCCATCAACGAACATCTGACGCACTACATTCGATCACTCCCTCCGCCCACACCGAAGACCGTAACTTCGCACTCCCTGATAAATTTGACGGAACAGCTGAACAATGCAAGGGCTTTATTCTCCAAGTGCAGGTTTATCTGGATCACCAAGGAGAGAGATTCTAATCAGAGGGGAAAAAGTGCGCTTTCATCATGACACTTTTGATGGGCAGAGCTATCGATTGGGTAGCAGCCGTTTGGGACTCGGACTCCCGACTAAGGAGTTCAGTGACGTACTTCATTCAACAACTCCGCGAAGTGTTCGAATACCCTCATGGCGGCAGAGATGTTTCGACACAGCTCATCAACCTTACACAAGGTAACTGCACCGCTGCCGAGTTTGCCATTGAGTTCAGAACGCTCGCTGCTCAGAGTGGATGGAATGATGTCACTTTAAAAACCATGTTTAATAAAAGCATTAATTGCGATCTTCAGGCTGTCTCTTGATCTCACAGCGATGATCGACTCGGGAGCTGCCCTGAATCTAATCCACCAGGATATTGTCACAAAACATAAAATTCCAACACAACCATGCACCCCACCAATCCACGTCAAGGCTATCAATAACTCTTCATAAAGAATCCATCGCATTTTACATCATCGACTCTCCTAAACACGAAGTTGTTTTAGGATATCCATGGCTTTCTACTCACGACCCCGAACTCTCATGGCATCAAGGTGAACTAACACGCTGGTAATCCTTCTGTATGAATCATTGTATCACTGCAAAACCTCAATCATGTCTCACAACCGGTGTGTAAAGTCCTGAAACACACAAGAAAGTTAATATTCCCCATTACTACCAAGATCTCTCTGACGTATTCAGCAAGGTAAAAGCCACTCAACTTCCCCCACATAGACCATGGGACTGTGCCATCGATCTCCTGCCCAACACACAACCCCCCAAGAGTAAAATCTATCCACTTTCTAGAAACGAAAATCAAGCCATGGAGGAGTATGTGGATGAAGCTCTGAACTCTGGTTTTATTCGACCATCAACCTCCCCAGCAGCTGCAGGATTCTTCTTCGTAGAGAAGAAAGATGGTGGTCTAAAACCGTGTATTGATTATAGAGGACTGAATAACATTACCATTAAATTCCGTTATCCCCTTCCATTAGTGCCATCTGCACTAGAACAACTCCAAGAGGCCAAAATCTACACCAAACTCGATCTCTGAAGTGCATATAATCTCGTCAGGATTAAAGAAGGGGATGAATGGAAAACAGCCTTTTTCACCACCAGGGGGCACTATGAATATCAGGTAATGCTGTATGGGCTAGCCAACTCTCCTGCGAAATTCCAATCTTTCATCCCCCAACTGCTCCCCGGGCGCTGCAGCATAAAATGGCTGCCCACTGCTCCGGGTGTATGTTCACGGTGTGTGTGTGTTCACTGCTGTGTGTGTGCACGTTGGATGGGTTAAATGCAGAGCAATGGGTCACCATACTTGGGTCACCATACTTGGCTGAATGTTACTTCACTTCTTCACTATATTCGTTTGTAAGTTGCACTGTTCAAATGGTAATGCAGAACAGGACTGGCCCTACAGGTCTCTTTCTGTCTGTTCTCGAAGTTAAATATTCTGGTTTCTGATCCCCTTTCGTCATTATCATTTTGAAGTTTTATTTTTAAACGCTCTGTGCCACTGAAGCTTGTTATCTCTTCTCTGTGGTAGATATGGGTGAGAGTTTGAAGGTGCCTTTAAGTGGACAAGCATGATTAAAAAGATGCATATCGCATAGCTTGATTATGAGCTGAGATATGTTCAATTAAAACTGGAACAAATCAAGTGGGACTCTTTCGTTGTTCCACTGAATATTAATTAGGCCAATTAACTGAGATAAATTTGAATTTAAAACGTAATTGGTTGCTAGATGACACTGTATGGAGGTTCACACAAGACTAAAGCAAAAGCAGTTACAGTAAGCCACCCTTCACTCTTAAAAGTCAAGGTTCCAAAGGGGGTTTTCACAGCGATGCAAAAGAAGAACCTGTTCTGTGAACAATTCTTAATTATTATTATTATTATTATTTTTAAATGATTGATAAAAAGATTGCAAGTTTGGTTCCAAAAAGGTTTAAAGAATGTTAAAAGTTCTCTATGGAACCATCTGTGTCAATAAAGATCCTTCACACACACACACACACACACACAAACAGACATGTTGGTTTTTGTAGTTTATGGGGACTCTCCATAGGCGTAATGGTTTTTATACTGAACAAACTGTGTGTGCTATTGCCCTACACCAACCCTACACCTAAACTTAGCCCTCACAGGAGATTTTGTGCATTTTTAGATTTTCAACAAAACACCATTTAGTATGTTTTTTAAGCTTTTTGAATTATAGGCAGTGTCCTCATAAACCACCTTCATATTGTAATACCTCCGTCATGCCCATGTCATTATACAAATGTGTGTCCTCATAAACCACATAAACATGCACACACACACACACACACACACACACTCAAACACAAACACACACAGCTTTCACCAATTATTTCAACATAACTCAAAAACAACTATGAAAATATAGTTCTGCTCATGTAGTTACATATATAAATAACATGCTGTTTTTGTGGTTGCTCAAAGAGTTGCACAATAATTTTTAACAAGGATATTTGGGCTGTTTCGAGCTAATCTATTAACTTATTTCCACATGAAATATGACTGTCTCATACAAAAGCACAGTTTAAGTAAACAGTGCATTGCAGAAAAATTTGGACATGGACACCTTTGGACTTCATCATGCCCTGTGTCCTTAATGAGCCCATACATCTGTTTCTTTATTCATCCTTCACTGACTGAAATAAACCCATTCATTTACGAATGGGCTCAATGGTGACGGTAAAACCACAGTGCCCATGGTTTGTGAAATGTACCGAGCAGAACATACATCTAAATTTGGGAGCATCGGAGATTAGAGGAGACATTCACAGTTGGCCAGAAAGGCTTAATGAGCCGGTTAATGATGGCAGAGCCACTGATATGCCACAGAATAGGTACCTACTGATTAAACTTATGATTTTTCCTTCCAAAAATGTGAAAGTCTCCTAGGGGGTAGAGCAAATGAGTTCATGGCCTTTGAATACACATAAAGCCCCTGTTAAAGCTGTTCAGCAGGGAAACATGCCTCGTTTGAGAGCAGAAGGTAATGCGAGGACAGTCATATCAGACGAGTTGGAGTCAATGTTTGGGGTTTTGCAGGGTCTGCTGAATACTGTTATTATTGCGTTTTTTTTTTATGTAATATGAAGAGCTCTGCTGCTTCTAACATTATGCTGAATCACTGTGAAGGTTGCTGTTACTAAAGCCCCAAAATAATTGGTGGCCATCATAAATATAGCTAATATAACAACAGTTTTTTTTTGTTTTGTTTTTTTTACAAGAATTTGCTGATTTATTTACGCCTGTGGCTCAGCAGACAGAAAATGCTAATAGAAGCACAAATTATTTAAAAAGGTGAAATCTACAGGGTGCATTTTTATTTCATCAGCCACTACCTTTGTACCTAAATACATGGTATTGATGACATGTTTAACAGTCTGCTAAGATAATGCATTACCCACAATGAGGTGGATAAAGTTGTGTAATTCAGGCTTGTGCACTATATGACACTATATGATGGTGCAGGGATAGTCATTATTGCATGTTTCACGTGACTGTCAAAATAAGTCATGTTAAAAGCACATTCAGTTTTATCCAGAACAGATTAATGTGAATCTCGCATTTTCATATAACGTTGATTGGTGTATGTATTGCAATAGTTTGGAAAAGAAATGTCCGGTGAGTAGCACTGAAAGGTTCATTCTCAATCACATACAACACATCATTCATAGACTACAAGTAAAAGTAACCGATAGTTACAGAAGCAAACTTAACATAAAAACACACTGGTTGAGGCTGCCATGCCATTTTACATTGCTTCTTTGTATTTTAGATCTTTTATTGTGACTTGTTTCATGCGAGTCGTACCTGAGTGCTCTACATTGCAAGAGCAATGCTGTACCAGGTGAGTTAACGAGCAAGTTTACTGCCTCAGAGAAGCCATACATATGAAGCTGGTTATGTGTTGCACACATCAAAATGTATTTGCATACAGATCATGCACTATGGTAAAATTGTTTTGACGTCACAACATAGTATTGTGTAAAGAACCACTTGAAAATAACTTTTTATTAATCAATAATCTGCGCTTGTAATCATACTTTGTGTGAAATGGAATGAAAGTTGTTGACATTTTACTTCTACTAGTGTTTATTTCAGTTGGAAACTGTAGTGAATTGCACATATACAGTAGTCAACATTTGTAGTGGATCAAAAACGTTAATCAAAGTTAATCAAAAAGACAAGAACAGGTATTTTTTTTAGTTTAAGGACAACTTTAGGACAAGATTTTGATCCACTTCAAATGTTGACTACTGTAGTAGTTTTTTTTTTATTATTCAACTTTTTTAATTTGAAATCTTTGGCTTGTTTAGTAACACAAATATGAGTTTTAGTAAAAGTACAAAAAAAACAGTGAACAAATCAATATGATATCAAACAAATACGTTTTGGGAATTAATTCCTAATGCATGGCTTCATACTCTTGCATTCTTCAAACTCCTTGAAATGTCAAAGAAAAGAATGACTGGTATATTATTTCAAATTTCAAATTTTGTGTTACATTGAAGAAATATAATCCTGTATGACTTTAACAAGATGAGGGTGAAAACGATGAGAATGTTATTGTTGGGGTTAACTATCCCTTCAAAAACAGCCAGTCAAGGTACATTTTTTTATATTTATATAGTTTCTATAGATATAATCAACAACTTTAAATGAATAGTTTTACATTTCACCATTGATGTAATTTAAGCCATTTGCAATGCTTCATGGGATTGTAGTTCTTTCCCTCACTGAAGCATTTTTCTTTAAATAAAAAGTAATTCACCTTGTAGCTGGTTGGCTTGGTTCATCATGTTAATGCTTTAACAAAGACTTTTTTAAAATCCCAGGGGAAAAGACAAAACAACAACAACATAAAACGCTTCTGAATCTAATTCACTCTCTAGGACCAATAATTTTGGTGTATATCTGAAGACGGCCCTACTCTTATTAGCAGCTGAAAGCATGAACAAGTGATGAAATATTTAAACATCTTTTGATCCCAAAAGTCACATAAACTTGTGAATGATGGCCATTCCAATAATGTGGAAATCTGTCAACATTTGTGGGTACAGATACTTTGTGGGCCCGACCATCAGCGATGGTCACACACTTTCGTTATCACCACCCCCAACAACCTATTTTCATGTCAGTATCTCTCCAAGAGGCACAGTAATTGGCTGAAGATTTCAGTGAGACTTTGATAGTTGATCATCGCTGCAATGGCTCTCATTGACAGTGTCCTGTGAGGGGCCAGTGGATAGGTGGGAGAGGCGAATCATTGCACACAATAATAACTGAGCACGTGGGCTGATTACTGAAGGAGTCTGGGAGATTTATTGGGATCAGCAGCCTGCTGTGTTGGAGTATATTTGCATTGGTGAGCAAATGTAGTGATCCTGTTTCTGTCAGATCATGGCTGTTATAAAAAAATACTCTCTACATCTCTGGATGCAAGAAGGAGAGCGGCTACCATCAATCAATGCAACACAAAGCGTGAGCAGTTACACCTCACTCCACATCCAGCTGTGTAGTTATTAGGGGTGCAAAAGCTCCCATACAATTAAAAATAAATATAACTACCCATATGGTTTGCTACGCTTGTACTTCAGTTCATTTAATGTCTAATGATCTCTGTGAAAATATACATATAAAACGTGTATGAAGTGCAAGTTGTATGTTTTCAGCAGTAATTACAGTAATTTCCTGTATTGCCAAGACAAAGACAAATAAACTGCATGAGCAAAACAGCAATAGATTACATGGATTTCATGAGTTCACCCTTACATCTGATCAGATAGCAAATAGTAAACATATTTTGGCGTGCTGTCCTGGGGGAGGACTCCGAGCCCGGAATATGGCCCAAACCCAGAGAACTCCCCCTATCCCTAATATGGGATAAAAAAATAGATTAGGGGTGAGGAGTTGGGGTGGTGGAGGGATGCTGGAAAACTATATCATTGGACAGAGGTAGGTAGGCTGCATATATATATATATATATATATATATATATATATATACACACGTATTGTGCTCGTTAGGATGGTTAGCTAAACGAGTTGCACCTGCGCAAAATTAGTTGATTATATGATCGTGCTCCTCCCGAACCTTGTTAATAAAACATCATTTGGAGCAAATTAATTTTGCAACTAAAAAAATGCATTTGATAAATTCCCTGAAAACTGTAGAAACAAATATTGTCACCATTTGGTAAATTGTACCATTTTGAAATATGTAATTTAACCTGTTTAATTCAAACAGAACCAAGTGGTTTTTTGTGTGGTTAATGGGCCGTTAGGGGAATCCGTCCAAAATGTAAATAAATATTAACCCTGTAAAGCCTGACATATGAAATCACAGTCAGATTTTTATAATTATTATTTTATTTATAATTACAATGTTTTCAATTGAAACAAGGACAATAATACAAGGTCTAGTGCTGATGGTTCAAATTAATCAGTTTTTATAAGTGGAAGACTGAAACAGTGCAGGACGTTTTATATTAATATGCTAATATTCTTAAATTCTGGAATATCTGGAATATCACCTTGGTTCATAATTCAAAAGTAAAGATTTAAGTAATGTTTTATTCTAAATAATATAAATAATTTTATTTGATGTTGGTTTGCCTGAGGAGATCACTAGTAGGATTCAAATTCAACTGATTTAAAAAAAATATGTTTTTTTTTTTTTTTTTAAGGAACAAAACACTCCAATATTTTTAAGATCATTCAATGTTTTGATTCATTCTAAACAATAATTTATTCAGGAACAAATCAAGTGACTGTCTTTATGAGTGAGTCACTGAATCATTCAGTTGATTTGTTCTAAATGCTGACTTGTTCAATAACAGCACTGTTGCAATAATTCAATTATGGCATTTGGAACTATTTTGTTAGCAGATAAACCCAAACAAAGCAACTTTTAATATTGTGTCTAAAATGTAAATTAATATTAATTTCTTGTTTAATTAAATGTTTTAAAGAATAAAAGAACAGACACACATATCCTTGAAAATGTCCAGTCTTTGGGTTATTTTATTAATTCTAGTCAATTACATATCTAATTGTGTCAAATATCCAAATTGTTTTAATAGATATTTAATTGAAAAAGCTTTTCAGACACAAAACAAACTAATATTAGTTTCACTGGCCTGTAAAGACATGATGACATGCACACACATGGCTTTCTCATTATTTTTAATTAGACCAGTCCACCCACAATACTTATGGAGATGATGAAGAATGAAAACAATGGATGATTATTTAATAGAAAATGTAACAGGGGTGTAACAGGGTTATTATAAAATGTAAATAATTACATTCTTTATATTTGTTTATAGCTAATTATTGTGTCAAAATACACATATGGTGGTGAGGTATTCTCTGCCACGGAAGTTAGTTTTTATAGAAAAAAGTCTACTTTCGTAAGGTTTCAGAGTATTAAATAATTATACATTGCAGTCACAGATTCTGGCAGATGGTTTGACATTACAAATCCTTTTACTCAAGGAACCTTTAAAATACAGCAGCTTTGTGTCGCAAACAAAAATAATAATATAGACTCACTCCCCAAACAACTCAAATCAGAGATTTTAGACAGAGCTTAATCTCAAACCCACAACTTTACTTTTTTAAAACAATTTAAACACCAACATATGAATAGCAAAAACTGTGGAAAGTTAAGTTTGCCATTTAAATCAACATTGAGACGAAAACATGAATGTGGGAAGATTTTGCTTCATAATACAACACTGCAGTTAGATCTTTTTTTTTTTTCCTTTTGCATCTGTGTCTTTGGGCTGCCTGCCATCAGGGAGCAAGAGAGCTACAACACCCTCCCCGAGCTGAAGCATGGATCGCTAAAGAGATTAGCAGTACTGTGGGCTCTGTTCCAAATCATAACTGCCTATGTAGGCAGCATTTTAAAGTAACATGTAGGTGCCCTCATGACACTATGATTGTTCCAAACAACAGGCAACAACATGATGCTGCCTTGCCTTCTAAAATATTTTGGCCCAAGTATAAGGCACCATTGCATGTATGTTTCTGGGTCCCTGGGTGTACCAGAAGTGGAAGACACGAACCAGGCCCTGCGCGAGGACCTCTCCCAAGATGACGAGAGCATCGGCGCTGTCGTGCTGCACGTAGGGGTTAGCGACACCAAGCTGCGGCAGACAGAGACTCTGAAGAGGGACTTAAGGAGCCTGATCAAGACGGTATGCAGAACATCGCCCGCGACGACGATCATTGTGTCAGGACCGCTTCCCACGTATTGACGAGGACAGGAAAGGTTCAGTAGACTTTTTGCTAACGAATGGTAATTGTCATGGTGTAAAGAACAGAAACTGCTCTTTGTTCATAATTGGAATATTTTCTGGGAGCGACCTAGGCTTTTTTGTGCTGATGGCCTGTACCCCAGCAGAGTCGGAGCGGAACTCCTGTCGGACAACATCTCCAGGACACCACGTTCTATATGACTAGTAAGCCAATTGTCAAATAACTGCTATGATGGCTTTTGTCCTACCTACTTTAATTGTTAGAAGTATTTGCATTGTCTAATCGATATAAACTGTCTGTTCCCCGAATAGTGAGTTCAAAATATAAATTTAATGCAGGATCTAGAAATAAATCTGATCGTGATTAAATCAGAAAAATGCTAAATAAATGAACAAAAACATTTTAAGTTTTGGCTCCTATCCAATAGATCACTTGCACCAAAAGCAGTTATAGTAAATGAAATGGTCACAGATAATAGTTTTGATGTACTCTGCTTGACTGAAACCTGGCACAAACCAATTGATTATATCAGTTTATTGAGTCTACTCTACCAAGCTACCATTATAAGCATGAGACCAGTCAGATTGGTCGTGGCGACGGTGTTGCAACAATAGTGACATTTTCAATGTTACCTAGAGAACAGGATTACAGTCTCATTCTAATTACTTCTGCTTAATGTTACACTGTCAGATATGCAAAAGAAATCTCTCCTATCTCTTGCTCTGGCTACTGTGTAAGACCGCCAGGGCCATATACAGATGTCCTAAAATAATTTGCAGATTTCTTCTCAGACCTATTGGTTAATGTTGATAAAGTGCTAATTGTCGGAGATTTTAACATTCACGTTGATCAAATAATTATGCGTTAGGACTTGCGTTTACTGACCTAATAAACTCTTTTGGAGTCAAGCAAAACGTCACAGGGCCCACTCGTGGAATATCACGTGGAATTGATCTTACTGATATAGATATCATACCTCTAAGTGATCATGTTACTGACCACTACCTTGTATCGTGCATGCTGCCTATTACTGATATTAACTACCG
Organism: Barbus barbus; assembly: GCF_936440315.1. Taxonomy (NCBI): domain Eukaryota; kingdom Metazoa; phylum Chordata; class Actinopteri; order Cypriniformes; family Cyprinidae; genus Barbus; species Barbus barbus. The sequence continues at coordinate 5,099,645 of NC_136750.1, forward strand.
TATATGGCATTGCGTTATCGTCTGGACAGAACTATTGTTCCAGCCACCAAAGACAGATTCACAAATAACCTGCCTGATTTATCTCAACTGCTCTGTGTACCCATAAATACACATGAACTAGACGAAATGACTAGCAACATGGGCACTATCTTCTCTAATACATTAGAAGCTGTTGCCCCCACCAAATTATAAAAGGTACTGTGCCATGGTACAACAGTCTCAAGAAATAAACTCATAATCCTGAGTGCAAATGGAATAAAAACTAACTTGGAAGTTTTTAGAATTGTGTGAAAAAAACAGTATGCCCAGCTATAGACAGGCTCTAAAAGTTGCCAGGCCAGAGCATAACCACAAACTCATAGAAAATAATCAAAATAATCCAAAGTTTTTATATAGCACAGTGGCTAGATTAACACAATAACCAGATGCCAATCTATCTAAATATTCCCTCACAGTTTAATAGTAATGACTTTATGAATTTCTTCACTGATAAAATAGATAACATCAGAAATACAATAACAAATGTAGATCCTACTGTGTCTAGTACTTCAGCTTCATTCATCGCACCCAAAGAAGAAACTGCAGTGCTTTACAACTATAGGACAGGAGACAGGAAGAGCATCAAAACCAACAACATGTTTATTAGATCCTGTTGTAGGATATCAGAGACTGAATCAGACAAAGTTAAGATTCGATCAGAACATCAAAACCTGAGGAGCCGAAATTCCACAGAGGCCCAAGAAAACAGGACAACGTCATAAATCTGTCCAGATCCTAGCGTCAGCCTGTCTGAAGAAAGCCTAACCAGCAAGCCTCTTTCACAAAACAGCTTGCAACATTAAGACAAAAGAATACTTATTAATAAGTGCAACACAGGAAGGAGATCGTCAAATTTGGGGGCAAGTAATCAAGATTGATGGTCAAAGAGATGGCCGTCACATGTAAATCTGTGATAGAAATCACAAGCTACAGACTTTCTTGGGCGGGTCTCCCCCATACAAGACAAAGAACCAGACTGAAATTCTTTTGTACACAGAGACTGTAATTTCCATATGCACCTAAAATCATCTTAAAATACTTTAATTTTCGTTTTAATGAAACTAATAATTTTTATGCATCACTCCATATTATGTATGTAACCCACACATTAGACTTTCATGTTTTAATCAAATATTATGTATGTCTTTTTAATCATTATTGAATAGCTGAAGAATTCATATTCGTGTTTGGTATGCATGAGTTTGACAATTCTAGCTTGAAACGTTTCTTCCAATTGATTCGTCAAATGTATCATATTCTGGTTATAGAAATCACATCCAAAAGTATACTTTGCTAGAGTGTGTAAAATTCGGACCATGTGACTGATAACATGCTGATTTATAATGGAAGTAACACCCCTAGCTAGGATAATAGCCTATCTAATTGGTCAAGACACCAGATGGGATGTGTCCAAAAACTCAGGACATCATCAAACCCTCTCTCTTTTTTCTCTCGGTTCTCTCCTTTTTTGCTTCAACTTTTGCCACCACGTTTTGATGCTGCCTTTTAGTGCTCTCTGAGCATGCTCTGGCCTACATGCCAGCGGCTACTTAACACCACGATGAGAAGAAAACCCACCTAGTCTCTTTACGTCCCTTTATTCTTTTACTTTAATTTATTTTATTTTCCTTTGCGAGTTGTGTGTACTCAGTTAAGTTTTGCTGCCATGCCTCATCTCCGAGTTCAACTCGAGTCTGTGTCCGCCTCAAAACTTCTTCCAGCCACAACTCCGCATCCTCAGCCAAAGCCCAACCACTGGCTTCCCCAAGCCGTCACTTCACGACTACTGAACTCTCTGCCAATCAGCAACTTCGGGGAAACCCCTTTCCTGCAACAAAGGGAATCCCTTACCAACAAGCAAGTAACCTCCAGGTTCTAACTGAATTGGTGCATTTAATACAAATTTTAGCCTCATTGAGAAACTCAAAGCAAGGGTTTAATAATTGATTGATGGTTGTTCAGGTCTATGCAATTGCACATATTGCTGTGAACTTGGGATTTCACATTTTCATTCTCTTAAACTCATCCTTTCCTTACTTTCTTTCTTTCTGCAACGTGTGAATGTATGAATGCGTGTGTTCATGTGTTAGATTAGTTTATGTCTTAGGTTTATATAAATAAAATCTTATTTATATTGAAAAGAGAAGTATCTTGTGTTTTGTGCTTACAAGTTAATGTCTTAATCTGCCGATCTTATATCTATAGTTTGGATTTTAATATCCAGTGCAGAGTTGATGTTATATGGCTTGGTCAATGAATCGCTGCCGCCTCAGTGATCAGCCATGAAACAGTGAGTCTGTTCAAATTCCCTATAAAATCATAAATGATTCCCTTTGAGCTAAATTAAACTATTTGCTGTAAATTACATATTACGTTTTACGTTACACTGTACCCACTAAACTATTGAAAGAGTTGTTACCTGTAGCAGAAGAACCGCTTCTCAATTTTATTAACTAATCGTTATCTTCAGGTTGCGTCCCAAAGCCATTCAAGCTGGCGGTTATTAAGCCTCTTATTAAGAAACCACAACTAGATGCTAGTGAACTGTCAAATTACAGACCCATTTCAAATCTTCCGTTTATGTCTAAAATTTTAGAAAAAAAGTTGTGTCTGCTCAACTGTGCTCCTTCTTGCAAAAAAAGATCTCTATAAAGAATTTCAAATGACATTTCACACGAATTTCACATTAATTTTACAAATTACTTGCTTCTTACGTCAGACCAAGGCTGAATCTCATTGCTAGTTTTACTTGATCTTAGTGCTGCGCTCAAAACTATATATCATGATATACTCATAGATTGATTACAAAACTATACGGGTACTCAAGGGCAGGCTTTAAGATGGTTTAGCTCCTACCTGTCCAATCTCTACCACTTTGTTTATTTAAACGGTAAAGTATGGAGTGCCACAAGGATCTGTCCTAGGTCCTCTGCTATTTTCAATATACATTTTGCCCCTTGGTAATATTATTAGAACATATGGGATTACTTTTCATTGTCGCCATGCGTTCACACCGCCGCCGGCGAGAGCATCAAAGTTGCCGGAAGTCATTCATTTTCAATTTGAGCTGCCGGCGAGCTCCAGCGAGAGCAGTGCGGCACGCGTCTTGGACAGTGAGGGCATCAAGGAGAGTTGAAGTCATGTCAACTTTATGGTATTCTTCTCTGGTCAGGAGATAATGGTTTATTTATTGTTTACTTATTGTTTTAATTAAAATTTTAAATGTATTTATTTCTATTTTATATTGTTGCAATTTCTAACAATAATAGTAGTATGTTGTTAGGTATTTTATTATATTTTTTGTTATTTTCTTTTATTTTTAGTTTTATTGCATTTAAGTCGAGGTCTTCACTGGGGATATGTCCCCGGGGCTCATCCAGGTGTCCCGGCCTCCGCCGACGATCAGGGAGACATCACCTCCCGGCGCCGATCCACCATCTGATCCGGACACAGACTGAGAAACAGAATAAGAAAGAAACAGAAAAATATTAGCGTAGATTCTATTCTTCTTACGATGTAACGAGTACATTGTGTGTTATGGGGAGTGTTCCCGCTCCCGTTTGATCTAATTAATGCAGCCTAACAATACTTTAATGGATTTGAATAATAGAAGCGTATTAGTGTGTTATGTGTAAGCCAGGTTAAAGAAATGTGTCTTTAATCTAGATTTAAACTGACAGAGTGTGTATGCCTCCCGAACAGCGTTAGGTAGATTGTTCCAGAGTTTGGGCGCTAAATAGGAAAAGGATCTGCCGCCCACAGTCGATTTTGATATTCTAGGTAGCCCTGAATGGCTTAGCTCCTTAGTACCTGAGCGAGCTCTTATCACATTATAGTCCTCCACGTCTGCAATGAGTAGGTCCTGAAACGTGTTGTCTAACCCCAATAGAGTTCAGAATGTCTATGAATGCTGATCCTAATGCATCTTTTTCATTATCTACATGGATATTAAAATTGCCAACAATTAAGACTTTATCTGCAGCCAGTACTAACTCAGATAGAAAATCCGCAAATTCTTCAATGAAGTCTGTACGGTGCCCTGGTGGCCTGTATACAGTAGCCAGTACAAACATCACAGGGGATTTATCACTAACACGTGTTTCTCTAGATGATGTTATACGCAGCACCATAACTTCAAACGAGTTCTACTTAAAGCCTGCCCTCTAAGAAATACTGAGAATATTGCTATAAATTGTAGCAACACCTTCCCCTTTACCTTTTGGATGTGGCTAATTTTTATAGCAGTAATCTTGGGGGTGGACTCATTTAAAGTAATGTATTCATCTGGTTTTAGCCATGTTTCTGTCAAACAGGGCAGTTATGATCATTGATCAAATCATTTACAAAAAGAGCTTTTGTAGAAAGGGACCTGATATTCAGTAAGCCAAGTTTTATAAATTGTTTCTCTATATTGTAAGCATGTTTTATTTGTTGAACATCAATTAGATTGTTACACTTAATTTGGTTTGGATGTTTTCTGTATTTTCTAGTTCGGGGAACAGACACAGTCTCTATAGTGTGATATCTAGGTGAAAGAGTCTTTATTTGCTGAGAATTAACTTACTTCTGTGACGTGAGGTGGCTAGTAGACAGTTGGTTTAGCCAGTCTATCTGCTTCCTCACCTGGGCCCCAGTTAGTCAAGTACGAACTGTAAGACTATGTGCCATATTTCTTGAGAGAAGAGCGGCACCACCCCAGGAGGGATGAACATCATCTCTTTTCAACAGGTCAGGTCTGCCCCAAAAACTTGTCCAATTGTCTATAAAACCTATGTTATTCTGCGGGCACCACTTAGACATCCAGCCATTGAGTGACAACAGTCCAGTCTGCTATGAATCTCATCACCCTGGTAAGCAGGGAGGGGACCAGAGCATATTACAGTGTCTGACATCATACTTGCAAGTTCACACACCTCTTTAACATTATTTTTAGTGATCTCCGATTGGCGAAGTCGAACATCATTAGCGTTGACATGAATAACAATCTTACTGAATTTACGTTTAGCATTATTAGTCAGCACTTTTAAATTTGCCAAGATTTCAGGCACTCTGGCTCCCGGTAAACAATGGAGTGTGGTGGCTGGTGTCTCTATTTTCACGTTCCATACAATAGAATCGCCAATAAATAGAGCACTTTCATCAGGTTTCTCAGTGGCTGTGTCACTGAGAAGGGAGAGCCTGTTTGATGTTTTGATCGGAACGGAAGAGTGGTGTTTTGACCCGTGACTATGCTGCCTCACTGTCACCCAGTTGCCCTGCTGCATGGGCTCTACCGGAACCGAACAATGCACATGACTCGCTGAGCTAGTCGGCACTATGAATGCTGAAAGGTAGTTTAGTTTAGTCACTTTATTGTCTACAAGTGGAAATTTGTCTTTGGCCTTACCACACAAATACATTTAACATCTTCACACAATTCACACAAAAACAACAACAACAAAAAAAAAAAACACAAGTAACAACCCCACCCCCCACCATCTCACACTTAGTTCCCAGTATTTAAAATCCTAACAGCAGTTAGCACAAATGACATTTAGTACACATTTCTTCTTACTTGAGGTTGCCTAAAACGTCTTTTTGATGGTAAAAGCTGAAATTTAATATTCAAGGGATGAGAACAATCTTCAGCGAAGGCCTTGTGTATTTTAGCAGGACAGTGCAAAACCATATACTGCAGCTATTACAACAGGATGGCTTAGTATTAGAAGAATCCGGGTGCTGAATTGGCCTACCTGCAATCCAGATCTTTCACCTATAGAGAACATTTGGCGCATCATTAAATGAAAAATACGTAGACCACAAACTCTTCAGCAGCTGGAAACCTATATCAGGCAGGAATGGGACCAAATTCCAACACCAAAACTCCAGAAATTCATAACCTCGATGCCCAGATATCTTCAAACTGTTTTGAAAAGAAGAGGAGATGCTACACCATTGTAAACATGCTCCCTGTAGCAGGCATCAAATTTTAAAAGAGCTCATTTTGTGTATAAAACTTTTAAATTTCTCAGTTTAAACATTTGTTATGTTCTCTATGTTCTATTGTGAAAAACAAAATATTGGTTCATTTTATAATAAATTCTTTTAGTTTTATTTTTATTTAAATTTAAAAAACGTCCCAACATTTCCGGAATTCAGGTTATATACTGTATGTCACGCTGAGCTGGGGACGAAGGAGTGAGGAGACAAGGATAATCTTCAAGAAAGCATTCTTTAATAATTCCAAAACCAAAATGACATTTACGGTAACACATTGATGACGTTTAACAGCAGACAAAAACCAAGGGAGAACACAGGACTTATAAGAACAGGCAAATCAAAGGAGCAAACGAGATAACTAAACTCAGGTGAACAGACTGAACAATAATTAACAAATAAGGGCAAAACGGAACTAAACGGGAACAAACATGTGACAATCTATATATATATATATATATATATACATATATATATATATATATACATATATACATATACATATATATATATACATATACATATATATATATATATATATATATATATATATATATATATATATATATATATACGTATATATATATATATATACGTATATATACGTATATATATATATATATATATATATATATACGTATATATACATATATATATATACGTATATATACATATATATATATATACGTATATATACACATATATATATATATATATATATATATATATATATATATATATATATATATATATATATATATATATATATATATATATACGTATATATATATACGTATATATATATATATATATACGTATATATATATGTGTGTGTGGCTGTATGTGGGAAATGTACTCTTAATTTCTGAGTGAAAATCATTTTAGTGTATTATAATTTAGAAGGCCAGTCATACATTTCACTTCTAAAAAACTTTTTTTATTTTATAGTAAGACTATATTTTTTATCATACGCTTATTTGACTAGGTAGGGGGGTGCTACAGTAGCATTTTAAAGTCTTTATCCAGTAAAGTTTTTATTTACAGTGCAATATTTATTTGTGCTAATGCCTAACTTCTGAAATAAGTGAGTGAGTCGAAGCTTACAAAGTTTTTGAATGAAGCCATATTGTGAAATGCTTAGCTGATATCATTTTCAATAAAAGATAAATACATTTTGTGAGGGATTTTATTTCCAGCAAAACAGGAAAGAGGTTTTCTTTCTGTTGCAATTCAAGCCATTTTATGACAATTTTCTAGAAGCCATTGTGGGAGGACATTCTGACAGGAAATTTAGACAGGCGCTCTGAAAGTGGACGACAGAGTTTCCTTTATATTGCAATAGCTGCCAACAGGGCAGCAGGGTAGCTAATACACCTCACTTATCCTACAGAAAAGCATTAAAAACTGCTAGATCTGCTTTACGTCTCTTTTAGAAGAAAACAAACACAACCCCAAGTATTTATTTAATACAGTGACTAAATTAACAAAAAATATAACATCAGCAGGTGCAGACATTACCCAGCAGCACACTAGTAATGACTTTATGAACCACTTTACTTTACTTCCAAGATCGAAACTATTAGAGATAAAATTGTAACCATGCAGCTGTCAGCCACAGTATCGCATCAGATCCCCTGAGGAACAATTCCACTCATTCTCTTCTATTGGAAATGAAGAAATGTATAAACTTGTTAAATCATCTAAACCAACAATCTGTAATTTAGACCCTGTTCCCAGGGGCGTGTCTAGAGCATTTTAAATGGGGGGGCCAGTCTGGGGCACTGTCTTAAAAGAGGGTGGCCGGGGGGGGGGGGGGATTATAAGTGAGATTCATTGGTCCTCACAGAACTTTGTGAGATCGCGATGAACAAAGAGTGACAGCTTTATTGGTTATGAGCACTCTTTGCGAGCTTTGTAAGCAATCCATTTAAAATGTAGAACTTTGTTTTTTGCCCACACACACACACGTTGCAAAGTTTTGGGAATGACATCTGCATATTTATGCGGGATTCGCTCTCGAAGTAGCAGCATATTGATAGCAATAGAATGGACAAAATATGTGAAAATGTGCATTAAGAGAGCACCCCCACTTATTTCAGAAGCAGCCTTAGTGATTACTTCTGGAACCTGGTTGATATGCTTCTATAACTATATACAAAAACAACAAAATACAAATGTACTACATAAAATAATTTAATAAATGCATATTTACAATTTAAGCACTTAACTAAAATAAGTATTAATAAAATTAATAACTAGAGAAGGCTAACTATATATTCAGCTTGCTTCCATTTAGTGAGAAAAGCCTACTCTTCACTTGAATTAGAAAAAAAAAGCTTTTCTGATCTTCAGGTGATGCAAGGATAATGTTTGAGCATACTCACAATATCTGAGTGAGACCCGAGCCAATTCATAAAAGAACAATGTAGATTTAAAAGCACACGTCCAGTTTTGTGCGAGTGAAGGAAATCTGCTTGCGAGTGGAGAGATTTGTGCTCGCGCATTACACGATCGCGTAACATTATGCGCTCTCGACATCTATCATTTAGATCACGCTAAAATGCCTAAAATGAATAAAGAAGAGAAGAAAGCGGCCCTAGGCAGCTGCCTACACATGCCAAGATACGGCAGATGCAGTTAGAAATTAACTAAAAACAAGCCTATCGCAAGACATCTGGTAGGGGGCGCACCTGGGGTGGCCAGCCAAATTTCAGGGGGGGCCGGTGCCACCCCTGGCCACCACGTAGACACGCCCCTGCCTGTTCCATCTAAGCTCCTAAAAGAGGTGCTTCCAGAAGTAATAGATCCTCTTCTGAATGTTATTAACTCATCATTGTCATTAGGATATGTCCCAAAAACCTTCAAACTGGCTGTTATTAAGCATCTCATTAAAAAACACAACTTGACCTCAAATAATTAATTAATTACAGACCGCTCTCGAATCTCCCTTTTCTGTCAAAGATATTAGAAAAGGTAGTATAATCACAACTATGTTCCTTCTTAGATAAAAAATTATATATGTGACGATTTCCAGTCAGGCTTTATACCATATCATAGTACTGAGACCTGCTTTTATCCTCTGACCGTGGTTGTATCTCTCTATTAGTGCTACTGGATCTTTGCGCCGCGTTTGACACTATCGACCACAACATTCTTTTAAATAGATTTGAAAATGATGTTGGCATTAGAGGAAGTGCACTGACATGGTTCAAATCTTACTTATCTGACCGCCATCAATTTGTGGCAGTAAATTAAAAGGTATCACAAGGGCAATATGGAGAACCTCAAGGCTCAGTACTTGGCCTCTTACTTTTCATACTTTACATGTTACCCTTGGTAGATATCATTAGTAAACATGGTGTTAGCTTTCACTGTTATGCTGATGATACCCAGCTCTATATTTCTTCGTGACCTGATGAAACTTACCAATTTGCAAAACTAACGGAATGTATAGTTGATATCAAAAACTGGATGACTAGCAATTTCCTACTGCTAAATTCTGAAAAAACAGAGGTGTTAATTATTGGACCAAACACTTTTGCATGGAATAACCTAGATCATTGTCTAATACTTGATGGCTGCTCTGTAAATTCTTTGTCATCAGTTAGGAACCTAGGCATACTTTTTGATAGCAATCTTTCCTTCAAAAAACATGTTTCTAGCATTTGTAAAACTGCATTTTTCCATCTTAAAAATATATCTAAATTACGACCTAAGCTCTCAATGTCAAATGCAGAAACATTTATTCATGCATTCATGACCTCGAGGCTAGATTATTGTAATGCTTTATTGGGTGGTTGCTCTGCACGTTTAATAAACAAACTCCAGCTGGTTCAAAATGCAGCAGCTAGAGTTCTTACTAGAACCAGGAAGTATGACCATATTAGCCCGGTTCTGTCACCACTGCACTGGCTCCCTATTAAACATTGTATACGTTTTAAGATCTTGCTAATTACCTATACAGCCCTGAATGGTTTGGCACCTCGGTATTTGAGTGAGCTCTTATCGCATTATAGTCCTTCACGTCCGCTGCGATCCCAAAACTCTGGCCATTTGATAATATCTAGAATATCAAAATCAACTGCGGGCAGGAGATCGTTTTCCTATTTAGCTCCCAAACTCTGGAACAATCTACCTAACACTGTTCGGGAACCAGACACATTCTGTCAGTTTAAATCTAGATTAAAGACCCATCTCTTTAACCTGGCTTACACATATTTCTATAATTCAAATCCGTTAAAGGATTGGTAGGCTGCATTAATTAGGTCAACCGGAACTGGGAACACTTTCCAAAACACCTGATGTACTTGTTACATTGTTAGAAGAATGGCATCTACGCTAATATTAGTCTGTTTCTTTCTTATTGCGAGGTCACCGTAGCCACCCAGATCCAGACTGTATCCAGATCAGATGGTGGATCAGCACCTAGAGATGACCTCTATAACCAGGACGCCTATATGAGCCCCAGAGACTGATCCCCAGTGAAGACACCGTGTCCAAGACGGCCATCGGGACAAGACCACAGGAAACAGATGAGTCCTTTGCACAATCTGATTCTGCTTTAGCCTAGATTTAAACTGCTGATTTTGGAGAATGACACTATTTCGACAAACTATTTCCCCGTCTAAATACTGTAAAGCTGACATAAAGCCACCCAAATTTATATCAAGCCGATGTAAAGCTGCTTTGAGACAATTTGCATTGTTAAAAGCTCTATACAAATAATATTGACTTGACTTAAATTCAGTAGGCATAGTCTCATAAAGAGAGTAATTATTAGAAGTCCTGCTCCTCTGTCTTGTTAGCATATGAAGCAATTATAACGAACAACTGAATGTTAACAGGCTCATTAGATAGCAGAAGACCATACAAATGCCTCATTTCCATAAAAGGCCTTTAACATGGCCTGACAATAGACAGGGCCAGAAGAGAGACACAGCCAACTGGAAGTGCTACTTTAGCCTCGTGACATGCCCCCTCAAAAATTAAGCTGTTCAATTAAACCACCTTGCTTTAATCCAAATGACTTAATTCCTGAGGGACACATACAAGTCTCATTCCCTGCAGTGTATTAATGCTGAATTGCTGCAGGGCACCACGTATATAAACTTGCCATTACGCACCTGTGACATTTTTGCTGCTAAGTCGCCATATGCTCATCCAGTTTGTTATTTGTAATTAGTTCAAGCAGTGAATCATTGAGACGAGGGGATCTGTCTTTGTAAATCAACATTAACACATGAAGGCTTTGCAGAGATAACGGTTTAATTGATTTGAAATTCAAATTTGCCATGCAGAGGTATGTTATACTTATTTTAACCATAAAAGAGACACTTTTTACCTTAATGTCTGAGAAGTGCAGATTTTTATTTATTTATTTATTTTTAAAGACAGCAAAATAAATAAATCAGCTTGTGCTTTGTTTTCATCACCTTGATGAGTTCATTACACTGTAAAAAAAAAATCTGTAAAATTTACGGTAAAAAAAATGGCAGCCGTGGTTGCTGGAATTCTACCGTGAAAAATACAGTAAGAACATTTTAGGTTTTACGGTTTTAACTTAAATTTACAGTTAAAATCTCATTAACTGATATAATGTTAATATACCAACCTATTAAAGTACTTAAATCTGTTTTGAACTTTTGAAATACACTCGTAACCATCAAATGCAGGTGGTCATGAGAAAGTCACATGATGAACCAAAGCCCTTCACAAGCAGCTTTTAAATAATAACATATATAGAAGGTGCACAGTGTCATCATGATGAGACTCATTAAACTGAAATATGGAGTGAACATTAATTTAAAACATTAGATGTAACAAACTTCAAACTAAATTTGAAATGCAACACAGGGAATTTTGGGGTGGGGGGTGGTCCATGTTTCAGGAGGTAGGGGTTTGCATGGGGTTTCAGAGGGGGGCGGGGTGGTTTGAGTTCAGGGCTCTCACAGCCTGGGCGAAAAAGCTGTTGAGCAGTCTGGCGGAGCAGGCTCTGATGCTCCGGTACCGTCTTCCTGATGGTAGGAGCTGGAAGAGACTGTGGGAGGGATGGGTGGAGTCCTTCAGGATTCTGTTGCTTTTGCTGGAGCATCGTGTAAGGAAATATACAGGATGGAGGGGAGAGGGGCACCGATGATCTTTGCAACTGTGTTCACTGTCCGCTGGAGGGTCTTGCGGTCAGCAGCACTGCAGTTCCCGTACCAGACAGTGATGCAGCTGGTCAGCACACTCTCAGTGGTGCCCCTGTAGAATGTGGTGAGGATGGGTGGAGGGAGACTTGCTCTTTTCAGCCGGCGAATAAAGTGTAGGCGCTGTTGTGCCTTTTTGGAGAGTGACATGGTGTTGGTGGTCCAGGTGAGATCCTCTGTATTGTGCACCCCCAGGAATTTAATGCTGCTGACTCTCTCCACAGTCGAGCTGTCGATGGTCAGTAGGGAGTGGTCAACAGAGTTTCTCCTGAAGTCCATCACAACCTCCTTTGTCTTCCCCACATTGAAGGACAGATTGTTAGTGCCACACCATTCAGCCAGCTGTGCCACTTCCTCTCTGTAGTGCGTTTCATCGTTGTTGCTGATGAGACCTACCGCTGTTGTGTCATCAGCAAACTTGATGATGTGGTTGGAGCTGAACTTGGCAGTGCAGTCGTGGGTCAGCAGTGTGAAAGGCAGCGGGCTGAGCACACAGCCTTGTGGGGCACCTGTGCTCAGTGTGGTAGTGCTCGAGGTTTTGTGGCCGACACGGACTGACTGAGGTCTCCCGGTTAGAAAGTCCAGGATCCAATTACACAGGGAATTGTTAAGGCTCAGCAGGTTTAGTTTATTTATGAGCTGTTGTGGGATTATTGTGTCGAATGCCGAGCTGAAGTCAATGAACAGTGTTCTAACATGGGAGTCTTTATTTTCTAGGTGGGTAAGAGCCAGGTGGAGGGTGGAGGAAATTGCATCGTCCGTAGAGCTGTTTGGACGGTATGCAAACTGGAGCGGGTCGAGTGTGTTGGGGAGGCTGGTTTTGATGTTGTGCATGACTAACCTCTCAAAGCACTTCATCATGATTGGAGTCAGTGCTATGGGACGGTAGTCATTTAGACAGGACACAGGTGATTTCTTTGGTACCGGTATGATTGTTGTGGATGTGAGACATGTGGGGACGACTGCCAGGCTCAGCGAGGTATTGAAGATATCTGTAAGCACATCTTTCAGCTGTGCATCACAGTCTCTCAGAACCCGCAGCCTTGCGTGGGTTAATCCTGTAAATTTTTATGTTTTTTCCCTGTAAATTTTACAGGAACTTACCATTTCCCATTTAACAGTTTTTTTACCGTTAAAATCACAGACATTTTTTTTTACAGTGTACATATGCTAATTAGAGAGTTCTTGATGCTTATTTCTCAAAACAGAATCTGTCTTTATGAAAACTACGCAATTTAATAACTAATGTAATGTAGCTAGCTTTTTAATGTGAGCACATCTGAAAAGGTCAAATAATATGAAAATTAAAATCTGATTATTATAGGCTATAATATGTCTGTAATATTTATAAATTAATTTGCTTGTGATAATATCATACAGAGACCACATACAATTTGTCATCTCTGCACACACACACACAAATAAACAGCCAGAAGAAGAAAAAAAAAGTTTGGTCATTAAATTAAGGAAACGTTTTCTACACAAATATAAGTTAATTGTATGTAAGGAAAACAAGCTATGACAGAATGACCAAGAATTATTGGTTTAGTAAAGTAGTTTAGTTTAGTAAAGTAATTTGAAAAAAAAAATGTTTTGTCCTTTTGGAGTTTGATTTGAAGTGAGTGTGTGTGTGTGTACTTGTTTATACTACATTGTGGAGACCAAATTGTAAGGGGTAGGTTTAGGGTTAGGGTTGAGTTAGGGGAGATAAAAAAATATTGTTTGGTCAGTATAAAAGTAAGATAAGTCTATGTAAATTCCCCACAATTCACAGAAACAAATGTAAATTGTTACAATAACTACATTTCCAAAAACCATACTTCATTTGTGTAGTTCATGCCATAAATACAGAATCACATACAGATCCAAATAGAGTATATCGAACAGACCACAGTGATTCAACAGAACCCTGTTCACTCTGAACATATGGTGAGTGTTGAAATACACTACACACATTTTATTTTTAGAACAGGCCACTTGGGAAATAAGCATGACCCACACGTTTGTTATTAACATCAGCTAACAAAACAATAGGGAGTGTTTCCTTCCATGATTTCGAAATAAGCAGACATCAATACAAATACAACAATATCAAATAACGTACAATATCCAAACTGTGGGTGGTGCTTGCCAGAGCAAAACATAGTCAGTGCATCTGAAATCGCGTACTGAGTAGGTAGAACATTTGCATTTCAACTTACTTCACAACCGTTAAAAAAGTATGTTCTATATAGTATGAAGATGGGTAGTATGAATGAAATTCAAATGTACTCTGTCTGCCATGTTGTCACTACATCATGTGACCTACCAGTGTCAGTTGTGTCGCTTCAATGCCATTCATATATCATCACCTGTTGCCTCATGGGATAGTAAAGTGTCCTTCGAATACGCACTCCAGAATCCTGGTGGAAGCAGTAGGTTATCTGGGTATTGTCCACCTGCTGTTTTTTGAGCACCATGAATTCAGACATACTACTCTTTTGGTGTAGTATTTTTTGCATACTTTAAACTAGTATGTACTTGATTTTGAATGCAGTGAATATAGCATTTTTATTTTTTTTCCAGGTCATTGCTATGGGGTATCTACTAACTGGCAAACTGGCTCAGATTCCTTCTGGGATTTTTTTTACCCGGTTTTATCCCTTGAAAAATCCAAAAGTAATTGCACAGCTCTCAGCATTCATTATGTGGAAATGTGGATGTACTTTCAGCAAGTTAGGCTCAAAGAAATTTCTGGAAACCTGCACAGTGGTACATGTAAGTTTTGGATTATGAAGCAATAACATCTCCTTGTGCTTTCCGAGGAAGTGAAAAGCATTTTTGGATTTTCCAAAGTGTTGCACTTGGCAAACGGCCTGTAAAATCTCCCTTGTCATATCAGAGAACTGCACACTCAATCTGAGCAACACACACTGACACAGTGGCAAATATCTTAATAATATAGGCCCTGTGAGATGCAGGCTTTTGTCATAACAGGGGAAGGATCTATGCTTAGCACTGAGAGCTCTGCAGATGCTGAAGTCAAGTCAAGTCTGCTGGGAAGTCTCACGTTGGATTCATTTGTAAGTGCATCAGGTAATACGCTGTTGACTGGAATTTTAAGCACACTGTATATGGCATTTAATGAGGTCAACACAGCTTTTGTCATGGCAACAATATTTGTAATCCCCAACGAATTGAGTTGATTTTTGCGATTTACTGTTTTATTCTGAGCAACACACACACGAGCCAGTGCATCACCACCTGTGCTGAGATATCAACACATAAAGCCCTGGTCAAGTGCATCTACATATGTTTAGGGTTAGTAAACAGGTTTGGCTTCATACACATTGGCTCTATTCCAAAACCTAGTAGGTATTTTCTGCCTACATAAGGCAGCATTTAAGGCAACATCCTATCTTTAATGGAGCATGATAAATTACTGATTTCGGTCATATGTAGCAATTCAGTGCATAATACAAAGCATACAGGAGGCTTTACAATTGATTTCAGTAGAATCTGGCATTAGCATGTTATTAAATGATAGGTTTGGTGAAATTATGTGTTTTGTATCATCCAGCAGACTTTTGACAGCTCCAGGGCTTTTGTTAAAATTACAGAGTAAACTTCCACATTTTTGTATGCCTGCCTATGGACAGTCAGGTTTGTATTTAAAAAAAAAGCAAAAAATATTTCTACTGCACAGACGTTAACCCTCATGTTGTTCCAAAAAGCACAGGTTATCACAGACTAAAACGTACTGACTTTGCTCTCACATTAACCACTTAAATAATCTGATAATCCCTCACTTTACACATGTGGTCTTCCAGGTACAAAATACAAATATTGTTTTTTTTTTTTGCATTGAGCGTGGATATTACCAAAATGATCCACAAATAATGTTTATTTGAAAGTGTGAGAGTTTGATTATTTAGTTGCTATTAGTAAATGACTAGAAAAATAACAAAATGCAATAAACGGTAAAACGAGTTATGCTACAAACTAACCTGTTTACAATTACAACAATGCATTCAAATATAATAAGAAATACTAGTTTGCAGCATGAAGCAGCAGCATAAGTTATTTTGTAGAGCTAATCATGCGTAATCATGCTAACTACCTTTTGGAACAGCCTTCACATTAAGAACATGCTTATTTTGTAAAATAAGGCACTGGAAGAGTCACTAATAAAGCCACTGCCTTGATACAAATGCACACATGAAACAGAGGAAAATAAGAAAATATTGAATATATATCCTGTGTGACAACTACAATAAACAAACTGGAGTGTCAATAAGATACAGGCAATCAGTAGCAACAGCACTAGATGACAGTGGAATTGCACTTTATCTAAAGCAAAGCAACTGACACCTCAACCTCGTAATCTTGCTGTGGGATTTTGAGGGAAGTTGAGAGAAAGACCCCTGTAGCTTTCAGCTTACCCACACTGACTTAAACAACATATGTCTAAATGTCTAGGAGTCAGGGCAAAATAAATACAGAGGGCACAAAAACAACATTCATCCTCTGTGGCAGGCTGATCACAGTGCAGACTATCTGTGGCCTGATTTTATATAATTTCTGAACTGGACCCAGGTAACAGATTTAGCTTATAAAAACATTGGAATATTGTTTTGAAATGTTTATAAAAGTTTGAAATGTCCAGTTCTCTTGTTGTGATATTTAAAGTTTACAAAAATGTTTATTAAACAATCTAATAATTGTATTTTTACACAGAATATAATGTTATTTGAACATTTGGGTATTTGATATTGGATACTGGGTAAGTTATTATAATGTAAGCGTTGTTTATTAAGCGTCTTTGGGCTTAATTGTTATTTTGACTCAGCTCATAAAGCGATCTAGTTAATAAAGTAGGCTGGTGCAGGTCACAATATTTTGGTATGTGGCTTATTAACGTGTTTGGATTTAAAGGGACAGTACACCGAAAAATGAAAATTATCCAATGATTTACCCTCAAGCCATCCTAGATGTGTATAATTTTCTTCATTCAGACAAATACAGTTGAAGTTATATATATAAAAAAAAATGTCCTGGGTCTTCCAAGCATTATATAGTGTTAATGAATAGTTCTAATAACTTTAGAAACCGTAATTTCTAGCTTCCGCTAACTGTCATACGTGTGTTCTTGAGAGAGTGGCGTTCCAGCAGATGATGTAGGATCTAAGTGAACGCGATAGTTATGAACATAGAAGCGCAGAGGAGCACAACAAAGCACCAGTCATGAATTAGAAGTACAAAACAAGGTTTTGTAAAGAAAAAAATGTCGGAGGATTTCAATATAAGACAAGAGGAGACTGGTTTTCCTTTGCTGTAAAACTTTTTTCTCGCTAGACTAGCATATTCTCACTGGAGCTTTCATTACGGAAAGCCAATCTCTCGTAAACGCATATGCGACAGTTGGCGGAAGCTAGAAAGTATGGTTTATAAAGTATTAAATATTCATATTTTTACTTAAACGCAATGATTCACTTAAGAAGGCATTTATTAACCCCCCGGAGCTGCGTGGAGTACTTTTTATGATGGATGGATCGACTTTTTTGGGTTTCAAAGTCTCAACAGCAGTTCACCTTTTTGGATGAACTATTCCTTGTCTAAGGCTTGATATTATTTGCTGCTTTTATACAGCAAGATCTGGCAACATGATGTCTTTCACCACAACTGATGTTTAATAAATGTTAGGTGTGAAGCATGCCTAGAACATACTTCTAAAAGTCTGTTACACTTTGATATAAATAAATCATTAAACTATTACACATTCATTCATTCATTCCAACAGGAATTGCCAGCTGTGCTCACTCACATCACACTAACCAGGAGAAATGTTCTATTAATCTCACTCTCTCACCTAACAAAGAAGTTAAAGACAAGGATTTATCTTCTTTTTTTTCCCCGTCTTGATCTTTCAAATCCAACCCAAAAAATGCTGCACTGGGTCCAAGAGGATTTAAATGTCAGCTATTGAAATTAAATTATGTACCTGGATCAAAATGTTTGATCTGTGTATATGATAAAATTCATATTGCTACTCTAAAAATATTGCGAACCTTCAGAAAGGTAAATTCCTCACACAAATGATATCACACATATTAATCACATTTTTCAGTCTAACAACCTGGTTTCATTTTCCTACTTAGTCCAGGAGTACGGTACTGGGAGCAATCAATTCTTGAATTATTTACAACTCAAATCAGCCGTTTCATCTGAAATCAACACCAGATTCATCAATCCTCACCTTCCTTCCGCAGTAGCAGATTTAGTTCATATATCCTCCAATAAAACCATAACTTTACCAACAATCAAATTGGAAGAATACCTTTCTATTGCTCCTGATACCGATTGCTGGACTCAGATCTGTAAAAATATTTATGCCATGACTAAAAACGCCAATCTTCAGCTCATACAGTATAAGACTCATCATAGAACACACTCGGGAAAGGCTGTCTAAAATGGGATTCACATCAGAAACTTGCTTGCACTGCTCACAAAATTGTCCGGACATATATATCCACGCTACATGGCACTGCCCACCCATTAAACACTTTTGGAAAGATGTCACTGAATCCCTATCCTGCCTCCTGGGCTGCCGTATCCCATTATCCCCCTTACTCTGTCTACTGGGTGATCTATCAACTCTCAATCAGGAAATAACAAAAAAGGATACTCCTCCTTAGCCATCGCCAAGAAAACTATCTTCTTGAACTGGAAATCCCAAATACTATTCACATAGCGCATTGGAAAAATTTGCTCACAGACTACATCACCCTAGAATATTTTTCACCTCCTAACAATACTTTGGAACCACAACACTCCAGATCAGACCTCATTCAACTCTGACAAATGTGACACACTGATTCTAATTATTTATTTAATTGCATATTATTATACATATTTGTACAATGTTTTAGTAATACTATGAGCGTTTTCATTACTATTATTATTAATATTATTATTATCATTATTAACATCATAGAAACACTGAGCAGTAATAAGATGATGTTGATGGGATGATGTTTTGCATAAGGACGGTAGCGGTTTAATGAAGATCATAACACTAAATATACTTAAAATATGTAAATATAACTAAACCAAATCTGCACCTAACATATACCACACATGTTTTTAATGCACCGCATGCTGATTTTAATGCACCACACCCTTCTTTTAATGCACCACCTCAGCTTAGACATACATATACATATAATTATCTTACTGTGAATGGAAGGAGAAAAAAACCCAAAAAAACACCACTGACACAGAACCTAGGTTAGGTGTGGTATTTGTTGGGTATGTGCCATTATTACATTATTATTATTGCTACTATTATTATCACTTTTATTATTATTGATATTACTGTTGCCGTCATCACAGAATATTGTTATCATCACCATCTTTAGTATTATTATTATTTTTATTATTATGCATGTTAATACTATTTAAATACTACTACTATTATTCAGATTTTCATTGCTGTTATTATCATTGCTGTTTTTGTGTTTTGTGTTCACCGTATGTTGTATGTTTTGCACTCCTAATAAAAAAAAAGAAAATAAAAAAAGAAAGGTAAATTCCTAAAACAACGGCTTCTTTACAGCATGACACAATAATTCAGTAAACTAAAAATGGGAGATTGATCAATTTTGTTGGTGAAATGCTGTATGTAGCTATAGCATATGCAGAGTATACAGCCATCTATCTTCTGTTTCCTGTTGGCAAATGTGGCGGCACCTGTGCAATACATCATCAGCTACGCTGGGGCCCTACAGCTCAAGTCTGTTGAGACCTTCCACAATTAAATCAGTCCAGCGATTCAGTCCAGTCCAGCGCATATATTACACTGATAGGAAGATTTACTTTTTCAGAAAAAAAAAAAAAAGTGTTTTCTGTGCAATACTTGCCAACACAATTTTAGGTTGGTGGTTGCTAGGGTATTCTGGGTAGTTGCTGGTTAAATGCTTACTAGCCTAATAGATGCTTATTTGATGATGTTTTCTATGAAATTCACCACTGTAGCTTTAACAGTAGAGCATACAGTAAGCAACCATAAGGTCAAGGGTTCGATTCCCAAGGAATGCATGAACTAATAATATGTGTGGGTCATTCCACGAAATTGGTGGCTTTTGCGTCCCTAAGAAATAATCAAACATAGATTTAATATAACAACGAATACATTTACAATTTTAAAAAATAACGATACTATGTATTCTTTCATCAATATTACATAAAAAAAGTCTATTAAAACTTATTTTAAATAGCATTTATATTGATAAGGGTAAGGTTTTTGGCCTGTTCCTCACAAACATTTTGAAGTTGTCTAATTTTGGGCCCTATTTTAATGATCTTACCGCATGGTCTAAAGCGCATTGCACAGGTGCACTTAGGGCATTTCTGAATCCACTTTTGCTAGTATAATGACGGGAAAAACGGTCATGGTCTAAAAGGGTGTCCCTATTCTCTTAATGAGTAATGGGTGTGTTTTTGGGCATTTCACGAGTTCACACTTACATATATTTAGCACGAGTAAGGTAATGCGTATTTGGCGAGTATAGTAATGTGTAGTTGGCGTGCTGTCCTGGGGAAGGGCTGCCCTGGGTCAAATTTTGAGTTAATGCCTACATCATTCAGTGGCATATGAGCATGAGTTGCATTTTAGTTAGTTTTAACTAACCCCCCCCCCAAAAAAAACAAAAAAAACTCATTGTCAATAATGCATCCATGCAAATTCAGTTACATACAAGAGCAGCAAGGTGACTGCAGACCTTCACCCCAGTCTTGCAATGTTCAAAAAAGTCAAGATCCTTGGTCTGGTTTCAGATGATCACAGAAAGACCAAGATCTGATCATCTTCCTATCCTAATAATTGAAACAGAGCAGTCTATTTGAAGTTCTGTGAGGGGACACAGACAAACAGATGGACGCATTATCTAATTACAATACCGTTAAAACAATATATCTCTTAGAAACATTATGTGCTAAATCAACAATGAACTGACTTAAACTGATCAAACTGACTGTTTACTATTGTCATACAACTATGCTAAGTAAGTGCAAAACAATATAATGCAATTTAAAGTTGTAAAACCGTACAGTGCTGAAGAATGTGTGTGCTGTCATCCCTGTCAGTCCTGTGACTATGACGTCAATCCTGTTACTGTCATTAATTTCATAAAAAATTAAAAATTTGATACAGCCTTCCAGGTTTTTCCATTTTAACTTTATATTTTATTTTGGACAAAGCCCTTTTTATTGTCTCTCTTGTAAAAAATTCTTAATTGACATTTGTTCACCCTCCAAAATTAGAATGTTCTTGGTCATTCGAATGACAAATATAAAAATATAAAATACAAAAAAAATCCAAAATTTGAAACAATCCCAGTGAAAAGAGGGACTAAAATGCCGCTCATATATGTGAGAACTATCACATAGTTCTAATTAAACTATAGTATCTAGCAATGCTTGTCGGTAACAGGGTTGAAAAAAAATACCAGGTAGAAAAACAATCATAAAAAAATAAATTACATAGCCTGAGATGGCACAATACAATTTCTTGTACTTTTAAGGTGTCTTCATTTCATGGATATTTAAAAAATGTTCATTAAACTTTTTTAGTTTTTAATTTTTCCAAGTGAAAAGGCACCGATTGTGTAGTGACCCATATACCTTGAATACACTGTCAGTTGATTTGGATAAAAATGTCTGTCAAATGTATAAATGTACTTGGAACTACTCAACTATCCTCTCTCTCGCTTTCTCTCTCTCTCTCTCAGAATGCGTGTGAGGTGTTAATGGCAGAGGGCTTGGCCTCTCTGTTTAACTGTCCTTGCAGGACCAATTGTTATTTATGCTGCAAGTTTATTAGCTGTGTTCGCTAAACGAGATAAGGCTAAAATATGCAGAGTGAAATGATTTGCATAGTTTAATTTGCATAGTTTTAAATTCACCCTCTAGAAAAAGAAACATATCCATCATTTTATTATTATAAACCGGTTTGAATCAATCCATTGCCACCATCTAATTTGATGCGTGGTTATACATGGAACTCAAGATGAAATTTAATTTAATATCTTTTTTTTTCCCTCTAGAAATAAAACAGACAAAAGCATTGCTTACTGTTGGTAAGGAAAGAAAATATGTGAGAATTACAAATCCTTATTTAAATAGAGGTTTTCAAGACTACTCCTAAGGCTACTCCTAAGAATTTTTTTTTACAGGTTTTGTTTTTCAAATCTAAATATTTTGTACTGACTTTTCACAACTAGTCAGCTGTTCTGTTTTCTTTGTTTGCTACATTGTAAATCAGTATTGGGATACTGATGACTATATTTTCTGTGACATGATTACATGGACACATCGAAATGTGACTGTATTAAAAACATTACTGTTTTTAATCAAGCGTCGATTGGTATATTGGTACATGACGTGTACCAAACCAGTTTCGACACCTATTACTGCAGTCTATTGGGGGGCAGTTGTGGCCTAATGGAGAGCCGGACTTGTAACCCAAAGTTTGCGGGTTCGAGTCTCAGGTCCGGCAGGGATTGTAGGTGGGGGGAAAGAATGTCCAGTGCTCTCTCCACCCTCAATACTACGACTGAGGCGAGACCCTTGAGCAAGGCACTGAACCCCCAATTGCTCCCCAGGCGCCGCAGCATTGGCTGCCCACTGCTCCGGGTGTGTGTTTGTTCACTACTCACTGCTGTGTGTGTGCACTTAGATGGGTTAAATGCAGAGCACAAATTCCGAATATGTCTCACCATACTTGGCCACACATCACTTCCTTTCCTTTCCTTTGAATCCCATTCATTCAGCCTCTATTCTATTGCTTGGCTTCACGCCACTTCTAACTCCCTCCTCCATCCCCAACTCCTCCTAGCTAGGATTTACATATACATAAAGAGAGATCCAAGGCAGGTTATAAACTTAAGGGCAGGCAGAGATCAGACACGAACGAGATACACAGGCTAGGATAAAGATACAAATGACTCAGGCAATAAACTAGACTTAAACTTAGACTAAGAAAACACGGAAGGGCTCCGTAAAGTAGCTATCACTGGGAGAGCGATAAACGCTAGCTAGACAAAACTCGGCAACTTGAGCAGGATCTGAGTGGGTGTTAAATAGTGTGTGTAATAGCTTTCAGGTGAGCGTGTGATTGGTACAGCTGTGTATGTGTAATCAGCGCATTCAGCTGTGTATGTGTAATCAAATAATAATGGTTTCTTATTTGAATATACTTTAAAATACAATTTATTCATGTGAAGCAATGCTGAATTTTCATTATTATTTCTCCAGTCTCCAGTGTCACATGATCCTTCAGAAATCATTCTAATATGCTGAATTATTATCAGTGATGAAACGGTTGTGTTGCTTGAAGAGCAGCGCTGCATAGGTAAAGTTACCTATTGCAGCCACAGAACAGAAGATAACCCCAAATCTTCATTCTTTATTTACGTCTTGTGAGAAAGACATGAGTTATCATGAGAAACATCACAGCTTTTCTCACAGTGAGGGCTGAGATCACACACAGGGCAGGATATGGCAGAGTATATGATAGTCACTTGTGAAGCTGAATGCTTTGAAATGGCACCAGCAGAAAATAATTCCTATTTTCGTCCTCTCTCTCTCTCTCTCTCTCTTTGTGCTGCTCCCCTACCTTTCCTTCTCACCACAGGGAATGAAATTTCTTGGAGGTTGACAAGCTCTACTTTGACAGGAAGGGTCACAAAGAACAAAGGTACTTTTGACAAGCGTACAAAAGTTGGGGCAATGAACCAAGAGAGTCAATTAAAAATTAAGTGGACCCCATTTGATAATTACTTTGAGCGCTACTTTCCAGATGCTCAAGGTGACTAAATAATTCTTTGTGAAGGAGTTAATAATACTGAAAGCAGCAAGGCAAAGGAAACTCATTTGAGGGTGACGGAACAAAGCAAAGTAATTGCTCAAAGGCTGACCGTGTATTAGGACGCCAAACGAGCTGTATATTTACACTGGGCTTTGTCTTGACTGCTGACTGTCTATGGGCTGAGCTACTTTACAAAAAAGAGCTGTAGTTTGCGAGTGTTTCAGCACACTATAATATGGAAAGCCTTATTCAGTGTTCGGAGACAATACTATGGCCAAAAATTTTATTTTATCACTCTGTTTGCATTTCTTTAATTTTCAATGTAATGTGTTTTTCTGACATGCCAAATGTTGTTAAAACAGGGAAAGCTAGATTTGTACATTTTCTGATGAAATTGCGAGTGGTGTTTGCTTGTGCAAAAATGATGTTGGAGGTGGAATGACAACTTTCCCATTTTTTGCAGAAAATGTTCTGGGAGGTTTAATGGCATTACTAGGGTGTATAGGGCAGTTGCTAGGGTGTTGCTCTGTGGTTGTCAAGGTGTGTTGTGAGTAGGAGATTTTTTTAGGCTGTTGCTTATATATACACATGTATGTATGTGTATATGCTATATACATATGTGTATATACTGTATATACACAAGCCGCAAGATTTAAGATATCACTGATGTCCGATAGCGCTCTATGTGGGCATATAAATTATATATATATATATATATATTTAGGCAGCTTCAGTAGAACATCAGTGAACTGCGGTCATATGAGATCTTGTCAGGCCATATATCAGCAAAAGTGAATTTTCTTGTCCTGTCAGCCATTAAACTGTGCTCGTATTGCATGCTCTTCAATTGCACACATAAATATGGTGGCACACACTGTAGCTGTATCATTTCATATTAAAGCGCAAATAAAAGTATGAGCATGTGTGTCAAAACCCCATCATGTTCGGCAGCGGTAGCTCTTAAAGTAAAAGCAGCCAAATAACCTAATAACCTAGCTGCTGTGATGTCTGTTAATCAGACATATTCTGATATAGAAAAAAAGAGGAAATCAAAAACTTGTTTAGCTTTAAGGATTCATCTATATTTATTTAGAATTAACTGTTTAATAACTTTATACAGTTTCATTATATTTCCTAATTGCTGAAGGGCACAGGAAAATATGAAATTTATTATAATTATGTGAAGATTATTTTAAGTTCACTTAAAGTAGAAGTTGTCATTTTTTTATGTTAATATAGTCAACATTACATATAGTCACTCATTAAATATTAGGAAAAATATAACAATTCCCTAGAAACACCAGTAGTCTTGGCATCAGTAATACTCGCCTTTAGTCATAAAACCATTAAACAAATACTAAAAATATACTGTCTTTTTGTTTTTTTCTACATTAATTTGAAGATTGAATGTGAAATTACTGCAATATAAAAGTATATTCAAAAGCTTTAAGGTTAGGTGGGATTAATTGCGATTAATTAAAAAAAAAATTGCAATGAATTAGTTACTTTTTAAACGATAGACAGCACTAATATATATATATATATATATATATATATATATATATATATATATATATATATATATATATATGTGTATTTATGTGTGTGTGTGTATATTTACTATATTAGTATAGTGTATATTAGTATTAGTGTATATTTAATATACATATTTTGTAGTTAAGCTGTTTTCTTTATACTATTTCAAAATATTATTTTTATTTATATGTGTGTGTGTGTCATTAAAAAAAAATCCTTATTCAATAATGAAAAATGTCTAAAAAAAGTCATTGATTTCATTAGTAAAATGGTGTAGGTATGTTCATGTTAAAACCATCTGATGTAAGGCTAAAGCTATCAAAAGAAATAAATTAATACATAAATATACAAAAAAAGTTTTATGTATTTCCTTTGTGTGTGTGTATGGCAGCTTTGGTATTCCATATCCCCTGAGTGTTAACTTCTATTGTTAATCAACTCAGAACACAGTTCACTTCTCCCATCATCAGAAGTCAAGTCAACTGTCAGTCCCATGTTCATTTAATGCATAGAGACGATGGTCTTCGAATCATACCTTGAACCGATAACGTACCCTGCTTGTTATTTTCATCTGACAGGATCCATGTGTCTCGATTCCCCCGACTGCTACTACAGCAGCTCTTGTTGATCACACGGATGTCCCCTCCTTCTCCTCCTCAGGAATGAAGTAATTAGCAGACTCATTGTACAGTCACGCTCGGATGCACTCTTTCCCCATTTGTGTAATACACAGAAAGGCCTTTATTACTCATGCAAACAGACACAATTTCACACACTCTTATCAGCAGGTTTGCAGAGCCCAGTCTCAGGTGTGTCCCCGCGCAGCCAGGGGAGCCGGAACAGATTAAGGGTCATCATAACAGACAACAGAATGTTTACCAATCAGCCTGATATCACACCGGTCACAAACACCGTCTGGAACAAAAGCAGGGGGCAACTGTGGCTTTGGTCTGGGGCAAGTTAGAGAGTAATACATATCGCTTCTGTTTCAATATGCCTTTTTATCCGATAAACAAAATCCACACCACATGGACGTGAATAGAGGATGCTGTGTTATGAATATTGATTAGTGATAATTGGGTTGGAACCTTCTGATTGTTCAGGCTTTGTCAAAAACAGAGCTCAGCTGTCATCCCATTATAGTATTTACAAGCCTACCATATGTTTTGCAAATACTGTAAACTGTCAATTATGCCAATAAAGTTTTGACTTTATGATAAATGAGCGTTATGTGTTTTCACCTACAAATGAAACTAGGTGAATGATTAATTACTCAATGAAACACTATAGTATTTATAATTATGGTATATTAATTAGCCAAAATAAAATGAAATATATGTTCAATTTAAACTGCATTCCAGTAAAAGTTCCAGTCAGCATAATGAAAGCTTTATCATGAAAGACATGTGGAGCATTTACAGTAGGCTATTATTTACAAAAGCATTCAGAATGTTAAATAAAGAGATCGAAATGAAGGGAAATAAAGAATATAAAAATACAACCAATAATAATAATAATAATAATATACAAATATTACAGGAAAAAAATCGATCAGTTAATTGACTTACAAGACTGTGGGATGGATAAAAATATTTTCTTGTAGGCCTATTTTATTATTTATTCATGTTAAAATACATTTGCATGCTGACTATCGCACGTAATAGCCTACAGTCCGGTAGCCAAGGCCTATGGTTAATATAATAATGTAATAATGCAATTATTTCTATAATAATAAATATAATAATTTCTTAATTCAAAATAAAATATTAATAAATCAATCTCTGATAATCCCGGGTTGCTATGGTCACTCAGGTATGTTTACGCATTAAACCCGTGGCCACGAGAAAAATATGTAGTTCCCTCAATAGCATCACGTGGCCACGACAAAATTATCTCGTGGCAATAACATAATATCACGTTCCCACGAAATATGACATTCCCACAAATTAATATCTCATGGCCACGAAATATTATCACGTCCCCATGAGTGAATATGACGTTCTCACGAATTAATATCTCATGGCCACGACATATTATCATGTTCCCAAGAGTTAATATGTCATGACCACAACAAAAGTGAACTGAACATGTCACCTCCTAGTCAAAGTAGTAAATACAACATAGATTTGTACTTTTTCTTTTTTTTTTAAGAAAAAGTTGAGGTGTTTGGCTATGAAAAATAAATAAAATAAATAATATTATATAAATATATTAAAATAATAATATTCTCTGTTTTTGCAAAGTGGTGCTAAGTTTTTTTTTTAAGTGATTGTTAGTATCTAATTGGTAGGGTGTTGCTAAGTGGTTGCCAGGGTGTTTTGAGCGGTTGATAATATGTTGCTTGGTTGTTGCTAAAAATTAAAATATGTATGCACTTGAATATACAGATGCATATAGATAAAGTAAAACATTTAAAATAAAATAAACACTTAAATATGCATTTTGTAATTTTTTTCTTTCTTTGCAAAAGGGAAGACATGGAGGCAAAAATTTCAATTGACCAGTAAATGAAAAAGCAATGGTTCTGCCAGTGGTGACTTGTCTTAATTTCATTAAAAAAAAGAAGAAAAATCTAGAACGAATATAGGGGGGTTTGGCATGAGTGGCATGGATGGAAAAGTTACATTATGGCAATAAACAAATAATATCAATCAACACAGTTGAAAAAAAAAAAATCACTAAAAGTTTTTTGAAGAAGAAAAATCTAGAACGAATATTGTTTTGTTTTTTCCTCAAATTAATTAATTATAGTCAATAATGTCAAGAATGTATCCAGTTTAGCTCTCCCATGTTGTTACAAACCTGTGGAACACAAAATTTGATATTTTGAAGAATGTTGATAACCAAACAGTTTTGGCTCCCATTGATCTCCATTATAAAGACAAAAGACAAACAAACAAATAAATAAATAACAAAATAAAAATGCAATGGAAGTCAATGGGAATTGACACTGGTTACTAGCGTTTTTCAAAATAAATAAAGTAAATGATGAAACTGTTTCATTTTTGGGTAGACTTTGGCTTTTAATATGTGCACTGTTTACAAAGTTACAGAATGTTTTCAAAGTACACCGAGATCTTTCCAAAATCAAGGAACATTTGATTTATCAAGATGTGACCCCTTTATAATTTCTTTTATTCAGACCATGCAGTGTGTGAAAAGATATATGCAAGGCATATTGCCTTGTTTCTGTGAGATATTATTGGCCCGTAAAATGACAAATATTTGTTATGAGATGCACCGAAGATAACAGTGTTAGCATGGATGTTTGCATCAGGATTGGTATTGCAAAAGGAGTCTGTCAGGAACTCCCAGTGCCTTCTGTTCATGTGAAGGGATATTTGATTGGAAGTCTGATAAGTGAGATAGAATCTGTGCTTTGGGAAATGAATTCTATTCCTGAAGACTCGCAACATCATTTCATGTGTAAGCAGCTCCTTTATAGTCACAGGCCTTGTTCTCCATCAGGGAATATAATATATTCAATATTAAATAATATAGTACAACATAATGTAGAAAGATCACAAGTATTCCATCTAGGAGGATAAAAAGCCATAGAGAAGTGATCTATTCCCTCTCTAATACACATTCAAATTTGAGACAGCTATTTTGGGCATGATACGGAAATAATATTTATGAGGAATTTCAATTTTTTATGTTACTCTTCTGATCTGTCTGTAAACATATTCCAAGCTGATTAATGTTTTTTTTTTTCAAAAACAAATATATTTGAAGTGGCAAGAAGAATATTAGACATTTGATTCAAGCTAGTGAATTAATTGAAAAGTCCTTTTAAAAGGGGTCATATCATGCTAAATGTAATTTTCATTGATCTTTTGCAATAAAAGAGCTCACTGTAGTACAAAAACATAATTTAACTTTCAGAACTCAAATCTCTCCAGTGCAAAAACACCAGTTATTGACACTAATATATATATATATATATATAACTTCTGTGCTTAACTGTCTCACATCAGACAAAAGAACACATGATTGCCACATTTTCACATCAGCTACACCTATTCTGTTCAAAAGTGTGGTCTGCTCACTCATTCACAGAGAGATGAAAAGCAGAAAGCTTTAGAGATACTATTATTTCTAAGCACCAGACAGACTAATGATAAGACTGAAATGTGATAAAGATTGCAAAACATTTTGTTGAAGCACATACTGCTTTGCAGAAATTTTATTAATTTTTTTTTTTTTATAACATTCCTTAAAAGGATAGGTCACCCAAAATTCATCCCACAATTAGATTTGCTATTAATTTACTCATGCCATCCAAGATTTAGATGATTTATTCCTTCAGTTGAACAGTAAAGAAAGTAGCTGAAACTGTGGTACTTGGCGACTCATAAAATGCAAGCCAATGGCTATGTCACAAAGAAAGAAAGAAAGAAAGAAAGAAAGAAAGAAAGAAAGAAAGAAAGAAAGAAAGAAAGAAAGAAATTAGGTGAAGTAAAACAATTGGTCTGTGCAAGAAACCAAACATTATTATCGATACAACATTATCATTTTATGAGTCACTGAGGACCATGGTTTCAACTAAAAATCTTTGCAGCACTAAACCTATTATATAGTAATCTTATGTGCAGAGATAAGGACATTAAGACATAATTTCACTTAAAAGTGTGCCCAAATATCCACAGGACATCCTGTCTAATCCTCACAGTCCTGCTCATTAAATTCATGGGTAAAATGTTAATGACTGAAGAAGATATATAACAGAACACCGATCATACAGGCATTTACTAGACTCTGCTGTGCTTCAACATGAATTATATAACCAAACAAAGTTCAGCGTGGGAAGGTCAGATGAATAATGAATAATGCTGCTCCTCTGGCATGAGAAAAGGAATCTGATTTATGTTGTATTTAGTGGAGTCATCAACTAACTTGTATATACCCGACAAACTTGATCTAACCTTGTTGAACATCGATTCTCAATGCGACTAATGACAGAACAACAAACACAACAGTGAGATGTCTGCAAACACTTTGTTTTGATGAGCATTCAAGCATGTCAAGCCCTTCTGATGTTTACAGAAAATAAGAGACGTTAACAGATACATGCTGCCCTCTGTATGGATGGTGGAGTCTCATTCAAGCTCTTGGAGATAGCAGAACAAATTGAATTTTTTTTTTTGAGTAAAATATTTTTCTGTCCACAGTGACAGGTCACACTGCATTCAGTGCAACACCAAGGTGAGTTGTTTTCTGACTACTCTAGTACAGACAATATACACATTAGTGCTGTTGTCATAACACTTGATACTATAATGCTGGCCCTTGCATTTAGCATCAGTCATGCACTTAAAGTAGTGTAGCAAATTAGCTCAACGCGAGATGAACATAATTAATCATAACGGGTTGTTATCAATTATATATTCATCTTCAGGAATTAACTGTATAGCATTAATAGTACAATAAAATGATTTGTTCGTCTGCAGTACGGACAGTTTTAATCGTCTATTGACTCTAAGGAAAATTATTTCTCTGGCCATGAAAAATTATGTCCTCACTAATACATTGCTCATAGAGCATGTAACAAAACCGGAACGTTAAAGTGACCTTCTGTGAGCAGCAGACACAGACAACCAAGCGTGAATACATATGGATGTTTATTAAACTACACTACAGGGGAACATGTAACATTGAACTAGACACAGACATACACACATTAAACATAGATGCCAACACAAGGAAGGCATGGAGAGAGAGAGAGAGAGAGAGAGAGAGCGCTCGCGTGCAAGAGAGAGCATAATGGCAGGATTTACACATCAGCTAAACACAACCTGTTAGAACCATCAAAGAATCACATCTCAAAGCCTGGAAGCGCATCTGAATAGTTAACAAGCGGTAACTTGCATTGGTTTTGTTGGTGCGGAGTAAAGTGTCCTGCTGCATGTATAATGCGTAGATTCCTGATGAGTTCCTTTAGGAGTGAAAGCTTCGTCATTCCAGCCATGGGTTGATTAGTCTGAAGTGAATCACCAATGTTACTGGGCTTAAAACTGCCAGAAGCTCGGACTCCCCCCGAAAGGGGAGTCGTGAGATTTCAAAGGTGATATGTGTGTCTCCAGGGCACCGACAGTAAAGAGAAGACCTTGCCTTTTGAGTGTGGGATAAGTTTTATCTGGTTTCCCTGTAACACCCATTTTGGTTAGTTTGACCAATAACAAGGCACATAGTTTCTGCGGGAAAGTGTTTCTTTGTCTCACTTGACACATCATTTGCATGTTTTATGACTGTTCTGCTCAATCGGTGTAAATCTTCCCACAGTACAGTAAAAATCGTATGATACATTTCATGATCTCACAGTGTACATCATTGTTTGAGAAATAAAGAGCAGATCATTTTGATATCAAGAAAGAGACATCTAAAAGATGTTAAACCAGAGATACATTCATACACCTGAATATGAGTGTTTAGAGCTTACTAATAGAAATAACGAGTGGTCACTAGGCTAATATAATAAGGAAACATAGAACCAACACATGCCTGTACCAAATACCGTTGTAACTGATTAATTATGGTCTAAATAAAGTAAATGTCTCTATGAGTGTGTGTTATGTGTGTTGTAATCGTGGAGATCGGTCAGCCAGGCCGTTGGTGTCTGGTATCGAGGGTCATTTAGTTCTGTGGAATGTGTTTGAATTGCAATGGAGAGAAAAGATAGTAGTCTGTTTAGCGGCTTTTTGAAAGTGTGTGTGGGGGGGGGGGGGGTTGTCTGTGAAATATATGCAAATGTCAAAAGAGGGGTCTCTTAAGACATAAAGTCCCAACGACCATCAAGGACCATAAGCAGATGTTACAGTAGCAATTAAAATAATACTAGCTTTATGCAAAGATGAGCGTGTTGCAGCTGTAGAGAACTTGGAGTATCAGAGAGGAGTGGCCATATTACAGCAATTTGCATCAGGTTCTTTCTTATAGTTATTTTACTGTATTTTAAAGCATCTTCATGTATGCTTTAAATTTAGTTCTCAGAGAATGTTTATTTTGAGATTTGTGAGCCCGCTGATCCTGATCTAAACCAGGATGGCTTTATCGGGTTTTGTCAACTCAAAACTTTATCTGCAACTCTGTTTGTTCATCTCTCTTCGTGCTACAGGCCACAGGAGACCACACAGAATTTCAGCAAAAAAATAAATAAATACATTAAAAAAAAAAATGTATTCTTTATTCATCAACAACAATTAAACAGAACGTAAATTCACTGAAATGCAGTGTGGTATATAAATTATTATATAATTGATTTATTATACAATTACACTGAACAAAATTATAAACGCAACACTTTTGTTTTTGCCCCCATTTTTCATGAGCTGAACTCAAAGATCTCAAAGACTTTTTCTATGTACACAAAAGGCCTATTTCTCTCAAATATTGTTCACAAATCTGTCTAAATCTGTGTTAGTGAGCACTTCTCCTTTGCCAAGATAATCCATCCACCTCACAGGTGTGGTATATCAAGATGCTGATTAGACAGCATGATTATTGCACAGGTGTGCCTTAGCCTGGCCACAATAAAAGGCCAATATAAATGTAAAATAATAATAATAATTATTATTATTATTACTACTAGTATTGTTGTTGTTAAGTTTTAATGAAATAACATCAAAGGCTTCACCATTCGTAAATAGCATAAGATAGTACACTCTTAGGTGCTCTTGTGCATAAATTTATTTTTCAGCATGATGCCTCTGGATGTGTTATTGTGTTTTTAGTGAGGCTGTAAAATTAATCTACATGCATGAACCTAAACGGATTGAAAAGTTAAAGCTGTCAGCCACATGCATGACAGACATGAGATAGCAGGTGGTGTGATACTGCACTCTCAGACAACAAAGCCCGAGAATGTGCTCATATGGCAGTACGCCTCAAATAACACCCTATATCCAAAAAAAACCTGAACGGGAAGCTACATTAAACCGACAAGTAGGAAAAAAGGTAACAATTACAGGCTGCCGACTGTGCCGA
This sequence comes from Barbus barbus, assembly GCF_936440315.1. Taxonomy (NCBI): domain Eukaryota; kingdom Metazoa; phylum Chordata; class Actinopteri; order Cypriniformes; family Cyprinidae; genus Barbus; species Barbus barbus. The sequence continues at coordinate 5,133,212 of NC_136750.1, forward strand.
GTGACTTTTGCCATCTGCAAGCCGAGCTGCGCGTAAGACACAAAGGACCCCGAGCCAATATGAGCATGAAGCCTGTAAATGTGCAATTAAGTGGCAAATGGCTCTTGTGTCGAGAAGCATGATGATAGCCGAGGCATAACACAGATTCCACGAACCGTTCCAGAAGGACGCAGGGGACGTGCTGAACACTTAGCGTTTCTCCTGCATGCAACAGTGAGTGGTCTGTGTCTATTTAGCTCTGCGCTTGAGTTTCTTGGCATGTTTTTTCCTTTGTGAACCCAGACATGTTCGAGTCCACAGAAAGTGCCTGCTGGTTACCATAACGCCTGAATTTACGTCAAATTCAGATGCCTGACATCAAAATGGTACAACCCAACCCAACCCACATACAGTTACTTATGTATTGCCAATTAATTAACGATCAAATTAGGAAAATGTGGAGGCTGCCATTAAAATGCCAAAATATAAATAGTAGCTGTCCAAGTAACCCATGATTAGCTTGAATTATATGATTTTCTCATGTTGTTTTCTAGACCTGTAGCATCATGGTGACCATTCAGTAGCCACTAAAACTTTATAATCCTAGCCCACGAAACCCACTGATTACTTAAAGAAATGATTGTGTGCTCATAAAGATTTTACTCTGTAGACAGGACAATTTGCAGTTAAAAACAGCATACATTACAATCACAAAGCTATTGTATGGCACGGAATATAAAGTACACTGAAAAAAAAAAAGGTTGATTTCTTTTTACTTTGAAAAAAAATTAAAAATCACTCAGATATTACGACAAATAATTACACGGAAATGGCACAAATGTGAAATTTAAAAACACTGAAATAGTACTTTCTTTTAAAACATGGCCAAATAAATAAAAAAATACATTTATGTATGTATGTATGCATATATGTACGTATGTTTTTTTAAGCTTAACAGTATCCGTCCCTTTCATTGTATTACAAACAACAGCTTAAACATTCAGCAAAACATATTTTATTTGATTTTCACATAAGAAAACTTGACAAACTTGTCATTTTTGGTTAAACTATCCCTTTATTTTCAGTCTCATTGGTATATATGGACATTTCAATGTATTTCATCAGGGGTAATAAAGTTCAAGTTTATTTGTATAGCACTTTTTACGATACAAATCGTTGCAAAGCAGCTGTACAGAAAATTAAGTTTCTACAATATATTTATATATTGCAGAAACTTAATATATTTAACTTATGGCAAAATTTGGTAATTCTGTATGTTGTCTGAGCGTTGGCATCCTCTGAGGTCCTCTGAGGGGTTGGCATAATCTCTTCTCAGGTGTTTGGTCATCTCAGATAATTTAAGGGTTGTATCCAGACTAATTCCTAGTTAACACGGGATGTTAATCCTGTGGAAGAAACAGAGAAACAAATAGAGACACAATTAGCATAGCTGCTGGTCCATCTAAGCAAAAATTATTTGTTCAACCCAAGCTAAAGAATAATAATGTACATTTGATCAGATATAACTGCAGTACAAGATTATAAATTGCATTATGTGAATGCTTGGCTAAAGAGATGTGTCTTTAATCTAGATTTAAACAGACAGAGTGTGTCTGAACCCCAAACGTTATCAGGAAGGCTATTCCAGAGTTTGTGAGCCAAATGTGAAAAAGCTCTACCTCCTTTAGTGGACTTTGCTATCCTAGGTACTACCAAAAGTCCAGAGTTTTGCGACTTTAGGAAGCGGGTTGGATTGTAGCGTGGTAGAAGACGAGTTAGGTACGCTGGAGCTAAACCATTTAGGGCCTTATAGGCAAGTAATAATATTTTGAAACTGATACGGAACTTAATAGGTAGCCAGTGCAGAGACTGTAAAATTGGGGTAATATGATCATATTTTCTTGACCTGGTAAGAACTCTAGCTGCTGCATTTTGGACTATCTGTAGCTTGTTTATTGAAGATGCAGGACAACCAGCTAGCAGTGCATTACAATAGTCCAGTCTAGAGGTCATGAATGCATGAACTAGCTTTTCTGCATCAGAAACAGGTAGCATGTTTCGAAGCTTGGCAATGTTTCTAAGATGGAAGAATGCTGTTTTTGTAACATGGCAAATATGATTTTCAAAGGACAAGTTGCTGTCTAATACAACACCCAGATTATTGACTTTAGAGGACGTAACAGTACGTCCATCTAGTTGCAAATCGTAATCAAAAGATGCTGTGTACTGTTTTTGGTCCAATAAGTAATATATCTGTCTTATCTGAATTTAATAGGAGGAAATTATTGTCAACCAATCTTTTACATTTTTTTACACAATCTATTAGCTTAGTTTAGAAGTTTCATCTAGTCTTGTTCAGATATATAGTTGAGTATCATCTGCATAACAATGAAAACTAATCCCGTATTTTCTAATAATATTACCAAGGGGCAACATGTATATTGAAAATAGCAGAGGACAGATCCTTGTGGTACTCCATACTTTACTGGTGATAACTGAGATGACTCTCCATTTAAATGAACAAAGTGGCAGCGATCGGACAGGTAGGATCTAAACCATCTTAAAGCCTGCCCTTGAATACCAGTATAGTTTTATAATTGATCAATGAGTATGTCATGGTCTATAGTGTCGAACGCAGCACTAAGATCAAGTGAAACTAGCAATGAGATGCAGCCTTGGTCTGACGCAAGAAGCAAATCATTTGTAATTTTAACAAGTGCAGTTTCTGTGCTATGGTGAGGCCTGAAACCTGACTGAAATTCTTCATAGAGATAATCTTTTTGCAAGAAGGAGCACAATTGAGCAGACGCAACTTTTTCTAAAATTTTAGACATAAACAGAAGAAATGGGTCTGTAATTTGCCAGTTCACTAGAATCTAGTTGTGGTTTCTTAATAATAGGCTTAATAACCGCCAGCTTGAATGGTTGTTGGGACATGACCTAAAGATAACGATGAGTTAATAATATTGAGAAGCGGTTCTTCTGCTACAGGTAACAACTCTTTCAGTAGTTTAGTGGGTACAGGATCTAATAAACATGTTGTTGGTTTAGATGCACTGATAAGTTAATTTAGCTCTTCCTGTCCTATAGTTGGAAAGCACTGCAGTTTTTTTTTTTTTGGGTGTGATGAATGAAGCTGAAATTCTAGATGCAGTAGAATCTACATTTGTTATTGTATTTCTGATGTTATCTATTTTATCAGTGAAGAAATTCATAAAGTCATTACTATTAAACTGTGAGGGAATATTTAGATAGATTGGCATCTGATTATTTGTTAATCTAGCCACTGTGCTAAATAAAACCTTGGATTGTTTTGGTTATTTTTATTGGTTAGTTTGTGGATAATCTGCCCTGGCATCTTTTAGAGCCTGTCTATAGCTGGACATACTGTTTTTCCACGCAATTCTAAAACCTTCTATTTTAGTTTTTCTCCATTTCCGCTCAAGGTTACGAGTTCCTTTCTTGAGAGAATGGGTATAACTGTTGTACCATGACGCAGTACGTTTTTCTCTAACCTTTTTCAATTTGAGGGGGGCAACAGCTTCTAACATATTAGAGAAGATAGTGCCCATGTTGCTAGTCATTTCGTCTAGTTCATGTGTATTTATGGGTACACAGAGCAGTTGAGATAAATTAGGCAGGTTATTTGTGAATCTGTCTTTGGTGGCTGGAACAATAGTTCTGCCCGGACGATAACGCGGAGCCATATAATTGATATCAGTAATACGCAGCATGCACGATACAAGGAAATGATCAGTAACATCATCACTTTGAGGTACGATGTCTATATCAGTAAGATCAATTCCATGCGATATAAGTAAATCTAGCATATGATTAAAACGATGAGTGTGCCCGGCGACATTTTGCTTGACTCCAAAAGAGTTTATTAGGTCAGTAAACGCAAGTCCTAACACGTCATTTGTATTATCAACGTGAATGTTAAAATCTCCGACAACTAGCACTTTATCAACATTAACCAATATATCTGAGAGGAAATCTGCTAATTCTTTTAGGAAATCTGTATATGGCCCTGGCGGTCTATACACAGTAGCCAGAGCAAGAGATAGGAGAGATTTCATTTGCATATCTAACAGTGTAACATTAAGCAGAAGTATTTCGAATGAGTTAAACCTCCTGTATCTTGTTTTCTGAGTAACATTGAGAATATCACTATATATTGTTGCAACACCGCCACCACGACCAGTCTGACGGGGCTCATGTTTATAAGAGTAGCTTGGTGGAGTAGACTCATTTAGACCAATATATTCATTTGGTTTAAGCCAGGTTTCAGTCAGGCAGAGTACATCAAAATTATTATCTGTGATCATTTCATTTACAATAACTGCTTTGGATGCGAGTGATCTAATGTTTAGGAGGCCAAGCTTTAAAAAATTGTTTTTGTTCATTTATTTTGCGTTTTTCTGGTTTAATCACGATCAGATTTTTCCTAGATCCTGCATTAAATTTATATTTTGACCTCGCTATTCGGGAAACAGACACAGTCGGTATAGACTGGTCAACACAAATACTTCTATCATTTAAGTGGGTAGAACAAAAGCAATCATAGCAGTTATTTGAGAATTGGCTTACTAGTCATATGGAGCGTAGCGTCCTGGAGATGTTGTCCGACAGGAGTTCCGCTCCGACTCTGCTGGGGTGCAGGCCATCAGCACGGAAAAGCCTAGGACGCTCCCAGAAAATATTCCAATTATTAACAAAGAGCAGTTTATTTTCTTTACACCATGACAATAACCATTTGTTTAAAGCAAAAAGTCTACTGAACCTTTTGTTTCCTCATCGATACGTGGGAAGCGGTCCTGACATGATTATCGTCGTAGCGGGTGATACCGTCTCGATCAGGCTCCTGAAGTCCCTCTTCAGTGTCTCCGTCTGCCGCAGCTTGGTGTCGTTAACCCCCACGTGCAGCACAACAGCGCCGATGCTCTTGTCGCCCTTCAGGATCGCGGGTATCTGCACAGAAACATTGAGAACACGAGCACCGGGGAAACATTTAAGGTGAATAATTTAAATTCAGAGCATTACATCCACATCACCAGATTATTTAGCGGAGATATCTATAGAAACGCACTGTCATGATGAGTCTAATTTTCTCTTCTCATTGTCAGTTTAAGTCTGAAATAACTTAACAGCAAAGTTTTTTGGCCAGCACTGACTCAATAATTAGTTCTAAAACTTCTGATTGCTACAATGCATATATTCATTATTTTTACACTGTCCTTTCTTCTGCTCATGTTGTAGTGTTTGAGGACTGTGCTAATAAGTATTGACCTCAGAAACTGAAGAGGGAAAACACCACACAACCAACTTTAGAGAGGAAGCCACAGCCTTTGTGATAATGTAAACCGTTTCAAGCCAGAACAGCTTCTCTTCCTTTAATATTTAATGTATGCTCTTATGAATATGAACAGGTCTAGGTTCAACATGAAATGCTGTTCATAAGCCATTTTGTCCTTTGTTATCGGATGCATCTGCAAGTGAAATGAGATATTCAATACGAAAAACTTGATTTATTTATTGGATAATGAAAAGTGACATTATATACCACAATGGAGTCAAATGGAGGGGAGAGGAGATCATGGCTGCCGATAAGGAGGAAACTGGAAATTTTGTCTGGGGTCTGGGTGAGAGAGGGGCCTGGACTGGACTGAAGATCAGATTATTTTTTATTTACAATGACAGTGATTAGTCTTTTGCAATAGAGATGGATGGATGGATCGATCTCCAATTCCATCACATTCCAAAGGTGCTCTATTGGACAGAGATCTGGTGACTGCGGAGGCCATTGTAGTGAAATCATTGTCATGTTCAAGAAATTTAGGCTTTGTGACAGGCTACATTATCCTGCTGGAAGTAGCCAGCACAAGATGGGTACACTGTGGCCATAAAGGGATGGACAACAATGCTCAGGTAGGCTGTGGTATTTTAACAATGCTCAATTGGTACTAAGGGGCTCAAAGTGTGCCAAGAAAACATCCCCACATTACACCACAACCACCAGCAGCCTGAGGCGTTAAGGCAGGATGGATCCATGCTTTCATGTTGTTTATGCTAAATTTTGACCCTATCATCAGAAAGAAGTGCTGCCCCCCCCCCCCCCCCCCCCCACCAATTTATTTATATTAAATAAGTGCTTTTTAATCATTCACAATGTATGTATAGTGCCACAATCAATCAATCAATAATTAAATAAAAGTTTTCAATAAAAATGAGCACAAGTCAGGCAGCGATACCAAACAGGACCATAGGGAGATGCCAAAGACCACTAAACCTACTATATGGAGCCATTCAGAATCGCTAAACCTCTGACCACCTTCAGCCAGCGTCTATTATAAATCACTCTTGCTTTTAAGCCAAATACACGCTGAAAATAAAAAAATAAGGACATCTGGATGTAAGTCACTATTCTCTCAGAATAGCTATGAATCAGCCAAGTTTTCTCTGCATTAGTGCTGTTTTGAACTTACTGTCTGAATTCATTTACTGGATCCTTGGACTTTCCAGGAGTTTACCAGTTTAAAATGATGCAATCGCAAAAGCCAGCTTCTTTTCATTTTTAAGGTATTATTTTCATTATAAAGTACTGATTCAACTTAGTAATCAATAATTAATTATTATTATGTTATAATAATTAATTATAGATGTTATAGTGATTTTGAAGCAAAACATGATATTAGTCTAATAAATTGTCATGTTTGATGCTATGTTAAGCAAACATACTACCTATCCCTGTTGCTAGGAGCAACTGTTTTATAACTAGTTTTGAAAAGTACATTCACGTATAAGATTATGTGATTGTTTTTAAGAAGGGCAAAAGCAAAGAAGGGTAAGTGAAGGTTTAAGGGAAAAGAAATGGTTTAAAACAGTGTGAATAGAAAGGTGCCAGTAAAACATTATGTGGGGTATGGGTAAGGTTGGGCATCGTTTGAATGTTAATGATTCCGATTCTTATTAATTCCTAATTTCAATTAAGGTAAAAATAAATAAATCAATCTTAAATATCCTATTATTGCAAAATATTTCATAGTTAGCTGAATACTAAGAATGAAAATTAACAGGCTAAAGAACACTTACACAAGTATGATTGTGCAACAGAGAAAATAGTCTTCTTGACTTGAATGGTTTAGAATCACATTGAAAGCATAGTTTGTTATAATAACAAAGGTGGACTCCAGGTACATTTTTTGGTAGGACTAAAAAAAAACATTTTACTAAACATGTTAATAACAGATAAATCATGGTTGATCTATCAGCCAGATGCATATAAAAATGCATGCACTCTTATTTCAATGTTGTTGTTAATGTTGAGGTTATTTTAGCTTCATACATTTAGTTTAACTGCACTGTTAAATAGGGCGATTTTACCATTCGACTGAACGGTGTGCATGTATTTTAGACACTTACATTGTTCTTGCTCCATCCATTTAATAACTGTCCTTCTATCAAACGAGTTTCTATTTATTTATACTGACATGTGCTCTGGTAATTTCAACGTTAGGGCCTATTTCAGGCGCTAAAAAAATTACGATTTCAAGGGGTAATATGATGTGATTTCTTAAGTGAGTTATGTAGCTATTTGTGCATGTATAAGATCTGCAGAGTTACAAAGCTCAAAGTCTCCCACAAAAGGATTTATTCTATCTAAAAGAGAAGGCTGATCCAGACTGGGCTAAAATGCCTCAATAAAACACGCCCCCACATATCTATGTCATGATGTGGAAATATTTGCATATAGCCACCCACATTTGCACGCAAAGAAAGAAGGCGTGATTTCAGTAACCGCAGTAGTGTTGATGCAGCCATGTCAGGGAGACGCTGTGTGTTTCTATGAGAAAGCAAAAGCACTTTATTTGGCCTTCCAAAAGTAGATGCAATTAGAAATCATTGATTAAGATTTATTAACAACAGAACAGCACAACCCAAATGTTCGAATTTGTGCAAATAGTTACTTTCCACCTCTGGTACCCGGCCCACTTCAAGCACTGCTTATCATCCAAATGCTGCAGCATGAATCAAGACTCATCAAACCAGGAAATTGCTAGTACAGTTTTATAGTTTTGGTGAACCTGTGTGAATTGCAGCTTCAGTTTCCTGTTCTTAACTGACACAAACCTAATGTGGTCTTCTGCTGCTGAAGTCCATCTGCTGCAAGGTTTGATGTGCACCTTGGTTGTATGAGTGGTTTTTTGAGTCGGCTTTCTATCAGCTTGAACAAGTTTGGCCATTCTCCTCTGACCTCCAGCATCAAAAAGGCATTTTCGCTCACAGAATCACCATTCACTAGACATTTTCTATTTTTTGCTCCATTCACTGAAATGCTTATGTGTGAAAATCCCATTAGATCATCAGTTTCCGAAATACTCTGAAATAGTTATATCATCACATTTCTTCCCATGTTGATGTTTGTTTGATCTTCAGCAGACTGTCTTGACCTCAAAATAAATTCATACAGGTTTGGAACAACATGAGGATGAGTAAATATTTTCATTTTTGGGTGAACTATGCCTGTAACAGTGGAGTGCAAGACTTGACCATGCATCAGTTTTTAAGTATTTTCATGACATTCATCTGCAATTATAGCTGTAAAGATGTCCTCAAGTGTTAAGATTGCTGAGGTTGCTTATAATATGCTTCTTGCATTGTGATGGAGAACATTTCAGACCTTCATTTGCAAAGCTATAGAGAGCACAGTCTAGAGGGAATGTAATCGATGGCATTTCAATCAATATCAAAACATGAATCACAGATTAATGTGGCATCCAGAAAGTTTCAGTCAAACATTCTATAAAGCCAGATGCTGTGCTGAATATAAAAGGCCCCAAGGATGCTTGTTTATTCCAATAATAACATGGTAAATAATAGAAAATCCCAGAGATTTTAGCTTGGATTTTGAAAAGTCGAGTCACCATTCAGACTGCAATGTGTGATGCCCTGCAACACTCTCAAACTGATAACAGAAGTCATTAAAGGAATCACCCTATAATGAAGATTCTGTCTTTTACTCACCTCTTATGATTGTTTCATCCATTTCAAGCTATTTACTGTAATATGGCAAAGTGTTTGGTTACCAAGGCAAAATAAGCACTGCTAGCTTTGAGTGAACATTGTTGAAGGGCAACATAGTAAACATACTTGAAAGTACTCAAATACCGCAAAGTTGCTTTAAAATTTTTTTTATCAACATTACATTTTTTGTGTAATGATTAAACTGGTGTCCGTATGGTTTTAATTTGATGTGCCACATAAATATGGTCATATTATGACATTGGTGATTATTTTATATCATTAATATATAATTATTTACAAAAATACAAAATATTACAGACATTTCTGTCGTGAAAAAAAAAAAAAAAAGGAAAAAGACAATTGCAACTCTTTCCTCACAATTTGGCCTTTTTTCACAATTGTGAGTTTATATTTCACAATTTACACTCCCATTCCAAGTTTATATCTTACAAGTACAAAGTACACAAGTCCAGGGTTTTTGTTTGTTTTTTTTTGGTCAGAAATTTGAGTTTACGTCTTGCAATGTTTAAGATAGATAGATAGATAGATAGATAGATAGATAGATAGATAGATAGATAGATAGATAGATAGATAGATAGATAGATATATCCTTTTTACCTTTTAAAATATTTTATTCTACTTTATATTTTTTTTTATGATAATATTTTTATTTATTTTATTATTTTATTTTTTTTTTATAAAAAATTATAATATATATTTTTTACACTATTAAATAAGCTTCTTAAAATAAATATTCTCAAAAAATGAGAAATGAAATTTATTTACTGAATTAATAAATAAAATAACTAAATATGAATGCCAATAAACAAAGAACATCCAATTGAAAATAAACACAAAATTAATAAAAAAATATGTTTGTAGTTCATTTGATCCCATTTCCTCATATTCATTGGTGTCAAATATAACTGTGAATGCTTAAAATCTAATGTGAGCGCCCCTTTAAAAGCTGTGCCATTTCTCTGGTCTTGAGAGGAATGCTCTGCAGTCTCTCCATCTGAGCTTCCCCCACACTGACTGTCAAATCCCTGGGCTTTAACTCATCATTAGCTGGCTGATCTAGCTTCTTCTCTAGCCCTGCATCTCTCACTCAGTTTCTTGTCTCTCTCATAAACACACTGCAAGTGTTCTCATAATCACTCTGTAAGCTTCCTGTGCAGGGTTTGGCATTAACAAAATGTCAGATAATCTCCCCTCAAGACCCACCAGGCTGTTAAATTAAGCACAACATGCAAAAATGGACCTCTAATGAAGTGCACTAACCTGAGGTAGAGAGTATTCATTTAGCGGCCCGTTAGTGTCTTTTCCTCCCTTCTTTCTTTGCCATCATTTTCTCTCCTCTCAAAACAAGAGTGAATCCAACAATGGAACGGAGAGAATATAAAAAAAATCTGAATTATGCCTTTCATCTCAGAGGCATGTTTTCAAGAAAAAGAGATATAAAAAGCCTTGAAAAGCATGAAAAATTGGCATTTTTCTGTCTGACCAAATCAGAAGGACAGTGTCTGCACTGTCATTGTGAGCAGTTGTGTGTCAAGGTTCAAAAAGAGATTTTTCCAAATGCATTTATCTGCTCTTAGATGCACTGTGGCCCATAGCAGCGGTGACAGAAGTACAGAGATGTTCTCCATCAGTCCTGTCACAGGCTTCTATCAAACAGATCTCCTACTTTATAGTTAGGGTGGCCATAGGTGCCGTTCATGTGGGACACGTCCTGGCCAGGATTTTAATATTGCCTAAATCATCCAAAGTAGTTGGACCAATAACATGCAGGTATTGTACATAATCGACCAATCGTTGCGCTGCGCGTGAGAAGGTGAGATCTACAGAGAATAATCAAAGCGATACATGTATGCGCACTGATCAAAAGAGACACCATGGTAAAAAAAAAGCCTGATATCTAAAAATTCATTCATTCATTCTTATTTTCACTAAAATTCAGATATTAAAATAAAAATGCCAGCAATAAACATCATTCAGTAGATTATTTGGTTACCTTAAAAGTCCAGAGATTGCCGACAATCAGATGTGATGAGACCTGTTTTCCTGTTCATGCACCATTATGCATAAATCCTATTGGCTCAAAAAGCAACACCCTGGCAAAAGAACCGATTGCCTATATCCAAACATGGCAGATTTCTATTGCAAAATCTGCACCAGTCAAGCAACTGAGATGAATGTGAATCCTAACGGCTAGCTTTCTTCAGGAATTACACAGACTCCTGGCTAAAAAACAAACAGAGGTTTGATAGCACTTCAGAGCCGTAGTGTTTACAATCTTTGGGGAAATCAGCCTACGGATGGCTTAGTTATAGTTGTCTCTGCATATTAAACTGAGATAGCCAAAATATTTTAACACAGTAGTTTTAAAATAGGAACTGAATGTACTGGATGCAATATTTTTTTCAAAGGATAGGATATATATTTACACTGTTTACACTGACCTCTGGTTTCTGACTGAGTTTAGAAGTTCATGTATTATCTGCGGACAGCATCGCAGACATCACATATTGTTAAATACAGATGGGCCACGGTGAGTCTGTGTATTCTGCACTGACTGTGGCATAATCTCACCAGCTAATTCACTTACTCATAAGGGACACGATCCTATGAGCTTTTGGATTATCTCAGATTAATTTCAATTGAAGCCCATACACAAACAGAACAGAACTCTCTCTCAAAAAAAAAAAAAAAATCTTACTGTCAAATAAGTCTGATTATTCACAATGTCCTGAACTCTTCACTTTTTAATTTTGTATATTATTGTCATTTAAGAACAGACCTGCTACCAACCAACAAGTAGACAAACAGTGATGGTGCATATGTAATTACAAACAAGATCAAACTGTATATGAAGTGTTTACATCCCAAAAGAGTTATCCATCACTCATTCAGAAGACCTGAATGCAAAGCATTATTTTTCCTTCATTGCAAATATGACACTTTGAGATTACTCAATAACTCGTAACGAAATTACAAAATTAGTCACATTAGAAATTAATTATTGACTACTTTAAAGTTTGAAAATTTAATTTTACAGCAAGAAGGTAATTTGGGAATAAAGATGAATAACATTGATGCAATGATGTTTAAACAGTTACAGCAGATTGTATGTCTATTACACTAAAACCAAATCTGGTCCAATATGAAATCACAATGGAATATAATAAGCAAAAATAGAACAGAAAACATGCTGATATTTGATATGAAAAACCTATGATGAACAATATATTCATCATAACTATATCTACAAAAATCCAGATAAATAAAGAAATGTAAAAAAAAAAAAATAATAACAGGCCGTCTGGCACATAACTTTTACCCACATTTGACACATGGCGAGTGCACATTTTGGACCCCATTGTACTGTACTGCACATGAATTCTTTCAGATCCTGAATTTACTTGTTTGATGTTGCTGCTGCTAAATATGCTTCAATAATCTATGAAGAGGGAATCTACATAAGGAATGTTTGAACACTGCATGTGAACAATTTTTGGCACAAAAAAAGTGGAATATTTGTAAAAAAATATTTACTATTCTCGTTTTCACTCTCGGTGAAAAACACTCAATGTCAAGTGGTATTACCTCTTTCAGAAATGGAAACACTGAACACTAGGACTAGTTCTTCATTTTAAGCGATTAGTCGACCAATCGCATGTTTATTAATAAACCATTTAAATCATAATAATGAGGCAAAATCATATTGGGGCAGTCATGGCCTAATGGATAGAGAGTCGGACTTGTAACCCGAAGGTCGTGGGTTTGAGTCTCAGGTCCAGCAGGAATTGTCGTTGGGGGAGTGAATAACCAGCGCTCTCTCCACCCTCAATAGGGTGAGCAAGGCACCGAACCCCCAACTGTTCCCCGGGTGCCGCAGCAATGTGGCTGTTCACTCTGTGTGTGTGTGTGTGCACTTGGATGGGTTAAATGCAGAGCACAATTTTTTTCCGAGTATGAGTATTTCACTTTCACTAATAATGAGCCTTTAATTGCCTACATAGCCTAATAAGTGCTCAAGCGCAGGCATAAAGAAGTAATGAATGTGTCAGGGAAAAACAGCAAAGAGGCTGCATTAACATTTTAATAATTCATTTATAAACTGGTGCTTTCTTTGTTTTTCAGTTTTAATGCATTTTTTGGCTTAAGAGATGGAGTCAGCAACACTGACACAGTAGTGGACGCGACTGTAAATATGTTTCATACGATTACATAATCAGATAATATTTGTTTTCAATTTGAATTGGTTCATTTGAAAGTAGACCTTCTTTTTTTTTTTTTTTTTGGGGATTAAGCGACTAATAGTCTCTCGTTGAGTAATGATTAGTCGACTATTAGGGGGCAGCCCAGTAATCAACCACCTCTGTAATTGACTAACTTCCTTGCAGTTCTCCTTTAAAGCATATTGTGTGTTTTTATACTCGGGATGGCAAACACTGTGATACAGCTGTATATGTTTGAGCTCGAGTCAGATCCTGAGGTGGAAGAAATTAAAACAACACAACCACAACGATCGCACAAGTTTTTTTTTTAGCATGAAATTGCTTAATTTTGAGTATATGTGTTTAAAAGTACTATTATTATTTGTATTACTGCAATATTATTTGTAATACTGCAGTCTTTTTTCCATATCAGGGATTTTCAGTCATCTACAACTAATGTTCAAAGTAGTTGCTTAAGCATTCAAATAATATGCAGATTGATTAAAAAATTTTGGCGCATAGTTAATTATTGCATCTTTCAGCAGCTTTCATATTCAAGCTGTCGATGAATAAAAAGTAGTCTTTTGTGTACAATGCTAAGGAAGCAGAAGACAAGCTCAGAATTTAGAAATCACACTTCACCTGCCAATGGCTTTGGAAACTCATACGACATCTGTTTCATTCAAAACTTTTTTAAAGACGCTAAATTCAATTTCAGTCAACCATTTTATATGTTGCTTTTCCTCCAAGAAAACATGGCAAAATTCTGAGCATGAACCATGAATACTTTCCAATAAGTTTATATGAAAATAGCTATGAGGTCAGGATTCTCAGAAAATGCATACAATAAACCACATAGACAATGCTAAGGGAAAGCAGTCCAAGAGAGAGCGAGAGAAAAAATGTTTGCAACTTACCAGCTCTGTTCCAAAACCAAGTTGAGCTGCTGACATCTGAAGGCATTACACCAAGGATGTTGCAAAAGAGTGAGAATAATTATTCTGCTTTCTAAGATACTTTCCTGGCCAACATGTTTTTTTCATAAAGAAGGCAATCCCATAATGCACTGTTACAAGGTCAAAAAAAAAAAAGTCCCTCTGTTGAGTTTATGCTTGCTCTCAGTGATATGCTTCCATTTCATATTGGAAACATAGGATGCAGTCATATTTTGTACAAAAATGAATTAGTCCAATTAAATACCCCCCCCCCCCCCCCCCCCCCCCCCCCCCCCATATCACCATGTTTTGTTTGGATGCTGGTGTTAATACAGGGCTGATCAACCAACTTAAGTTAAAAAGTCTTGCAGATCCACCAACAAAACCAACACCAAACTAGCTTATAACTATACTTTCAGTAGCTACCTATACCATTCACAAATGTAAATAGAATTTTGGAAAAACAAAGTCATGTAGCTATGAAAGCCCATTTCTGCTACTGAATTAAAAAAATAAATAAATAAAAATAAGAGTAATTGCGAGACTTTTTTCATAAATGCACAATTGCAAGTTGTAAAGTCAGAATTGTGAGATTTAAACTATATTTATACTTTATTTTACTGTTTTAGAATTGGAACTGAAATTGAAAATGGAATTGAAATTCACAATTGCAAGGTTTTACTCACAATTCTGAGCAGTTCTTGAATTGCAAGAAAAAGTCCGTATTGCGAAAGTCTCAATTGAGAGTTTCTTTTTAGAATTCTCACAATTGCAATTTTATATCTTGCAATACAGACTTTATTTCTAAGAATTGCGAGTTTATATCCTACAATTCTGACATATTTTCTCGCAATTGTATGTTTTTATCTCACAATTCTGAGAAAAAAACAAAAAAACTGTGAGATGTAAACTCACAATTGCGATAAAAAATTCAGAACTGTGAGATAAAAAAAAGCAATTGCCTATATTATCATTATATTGTTCAGCGCCAGAAATGGGCTTTCATAACTAGCAATTACCAATTATGAGAAAGTTTGAAGTAATCATTCCAATAGACAGCTAGTAATAAAAAATTCTGTAAATGAAGAGTTGAGTGATTTTCTTTCTTTCTTAAGCTAACAACTAAATATCTATAAAAACATCATCCACAAAAGTGGGTCTGTTGCATTTACACAGCGCTACCTAATATCCAAATCCAATATTTATATTCCATTTTTGTCACAAAATGGCCAGTTTGACCAAGTCTTTTCAAGCATACAGTATTGACTTAATTTGTATCAAAGTACTGATGCTATTGACATCCTGACTAACTGGCTTAAAGCAGCCTGCACTAGCATATAATATGACACATACTCAACTAAGCTAGTCTTTTCAGGGTAAAAATGGTCTTTTGAAAGTCATTAGAGCTACTTTTCCAGAGGTTTCATACATCAGAAACTCTCTTTGAAGTTATGTTGAAATGCTCTCTATAGTTTCGATGTTACGCAATCGCAACGCAATTTCAGCGCTTTCCCATTCTGTGTTACACGTAGCATCTGTTCTCTTATTTTTCTCTCCAACGTTGCAGGGTATTTATCTGTCCTTTCTTCCTGTCGGCCCATTCATCAGGGGAAACTGGGCTCTCTCCACAGGAGCATCACCCTGGCTCGTCTCGGACGATGATGGACACAGGTGGCCGACAACAGCCAGTGAGGGAGTCGGTGGCTCTCCAATCACTCCACTCATCCAAGGTTCTGGCAGGGATGTGGTGGGCTTATCATCAGTCCACAGGAGTGCTCTGTCATGCCTCTGATTGGGTTTAATTTGGTTTCTTTCTCCTTTGCTTTGAGACTGCACCTCCCGTTTGTCAAGAAAACCGCTTTGAGGAAAAACACCAGTGATGCACCACATAATATAATTCGGTAATGAAAAACAAAAACAAAAAAAATGTAGCAATCGCTGTCCGGTCATGTTCAACCAACACACCTGCACAGAGTTGTGGCTGAAGATAAACAGTGTCTTTTATTGCATTATGAGTAAGGAGTCATGGGTACAAACGGATCTTGCATATAAGTTTCACCAAATAAGATATGTCCCTGGATCAACATCCATTGATTTTCAGCAATTGACAGTTACACTCTTTAAAAAATAATGGTTCCAAAAAGGGCTTTTCATACCAATGCTATAACCATTTTTGGTTCCCCAAAGAATCTTTCAGCGAGCAGCTCTGAAATAATTTTTGCTTACTTAAATAATAATCTAAAGAATATTTTCATTACAAATAACCTTTTTATTTAATGGAAAGGTTTCATTGATGTTAAAGGTTCTTCAGGTGCCATACAGTACATTATATGCCAATGAAGAACCTACATTTTTAAGACTGTAGGAATAAAACATTGCTAAGTTTTTGGCTGGGGAACCGGCAATTTCGTTCTGAACAAGTCTACGTTTAAACTAAATTGAAAATCGAACAATGATGTTCAAAGTCAGTTGGGTCCCATGTCCTTTTGGATTTTAACTGTTATTGTGTGAATATTTTTTTTTTTCTTCTGTGTATTGTCTAGGAAATGTTTGGAACAGCATAAATTATAATTTCCACTTTTGGGTGAACTATCCCTTTAAATATTAAATAAATCAAATTTAATGTAATTAAATAATGTATGGCACATTTGGTGGAAATGGACAAAATGGTTCAAGAAACTGGCTCCGGCACCAGCACCTCTTCTGGTGGAAAAGGAGTACTACAAAATCACAATTACACCTGGAGGTACGAACCTATCGTCTCTCTTTATTTTAGGATTTAGAATCCTGAATCACCCTCATCAAATTCTCCTCTCTCATAGCAGTTTTATTAGAGCATAACATGGGTTATTTAAATTGACTGTCTTAAGAATTAATAAGTACTAAGCTCAGATCTCTCCAAATGTGAGAACTGCAGTCCTTTTGATCATTCTGGATATCTAGGCAGCATTGCAGGAGCCACATGAGGGCAGTGAAAGCTGGTGCAGTGGTTTAACAGAACGAGAATCATACTTAAACATCGATTGAACCAGCTCTGGGTTTGTTTTTGAGACAGAGGGAGAGAGAATAAGAGAAAACAGCTGCCATCATGAGTCGTTTCGAACAACATAAGAAATGTCTGTGCCAATAAAAAAATTCATGAGCAAAGGTAAAATCACTGTGGATCTGTTCCAGACCACAGAGAGCTGCCTATTTAGGCTGTTTTATGGCAGAATAGGCACAATCCCTAAGTTTCTGAGGCAGTGGTGTAATTTTACTGCCTTCTAAGATAACTTATTTAGACCAGATTTTAAGACAGTAGTCCTACTGCGTGTACTCCTTTAATAATGTAAATACAGAGAAATAATAATAATAATATAAATATATTAATCCCAAAAAGTGTTGATTCAAAAGCTTTGGCCAAGATTTGTGTTTGTAATCTAGGCTACTTTGCAATCATGACATGGGATAGTGGTGTTATCTTTGCAACATACTAATAGCAAAACTATTTTGAAATCAATATGAGCTGAATCTCCTGTGTCTATTATAATGTGTATGCCGATGGAGCACTCCAAAATGTTAGTTCGATGTTGCATAGGACAAATAGATAACTTAGTTTTGGAACAAGAATGACCTTTTTTGCTTTGTTTTTAACCAGAAACCAATGTTGGCAGAAACCTGAGGTCTGGGACAAAAATTCATTTAATTTTATCTGTTACTACAGAATCTCTCTTTACTCCTGGGTCCTGGACAATGTTCTCCTGCAAACAACTGTTTCATGTGAACTGCACTCAGATATATGAGAAATACGACTGCCTGCCAAAATAAAGAAAGCATATATTAATATGAATAGGTTATAATCTACCTCATAAATATATGTGGTTTTCTGAGTGGTTTGAAAGTGTAGATACAATGCTGACAAGCAGGAGGATTCTATAGACGCTGAGAATTTGAGAGTCTCACTGTCAAACCAAGGCAGAAATTTAGTTACAGCTCCTAATTTTCACAACACGAAACTTCCTTGGGTGATTTTAAATGGATTAATTTTGCTGCTGGTGCGTGCAGCGAGGAAAATGTTATCCCCTTCACAGCAAGCTTGCAGTGATGTCATCAGACAAGAAGGTAGAGAACAATCATTTCTGCTTGCTGACATGCTGGTGCCGTCTCTTCTAAATTGGCACAGAACCTCTTCTCTGCTTGCAGTTTTGTTTACAGATCCACAGTCGGGCATGAAGACGACAACATGGGGAACGTCCATTACACACAACAACAAGATGACTGTTTAAGCTGTGAACAGGGAGCGGGTGAACCCCTGTGGTCAATAAACTAAAACAGAAAAGGTAGAGAAAATGGAACATCTTTTGACTTTACTAATGAAACATAAAATGATCTGCGAATGAGATGTATTTAGCCTCGTTAAACTTCAATGCCTGCAACTGTCATGATACTTGGAGTCTTTACTGATGTTCTCTTGATTAACGATCTAAAAAGAAATGGTCTCTTAATAATAATAGCCAAACAACAGTTGGAATATTAATTGGAAAACCATGCATGTGGTGACATATCTGCTAAATATTTTGTTGCTTCTTACACTCTTTGTGACACTTTCAAAGTGAAATGTCTAGTCAGTAGGGCATTCCGTTTTATCCAAAACAGATGAGCGTGCATCTGGCAATGTTTTATTACATCGGTTGTAGTATGCATCATGTTCAGAAATTAAATATCCGGTAAGTGGTAGTAAATTGGTAAAATTCTATTGCTGTTGAACTCAATATACCGTCTATATTAAAACCCTACCCTAAAACAAACCAAGTGTGTTAACAAGAACAAATGTGAAAGCAATCATGTCATTTTAGTTTACTTCTACATGTCTTTGAGCTCATCCGTTGTCACTGAATGTACCGGGTGAGTAACCAAGCAAGTTTACTACATCAGAAAAGCCATACACGGAGAGCTGGTTTCATGATGGGGAAAGTCGTGGCCTAATGGTTAGAGAGTAGGACTAGTAACCCAAAGGCTGTGGGTTCGAGTCTTAGGTCCGGCAGGAATTGTAGGTGGGGGGAGTGAATGTACAGAGCTCTCTCAGTATTGACAGTATTGACATCCTCACGACCGAGGTGCCCTTGAGCAAGGCACCGAACCCCCAACTGCTCCCCGGGCATAAATGGCTGCCCACTGCTCCGGGTGTGTGTTCACGGTGTGTGTGTGTGTTCACTGCTGTGTGTGTGCACTTTGGATGGGTTAATTGCAGAGCAAATTCTGAGTATGGGTCACCATACTTGGCCACATGTCACGTCGCTTTCACTTTTTTTTACTTTCAAATACATCGAAATGTATTTGTTCACAAATCATGCATTATTGTTATTTATTTTTTTTCCTGAAAATAAATGTTTATAAATGAGTAATTTGCTCCTGTAATCAATTTATGTAAATAGGAATTGGTGTTTCACTGACCCTGTTGGTAATTTAACAAAAAAACTGCAATAATAAAATAATTTTGCAAATAATTTAGCAAAAATAAAAAAAGTTTAAGAAATTATAAACTTTGATGTCAGTTGGTTTAAATTAAAACGTATTTTATTATAAGCACACACACACACACACACACACACATTGTATTAGTTTAAGTATAAGATAAATAGTCTAGAAACAACAAATGGATCTGGAACATGAATTTACATTAGACTAAAAAACCCAAAAGCCCACCATATGCCACTGGTTTCCATTCAAAAATACAGAAGGACACTTTATGTTTATATCTACAGTGTAGTTCAACTAAAGGAATGGTGAATATCAACAAGAGAAACCTATTATTTTTTCTATTGGCTTGTGGCCTCTCCCTGTTCCCCCCAAAACGCGAACAATCCAAAATGAGTCTCCTTGGTTCCAAAATCAGGCCACAAGGGGTCATGGTACTAAATTTACTCTATGAAACAGATCTGATCCTTGTGTTGTTTAAGCATAAGACCCAAACTTGAACGTGATTGCTGAAATAATCTATAGATTATATATAATCTATACACTTCTTGTGTATTTTTAAACCAGGCCAAGATTTTACTTAAACCAGTGGGAGAGAAGTCAGAGTGAATTATAAAATAAAGACAGAAAACAAAAACTGCTCAGAGGAAGCCAATAGCAGCAACATAGTGCAGAGGTTCACTAAGTTACACTCAAAGGCCGGAACAAAACTACAAGCTTATTTTTGGCTGCCAAACTAAACCTCAATGCTCTTGTTCTCGATGCCTGAAAAATCTCCAGAATTGCTAGTTTACACCATGATTGCAGTTTTGCTATGGCAAATTAAACATGATCATTAAAAAACACATTCATTCAGGAGATTCCAGCTGACTAATGTATCATTTGTAAATTAAATTGCTTATGAATTATGATCCATAATTTTCCATTTTCTGTCGTGTCCAAACGCATGCTCTGTAAATCACATTCCTGCTCTCGCCTCTAAGGAACAAACTACAGTCCTGTGTTGGTTTTTAACACCATCACATGGAAAAAAAGAAAATAAAAAAGTCATGGATGCAAAATATTTTCATGAATTTTTAACAAATGCTCTTCAAATTTGTTCCATTGCTATAAAATATTCCTCACTGCAGTTTCTAGTGCAAGCTCCAAAGAAAGCCTGAGAGTAGTTAGATTAACAGTTACTCTATTTCAAAGCATCCAATCATTTTTTACTTTTTATGCATGATCATTGAGTAGCTAATGCGATTAGTAATGCCACAGCACTTAACACTGGATGATGCAATTAAAACAGCCTGTGGATTTCTCATCTCCAGTGTTCTGCTTGTGTCCAGGTCAAGATGTTAATCAACTAATGTGAGGGTCATTAGCACACTGACATGGTTTCGTGCTCTGAATACTGCTGCAGCACCTACATCAACACTTCTTTTTACCACGTCAGCTCTCTTATTAAACATTGAATTGAATTAGTCAGTGGCATAAACCACCGCTCGTTGTGTTTATTGTAGTGCATTTTGCTCTTTCATAGAATTTCTTTCATTTTTTTAAATGTACCACAGAAATACTAAAAGGTCCTGTTTGATATATTGCGGAAATGATGTAAGCGAGTAGAAACCTCTCTCTTCCTCTCTCCCCATAGTTCTATAGTCCACTGGGAGCTTTCAGCATTAAAATTCCTTGTGTCACTTGGAATTTATTTCTATTTGTGCCAGGGAGCGAATCAGTCAATTTCATCTCCATTTCCTCCTTTCTCCCCTATGCATCTCAATGAGTCAGGCACAATATTAAAATATGGCAGATAGGTTATGAGAAAAAATGGGCTTGATGCCCATCTCCTTCAAGGCAGGCGAGCATGACTGCTTTTTACAGCAACTTAAACCTTCTCTGATGGGATGTGTCAAGGTCTGCACTCTCTTGCAAATTTGGGTGTAAACAAGCAGATGTAGCAGAAATACAAATAAATAAATTGCTTGTACTTGCCAATAAAAAGGCCCTTAAGACACGCTCAGTAGAAAGTGCATTTAGATGCTTTCAGATTGTCTAAACACATCCACAGCCTCATGCTGTAACGGATTTCACTTATGTCGCCCTGTAGAAGCAAGGAGCAATTAGATAAAACGAATATGCCTAGCTTCATTTCTGAATTCATGCCATCAACTAAAATTGGAAGAAAGCCTCTATAACACAAGACATAAAAAAGACTTCCCAAGTCTGATAAGCCAGACAGCAAAATGTTCAATATTTTAAACATTTTAACATAATGAAATGAATAATTAATTCATTTTATGCAGTAGTATTTGTAATATTTATTGTATTTATAGTATTTTATCCAAACCTAAATCAGTATTATGATGAATCCACATATTGTATTTTGGCCTCAGAAGATTTTATTAATTTTTTTCCTGAAAATGCCAGTTCACTAGTGACAAACAAACAAACAAAAAATGGTATGATAATAAAGCATAATATGAGATTTACAATCTACAATTTAATTTGATTTGTTACCAATTTACAATATTTTTAAATATTTTATAAATTTCACAAAAATTATTTTACTTGTGGATAATTATTTTTAATAATAATGATAATAATAAATGCAATGTGCATGTTATATATGACGGACTCTTTCAAAATACAAGGTCGCATGACAAAAAAATATGCAATTCTTACTCCACACTCCCCCACTCAGTTGTAGTACATCAAAATATAATCAAATTTCGAAATTATACCTGTGCATTAAAAATAGAGAACACATTCTCGTCTCCCTCACCTAACAAACACACTCACGTTAATGCATTTAATATCCTCTTCTAAAAGGTCAAGTGTTGATGGGAAATAGCTTCCCTTAAATTATCGGGAAACATAATGAGCCATAATTGTTTACGGACCCAGAGACACATTTTGTTGCAAATTACTGTTTGGCTGCGATCACGCTTAGCAGTAAATGGAAAATGATTGCGCTCAGTTGCTATTTTATTCTTTGATGCAGGTCTAAGGCCTTTGCTGTGATCCAGACCCCATTCAATGCTGGATCTCTATCCTCCACCAAAAAAATGCATGCTCAGTGAATTCATAGAACAGCACCATTATGAGTTTAGAAGCACTGTTATTACACTGAGATAAGGTACAGGAACACTGATAACACAACAACAGAGAGAGATAGAGACAAAGAAAGAGAGTAGTCGCTTATATAAAAGTTACATGGAGGATTCGTTCCAGAAGAATTCACCCAATCCAATCAACATGGGCTTTTCCGGATGAGCTCTCAAGCAATCCTGAAGTCTCTGAGGAACAAACGCTATACTTAACCTATTCCTCAGCAATGACAGAGGGCACTATCTGTTAAGTTTAAGGTGTCCCGTCTTTCCTTTTATCCCCCCATGATTTCTGTGCAAGAATATGGAGGTGATGTAACTTCCTTTTTTATATGGATCTGAGCAGGTACTGTAGTTTGTTAGACCATTGTCTTGAATTAGCAGAACATAAACTTAGCTGCTTCCTGTTGCCTGCATATGTCTATAATATCTGACACACACAGCAAGAAACAAAAACAAATCTGTCTGTAACATCTTTACCTGACACTAAATGCATGACAGCAAGCGTTTGTTGATGCACTGCAAATTACAATTTTGATAGACACAGCCCAATTAACATTTTTTAATTTAATTTTATCATTTATTTTTTTTTATTTATTGTATTTTTGTTATGGAAGAGCTCCTTTAAGCAATAATGTGACCTTCACATTTTAGTCTATAAATCTGAACACTCTTGTCTGAGCACTGTTAAATTCCCGTCAGCAGGAGAACACTTTATATGAATTCCGCAAAAGAGGCTCATAAGAGAAGAGTTTTAGATGGACCAAGAACTGCGTCAGGTGCTTTCACAGTGCAGTTTAATGCAATCGAGAGATGCTTAACTTCAATTTTACTGTTTAAATATATATTCAGTAAATGTTATGAATTGAAAGCCCAGCACATATTTCCGCTGCGTAAAACAGCTTGTTGTGAGTCACTTTTAAACATAGAAAGGAGCTAAATAATGTTTACCAAAATATACCTTTTCATCAAGTATTTATCGCTGAATGTCAAATTTACTCAAGACATTACATAAATTGTAATGGATGTTTTTTTTTTTTCTTCTTAAAGGTAAAATATATCCTCAAATTTTGTTTTATAAATTGTTCAAACTGTTTTTAGTTGTTTTTTTTTATCACTGAGGATGCGTTACATTTATCAAAAGTAACTGTAAGGACAATTAAATAATAATAATTATAATGTAATTGCAATGTTACAAATAATTCCTATTTTGAATTAATACTGTTCATTTAAATTTTCCATCGATCAAAGAATCCTGGAAAAAAAAGTATCACAGTTTCCACAAAAGTACTACGCAACACAATGATTTCAACATTGACGATAAGAAATGTTTCTTAAGCAGCAAATCAGCAGGTTAGAATGATTCCTGAAGGATCACGTGACACTGGAGTGATGATGTAGAAGAGTCACTTGAATAAATCTTATTTTAAAATAAATTAAAATTGAAAATTGAAATTTCATATTTCATATATTGCAATAATTTCAATATATTATCCTGTATATTTAAACAAATAAATAAGAGACTCTTATGCTCAAGCAAGCTTTTGACAGCAAGCCTTTGAATAGTTTGTGTGTGTTTGTGTGTGTGTGTGCATGTTTACGTGGTTTATGAGGACACAAATGTGTATAATGACATGGGTATGACGGAGGTATTACAATATGAAGGTGGTTTATGAGGACACTGCCTATGTCCCCGTAATTCAAAAGGCTTAAAAAACATACTAAATGGTGTTTTTTTGAAAATCTAAAAATGCACAAAGTCTCCTGTGAGGGCTAAGTTTAGGTGTAGGGTTGGTGTAGGGCAATAGCACACACAGTTTGTTCAGTATAAAAACCATTACGCCTATGGAGAGTCCCCATAAACCACAAAAACCAACGTGTGTGTGTGTGTGCGTTCATATACATATTTGACCAGCAAGAAATCTGACTAGCTAAATGTTTCCATTTTCCAGTCACCTTGGCTGGTACACTAAAATGTTATTTTCAGAGCCTGCTTCCATTGTACGGTTAAAAGTTTTGACTAAACAAACAAACAAGCACACACCTAATCCACTTGATACAGCAATTACTGTCAGTTGAGCGTGTTTTTTGTTTTGACCTTTGAAACTTTCCTTTGCTTATTGATCAAGTCAAGCTCTGACACCTGTTCATAAAAAAACCTCCATGACTTCCATCTTCATGACTCGAACTCTCACAGCATGTGTGGAATCCTGCAATCTGTCCTACTGCAATCAAATAATGCCCACTAGTGTCAGGAGATAAACTATCTGTCAAACTGAAGTTGACTTTCAACCAACAACCATTTCATCATCCGTCTGAGTGCATAAATAACACTTATTGAGTGGGAAAAGAGACAGGAGAGACTTTCACCCTACTATACTGTGCTCTGTCATCAGAACCCTTAAAGGTCCCTGTCAGTCAAAGCTTCGATGAGAGCGGGGCCACTCCTCTTTCACCAGTCCATTGACATCACTGCTCTGATGGGCCAATTAGAGGTGCAGTGTAGTGTGGGCCGACACCAATGTGCTCAGTGTCTGCCGTTAACCTCCCAGATACTCGCCGAAAGACACGATCTCATGGTCGGAAGATGTCACTCAAGTAGACTGACATAATGGCAGACTGTGGAAGTGTTTTTTTCCAACTCATTCCAACTTTAAAAGCACCAGTGTTGGGAGTAATGCATTACAAAAGTAATGCATTACAGTAGCGGATTACTTTTTGCTGTACGGCGTACAGTGTAAGGCATTACTAATCAATTTTCAGTAATATTTTACTCGGTACATGTTCAGTAACGCTTGTGTTACAACACACTTTTAGCCTCAATTTTTATTTTATTTTTTATTTAATTTTAAAATAAAAAATAAAATCCTCCGCCCCTGGATTTACCGGCCTCTGCTGTTCAATCCGTCCGAAAAACAGAAGTTATCACTTGGCATTACAGCAGTGGTCGAAAGCCACGTTTCAGACAAACAAAGGATGTTACAGTCCCTTATGTCCCGTTGGAAACTAATCCTTGTCCATCTTATTCTCCAAGGATTGGACATTTGTGAGCAGAATGCTCGGAAGAGGACTGTGAGCCCTTTTCCTGAGTCCTTTTTCCCAGCGCGTTTTCCGCGGTGTTTCTTGATCCTTCGCCTCGGGGGGTTGTTGTTTATCTCTGCGTTCCGAAGAATCTCCAGAGGCCATGCTGGATTCCTGGATAAAGTGTCCTGGAACAGGTTGGTTTAGCGGTTTCCAATGTCCAAAAGTGTTTCTTTGTTATAGGTGATCAGTGCCGACGTGAGATGTGTAAAAAGAGAAAGTAAAACAGTAGATTAAAACACAATCTTAGCGGAGCAACCTGGACGGCGTCCGAACAAAGCGGCACCATCTTGAGCATCTAGTAACTCAAAAGTAATACAGGAGTCATGTGACGCATTACAATTCTGAGACGGTGATATTGTAAGGTAAGGAATTACTTTTAAATAACAGTAACAAGTAATCTGTAATGTATTACAGTTTGGAAGTAACTTGCACAACACTGAAAAGCACAAAGAGAAACTTGGTGGTGAGTTTCAAATATAAAGTGTTACCTTTTCAAATATCTATAACTAAGCTTTCTCAGTTCTTCTCTGGTAATATGTTACACATCTGTGTGTGAATTATAAAAACAAGACACTAGGGCATTCTTAACACTATGCTCATATTCCAGTTTTGTCCCTGTAAATCTGAAGTGAAGGACTTCCCATCTGTGTAGCATCAGTCAGCCATGTTTCAAAATCTAAAACAAAAAGTGGTGTCATGAGCAGAGCTGCTTGTTTTATTGCAGAATAAAAGCAGAAGTGTAAGACTTTCTGTTCTGTCCAATGATGGCTACTTCTATTCTTTTAACTTTTATATGTTGGCTACAACCCTCATTGCCCAAAGTTCCACCAATGGAGAATGATTCAGCATTATTGCTCTGGCAATTTTTGTACTCAATTTTACTCACGGTGTTGAAATAGCTGTCCCATAACTTTTTTTGAACAGCAATAAAGGTATAGCAATAGTGTGGTCTGTTTTGAGTTGAAAGGGTATTTTTACGTTCCAACCTCTGGCCTCTTTCTTTAACTGCCAATGAACACTCTTATAATGCATTATGCATAAAGACTTTAAGTGTTACCAAAATTATTTTTTTTAAAAGTTTGAATAAATACAGTTTTTCTCAGTCACTTTGGTGCATTTCTCGAATCATCCTTAATATTTGCAAAGAAGTATATGCATTTCACCCAATGGATTACCTGCAAAAGCCTGTAACTTACTCAAAATCTTTAATCTCTTTCAATCTTCCATCTCTCAAAAGTAAGTATTTATGTCAATGAACATATCTGTGCCATCAGAATGAAAAGTCCTTGTGTCGTGTTGTCAATATAACACTGCAGTCTGTTAGTATTACCTGATGTAAACTGTGGCAACAGTTTGGATGACAGTTTCTGTATTGAAACTACAGAAGGCTACAATTATTTTGTACAACTCGAATTCCAGAAATTTTGTAACTTTTTTTTTAAATTTGAATAAAATGAAAGCTAAAATAATTTCAAATAACTTGAGCCAATATTCTATTCACAATAGAACTTAGAGAACATAACAAATGTTTAAACTGATAAATTTAAAATTTTTATGCACAAAATTAGCTCATTTCAAATTTGATTCCTGCTACATGTCTCAAAATAGCTGGGACGGGGTCATGTTTACCATGGTGTAGCATCTCGTCTTCTTTTCAAAACATTTTGAAGATGTCTGGGCATCGAGGTTATGAGTTTCTGGAGTTTTGGTGTTGGAATTTGGTCCCATTCTTGCCTGATATAGGTTTCCAGCTGCTGAAGTGTTTGTGGTTGTCTTTGACGTATTTTTTCGTTTAATGATGCGCCAAATGTTCTCTATAGGTGAAAGATCTGGACTGCAGGCAGGCCAATTCAGCACCCGGACTCTTCCACTAGGAAGCCATGCTGTTGTAATAGCTGCAGTATGTGGTTTTACATTGTCCTGATGAAATACACAAGGCCTTCCCTGAAACAGATGTCATCTGGAGGGGAGCATATGTTGCTCTAAAACCTTTATATACCTTTCAGCATTCATAGTGCCTTTTCTCCAGTTTTTCTGAATCTTTTGATGATGTTATGCACTGTAGATGATGGGATTTGCAAAGCCTTTGCAATTTGACATTGAGGAACGTTGTTTTTAAAGTATTCCACAATCTTTTTATACACACTTTCACAGATTGGAGAGCCTCTGCCTATCTTTACTTCTGAGAGACTCTGTCTCTCTAAGACATCCCTTTTATAGCTAATTATGTTACAGACCTGATGTCAATTAACTTAATCAGTTGCTAGATGTTCTCCCAGCTAAATCTTTTTAAAATGTATTGCTTTTTCAGCCCTTTGTTGCCCACGTGCCAACTCTTTTGAGACCTGTAGCAGGCAGCAAATTTGAAATGAGCTCATTTAGTGGATAAAAGTGTAAAATGTCTCAGTTTAAAAATTTGTTATATTCTCTATGTTCTATTGTGAGTAAAATATTGGCTCATGTGATTTGAAATTATTTTAGTTTTTATTTTATTCAAATGTAAAATAAAATATCCCAACATTTCCGGAATTCGGGTTGTATTTATTTAGAAGGACAAGGAAATTAAGGGTGACTGATTTTTTGATGGAAAACACATCTTACAACATATTTCTTGGTACAGAATCTTATTGAGGTAGCTATATAACTAAAAGAGAAAAATAAAAACAGGAATGCAAATTTGAAATTCATCAAGTGTTTACTCTGCCATACAGTACAGATGTTCATATTGTTATTTTTATCAGCTAGCCTAGACCTCTTGAGTCATGCACACACACTGCTGTCTCACATGAGCGACTGTGTTTGCTTGACATCTATGTGTGAAATACAGGGAAAATGATCAACATGCATGTAGTCAAAAATGACTTTGCATGCTTCTATAACAATCCTCTTCAGTGTGATTGGCAATATCTGGTGAGGTGAAATAGGATTTGAATTACTGTATAGATGCTATACACCACAGAGATTCATCCTTTCCCTGTGTGTTAAATCAACCAGAGGCAAAGCTAAGCTAGTATCTTGAACTGCAGTTGCTCTTTATCGCCTCTAAATGAACTCCTCCATCTCTGGAATGTAAATGAGCCGTCTTCATTGACTTATAAATTGCTTGTTTATATTTTCTTAATCTGAAGATCTTTCAGCACTATAAGCTATTTGATTGCCACTCAAGTGTGAGGCCACAGTTCAAACTTCTTTGCAATGATTTTAGGAGTAGGTTTAAAATCAAAAAAGGCTTTGAAAGCAAATATTTATTTGAGGCCAGGCATCCTCTAGGATGCTCTGTGATAACACCAGATTAGAAACAGTATTACTGAAGTCTGAATCAATAAAGATGAACAAATATCTCTTGGCACCCCGTCTCTCTAACCGAACCTCCCCACTGTGGATTATCGACAGGAGTTCTTCCTGATAGACCAGATTTAGTATTTTCACACTCAATAGGGTGAACTAGACATAGCCGAGATGAGAAGTGAAGGACCAATGGACCAGTTGACAGGGTGTGAATCAGTAGCCGGTTTAACCCCTTTAATTAATGCTTGGGCCCTCTAAAGTAAGTCATTCACTTAATTTGTATTGAATAACATTTACACATCACAAGGAAGAAAAAAGGTCTATCTATAAAAAAGAATCTATCTATCTATCTATCTATCTATCTATCTATCTATCTATCTATCTATCTATCTATCTATCTATCTATAAATACATACATAAATATATAAATCCCAGTAGATGCTAAGTAGATCTTAGTAGTGTTGTGTTATTTTAATTTACGAAATAATTAAACCTATAGAGTGGCAATTTTCTAAGGCCTTTAAATTGTCAAGATGATGAAACCTTTGCTGAAAAACACAATTTACTCAAAGTTATCTGTTGTTTGATTTATATGTTTAACTTTTTTAGCAAATAAAATACCTTTTTTGTTACTTTTAACTTATTTAATAAAGGAAACATAAGAAAATGTTTATATTCATTAATATTTCAAGATGCACATACTCTTTAATAATAATAATTTAAACATGATTATCAAATGTCAGGACTTTGAGGAACATTTATTTGTTCATCTCTCAATCATCATTGTATTGCACTGCATATGCAATATACTGTATATATACACATATATATATATATATATATATATACATACATATACATATATATTAATATATTATGGTATATACAAAATAAACATATGGGACTGATGGGACATATGCAATTTCAGAAACACCTGACATTCAGATGTATGTTAAAACTGTATACTATATATAAAAATAACCTACTCTAAAATGATGCCCAAAAAAAAAAAAATTATCCAATGCAAATTTGTGCAAAAATGAATTTTTTAATGTTTCAAACGCTGAATGATCGACACCTGTTGATCGGATTAGACTTCTAGCCCTCACTCATTCATCTTAAATATTAAGTTCTACAAATATGAAACCATTGTAACATCCATTTCAAAGCTTGTTTTAGACCTCCCTTTCCAATGACAGTGTCAATATCATGCTGTACAGGTATATACAGTTTTTATATTTGAAGAGATCCGAGGATCTGCACATGTACAGAACCTCGATTTTCTATTTTAAACAATAAAACTGAACAAAATGAGAACAAACTGAAACATCCTCTCTCTCTCTCTCTCTCGTTCTCCTTGCCCTTACCCCTGTCAGTTGCCCTTGTCACAGATAGTGCCCTAGACAGCGATGTTTTGCCATGTCGATTCGTGTGACACGCTTCCACATCCATTAGTTTTTCCTTTTCGCTGACATTTAGACAACTGGTCCATAGACTGCAGGCTCTACCCACAGTGAGATATTGAAAAGCAAATTAGGCTGAATGAGCAGACCTTGACACACCCGACTGCTCTCAGCTCTGTGCTGCTGATGTATTGTGTATCTATTGATTGCTAAAGAAACTGATGCATTCAACGTGTGGGTCAGAGACGTGTTGAGTCCTGAAAGGAGATTATGAAGACAAGACGCTTTGGCTACCAGTTTTATAGGCACTTTACAGGAAGATGTATCTCTGATATTATTCCGTGTAATTAGTATTGAATATGGGAGGATTCGTTTTTGATGGAAAAGTTCACCTCAAGATGCCATTATTTACTCACCCTCAAGTTAAAATGGAGGAACTTTGGACAAAGAAATAGAAATTTAGAAAAATCTTTATGCAACTCTTTTCCATCTACAGTAACACCAGTTCAGGGGCCATCGCCAAAACCAAAAACACCATAAAAATCTCCATAAAGGTATCATAAATGTAGTCCATATTAGCCCCATTCGCACCGCTTTAGTTCCAGAACTAAAAGTACAGTACTGAATTACTGGGACGATTTTGCGCGAACTATTTCCCAGTACCATTTAAAGGATTGCATTCGCACCGAGAGTGGGTACTAAGAAGTGACTTAAGCCGGTCGACAGCGATGTCGTGGCGTTCAACAACGTAAACAAAGAAGAACAACGTTAACAACAGGAGGACTGAGGATGGACACAATAATGGACATGGAATGTTTACACAGAGTTTTAAATCATGGCGGGTGAGGGCGATTTCGTACGCGTTTAGCCAATCAGCGTCCACGTACGTCACAGATAGTTCCTAGAACTGTTTTAGACCCTACTCTGAAGTAGGAGCTAATTTAGTTCCTCCAAACGGAGTTCCGGGAACTAAAACAGTTCCTAGTTCCCACGGTGCGAGCACACCAAAAAGTGGGTAGTACCACAATTAGTTTGGGTACTATGAAAATGTTCCTGAGGTGCGTTAGGGCCCATTGATTATTCAATGTCTTCTGGAGCCATAGGATAGTTTTGAGTCATTAAGTGTCCAAGGAAAAGACAGAAATACGATTCTCCTCAAATTATATATTTTCCCTGAGCTTTCTCTCTCTATTGTTCAGCTTTCACAGTGTTATTCTCTGCTGTTAATTTTGTTTAAGACTGAGCAGTATTATCAATTTGGTAGGTGTAAGAATAATTAAAACGATCATCCAATATGATTTTATATTGAATGCTCAATTTTAGGTCTCAGCACAGCTTAATGTGTATCTGGGGAAATGACTATAACTGTACATCAAGTAATCCCTTCAGTTCAGACAAAAAGTTTGCTTTGTGGAAGGGTGTATTTGTTCATTTAATCACCTTGGTAATTTTAAAAATACATTTAAAAAATAATAAAAAATAATTAACAAATAATTTGGTAATAATTAAGCATGTATACATTTAAAAATATATTAAAATCAGTCTTGATTAATTTTAATGTAATATTTGCATGGTCTATATTATCCTTTTAAAATGTAGTGGGTAAGCTTTTGCATTCAGTTCTTTATTTTAAGAAAGAAAATTTGTGAAAATTGTATCAAATGAGTTCTTGATATGCTGACTGAACTATCACAAAGAGAGAGACTTCTCCTACAACATCTGTGTAAACTGTGGACTTGCAATAACAGTGCTGAAAATAACTGATTTTAGCAACAATGGTAGGTTATTTGTCATCCATATGACAATATACAAATTTCTCATTTGTATTTATATGGGGCCCTTGGCTTCTGGAGGCCCGAGATGGCTGCTTGCTTTTGCCTAGCATGAAATTTGCATACAGTGTTATAATACAAAATAAACAACAAGTTATGTTGTTTGACTTCAATGACATCAGGAATTGTGTAACATATCAGTGCCGCATTTCAAATCAGAACAGGGACGTGGATGGGATTTGGGGAAGAGAGCTACAGAGGAGGTTACGATTATCAGTAAATAACTTCTCAGTGAACAACAGATTGTCAGTCATATGGCTTCAGGAGACTTGGAATGCAGCATAAAAATCATGTTGACCACTTTTATGGTTTGTAATGTCCTTTTTGAGCTTGACAAACATGGTTGCTATACTGTATTGAAAAGAGCTGTGTGAATATTCTTGCAAATTTTATCTGTGTGGAATGACACGAGAGTGAGTAATAATTGTTATTTTTAGATGAACTCTCCTATTAAGGCTCTCATCAAGCTGAAGCACAAGTATTTGATCGTGACTCAAGTAAATCTGGTTAATGGCTGTTCTTTTGAGGTTTGTTAGACGAAGCACAGGATGAATCACTGATCTAAATGGATTGTGTTTTTTAACTAATTGGAGTCGAAGCTTCCGGCACATTCTGATGGAATGGCATGAAGCTACTTGATTTTCAATTTACTTTGGTTTAATGAGATTAACAGTGTTTAGTCAGTCACTGTCAACTATTGAGAGTAGCGCTTTACCTTTAGCTAGAGTTTAAAGCTTTTCTTCAGTCTCACCTACAACTGGTGGGACTAAAACAGACCCAACAACGAAAAATGTCCTTGAAATATTCACATTCTCACCTATTTCTGAAACTGGCAATAATTGTATTAAAACCTGTACTGAACAAGGCCACAGATTTCACCTCGCAGACAAGTCATTAATGAACTAATGTGATTATGTGTTTCTTTCCCCTTTTACTTTCCGATGGTGGCAAATTAAACTCTTATCAGCATGAGGATTTTAGCATTACCTCTCTGGCTCAATCTGCGATGAAGTCAATATTAATGCTGCAGATATGAACTTACTGAGTAAAGAAAGCAGTGTGTGGGAATGCCAATGTTTTAAATATTTGTTTCAGCATAATTGTATGTTGCACTGACGATGACCCTGAGATAAGTTAAGTCTAGAAAGAAATAAAGAAGTCTTCAGCACAAACACTTCAATCTAATCCTTGGACACTTCTAGAACAACAAACATACACGAGTTAAATATACACGGGATAAAAATAACAACATAGCTGGTCTCATGCTATCACAAACTTTATAAGTCCCACTTCTGATTATGAGCTCGACAACTTCAAGCGATCGACTCACATTGCTTTCATATGCAACTTTTAACTACCACATTCCCATTCATGATCATTCTGGTAGCACTTGAAGGCAGCATCAGTGAAAACAGACAGAGACAATGATAGCTTTAGCAATTAGCCTTACAGAGTGCCAAGAAGCTCTTTTAGAAAGACAATTTGAAAAACAAACGCGTGACACTTTTTCTGGAGCTGACGTTCGTGCATGAAGCATTGGTATTGATTCCTAAACATTTAGGGAACTTTACAGATTTTTTCCCATGATATTTCCTTTGAAAATGAAATTTAACCACAGTGTCCTCGGCTCAGATGAGGGGAGATTATGGCGACTCCTATGTTCATTAGTGCATCCTAAAACACAACACTTGTAAAGCCTCTTTTGTGCTGACATTGTATATATCTCCAGTAATGGCGGACCGCAGCTTCTCACTCAAGGCTGTGTTTATTCTAATAGGGCAGAGAGCGTCACAAATGGGGTGGACTTTTTGCCCTCGGTGACTTGAACAGAGGGAGAAGCTGAAACAGCTCGTTTGGAGAGACTGTTCATGATTTATTGGTTTTATTAAAAAAATGAGTGGGTGGATTTTTAACATTATAGCCTGGTTGTTTTCACACACTGCATCCACACTACTGTGTTCAAACAGTGATTTTTGCATTATAGGTCCCCTTTAACATAACAAATAAAATCAATAACAATATAAATATTTCAACATTCACTAGACTCTTTCCACAAAAAACAGGGCTTACAATTTTTTTTATTATTATTATTTATTTATTTTTTGGCTGAATAAAATGGTCAGTAAAAGGAAGCAATTATCCTCCAGAAAATGATGATCATCAACCTCATGAGGTGGAACTACATATTATCTGAGCTGTTGAGCAGATTAAAAACATTTTTTGCTTGACTGTAATTTTTTTAGCAATAAACATTGATGAACATTAATGTTTAGCTTGAGAAAATGGTCTGGAAACAAAACTTGCTTTGAAGCTACTTTATATATAAAAACTTTATATTGACATTTAATCAGCTTTATACATTCATCCATCAATCCATTTTCTAAACTGCTTGTCCTATGTAGGATCACAGAGAGCCCAGCGATTTGGATAATAAAACATCTGATATTTCTCACTGTAAAGCATGATACATGTGCCTATAATGCTTTGACAAAAAGCGACACCAGTGTAGGTCTACATATTTGTGGAAAGCGTCTCGCTGCAGCCCACAAGATCCAGGGGGTGTGGTTGTATCCAGATCCAACTCCTCCCACCTTACATATACCTAAACCTACCCATCTCCACCCCCTGATCCCTAAACCCACCCATCTCCACCCCTAAACCTACCAATCTCCACCCCCTAGATGTGGATCCAACCACGCCCCCTGGATCTTGTGGACTGCAGCGAGCCCTGCTTGGCCCCCCCAACAGTGCAGACTGATCATAGTATAACATCTGCGGTGCGGGAGCAGTCTGAATGCATTTAAAATCTCACACGCTGCCGCTGATGTCATACATTAATAGGCAGCATAGCGCCGCTTGAAGTAGAACCTATGTGCAGAACACACACCTGCTCACCGTCTGGTTCGCTGCCAATCAGTTCCCGAATACGATGCCATTGGATTAGAGTGCTGTCAATTTCACAGCTCAAAAAGGAGAAGCGCGATTTCGTAGGCTGCAGACCATGTCTCTGTTCATTGTAAGTATAAAATTATAATTATAGGCCTGTTGAAAAGCTGAAAATATATGTTGAAAAGCTCCTTAGGGTTTGTGGTTGTGTTGCCGCGATGCACCAGCACCGCTTCGGCACAATCACTTTCCCATCTAGTCTGCAGTAACGTGGTAAATGCTAAAATGTGGGGTTTTAATAATGTTAGCGTTCTGACACTTGACATTTTAAGATGTAGAAGAGTAAACACCTGTTTGTATTGAATAAACAAACGTTTTTGCGTGTAGTCTTATATATATATATATATATATATATATGAGTGAAGTGAAGTGAAGTGACATTCAGCCAAGTATGGTGACCCATACTCGGAATTCGTGCTCTGCATTTAACCCATCCAACGTGCACACACACAGCAGTGAACACACACACACCGTGAACACACACCCGGAGCAGTGGGCAGCCATTTAAGCTGCGGCACCCGGGGAGCAGTTGGGGGTTCGGTGCCTTGCTCAAGGGCACCTCAGTCGTGGTATTGAGGGTGGAGAGAGCGCTGGACATTCACTCCCCCCACCTACAATTCCTGCCGGCCGGAGACTCGAACCCGCAACCTTCGGATTACAAGTCCGACTCTCTAACCATTAGGCCACGACTTCCCTATATATATATATATATATATATATTTTTTTTTTTTTTTTTTGCAATGTCCAAGAACAGCTAAATTAAATGATTTTGTCTTTAATCAGATGATAATATGGCTATTAAATATTCTATTTGTGTGATATCGATGATTAAGTTAGAGTTTTTTTTTTTAGACATTACTTTTTTTTGTTTACCCCGTTTCTTTATTGTTACAATTATCTATATTATTGTTGTTGCCATTAATATTGTTATTTCTCACTTTTCCTTAATTTTGTCAAATAAACTACCTTTGGTTGACACTTCTGGTTGTGCTCTTGCCACCTGCATCGCCACAAGGCTGGTCACAATCTCAATGATATTACTTCCATCTCTAGACTAGATTAAAAAGTTTGTAACAAGTAGCAATACATTCAAGGTTTCTTCATGAAGAAACCATGTTTAAGACGGCTGCGCAGTACAGTGCAGGTCAGAGCCAATCCACCAGGCAGGGGCAAGTAGGCCAGCAAATTAGCAGCCCTGAACCTGGCAGAGCCGGCCAGAGAGGGCCAGTTAGGACTACACCAGCAGCCATCTATCTGCAGCAACATATGAGCAATTTTTACAAAAAGTTTACTAGACACACACACTGTCTGTTTGGACAATGAAATAATTTGAGAACAAGTATTGTCTGTTCAGTGGTTTTTATTTATAAAAAGAGAGATGAGTTGCCCAGGCACTTGTGCAGTGCCCTTTTTATGTCATCCCACTTGTGTTGAGGCACATGACTTTTCCCATGGACCCCCCTGACTGGATCTTAGCCCCCCCTGTGCCACCCCATTAAAAAAAAATAGAATCACCCCTGGTGGAAAGTGCCATACGACTGATTTAGTAGCTTTGGCACTGCCTTTGACAGTAATGACTTCAACACAAAGTTTTCTCCAGGTTATTTCACAAGTGTCAGATATTTTAATTAGTTTGCAGGAAACCATAGTAACAGTTTCCTTAACTCATTTGGAGGTGTCTTCATCGGGGACACGGGTGAGCATCTGAATCAGTCCTTGGAGGTGGGCCTGAACTCAAAGGTGCCAAGATGGCTGAAACCTTTAACTAAATCTGCATTCGGATCCTCCTCCCCTGCTCCTGTAGCTGGTCTGTGTCACTGGCTGCCTAATGTCCTGCTAAATTGTAATGACTTTGTAAGTATGATATAATGAGGGTTGTGCTTGGGATTACTAATTACCACAATTAATGCTTATTAAAAGGTGTCAAGATGACAAGTGAGCTAGAGGTGCACTGGATTGATACAGAAAAGATTTCTGGATCCAGTGCCATTTATCTGCTTAACATCAGTCAGATCTGTTTGGATTACAAAACAGGACCAATACACAAAAACAATGGACACAGTTTTTGAAGGACACATTAACGTCACAATGAAGCAAAGGTTTTGTGAGATAAATCCAAGTGTAAAGCCCGGGACACACCAAGCCGAGGGTCAGCCGGGGTCTGTCGGGCTAGTTTGGTGTGTTCCACACGTCAGCTCTCGTCGAGCTCACATCAGTGGAGGATTTCCCAATTCAACTAGTTTGTCGCCACTAGTTCTTTGAAGTCGGCTTGGTGTGTCCCGGCCTTGACAGTTTTGATTTGTTTTGTTTCTTTGAAAACACTGGATATTGAGTTTTAGTCTGCTTAAATGCTTTAAGCAGTCTAAATTGGAAAAGTCCTGCAAACATCACCAAAGAAAAGACTGGGAAGTTTGCATTTTGATTAAACATTAAAGGTGCACTAAGTGAATTTTGCCAAACGGTGTAGATATTTGAAAGCACCAAAACAAACACGCCCATCGCCCAACAGGACCTCACCCTTATTTTTATATCTCCACCCCACACATACGTACTAGGGCTGATACGATTCCTTGAGTAACTCAAATACAAAAAATCATTGAGGCAAATGATTTGCCTCGAGGCTCCGTTTAGTCCATTTACTGTAGCTACACACGGAACACTGTGTTTTCCCATGGACCATTATTTCTGACACACAAACCCATAAATGCTGGACATATTTAAGACAGTAAATCAATATGGTTGCTAGTTATAATGTCCCTAAGTTAGCTATGTTTTGTGAAAGACTAAGCGTCATTCATATTGATTGTCTCATTCTCTCTCTGTGACACACACATTCACACACACACACCATATTGTTATGCATAAAAATACCACAGAAAGAAAGTTAGTCAATATCACACAAAGTGTGCCAGTTTTCACCTGTAAAAATGAGCATGGTTACAAATGTGATACTGATTTTATGCAACAGTTCAATAAACAAGAAGTTAATTTTAAGAGACCTAAATTTTAGACACCCTATTGCCTGTTTTTGCTCTATTTTGCCAACAAAACTAATTCCAAACAGCCACAGCACTGTTTTGCATCTCTGAGCAACATGATGGTGTTTTGTTCCTGAATGAATCAACCATTAAATGATTCGGTTGAATGCAATGAATCACTTATTGACAGTGACTTGCTGCCACCTACTGGCGGTTATAATTTCACATTCAAATTAGATTTTCATTTTTTAAATTTGTAAATATCAATGTTTTATGTTTAAAATAACAAAATATTATTTATGCATTTGAAACTGCAGGTTAAATGCATTCACGTACCTCTGAGCTGAATTAAATAGTGCAAATAGACCTACATATGAATGCCTCTTCATACGCTGCTTCTGTGTTTCCTCTGCATTGCAAATATGAATTTTGTTGATATTATCATTTGTTTGGTAACAGCCCAAATGTCTTATTATTGTAACGGGGCGAACAAGACGTGAGACATGCGGATCCATGTGCAGAGCTTTATTCAAAGGCGTGGTCACAAACAGGCATGGTTCAGTAAACAGCAAACAGACATGGATGAGGCAATGAGTATTCCTGGGACAAGCGTGGGTCATTGATCAGCGAACAATATCCAACAGGGTAAAGCCCGGCTCACACTATGCGATTTTGGCCACGATTTGTTCGTCTGAGACAAATTTTGAAAATCCTAACATCCTAAAAGATTCCTATAATCCTAGGCTAAAATCGGTTGTCTAGATCGCTGGTTTGACATGTTCACCGACAGCCGATTAATGGCCGTTGCGATCAATTTTTTCCTCTGATTAAATTCTGGCAGTGTCAGAAGATTTCAGACACTTTCCTCAAGTTTCCTGCAGTGTGACATCTCCTACGACGACCGTCAAACCAAGAACCAATAGGAGCACTGAACTTGATGACGCAAATAGCGCGACAACTTCAAACCATTCATTATTTGTAAAAAACAATATATGTACAACGTAAAGTTTACTTAAAGTTTATTTATTAAGGGGCAGGATGTTTAAACTCGAATAACAAAATTACCTCAAGTTCGCTCTGTAGAACTGGAAGTCTATAAAGTCCTCTTTTGCCCAGCCATGACTTGCTCCACACACGTCGTCTTTTTCGTTTTTTGTTTTTTTTTTAACATCAAGGCATGTAATTAATAAAACTAACGCTACACGTTGCTGTTGTTTGCTAGCTACCATTATAGCGAGAGAACGCGGGTCACGTATTGATGACGTAAAACTCCGGACAAGTCTTCTTGAGTACGTCCGTTTTTATCGCGTCTTGACTGTCGTACAGTCTGACATTAAGACAACTGAGATCCTACAGTCTGACATGGGGATCATGTTCGTACAGTGTGACAAGCAGCAATCGCAAAAGATTATTAAAAATCGCACAGTGTGAGCCTGGCTTAAGGCAGAGAGATAATCCAGGTACAAGATCAATAGTCCAAGCGAGGTGTAAACAGATTCCGAATGGCAAGGCAAAGGGTTAATCCAGAAAACACGGGCAAGAATCAAAACATGAGAAAACAGACAAGGAAAGACTACGACAACTAAGTGGGCTCCGTAGAGTAGCTATCGCTAAGAGAGTAATATACGCTATACAATACTCGCGATCTGACTAAGGAAGTCCATGGCTTAAGTAAGGAGTATGATAGGAATCAGCTGTGTGATCCGTGCAATCAGCTGTGTGTGTGTGGTCAGTGCAATGGATGATGGGAATTGTAGTCCAGATTGAAGTGCAACAGTTAGTGTAGTGCAAGAGTCAATGTGGTGAGCGAATGACCTCTGGTGGTGAGTGAACGGAAGTTCATAGACCAGATTCGTGACAATTATTCTAATTGACAAAAAAAAAAAAAAAGGCTTTATAAAGGTAAAAATGCCCATAAAATGTAAAAATCAATTTAAACTTATTGGGAAAATATTAATTTCTATCACTGCTGTGAACTGACCAGCACACAGAATATGAAGGATATCAAAAACAGGTTTTACACACACAGACATACATACCAGATTTTTGTATGTTTATTTATTGATTTCATTTTCTATTTTTATTTTATTTATTTTTTATTGATATATTTGTGTTTGCATTTTGAATGTAATTTGGCAATTAAATGCATTAAATGGGTTTAGTTTTCATGGTTATTAATGTATGCAATTTCAGCAATAAACGTTTTTTTTTCTAAAAAGGAAACAAATTAGTTGTTTATTTTAAGAGACCTATCTTATTTTCTCTTGTATATTTATTGCTCTTTAATGGGGAACAATGACTTCTTATCCTATTACTCGATTAATCGATGGAATAATCGGTAAAATACATGACTACTAAAATAATCGATAGCTCTAGCCCTAGTATGTACACAATCTTGGCAACGACGATTGCGGAAACAAGTGAAGATGACACACAAGCATATTCAAACAAAAGCCAAATGGATATGTTGTGTGAAACAAAGCAAAATCAAAGTTACTCACCTATCAAGAAGAAACAACGCAATCTTGGCGTCTGATTCCAGGCCTTCTTGAGTTCTCTCCACCGCTGGAAAGCTGCTCCGATATTTCCATGGGTCCTACTTCTTGCCTGATCGTAACCCTTCTTTTTAATGTTTTGTTTCTCTGATATGTTTTTTTTTCTTAATCTTCCATCTCTCTCTATCTATAGTCAATCTGCTAATATCCTTCCTGTGCACTCAAATTGAGCACTCTCCTCTCTATCATAACAAGACACTGCTGATTGGCTGCAAGTGTGTTTTGGGACTTGGTCCCAAATAAAATATTGCTCAGTGTACCTTTAATCAATCAGTACAAAATAAAACATGTACACAGATTCATTTTTGACAATAAGATATATGCCTTTAGAAAACAGATACATTTTCATCTCATGCTAATTGTTGTTAATGTGAGTGTATACAAATAAAAGTAGACACTTTATAGTTTTGATTGATATTTTACTCTTATTAAATTGTAGATTGGTTCTTAGCAGGAATGTCTTATATAAGCACAACCAAACCCACAACCACAAACATGGGAATTTGAAAATAAAGATTCAACAATCAATTTCTAAACATAAAATAATTTATGTACAAACATACCTGTGTTATGAATTGTGCAATACATTTGTGAATCTTATTTTGTGAATATTAATTAGGTTATGATAAACCTTTTTTTTGTGAATGTGAATTTGCTTGCTTTCGTAAATATATCTTGTAAACAAATTTATTTTGACCTCCATACAGTAGGTTTCTGAATACAGAATTCCAAAGCATTCTTTTCCAGTTTTCTGTAAATGCCCAGAACAAAAAAAAAAAAAAACAAATCCTAAATTCCAGATAATAAAACTTAATAGGACTTCTTCTGGGAATCGTGTGATCTAAGGATCACATCTTATTTAGGACGAGGAAAGTTATTCTCACTCTGAGGGAAACAGTCCACAAAAAGTTTAAAATCTTAATTTTGATCCAATATTCTGTAATGAAACTGAGACCATTTTGCCATTTGCAGACATTTACTTAAAAAGGAAAGAACAGTAAATTCACAAGATACATTATATGTAGTATATAATGAACTTTTGGCACTCCGAGTAAACTTTTAGTGACCCGAGCCTGGTGGAACAGGAGAAAGGATATAGAGGCTCAAGAGGATTAGGAAAATGGCTTTCTGTGCTTTTCCTGTGTGATCCTACTCCAGGTTTGTAGACTTGTTTTATTGCATGGTTTCTAGTTCAGCATTCAGTCTTATTATGAATTTTAGCCAGCCTTAAACAACATGACTAAAGTTGCAAGTGTGACATGACAATTTTCTTCCTAAATTATTTCCTTCCTGTTCCTATCTGAAGAAATGGTTCACCCAAAAATGAAAAGAAGTAAAATGCCATAATATGATCAGAAGACTATTTATATGATATGTTTATGATAAAATAGCCTAGCTTTATATTCTGAATTGCAATCCACTGCCATTTATGGGAAAGCATGTTTCATGGAATAAAGATAATTATATGGGGTTAGGATGCACTCAGAATCAATAAACTGTTCCTTTAATTTTTCTCAGGTTGTTTTGGTAATAACTTTACTATCAGTTCAGTTACTTTTAGAAAGCAAGATTTTGCTAACCAACTTTGAACATGGATTATAAACAGATTTTATGAAAAATCCCGAATAATATAATAAATGCAGTCAGTTGATAAATCTGTCTTTCGGATGAGACATTAAACCGAGGTCCTGACTCTCTGTGGTCATTAAATATCCCATGGCACTACTCGCAAAGAGTAGGGGTGTAACCCCGGTGTCCTGGCCAAATTCCCTCCACAGTCCCATGTCAATCATGGCCTCCTAATGATCCCTATCCACTTGATTGGCTCTATGACTCTCTCTCCTCTCCACCTGTAGCTGGTGTGTGGTGAGCGTATTGGCGCCGTTGTCCTGTGGCTGCTGTCGCATCATCCTAGTGGATGCTGCACACTGGTGGTGGTTACATCATTCATTCATAAATGTTAAACCTAGAGCTTTTATCACAGTTTCAGGGTTGTGTTGCAATCTAAACTTTGACAGATTACATGGTTCATGATGTAGGCCATCTATTCTAGAGTACTGAAGTTTTGGTGTCATTCTCTGCTAAAACACCTCCGTGTCTTCTGAAGTCTGCAATGTTATTTTGTTGTTGTTCATGGTCAGATCGTTCTTATAGCATCACATTGTCAAATCCGCCACCTGCTCTCTGTATGCCGTTTTATTGTTGTTGATTAGCCAAATTACTGTGGTGTCATTATCAATTTTGGTGATGTGATTGTTGTTGTGCCTTACTGAGCAGTCACCATAATAACGCCAAGGCTATAACTCTAACATGCGCAGTGTTTCAAAGAGGTCCTGAATCTTTTTAAGAGGAGTTATCTTATTGATGTACAGACACGTTGATTCAGGTTATATTGACTAGTGTATAAAGAGTTTTTTTTTTTTTTGAGTAGGACTAGGATTAATCCAGGGCATCCTTATCTTTGATGTGCTAGAGTGGAGCCCACATATTTCTAAATAATCTGCTACATCTGATGAAATTTTTAGAAGTACAGCAGGGTTGTAACTAGTGATGAACAAAAATAAATGTTTTTTTTCTGAAACACTAATACTGTGTTTTATTAAAGTAAAATAAATAAATAAAGTATGCAAACTATATAATTATTATATAAATATTTGATAATCAACAGTATAGAAACATTTTAAATGCTCACAAGGCAGCTTTTATACCAGCCATAATTCAGTCATGTAGGCATTTTTTTTGTGGTTGATTAATGAGATATGGACATGGAATAATTTCCTTAGGAACATGTAGTGTGACATATTGTTTACAAGCTGTTGCATTGACTTCTTTCAGCAGCTGAAACACTTGTGGACAATTACACGAGAGATGGAACTAAAAGATCTCGGTTCATGATAAAGATGAATTAAAAGTCAGAATTCAATATGCTTACCTGTTGCAGCTTATCGACGTTGTGTGATGAAAACAGACACTGGCACGCTAGAGATGTTCATATTAGACTATTCCACAGTCCAAAGCTCTATCATTGGAGAAAATGTAACGGTTAACGTGTCAAGTGTGACTTAATAACCTATGGCACTGAATTTCTGTCAGTTGTGCAACAGTCAAATATTGCGTGTGAATAGATCTTATGCTTCAGAGAAACAAGTGGGCAGACATCTTTCGAATTTTGTCTATGATCTTCCATTTTTGCGGTAGCACTATAGCATCACTGTTAAAGAGTAGTCTAAGCAGGTGAAATTGATTTAGGCTATTATTCAAACTGAGTATTTACTTATTCAAATGAAATTTATTTATGTGAATTGTAATATCTGAAGTGGATGTCATCGCAAACGTCAGTAGACCGGGAAGATTTTAAAATGAGAGGTTCATTCATAATTTTTTTTTTTTGTACGAACTTACCTTAATGTTGTGGAAAAGGTGCGCTCACGCCATATTGCAATTACCGTAATTAGGAGATTCTAACTTGAAAAAAGCATTCACATCCTTGTAGAACTTGGAATTACAACTTGTGAACTGGGAGTTCCCCTTCAGGAACTCAAGCTGCGTCCGAAAACGCTTTGGGAATGCCTTCAGCGTGACTGTGCTCTGAATCACATGTGCAGTCAGTCCAATGGAAGGGCGAGGCGTCACGGGCGAGGTGACGTTACGACCAGGAAGCTTAAAAGCATGTGTGGCGTAGCCGCTGTCAGCCTTCTGTCATTCATCAAGCACTCTGTGTGTCTGTCAGTCCGATACGTGTTTTGTGAGTCTTATTTAGTGTTGTTTGTCATTCCTCTCAGCAAGCAATGTCTAAAGCATCTCACAAGTCAAAACAGAAGGGCGATCACGGGTCGCGTTTCAAGCTGTGTGTTCCCCCCTGCCCTCGCTACATCACGAGCGGGGATACACACAGTTTGTGCGTGGTCTGTCTGGGTGCAAAGCATGCGGAG
Source organism: Barbus barbus (assembly GCF_936440315.1). NCBI lineage: Eukaryota > Metazoa > Chordata > Actinopteri > Cypriniformes > Cyprinidae > Barbus > Barbus barbus. Next base: position 5,177,937 of record NC_136750.1, read on the forward strand.
TCGGCCCTCGTGGGAGCCGACTGCCCACACTGTGAGCGGCTTCCTCTACGCACACTTCGCTCCCGGAGGGCTCTCTTTGAGAAGGGAGCCTTTGCGAGTGTTCCTCATGGTGCTGGCCCACCGCTACTGCCGAGGCAGAGCGGCAGCTGCACTCGTGGGGCTCGCAGGCTGATCTGGCAGAGGGAATGGAGATGGGAGAATCCCTATCTTCTTCCTCGCCTGCCAGATCTGGTGCCCTCTCCCTGGGTTCGGAAGCCCGTTCCGCGGTTTCTTCCCCCCGAGGTGAGGGCTTGACGCTTCATCTCTCTTCCTCCGAGGAGGTTGATGTGGTGAGCATCGATGAGGATTCACCTCCTCAATCACCCCAGTACGAGGAGCTGTTGGAGGTGGTCACTCGAGCGGTTGCCAAGCTAGATATCGACTGGCCCGCCAAGAAAATATCTGAGCCACAGAGAAGCAGGTTAGATGAACGCTTTCTGCAATCAAGGCCACAACCTCCACACCGGAGCCTCCCGTTTTTCCCCGATCTTCACACTGAGGTGTCGAGATCGTGGGCCAAGCCATTCTCGGCCTGCCTCTTCATCCCCGCGTTTGATTACTATGGTAATGTGGGGGGATGGAGTGAGCACGGTGTAACGTAATAAAAAAATGTAATATTAATATTTAAAGCAAATAGTTTAATTTAGCTCAAAGGGAATCATTTATGATTTTATAAGGAATTTGAACAGACTCACTGTTTTACGGCTGATCACTGAGGCGGCAGCGATTCACTGACCAAGCCATATAACATCAACTCTGCACTGGATATTAAAATCCAAAATATAGTGAAAACACTATTTAATAGCACAGTAACAAGATCGGCAGATTAAGACATTAACTTGTGAGCACAAAACACAAGATACTTCTCTTTTCAAAATAAATGACTTTATTCGATAAACCTAAGACATGTAAACTAATCTAACACATGAACACAAGCATTCACACGTTGCAGAAAGAGAGAGAGTAAGGAAAGGATGAGTTTAAGAGAATGGAAATGTGAAATACCAAGTTTACAGCAATATGTTCAATTGCATAGACCTGAACAACCATCAATCACTTATCCAAAATTTATATCAAATACACCAATTCAATTAGAACCTGGAGGTGTTACTTGCTTGCTATGCCTGTGTTAAGGGGTTTCCTTTGTGTCGTTGTCGTTGCAGAAAGGGGGTTCCCCCCGAATTGTCTGATTGGTTGAGAGTTCAGTAGTTGTGAAGTGACGTCTTGGAAAGCCAATGGAGTTGTGGCTGGTAGAAGTTTTGAGGCAGTCACAGACTCCAGTTGAACTCGGAGACGAGGCGTGGCGGCAAAACTTAACTGAGTACACAAAACTCACAATGGAAAAGAAAATAAAGTAAAAGAATAAAAGGATGTAAAGACTAGGTTGGTTTTGTTCTCATTATGGTAGCAGCTGGCACGTGGGCCAGAGCACGCTTAAAGAGCAGCGTCAAAACGCGGTGGCAGAAGAGGAGAAGGGAGAGGACCAAGAGAGCATTTTAAAGAAGAAGAGAGCGTTTGATGGTGTTCTGAATTTTTTAACTCGGCTTTAGGACCGTCCCATCTGGACGTCTTGACCAATTAGATACTGTCCTTGTTCGGGGTATTGCTTTGTTTCTCCACCCCATCAATAAATTAACATGTTCAGTCAGCGGTCCGAACTTTTCAGGCCCTTGCAAAGTATACTTTTGAACATGGTTTCTATAACAAGACTATGATACATTTGACAAGGAATTGATTGGAAGAAACATTTAAAGCATGATTTTTCAAGCTCATACATTCCAAGCACGGAGAGGAATCCTTCAGCTATTCAATAATGATTAAAAAGACATACATAATATTTGATTAAAACATGATAGTCTAATATGTGGGTTACAAACATAATATTGGGTTCTGCATAGAAATGTCCTTTTAGGATGATTCTATGTGCATATGAAAAAGAAAGTCTTTGTATAGTTCTATGGAGAACGAAGGCATGTTCTTTAGACAAAGGAATTTTGGTTTGGTCTGTCTTCTATTTGGGGGAGAAGTCAGTCTAAGGATGCTCGTGAATTTAATCGTGGAACACGTGATGGCCATCTCTTTGACCATCAGTCTTGATTATTTGCCCAAAATTTGACGGTCTCCTTCCTGAATTGGAATTATCAATAAGTGTTCTTTTGTCTCAAGGTTGTAAGCTGTTCTGTGAAAAAGTTGGTTAGTTTGCTTGCTTCAGACTAGTGGTGCCAGAATCTAATTTATGACATTGTTCTGTTTCCTTGGGGCCTCTCTGAATACCAGCTCTTCAGGTTTCAATGTTCTGATGCATCTTAAATTTGTCTGATTCAGTCTCTGATATTCTACAGCGGGTACAGAGCGATGCCACGGGTTGCCACAAAGGGTACCAATCTAGCCGCTCCTATTACACCAGAGGTCAGTCTCGATAGACTGATTCCCTTAGTAGATTACTTGGCAGTGTGGAAACTACTGCCAAATGTATCTCGTTGGGTCCTGCACACGGTAGACAGAGGCTATCGTATTCAATTCGGCGGGGTCATTCCGACTTTGGTCGGCCCCGAGCAGGCTCTGGTGATGGAACAAGAAGTCAATACTCTGCTGAGGAAGGAGGCCATCGAGGTGGTCCCTCCTCACGAGAGACAGTCTGGATTTTACAACCGGTACTTTATAGTTCCAAAGAAGGATGAGGGCTGCGTCCGATTTTAGATCTGTGTCAGCTGAACCGCTCAGTCGTGCGACTGAAGTTCAAGATGCTCAAAATCAAACATGTCTCAAATCAGGTCCGAGGACTGGTTTGTTACGATAGATCTAAAGGACACGTACTTCCATGTCTCCATCCTTCCCACTCACAAGAAGTTTCTGAGGTTTGCTTTCGGGGGCAAAGCTTACCAATATCGAGTTCTTCCCTTTGGCCTAGCACTCTCACCCATACTATCACAAAGTGTGTGGATGCGGCACTGGCCCCACTGAGGCTTCAGGGCATCCGCATACTGAATTATATCGGTGATTGGTTGATCCTTGCTCAATCAGAGCAGAAGGCGGCTCGACATCGAGATGTCGTTCTCACCCACATGAAAGACCTGGGGTTAAGACTAAACGCCAAGAAAAGTGTGCTTTCTACATTACAGAGGACAACTTATCTGGCTGTGGTGTGGGATTCGACCACGATGCAGGCATGCCTGTACCCTGCTCGTATCGAGTCGATCCTCACGGCAGTCAAGAGAGTGAAAGAAGGCCAGTCACTCACTGTCAATCAGTTTCAGAGACTGCTGGGTCTCATGGCAACTGTGTCCAATGTGATATCTTTTGGCCTGCTGTACATGAGACCCCTACAGTGGTGGCTCAAGACCAAGACCACTCCACACTTTCAAGGTCACGAGACAATGTATACGTGCCTTAGACATGTGGAGGGAACCTTGGTTCTTGTCCCAGGGCCCGGTGCTGGGAGCTCCTTGTGGCTGTGTAGTGGTGAAGCAGATATGGAGAGTGTTTGGCCAGGCACAGGTGGACCTGTTTGCGACTCAGGAGTCAGGACAATGTCCCCTCTCTGCTCTAGGACTGGATGCTATGGTGCAGACTTGGCCGAGGCTTCGTCTGTACGCTTTTCCCCCTATCGCTCTGCTCCCGGGAGTTCTGGCGTGAGTGCGCCCTGGACAAGGCCAGTCTACTACTGGTAGCGCTGTTCTGGCCGGGCCGAGTATGGTTCTCGGACCTGATTTCTCTCCTCGACGGCACTCCGTGGGAGATTCCCGTCAGGAGAGATCTCCTCTCACAGGCGGGGGGCACTATCGTCCACCCGGTGGAAGCTGTGGGTGTGGCCACTGAGGGAGCACAGCTCATAGCTTCCCGTCTCTCAACCGAGGTTGCTGAGACCATCCTCCAATCCAGAGCTTCCTCTATGAGGAAACTGTACGCACCTGAAGTGGAAGCTCTTCACTTCATGGTGCGGAGACCGCCAGTTCAACCCAGTTAACTGCCCGATTGGTACAGTTCTGGAGTTCCTGCAGGCCCGTTTCTCGCCAGGCTTAACCCACTCCACCATTAAAGTTTACATGGCAGCCATTGCGGCCTAACACGCTCCTGTCGGTGGTCAGTCAGTGGGTAGACACCCCCTTGTTAAATGTTTCCTCCACGGTGTGCTGAGGCTGAGGCCGCCAGTACGTTCACATGTCCCCACGTGGGACTTGGCTGTGGTGCTAGAGGCTCTTTGCAAGGCTCCCTTCGAGCCCATAGAGGAGATATCTGACAGACTCCTCACTATTAAGACTAACTTCCTTTTGGCTATTTCCTCTCTAAAGAGAGCTGGTGATCTTCAGGCCCTATCAGTGGCTCCTGGCTATCTTGATTTTGCGCTCGGCATGGCCAAAGTTTTTCCTCTACCCTCGAACGGGGTATGTACCTAAAGTTCCCTCCGTTACACCACAGCCTATTGTACTTCAGGCCTTCTGTCCTCCTCCCTTCAGGGAGCCAGACCAGCAGGAGCTGGGCACGTACATACATCCACAGAGCTGCCCCGTGGAGAAAGGCGGACCATCTGCTTGTGTGCTATGGTCCCCCCAAGAGGGGTCTTCCTGCTACGAAGCAGACCCTCAGTAGGTGGACAGTGGATGCGATTAACACTGCCTATGAGTCCCCTCAGCTCCCCTCGCCGATGGGAGTCAGAGCTCACTCAACCCGAGGTCTGGCGGCCTCCAAGGCCTTTTTAGCAGGTGTGTCGATGCAGAACATCTGCAACGCAGCTGGGTGGTCCACGCCCCTCACTTTCGTGAGGTTCTATGACCTCGACATGCGAGCCAGTCTTCTGTTCTCTCGTCCTAGTACACACTAGGCAGGAACTTGTCAGTCTGGCGGCTTGAGTATCTCGTTCCCAAAGCGTTTTCGGATGCAGCTCGATTTCCTGAAGGGGAACGTCTCAGGTTACGCATGTAACCATGGTTCCCCGAAGGGAATGAAACGCTGCGTCTCGAGGCCACATTTCCGGCATCCCTGCCAGTGCTTGCTTCATTCCTGGAGGCTGACGCTGTCTCCACCGCATGTGCTTTTAAGCTTCCTGGTCGTGACGTCACCCCGCCCGTGACGCCTCACCCTTCCATTGGACGGATTGCACATGTGATTCAGAGCACGGTCACGCTGAAGGAGTTCCCAAAGCATTTTCAGACACAGCGTCTCGTTCTCTTTGGGGAACCATGGTTACATGCTGAGACGTTTTCTGAGAGCTACGGCTTGTACCAAGTGACTGCTGCACCTCACGTGGAACCAGAGAAAAATGGCGACGCTTCCAGTAGTAAAATTTAATTAAGAATTATATTTCTGTTTTAAAATTCATGTAATTGACTTTTTTCCAATGTAGATGTCTTCGTACAAAAGTAATGTGAACAAATGAAATACATGCAGCACAAAGTTAGATATCTAGGCTATTCATGTATTAACAACCAAAAGAAATAATTATAATGTGTAATAATAACATTCAAATGAATAGTATTTTTTATGTCAGGGAGACAAACTATTGAAGATACAGGCTTAGAACCAGGATATTGGCAAACGTTTAAGCTTTGTTCAGCTTATTTGGATATCACAGCTCTCTAATGATGCACTTAAGTTCTACTTAATCATGAGATCTATGTGCTGGTTTGGAAAACAAGTATTGCTTCAGTGTAGAATAACTGAAGATGCAAGTTAAGGTGATCTTAAAAACCTGACCCTAAAATGGTCTCTCTCAAGTGTAATTTATTTTGGTAAATCAGTTTTAGACATCTCATTTCATTGTACCGTTTAAAAAAGTATTTCCAAGAGTCATTATGCAGAAGTCCTTACGAGACATTCAAGAACGTTCGATAAATATTTAGTTTAATACTGCTGTGGTTTTCAGATCAATATAAGGCATGGCATTTTTCTATTTTTATAAAATGCTGTGAAAGTTAAAAATAGCTCAGCTTTCAAACTGTTTTGTTGGGTTCCATCAAGTTGTTTTCAAGGTCAGGTGAACCCAGAACCAACATAGTTTCAAGACAATTAGTCAACTAGCTGTTAAGGCAATTAATTGATTTTAAAAATATGTAGTTTAGCATATAAGCCTTGCAATTTAGCAAAATACAGTTCAGTTTCAGAGATGCTCGACCGCAATAAATATATTTCAAAACAAACACTTTTTTTTAAGCTTTTGTGAGGTTTAATGTTCATCTGCTTGAATTTTGTTTTACACATCTGGTACATAAACTTAATTTTTACATCAAACATAATTCCCATGTAAAAAAAAGACAAAAAAGTCATAATGCTTCACATATGGAAGAATAACTAGCAGTGACACATACAATGATTGAGTTAATGTGTTCACAATGACTCGGACGGTGATTTTTCTTTACAAACATGAAGATATAATATATACATCGTATGTGTAAGAAAATATTAACAAAAACCTACAGCTCACATGTAAAAAAAACAAACTCGGCAGGATTGCAAACATAGAAATGAAGTAAAACAATATCACAATTTCAGAAGAAAATAAAAACTATTTATAATTTCAAATTATCCAAGGCTGTAGGACAAAATAAAAATAAAAACTAGTGGCAAATGATGCATGATCTTCAGTGATGAAGAAAATAATAATAATACATGTGGAAGCAATAATCCAAAATATGTGACATGGGGACAGATATTTCTTTCCAGCAATGCGACCCAGGAACCACAGATGATTCTAACGCTACTAGTACGCACATAAAAATCAATGCCAGACATGAAGGTGTGCACAGTAGGTAGCTTCACATATTGTAACCTATCCCATAAACCACTGCAAAAATACATTTTTAAAACCAATCCTGAACAACTCTAAGGGTTTCTCTTTTATCAATTGTAAGTTTCACATTGAGCACAAACATTGAGCACATTTTTTTGTCTTTTACTTTTCCATCATGTACATTTGACATGGCTTAACAACATGAGCGTCATTTGTGTCTGATGATCTCATTCTTTAAAGAGGTCTGGTTGAGGTTGTGAAGAGGGCAGCAGTGATTTGTATTGACTCTTCATAAGGGTTCAGGACTGAATATGATGCTGAATATGTTCTAGACGGTAAGAGCATATTGAGTATCATTCTCTAAAAAAATATATCAACATATGATTTTCTTTTAAAAATAGCTTAATGAGGAAGAAAGTTGTGGATTGCCCCTGAAAAGGTTTTGTGTAGGTCAACCAGTGAAACAAAATGGGACATTAATAGTAGGTTTAATAAAAAGAGATGATGAAAATAAAACTGAATGGAAACGCATGTATTTTCAAGGACATCCTACACTTCTGAATACAGCAGCAATGGAAATAAAACATGTTATCTTTTAACAACAAGACTTCAAAGAAACATACATGAGATACATGAGAGTTACGATTATCTGGATCAGTTGAAACGTGGATGAGTTTACTGATGAAAAGAATCCATTTATTTCTCTAAATCTTTGATAATACCAAATGTAAACATTTGTGTTGAAGCAAATATGGAATGCTCTATTTCTTTGGTAACTACAAGCAAAACGAGATGAAAGTGTTTATGCCATCAAAAATGAAGTCTTTAATTTGTGACATTGTGTCGGGTGATATCTTATGAGAGGAAGTGAAATAGAGCCCTTTAATTGTTTTCTTCATGTAGAGCAGAGGGAACATTCACATTTTAGATTATAATGACTAAATAGTTTATTGATATTTGGTACTATTTGCATATATTTGGAAAAATGAGCTCTGTCTATTTACCCATATAATGCTGTTTCAGCAGAATCACTGTAGGGATGTTGTGCCATGTCATATTTTTGACAAATGTCATTAAATAAATAAAATGTTACATTTTAACAGTCACTCAACTTAAGCATGTACAACAAGAAGCAAGCAAATATAATCTGAAGAATAAAAGAGTAACACGCAAATGTGTAGCAATTGATAAAACAAAACTCATTGAAAGAGAGAAAAAAAATAAAGCAAAAAGGTGACACAATGACAAAGAAACAGTTCTGTCATTACCTACTTGACCTCATGCAATTGCAAAAAAGAGTTTTTTGTTTTGGTTCTTTTAACAGGAACACAAAAAGAAAACTCTTAAATATCATTAAAGCAGTTATTTTCCATTCACCCCAAAATCGGGTTTTCACAGCAATGCTTTTCAGTTAACATTTCTTAAAAGAACCACTTTTAGTTAGTTTGAAAAAAAAAATAAATAAAAAAAAAGGTTCCATAGATGTTAAATATTTATCGTGTAACAACTGATGCCAATAGAGAAACTTTATTTTTTAAAGTGTCCTTTTTGGAACCTGACAGACATAATTACCTTGAATCATTTCTCGGAAAAGAGCTAAAAGAAGGTGATTCTCAATTTTAAAAACAAATCTATAAAAAAATAATCTATGCTCTAGAAAAGAAATATCAGCATACGCTTTGAAATCACATGAGAGTGCATAAATAATGACCGAATGACAATTTCTTGAATTTCAATTTCAATGGTCAGACACTTGGCAGAATTAAAATAAAGGAGGGAAAGATCTAAGAGAGCTTTAGGCAGAGCGAAGGCTGATACCCTGTGTTCAGGAGAAGTGAGGTGTGCTGTTGTGAGGGGAGGGAGGATGTAGAGTTGTGGTGTAGTGTTTCTATATTTACAACACAAGACTAGGGATCCTAACCACAGCCTCATAGTGAAACATGCAGTGCACAACACATGGTTTCAGGTCCACAAACTACTGACGCTTATATTCATTGTTCCGAGAGACCGCCCGCATCCTGATGTGGCCAGCGCAGGAACACAGTAATGAGGATGGAAGTGTTGTTCTCTCCAGGTGTGACGCATAATGGCTATCCTGTATGGGGCGATGGGGTGTCTTCCAGCTTGGATGGCTGTGGCTCTAGACGGACTGCTCTTTGGGGTAGTTAAACGGGGGTCGGGGGGCAGGAGGGGCCGCGTTGGGCTGGAAGGTGTACATAGGGGCATTAGTAGGGTGGTGGGTGTAAGGGTTCTGGGGCAGGAAGGTAACAGGGGGGTAGGCAGAAGGAGGCGGAGGTTCAATACATTGTTCCTGGTTGCCCGGATGATGGCAGCTCACATAGTCAGCTGGGTTCGGTAGCTCTTCGTTCCCAGAGTTCTGTGGAAACAAGAAAATTAGAGCAACCAGTGGAAGATACACTGATTCAGGACACGGTAAAGGCCTTTATGATTCATACACAAAGCACCAAACTCACGTTGTATGACACAAATCAGATCATGTCATTCAGAGAATAATCATAGTATTTATAAACAAATAATTATTCAAAGCAAATGAATAAACAATAGCATTATCTGCAACATTTTTTCTTCTGGAAATCAAAGAAGCGTATGACACTGACGTGAGTCATGTGAAATGACCTTAAAGAGCAATTAAACATTATACAGCAAGTTATGTGCAATACAAATTAATATATATTTTAAAAATCATGAATTATATATTTGTAATGATTTAGATTTTTTTTAAGCAACACAGTGAATATCTTAAATATTTGAATGAACTTATAGGGATAGTTCACCCAAGAATAAAACTTTAATCAGCAATTACTCGCTCTCATGTTGTTCCACATCCTTAAGCAGTGTTGGGAAAAGTTACTTTTAAAAGTAAAGCATTACAATATTACGTTACTCCCTAAAAAGTAACAAATTACATTGCTTAGTTACTTTTTATGGATAGTAATGTGTTACATTACTTTTGCATAACTTTTTAAATCTGGGCAGGGTTTGCTTGTTTGTTTTTTAATATAAAAAACTATATTTTTGGCAAATGTACAAGCCCTTTCACACCAAAAACTTCAGGCTGAAGGAAATGTAGATTCATGTCTGTAGAACGCATAAGAGGAAAGTTCAACACTCTTCAGCAATAAAAAAAGAACAAATTTTAGTTTATCTTGAGTAATGTTTGCTTATTAGTAAGGTTGTATTTGATAATTTGTATTTGATCACCAACAAAGACACTTGAAGGTCCAAATTTAATGCTTTAAAAAGTTCATAAGGACATTGTCAGAGTAATCCAAATGAATTGAGACACTTCTAAAGAGACACTATTGCTTTATATGTTGAACAGATTTAATTTAGGCTCTTATTCATATAAAAACATTGATCAATGCACATTTATAGAGCACATCAAGTATACTGTAACATTCTTGTGTCAAGCAAGTGCGGTTGAGCTTTGTTTACCATATTTCATGTGCTCTATATGTGCTCATCATGTGAATTACTTTTACAATAACTGTGTGAATGACTTAAAGCATTTTGATGTGGAAGAGAAATCTCTCAGGTTTTATTAAAACACATCTTCACTTGTGTTTCAAAGATGAATGAAAGTCTTATGGTGTTGTGTAACTGATGCATGTCATTCGATTGATTATATGATTCTTCCATGACTTGTGACTGTGTGAGTGTAAAGTAAAAAGCAAATTACTACTGAGTCTCAGAACAAATACACAACAACATATAAACTATATTAATATACCTGTAGGATACACACCAAACGCTGAGATATTAGCTGTATTTTCCACCACTATACTGCTTAATAGGTTTTACTGTATACAGTATAAAGTTTATTGGTTCGCAGTTCCTGTGCCTGATGCCACTAATGCTACAGTAAGTCCAGTATAGAGTGGAAACACACAATAGTCTGACACAAACAGCTTGTTCATATTGTACAGTTCAAATGGAAATAAAACGCATCTTTTTAGCTTGATGATCAGTCAGGCAGGTAGTCCATTCTAAAATAACTTGACAACTCATCACAAAAGTCCAGAATTGTTGAAAAATCCTGGAAAACAATCCACAATATGCTGACCATGGCCATTCTAAGCTTCCTGCAAGAAGTACATTGATAACTGCTTGTTAAAGCCAGAAAAAAAAAGGATTGGAATATGACAATGTAAAGTGAAATGAGGAATGGAGTAATGAGAAAATGCAGTAATGAGAAAGAGATTGAGACAGAGAGAAACAGAAAGAGAGGCCATATTTACACCTGGTATTGCAAACAGTGAAATCAAAATTGACTGTTTTAGCATGTGAGTGACTGAATCACAAAATGTTTTGGACCCCGTTTATACCTGTATTTAGTACAAACATATTGTGATTTGCTAAATGTTAACACCAGGTGTAAATTGGGTCAGAGAGAACGAGTACAGTAAAATTGGAATGGAAAGGTGACTTACGCAGAGTCCCCAAGCATCTTTACGTCTACAACAATGATGATTCCCACTCTGTGAGCAGTATAGTAAAGGAAGGAGCAACAATTTCAAAATAAACACTGAATGATGTACCTCAGGGCTCACCCCTGGGCCATCTTCTTTTCTCAGAGCTGACAGTGAAAGATGCAAGCTGGACACACAAGGTTCAGATGAGAGGTGGAACCAGAATTCAGAGTGGAAATGGACAGATGGATGTGTGAAGGAATCTGCTCACACATTAATCAGATATCACAGACATCTTTGTGTGCACATAAAGACATCTATCAGGATTGTGTCAGTGGCTGTTTTATATTGCAAGAATAGCTAAGATTTAGTAACATGAAAAGCATATGATCTCTGCACAAAGAGCTTGGAAACTACATAAAAATTATCAAAGTGACTGACCGTTTAAATCACTAAGATGATATTTACTCACTCAAGATGTTCTTGATTAAATAAAACATTACTAAACATGGCTTAGTTTTCTTTAGAACAGAAAGCCATCATTACAGCTACTTCCGTTAGATGCACAAGGACTTCAAGTAATCTGGAGCATAAAGTTACAGACTTTTAAAAATATTTTTGTTTTCTCAGCAGTGTCAAATATATTCGCTGGCTTCAGTTCTGCAAAGAACAAAAAGCTACTTGGCCTCAGACTCCCCTATAATCATTTGTTTGATAATGCATAAGATGCACCCAGCAGGGGAGAACTGAACTTAAAATAATAGTTAAATCAAGAATCTACACAGTGTTATTGCTTACCAACTCTCATGCCATTCCAGCATTCCAAAGCCTTATGGCTTTTTTTTGCTTGCATGGAACATTAAAGGTATTTAATGCTGGGGACAAGGAAGAGCTGTGATCATTTACTTTCATTGTAAGCTTGGACATTGTGTTTTTTTTGTTTTGTTTTGTTTTTTTTTTTTTTGGGGGGGGGGGGGGGGGGGGGGGGTATTTTGTGTTCCATGCACAAAAATCCTGTTTCCCCTCGAGGCATATTAACCCTGTAACTATTAGACAATTCCGTTTGATTATGAACATCTGTCTTGCTTGTTAAATCTGTAGGTAAAAAAACAAACATGACTGGAGGGAAAAGAGGAGAGGTTGGTTTAAATATACACAATGAACTTCAAAACTTTTGTCTGTGTGTGTGTGTTTGTGTGTCTGTGTGTCTGTGTGTGTCTTCATTTAACTGGTTATCAAAGAAACATCCCCAGAAAGTATGATTAATGTTAAATGTTTAAACAATAGTTTGTTCATTGCGATGGTTTAGAAAGAGGTTTGAGTATATCATGCAAGGCATAGATGAACCCTAAAATATACATTAAAACAACAATTAATAATCAAACTGGTACATGCTAAGAAGTGTAACACATTAATTAGCAATGTGTAGTATTTAAAAAAAAAATTATTAGTTATTACTATCAAATGTAATTGAAATTAATTTAGACGGAAATGATTCTATAGCCCCTCTGGTTACAATAAATAAATAAAATAAATCAATAAAACTAAAAAAAAAATATATATATACACACATAAATAAAAAGGGGGCTGAGGAATAAAAATTATGTTTATACCCATTTACAGTGCAGAGATAAGAACTAAGGGGTTCATTTGCTGCCTCTGGGAAATTAAAGAGAGAAAAATGTTGAAGCTTTAATGTTGTCTGAACTAATAATCCACCAAACTCTGCGGAACTAAACCTCGATTTGAAGTCTTTGTTTGAACTCTGGTATTAGAGGACTGCTATACAGATGCACAAACACAAAAACAGCAGCTTCCTTTGGAGGAAAAAAAATGTGTTTTCTTAACAAGCGCAAGTAATAAAATGTCTACAGACGGAGGAGGTGGACCATTCTGACAGCACCTTCCTCACAGACAGTGTGAGATTCAGAGAGACACTTCACTCCTGCATAAAATGCAGCACTAATCTATATGAAAATCACTGGCCAAATAAGAAGTCCTTTTCTTTCTTTCTTTTTTCCAATACCTTCAACAGTGAGGTAGGTGAGTAGGGTTCTCTCTGATAGTCCACCTTGGGGAATTTGACCTAAATAGGCTTCTTTTATCTCCTTTGACAATATAATGATTCCCTCATTGCGGCATCCATAACTTTGGAATTTGCCAAAGCAATTATTTCACTATCTTTAGGCAAGGACGTTGACCTTCTGGCCTCTCTAGTGGCTCTATATAAAGCCAGTTACAATGCTGATTGAAAATGCTTTTTAGTAATATGTACTGATTGAAATGGACCTTTTTTGTACCCCATTTAAAAAAGGAGGAATCCAGAGTTTATCTGTCAGTCATTCTGAGTGCTCCTTTGACAATGTAAAACATGCCTCTATTTTTCCTTTTACGGGTTTGAAAAGAGGACTACGCTCTGACTATGCATGGTTGTATTGAATCCCCTAAGACGCTGTACAGCTAATTACAAAACATGTTCAAGCCATAGCTTAATGTTGTATATCTTTTGGCTTACTCCGTGAGGACAATAACTTTAAGAAAACCAGGAGCTCATAGGGGGTTTTCTCAAAGACTTAAAGCCTTGGAAAGTGACTAAATGTGCACTGGGTTTAGTTCTCTGTGTGGTTCTGAGAGGCAGAGGTAGCTGTGCACGTGTCTCTCCTCAACTTTAAAATGAGACCATTTTCAAGTAAAAACTGAAAACTTTTTGTGTTTCCGCTGTTTATTTTTTGCAAAAATGGCATGCGTACTTACTGGTCTGGCAAGCATAATAGAGTGTTTTTTGTTGTGAACAGGATTCATTTTGACAACATTGTTGTCTGTTCTTCTAAACTTTTTAAAATTGTAAAGGAATAACATACATGCATTCTTCACATGAATCACATCATCGCCACTTGCTCTTTCTCTGCCTCCCAACTATTAGAATTACTAACATTACAGAGGGTTGACTAATTTTAAATGTAAAAAAGGTATGTTTTGACAATGAGAGATCTCGTTAACATAAGAGTAGCAACATTATTTAATAAAAAAATAATAACAATATGTACAAAAAGTATGAATAAATTATGTAAAAATAAATAAATACATACACAAATAAATAAATAATCCACACGAATGATTCACTCTGCAAATGTACAGTACTTTATCTTTATTCTCTGAAAATGACAATGAACAGATTTTTTTTTTTTTTTTTTTTTCATTTTCTTTTGGAAAAATATCATTTATTTTTATTTTCTTTTAATTTTAATGTGAAATACGACCCAGGCATTTCTTGGCAAATGACAAAAACAAACCAAACAAAAACAACAAATCCTTAATCCTAAGTATGAGCAAAAATAATAGTGCCTTAACAATAATCACCAAAGGCAAGATATATTTCTGGATATCTGCTAAATTAATCCTCACATCTGTTTTTAAAAAGCGAACATGATGAAAATATGTTGAACTATGTTGATAAGTGATTCCTCTGCTCTCAAATCTCTTGTGACTTATTAGGAAATCGTCTGAGAAATATTGGTTTGGGATATGATAATAGAGGAGCTAAAGTAAAATTAAATCCACATGGATCGTCATAGTTCTTTACCAAGAAAACATGCTTTTCTCGTTAACTGAGGTGTGTGTGCATTACAAGCATTTCAGATCTTGTAGAAATTCCACTGCATAGTATGACACACGCACAGTTCCAAAGCCATGACTTACATAACAAGAATGTGTGTGGATCATCATCTGCACAAATTCCAAAAGAAACTTCATCACTTTTTCACAGTGCACTTTTACAGTATGCTCCCACTGAACCACAGTATGACGCCTACGCAGTTATCCTTAGCCATCTTAATATCTCAGAACATCTGTTGTTCAGCTAAACAGCAAGGACACATCACCACTCTGGATTACCCACTGGATCTTCGCTACATATTCACGTCTCCCTCCGCTGGCAGGTTAATTACTGGTTCCCTCACTCACAGAGCCGCCCACTCTGCCTGGAAAGGTCACTGTGGTGTGTGTTTAAACAGGCCAAACCAAAACTCAGACAACTACACTCTCACAGGGAAGAGAAAATAAAGTTTACAGACAATAGATGAGAATATGCTCGTCTATATTGAAGTAAATTAAAATTGATTTTGAGAATGAAATTATACTAAAGTTCAAAAAGACCAAGAAGTTAAGGAAGTATAATGATTAAACAAACATATAACGATCAGAAAGAACTAATTTATCATCAAGTCCTTTAAATGATAGGGAAGTATACAACTCTCTCCCTGCTATTTTTCATTTTATTTTTATGTATTATTTTTAAGTTGACAATCACCGCTAGCATTTTAAACATGTAACAAATAATAATAATAAAATAAATAATAAATAAATAAAAATATGTAATTGCAGATAATTTAATATTAATGAAAAAAAAAGGAAATGTGTCAAATTAAAAGCTTTAAAGCTCATTTTAAATAATCTTATATTTTAGTTAATTTAGGGTGTCATGCTTTAAAAAAGTACACTCATTCTGATTCTGAAAGACTTACAAAAGACATACTTTAAAGTACTTGTTTATCATTTTAATTAATTATAATTATATTTTAGTTCACCATAAATGCTTGTCAGTATATTCTGCAGTTTACATTAACTGCATTTCAAAGACAATTAAGTGGGTCAAAAAACACTCTTAAGTTCAACTAATTTCATTTAATATAAATTAAAATTGGAGTACATTTAATTGTGAATGACAAGCATTCAGTTTGCACTTAAGTGTATTTTTCCATCTTTTTAAACTATGCAAGGTACGTTGAAATGTACACATTCTCTTATTTCAGCAGTATTTTTTACAAGCATATTTCTAATAAGATGATGTCAGCACAATGAGACGTAAAGCTTGATGCACAATACTCAGAAGCCACTGCAAGAAAGTCTGCCATCTGAGACTTTAAATCCTCCAAATCATCACAGCTCAGATGGGATGAGAGATAAAAACATGTTTGGTCTCTAATGACAGATATTGGAACGCCAGTCATTAATCATTATGGTGATGTGGGTCAAATGGCTAAAGCCACATTTGAGGAATAAGCTGAAGAGGTAATTATCATTTTTAAAGGCCACATTTGGGCTTGAATGACATTACAAATGACATTGAATCTCATTAATGTTAATAAGTACTAATGGAAAATAAAAACACTTGGAAATTGCAATTCAAAGCAAATGTAATTGCATCATTTAAGCAATTAGAGAAAACGCACCTCAGCAGACAAAGTAAAAGAGAAACTCTATGACTTCCTAATGTATTCTAAGAATTAAATTTATATCAAAAGCACTTTCAATATGAACATTGCTGATGGTATTGTTTATAGCGCAAGCGGTCGGTGTTGTTTCAGCACTCAATTCACTAAAGGAATTATGCAAATGCAGTGCAAACGTGCCCCAAAAATAAGTTCTAAAAGCAATTTGCACGTCACAGTTCGAAGAGCAAGTTTTTAGAGAATACAGCAGACTACTGTGATCTGACAATCTTTTGATAAATTACTACCTCCATTATTAATATACAAAGTACACAAACATTTTGTCTTCTAAACAAAATGTCATTTAGCACCCACTTTCCCTAACGCAGGTAAAACAGCTTTGTGAGATTCGTGATTAGGTGCATTGCATAATAAGACTAATTTCATAGAAACAAAGCATGTTTCTGCTGAATAAAGGACAATATTGAATTGTCAATTTGATGTATTATTCAATGTTTTTTTTTTAGATTATTTAGTGTCACACATTTCCTGTAAAAAATCACTACAATTATTCAAAAAAATTATTGTAAAATCTATTTATATATTCTCAGTTTGTCTTGCAATATTATTAATATTTTAGTGAAAATAAAAATAAATTTAAAAAATATATTTGACTGCAAAAAATATTTTATTCTCAAGGAAAAGTTCTCAATTCTTGAACAGAAAGAAATGATTATTTTCACCATGCAGTCTGCGCTTATCAGTCCTCATGCTGTGTGAAACTGACATTCGTAATGCAATATTAAACTAATGTTTGGTTTAAAATACCTTTTTCATAACAGATGAATACTTTAAATGCAAGAGGAAGACAATAACATGTTTCAAATCATTTTGATCTGAAATGCTTTTAAGCTTTTAGAAAAACAAACTTTGGCAGGATCATAATTTATTGAAGGTATTTGATAAACTGTATATCATAAAAATGATTTACCGTATAAATGTATAGATAATACTATCTTTTTTAACTTTTTGTTTTGATGATCCACAGTGTGTCACATCTCTCTTTGTGGAAACACTTTGTAGCAGATAACGTTGATTTAGCAATTCCATTTGTTGATTTTGCTCCCTTGCATTCAAACTTTACATTCTCATCTAAGAAAGGCTGTCAGCGTTTTGAAAGTAAAATGAAGTCTTTTGTTGAGTTATTTTGTTCTTGTTTTACGATGTTCCTGCTCAGCAGTGTTTGCAGCGGTGGCCCTCTGAGAACTCCACGCTGTGATATTAATTGCTTGTTTTAACAGTGAGGCTGACTCATTCAGACTTTACCCCTGAGAACTGCATTTTTCTTTCTTTCTTCTTCCTCTCGGCTGCTATTATCTAAAAGAAGAGATGAGTTTCTGAACCGATGGGAAATCTCTTGCACACTGGGACAGTAACAGGCACAAGTCAGACCCTCTTGTGTGTTTATCTTATACAGTGGAGATAACATAAAAATAACTTTCTGAAACCTACTGAGCGAGCAAAATGGCAAAAAGAATAAAACTACATACACCACCATTCATAAATCAAATATCTGGGGTCAGTAAGATTGTTTATGTTCTTAAAGGAATCTACTGCTGGATCAAAAATATAGTAAAAATGGTAATACTGTGAAATATCATTATAGTTCTATTTAATATATTTTAACACAGTATATATATATAGGTTTTTCGAACACTCTCTTCATCTGCCATAGGCTGATAAATCCGATTTTCCCATCCCACTCTCACACCATTGGTTAAGACATTGTTGCTGTGTTGATATGTTCAAACAAACAACATCACATTTTTAAAATGTCAAAGAGCCACATATAACTGTCAAACAATGATATAATTATTTTTTGACACAGCAAATTACATGCATCTTCTTTGGGTAGACTACCCATCAAACTGACATTAGTGACATGTTATCGTGTCACCATCACGGTAGCTCATTTATTATGATTAGAAGCTTTGGTATTTAGTCATATCTAACATATGGCCATCACAATTGCAATTAACCAAATGTCCACTCATATATCTCTTCCAAATCCTCACCTCACTTAATCAAGTTGTTGAATAATATATAAACCATTTGCAGCAATGTAATCAATCTCAGCTGTAAAACCACACTCTTCAGACCACACATGCCTGATTCAAGCCCTGATGCATGACAATGCAGACTATACCAGCCTTCTTGTTTTAGACACTGAAATGCATGAATACTACATTGTTTTTAATAATAATAATAATAATAATAATAACATATTAATGTTGGTTTATTCGAAATTGACCAGAATAAACCAGTAATGAATCTAAAATTAATCTTTTATATATATATATATATATATATATATATATATAAACAATAGTGGTTTTTGAATAGTGTATTTGTTGTTGACTATTTTTAACTATGTTTAATATCTAATGCAAATATATTTATTTGTTTGTTTTTTCCCTTTTATTTTTGATTGTGGAAATACTTTTTGAGCTCATAGTATGAGCCTTTTTGTATTTATTTAATTTTTTTCTCAGTGTCGCTAATATATATTACATTATATAATAATATAATGTACTATAAAATGTATTATAATACTTTTTGCAGATTTGCTTAAAATGATCTAATACAAACACATTCAAATATGAGTTCATAGTGTGTTAATATGTTCAGTATTTTGCATTGAATGTCATTGCATTATATAAAAGAACAAAACATATTTATTTATTCATTCATTCATCACACATATGTCATTTTTTTTCCAATTAGAGTAGTTTTTGTTGTTGTTGTTGCTTGTATGGGGTTTATTATCCAAATCAAAAACTTGATTTATTTATTTTGGTTAGGAAATACCTTTTGGCATTGTGTTTTTTAATGTTATATATATATATATTAGCTTATTTCTGAGTAATTTATTATTTACTATTTTTATTAAACAATAATAAAATGTGTATCCATTTAGAGCTCAGCCTTGGACAGCAGATACATAGATAAATGCAAAAGCAAACAACAGAATAAAGAAGACCCAAACAAGAAACACAGAGGGAATTCAGTGCTCAGTGAGAGAGAGTGAGGGACGAACAGAGGAAAAGAAACATAGGAGTGCATCAGTCTGTGTACCTTGAGGCCAGAGTCATAGGGGGAAAGGCCTACAATGGCATGCGTTAGTGTGAGCTAGGCTGGATGGTTGCATACTCGACAAGGTCCCCGCCAGTGTGCACAGAGCTTCGTGGGCTGGGAGAGGAAGCCAAAGCTGCAGTATCCAGTTCCGCATACTGGACATCACAGTCCTTGTGACCAGAGTTCTGGAGATAAGAGAGGTGGAGAGGATGTATGAGGAGTGGAGCTCAAAAAGAACGAGTGAGAGAGACAGAGAGAGCGCAGAGGAGAAGAGAAAGAGAGAGAACAGAGCTATCACTCCAATTAGTGAGCACAGACTCCAGGTTAGTGAAATGGGAAAAACAAACAAACAAAATAATAAACACACACACACACACACACACATCTACACACACACACACACACACACACACTTCACGGAAGAGTCCAGTCTTTCTTTCTTTCTTTCTTTCATTGAAAATCTATCTATCTATCTATCTATCTATCTATCTATCTATCTATCTATCTATCTATCTATCTATCTATCTATCTAAATGGATGAATGTCTGAGCCAATTTTGTATCATTAGGATTTGGTTTGCATTATGACATTGTTTATGAATTTTCATTCATTACATGAATGCATCTGGATTTACTTGCTTGCTTTATTTATGTACTTACTTGCATTTTGGTTGTGAGAAGAGGGATGCGTTTTCTAAAAAATATTTATTAATCATTAATCATAAAAATTAATAAAATTTTTATAGTAGCAATTCTAAATAATATACATAATATGCATTTTATGTTTTTAATTAATATCTTGATTAACACATTAACAAAACATATTGAAACACTGTAATAAGTTTTTACAATGTCATTTAAAATCTTATCACATTTTAAAGCTTTAATATTGTATTTATATTGACTCTGCAAGTGACAGATACTTTCATTGTTTCTGTGTTGGTATCACCATCTTGACTTTATGACTGCCTTCTGCCTCGGCAGCTGTTAAATCATGTAGCTCAGGCAATATGACGAGACTCCTCCAGTGAAGTGACGTGGAAGAGCAGAGATGAGATGAATGGGCAGACATTATGGAGCATGATAATGATAACACAGAAAACAGACGTGGTGATGTTTTCACATGAAGACAGATGGCCTGGCATGTAACCGATAAATCAATCAAGCTAGAACAAACAAACATGAGCCTGCGCTCAAAAGGGCCAAGGACTCAAATACAGCTCCTCAAGGTTGAACAAATGACAATCAATGATGTGAATCTGTGAGCTGACATACATCGGCCCCATATGTGAATGCATTTGAACAATGTATAAATGCCATTGCAATGCACTTCAAAATATCAAAACAAGCCTATTTTTTAAAGTTTTGCTTGAGTTTGAACTCTATATTGGACTAAAATAAATTACACTTATTTAAAAGAATGTTTAAAAACAATGACATTCAGAAGTCTTAAACGAATAGTTAAAGCAAAAAAAATGAACATTTGCTAGAAATTTACTCACCCTCAGGCTATTCAAGATATAAATGAGTTTGTTTCTTCATCAGAACAGATTTGGAGAAATTTAGCATTACATCATTTGTTCACAAATGGATCCTTTGCAGTGAATTGGTTTTTTTACTTGTAACCGTTGCTTCTTGCCAAAATATGCGTCCTCTATCTCCAGTAAAATAAATAATTAAATAATACATAAATAAATAAAAAGCTGTCTTGTCTGAATCAGAAATATACACAAATTAAGCCCTGTTTACAAGCAAAAACAATCTGAAACAGGTCTAAATGGGCCCTATATGTTGGTGGATTTTGATGTGAGAGGGCAACAAGAGATGGACTTTTTCACAGGAGGAAGTGTCATTATGGATTATGGACTCATATTTTAGCTGGAAACAACAGTTTTAATTTAAAACACCTTAATGACCTGACAAGCTCCACGTTAATTAATGGCCTGGGGTCGTGTGGATTGCCATGATGCTGTTTGGACTCTCATTCTGACGGCATCCATTCACTGCTGAAGATCTATTGGTGAGTGATGTAATGCTAAATTTCTCCAAATCTGTTCCAGTGAAGAAAAAGATGGTCCTAGATGGTCAGAAGGTGAGTACATTTTCATCAACTTTTCTATTTATTTTTATTTTTTGTAAAGTATTCCTTCAAATATGAAGTGAAGTGACATACTGCCAAGTATGGTGACCCATACTCGGAATTCGTGCTCTGCATTTAACCCATCCAACGTGCACACACACAGCAGTGAACACACACACACCGTGAACACACACCCGGAGCAGTGGGCAGCCATTTATGCTGCGGCGCCCGGGGAGCAGTTGGGGGTTCGGTGCCTTGCTCAAGGGCACCTCAGTCGTGGTATTGAGGGTGGAGAGAGCGCTGGACATTCACTCCCCCCACCTACAATCCCTGCCGGCCCGAGACTCGAACCCGCAACCTTTGGATTACGAGTCTGACTCTCTAACCATTAGGCCACGACTTCCCACAAATATGTATTAAATGTCTGCATACTCTTTGGGTCAACTGTACAAACAAGTATAACAAATGAAGGAGAAGGCAAGTATTCTTAGACAGAAAGGTAGAAGATGTATGTCATACATCAAGAACACACTGAAAAACAATAATAAAAATAGCACCACAGTCAAAAACAATCAACCATTCACACAGCATAAAATATTATATAAAAGAAGACAAGCATAATATGAAAACAAAATAAACGGACACACTAAATGAAAAACTTCAACGCAATCTAGGACCCAGAAACATTAGGATAAGATGAGATGGCAATGTTTTGAAATGATTTAGCCCATGAAATGTTTATGAGACAAGTTGAATCTCATAAAAAGGTCATTATCTGCTTTGTTCTGGCCACAAATCGTTGAATTGTAATAAAAGAATTCACAATCTTCGAGTAATGCGGCGGATTTCACCCGCAGGCCGCATTAATGTGGCGGCTCTACAGCCATTATCCAATCACTGCTGAGGAGCTAATGAACACTCTGGTGGAATTTTATAATCTCTCAGTGGTGGCACTTTATATTCAAACTAGGAGCATAAACTGTCATCTTCCTTTATCATTACTTCCCCTTCGTTTTCTGGCGCAGCAGGATTTTCGCTTCTGCTTTGACAGTCCCTATCCTCTTTATATCCCATAGTTCATGATAACATCTAGCAGATAATTGTTTTATTCAGATTCAAATGACAAACTCCCCATCGGAACGATGCTGCAGAAGGGGCTTGTAATCTTCGGTAATTCACTAGGTTTGTAAGACAGAGTCATTGTACGCGAACAGATGCTGTAGATATTGGTTGTGATGTCTGGATGATAGTAATGCGAAGGGACGTTGAATGTGAGGTATCTCCTGCGGGCGGTGCTCTTTGTGAATGGGAGATGAGATGAGCTCTGCGGTATTTGTGTGCTGTGGCTTTGGTGCAGTGCTGAGAGCTGGCGAGTTTGACACTCTGGCCCTTTCTGCTTAAGATGATAAAGTGAACAGAGAGCGGGGTTGATGCTACACCTACCCCTGATTTTCCGTCCCTGGAGTTCGAGATGCTTTAGGAAGACACGGGCTGCATCCCAATTCTCCTAGCTGCTATCCGTACTGTAGAGTTTGCGAGATGAGGATTAAGGAGTCCCCAAAAATCGGAGGGAATTCTGAATGTCATTTTTGCTTCTGTAAAGGGCACTGCTACTTTGAAAGGTCATACCCAAACAAATGTGAGCAATTGAATCCCTTCAAGAATGTCCCTGCCACGAGGCTGTTAGAGCAGTGGACATGTAATTGTCAACTGGACGATGTAATTTTGCCATTTATGAACACATGGATCTGGTTTGCCCATCCTAAACTTTTTGTGATTTCAGATTTGGTTCTATGTAAACAAGGTAACATTTTGATTCATAATAACGTGGGAGTAATGTCCTTGTGTAGGGAGTCTCTAACAGCTTTTGAAGAAAAGTAGTGATGCTCACTGTTGAATGGAATTAATAGTTTCCCAAGTGAAAAATAAATACACTTAAATGTATTTGAAATTTATTTCAATATACTTAGCATTTATTTCATGCTAAGTATACTATAAATACATTTTCCTATTTATGTACTTAATAAAATACCCTGCAATTGCACTTTCAGTGTACTAAACTGGAATACTTAAAGTCTGCTAAATTGGAACAACTTATTTTGTACTTAATGCACTTTAATTATGCAGAAGTAGTGCTGAAGTACGATTAAAGATATGCTTAGTGTATTTGATTGTGCTAAAGTGGAACTATTGCAAGTGCACTTCAGGTACACTTTAAGTATTTTGCATTTAAAGACTGATATTATACAATTATCATCAAAAGTGACATTAAAACACATTTTAGACTTAATATCAATAAATGTGTATTGTGCTCAAGTAGTACGCCAAATAAAGTTTAATTATAATTTCTATATCAGTATAAGTTTCGAGTTATCTGTCAGTAAATACGTTAATAGATTTTAACTATACTTAGTAGGAAATAAATGTATTTTAAATATATTACTTTTTTACTATGGTTCATAATTTAAAAAAGTGTGCACCCGTGCATGTTCTTTGGGTTAATGTTACCCACAACCCATTGCACTATAGAAGAGGATGATTTTGCTCATGGCATGAGGTGATTGTTCAAATTGCGATTGTTCCACTTTGAAATTGTTCAATAAATAAATAAATAAAAATTTAACAAACATTTTTGATGCCTGGTGCCAATATCTATGATGCTATGATATCACACTTTTAAATTTAAAAATATGCATGCATAAAAAACACTGGAAATTAACTGGAAATTGAATCTAAACAAACAAACAAACAAATGGATTTATACTTTAAACAGCACCTTCTTGATTCTGTAATCCTCTTATAGTATTTATCATGAATAAAGATTAAGAAATAGTTTAAAAATTAATAAAAGGAAATAAAAACTGTAACCAACAGTGCACTCAGTAATCTGGTAAGTCTATTTGCACTGGTAAAATAAAATAAAATTAAATTAAATTAATCAAACAAATAAATAAATAAACAGAAATTCACTTTGTACTTTATGTAGCGCTACCTGGTCTTTATTTCTGGTGGAATATATATATATATATATATATATATATATATATATTTTTTTTTTTTTTTATATATTTTTTTTTTTCTCTATACTCATAATGTCTATGTTGTAGGCAATGACATTCAGTCACAGTAGTTTATGATAGTTTTGCATGATGAGGAAAAATTAGTTATGAGGTAGTTAATTTAGCAAGATGCTAATCATATGCATCAAAGGAATATTGGCAGATTGTCTTAGTACGCACTAAAAAGTATGCAATTTTGCAGCCACAGTCTGTGAAAAGCAAACAGGAAGTGTTACATCAACCTGACTGTAGGGCCCCTGATGGGAAGTGAGGTGTGTGGAAGAAAGAAATTTGACATTGATTACTTAAGACCCCATCTGAAATGGCTTTTCAGCCACACACCAATCACTTCTGCAATGCTTCTGCCCTTTTCAACAATTAAAGCGCAATCCAGCGAACGCAATGGACATGCTAGTCAAGCTAATTACAGTCACGTCAGCTATTGGGGGGTGGTGCGTCCCCTCTGGGAGCGTGCGTTCTGGATCGTGAAAGCTCCTTCATTTTAATTTAATTTAATTATATTGTATTGTATTTTATTATTTATTTTAAGTAGATTTCATGCTACTAGAATTGAAATTCACCTCTATTATGTACTATTTATTTTATATTATATTACTGTCACATGTATGTTCCCGTTTTGTTTCCTGGTTTTCCTTATTTGATCGTTTTCCTGTTTCTGTCCTGATTATGTTCATTTGTCTCCAGCTGTGTTTATTTAGTCTTATTAATTGTGCTCATTTATAAACCTGTCTCCTACGTTCATTCGGTGTCCGGTCTCAGTGTGTATTCACCATGTTTCCTGAGTTTGACTATTAAATGTTCCTATTACGAAGATTCCTGCCTGCTGTTTCCTGCCTGACACACCATGACAGAAGACCAGACACAAGATGACAGTGGCTGAAGACAGGCTTTGGTGTCTGCGGCAGGGTGGCCGGGAGTTGAATAGGTATGTGGAGGAGTTCCTAGAGCTCTCTAACCAGGTGAGCTGGTTCGACACCGTGCTCGGTGTCTGTTTTCAGCTGGGTCTGGATGATGATGTAATCAACTGCGATCTTCCCATGTACAGTTTTTCCCTGATCCAGTTGGTTAATCATGTTCTCTATTTAAATGGTTGAAATCTCAAAGTAGAAGAGATTCAGAGCAATCATCATCCAGTCCCTCCCGAAAACAACCAGGTCTCGCCAGCTCACTCGTCGCCAGGACCCTCCAAATACCCAGCCAAAGGCTCCAACCACCCATCTCCTCCCAGTGCCGTCTCTGTCCTCAGTCCAGAAACGCCGTCCGTGGGGAAGTCAAGCCCGCCGCCGTTCGCGGATCCGCAGTCAAGCCCGCCGTCTGTGGGAAAGTCATGCCCGCTGTTCGCGGCTCACTCAAGCCTGCCGTCGGTGGGGAATTCAAGCCTGCCGTTCGCGGCTCACTCAAGCCCACCGTCCGCAGCGAAGTTAAGGCCGCCGTCCGCCGCTTCTAAGCCAGTGCCCACTCATCCAGAACTCACTCCAGTGTCGGCTCTAGCCCCAGAGCTCATGGATACGGCGCTACCCCCAGAGTTCTCGGCTCCTGTCCTCTCCCCAGAGTCCGCTCCAGGATGCTATCCTTTGTCTCATGTGGCTGTCAGCCCCGCTCCTCCAGAGCGCCCTCCGCCATGGCCTCATGAACTATCCGCTCTGCCTTGGCTCCCTGATCTGCCCTGGAGGCTCTCCTCTGTGGGACGGGAGGTGAGGTGATCTGTCACATGTATGTTCCCGTTTTGTTTCCTGGTTTTCCTTATTTGATCGTTTTCCTGTCTCTGTCCTGATTATGTTAATTTGTCTCCAGCTGTGTTTATTTAGTCTTATTAATTGTGCTCCTTTATAAACCTGTCTCCTACGTTCATTCGGTGTCCGATCTCAGTTATGTTAAGTGTGTGTATTCACCATGTTTCCTGAGTTTGACTATTACGAAGATTCCTGAGTCTCCTGCTTTTTCCTGCCTGACACACCGTGACAATTACAAACATGAGAAATAATAATAAAAAAAAAGTGTTATATTATTTTTATCAATACAAGCTTTGTTAAGCCAAAAATAAAGGTGTCTAAAATCCAATTCATGGAAGGCAGATTGGTGGCATCTTGGTGGAGAAATAAAGAAAATCATATAAATGTATATTAGGCTGTATGTTCCCTGGTTGATTAAAAGACCATTTTCAGACACAATTACCTAATAGGTTTTGAATTTAAATATATAGTTTAAAAGTATTAAAAATTACTTCTCTGTGGCTGATTTGTATATCTTAACCTAAGAAAACAAAAACTTTGCCTTTTTTAATTTCCTACGGTGGTCACACATGTAATTCTCTTAAAGACCAGTTAGCCTTTCCTAATCATTTCCTTTTGTGCGTGTGGTTCTCTTTTGTGACAAAATGTCCCCACAATGATGGCAATATCCAAGATACTTGTCATTGTGGGAACATTTCTTTTGAAAGTTTTGTGTGAGGGGTAGATTTAAGGTAGGATTAGTGTAAAGGGGAAAATAAAATCCAGTTTGTACAGTATAAAAACCATTTTGTCTATGGAATGTCTCCATTAAACATGGAAACCAGTGTGTGTATGTGTGTGTTCATATAACAAGTGCCACAAACTTAATCAAGATTCATACCATTCCAATGAAGTAAAATTTGTAAAAGGTTAAATATAGTAACATATTGTTTAACATAAAATTTAGGGCTAGGGGTTTATTCAAATTAATATCCACGGAGGCCATGTATTATTTTTTTTTTCTGTCTTGTTTTCTTGTAATTATGAAATATTTTTACAGTTATCCAGAGAAAGTATTTTTTATTGACCTTTCCTTTTATCAGGAAACAATAAGGTAGAAAACTAATACTGCATGGCCTCTGTGGGCTTCCCTATGTTTTTATCAGTATTATTGCAATTCTGTTTGGTGTTGCACACTTCACCTTAACACACAAGTCAGCAGTGCATTGCCCATTTTATTAAAGTGACCATGTTAAAAAAATGAGTCAAAATAACGCTTGTTTTCATTTACAGCAGGTGCATCAAACTGCACTCTTTCTCTTTGGTAGCAAGCAACACATTTACAGCATGCTTTTCATTTCTACCAATGAAGAAATCCCAAACAACAAAAGACTGTCTAAACAAAAGCCACATCCTTCAAACACACTGCTAGCGCATTGCTGTGTTTAACGAGAATGAGACTCCGATCATTCCACAGCCATGTCATGCTGTCACCACAAACCTGACAAATGTGACATTTTCACACACAATAAGCGCAACAAAGCTATAAAAGATGAAAACTACGAGCCTATAGCAGGCAGGAGATTGTGGCTCTTGAAGAGGCATGCAGCTCAGTGTTATAGAGAAGCAAATGCATCAAATATAATATGGCCTGCAAATGAGGGTAGGGGGCAGAAAGACAATGCAGTACGATGTAGAGCCATACAATCTATCTACACAGTGTTGCTGCGTAACTAGTGTCTTAATTGCCCTGGACTGTAGAACACCATTATACGAGAAAGAATGAGGTGTGGAGTGACCAGAAGAAATAAAACCTCACAGTAAGGACAGCCAAGTTTCAGTGCAAAGAGCGGTGATATTATATTTCCCCAAGTGTGTGTTTGGTTTTCTATGGAGATATGACACTATTGTAATTCAGTGACATGAAGCAAGCTTGTGGGTTCATGATGTAAATGCATTTCAAGACTGCAATGCTTCATTTATCTATGCTCAAATGATTGAAACAAAAACTCTGTTTCAAAATCTAGTTTGAAGGCATCATAATGTCGGTGCACTATTGGCTAAGGTGGTAGGTTCTTCAAAAGACATCTTCAAAAATATTTTATTTTGTTATATTTTAATTATGAAGTGATTTTATTCCATGAATAAATAAATTAACATTATGCATATATATATTTGTTTGTTTATTTATTGCTTGATGGCTTGCTTGAAATGTTATTACAACATCAAAATTTTAGATACCAAGTTTCATAATTATCAGCATCAATTCTGATATATAACAAAACTGATAGTCTAAAAATACTAGTCTGACGAACATAAAAAATGTGCATATTGATTTTTTTTTTTACACAGGTTATTATTATAATTATTAATGTATTATTATTGACACTAAACGAACCAAGTTACCAAGTTTAAATAATTAAAGTTATAGGACAAATAAATAAAACAGAACAAAGATACAAATAAAATAAAAAGTGGTTAAAGTTTATCAAATAGGAATGTATCTGTCAGAAATGCTACAGAAATGAAATAAAGTATTCAAGTTAATAATAACAATAATATATTGTGTAGTTCTGTATGACATAAATGCAGATTTTTTTTATTAAAGTTACAAAAGTTGTCTCTTAGCACTAGAGTACCGAACTGAGTTTTCTTTCACAGGTTATTGCAATTGAACAAATAAAAAACAACTCCAAATAAAACAAACTTTCATGACAGAGCAGTGATGTCATGTGGGTATAACCACGATAATTCATAATCTCTACCGAAATGTCTACCAGTTTATCATATATGTCGTATTTTCCACCCCATATTCTATGGACAGAAGACAATCCTGCAATGCACTGATTATAAATATAATTTGGTCAGTACTGAAAAATAGTCCAATCTATTTTTTTTGTTTTGTTTTTCTCAGTGGAGTGAGTTCAGTCTTCTGTGGACTTCACGTAAGGAACGCTGTGTATATGATGCATTGAGTTGCTGTCTATGCAAATTGTTCCTATTCTGTCACTGTGAGGTTTCATTTTAGCTAGGATGCTACCTTTGAAGGCAGCTTCCTATGAAGGCAGTAAGTAAGAAGGCAGCTCACAAGGTTTTGGAACTGAGCCAGGATGTCATGCAGTACGCCTGCAATAGATTCCATCAAACATATGAGAAACCTCAAACCTTCTGCAGAGCCAGCTGAATTACAGACCCTTGTCATCTGTTCTCAGCTGACACAGTACAAGCTGGAAAACAAGTCCCCTTGGATTCCTCTTTTAATCTAATCATCTTTCTGAAGGCAATTCATCTTGTGAAACATGCATAAGAAGATGTGCTCCCTAACAGGCCGACCGCAGACACCTATTTTCAACGTTACCACCAAAGTAAGAGAATGGACAAACAGAAATTAGTTTAGCAGCACTACTCACCAGCTTATCGGTGAATGCGGTGGACTCAGACTGTGCCATGTCATAGTATGGAGGCTGGAGAGGAATCTTCTGTATCTCATCCTCCTTGTCCAGATGAACAACCTTCAAAGGCAACAGAACCCGTGATGAAGACGCCATTCACAGTCGCCTGGGAATTGTGCTAACCTGGCTGTCTACATGCACGCTTAATCTGTAAAAAGACCTAAACACTTAAACAGTACAGTTTCAGGATGAAAAAAAAAGTGCAAAATTTGCACCAGGGGTGACCCCGAATAGTCGATGCTTCGATAGGAGGAGCCTGATTTGAATACCGATCTCACAGTCAGATATTCGCGGGGTGTGTTATGATCATGCCATTTTGGCTATATGGGGGTGCTCAAATGTCTGATTTCACATAGAACTACCGGTTTTCTCCCAACAAGTTAATAAACAGCTTATTAAGATGCAGTAAGTAAGAATCTGAAAAGAAAGGAGCTTTAAATAAATATTTTAACATGCGTGAATAAATCCAACCACCCCTATAGATTTAAGTTTCACTTTTCATGATCTGTGACCGACAGAAAAGCGGCAGGGATTTAAATCTTTAATAAGACTCAAACTGACACAGGCAGAGTGAAATATTGTATTTTTCCAATCAGGTAGGGCACAAGTCATTTCAAAACATTTCAGCCGGTTTATATATATCGTATATATTCTTCATCTTGGGTAACACTGTAGAATACTGATCCTTTGTTAATGAATAACTACACAGGAACAAGTCTCTAATGCACTATTAACATTATAGTAACTACTATTACCTAACAAGAAACTATGATTATTGATTTAGTAAGTAATAGCGCTCAGTTGAAACACGTAGTTCACTATTAGCTTATTGATAACTGCTATTTTTTATATATCCTGGAGAAATACTAAGAACTACTGTATACAGGTTCATAATTAATGTGAATTATGCATAATGAATAATTAATTCTAAAATGAAGATCATGGTAAACCACTAGTATTGACTCAAGAATTATCAAATTCTTCTAAAGGAACTACTAACTACTTGGATCAGTATTCTAAAGTGAAAAGCATCATAACTCCCTAATATTGAATGACGTGATTTTAAGCTTTTGAGATATATGTAAGGTTTTGGATAGTAATGACTCAAGTGTTACTACATCCTTCTGAAGAAATTACTAATTTTTTGGATCAGTATTCTAAAGTGAAGATCACGGTAACCCACTAGTAATGATTTAAGTGTTACCAAATCTAGCAAAATTAATTACTAACCAAAACCTTACAAAAACCTTAATAGTTTACAATGACTTCAGTAATTACTAGGGAGTTATCACGATCTTCACTTTAGAATACTGATTCAAAGAATTAGTTGTAGCGGCCTAAAAGCCAACCAAAGCCGCTGGAGTTGAGTGCGGAATAACTCGTGATGCGTCAATCATCTTTTCCCATTGCATCTTGAGGTTTATTTTGATCCACCAAAAATGTACAATGAAAGACTTCTTGAGGCATTTGAAGATCATTTTTGAATCAAGGAAGTTTTTCTATGAATAAAATGAATTTACGGTCAACAAAAAATGTGTGCTCCCACACTCACCCCCTTCCTTCCTTCCTTCCTCTCCTCACAACAGGTGCTTTAATTCTCACATAATTAGTGGCACTCCCAAATTTTCCCATGATCACATGACATCACTAGGGCTGGGTATCGTTCAAAAATTTTCGATACCGATACCTTAAGTTCGATACCGGTTCCTGAACGATACTTTTTTCGATACCAGTTTTATGAAATCAGTTTTAATAAGATTACATTATCTCAAAAACCTATTTTTTAATGTTGATATTTATACAGACTCAAAGCCTCATCTCCTGAGCCACTGCACAAAGGAACAAAATATATACAACACAATAAATAAATAATTTTAATAAAATTCAAATAGTTTTCAGTTTACACATCTGTTAGGCTACGTTTACATTAGTGCGTTTTCATTTTAAAACGCATCATCACTTCTAGGTTGTTAAAGACTTCAAGAAATTTAAAATCTTCATCCACTTTCATAAGTGGGTGTTTTATTGTCTTTCACCATATGTTTTATTGTTATTAAATTCTGGTGTAGTATGTCTAATTATTTGAATGCATAAAAACAACTTAGTTTATTTAAATGTATTCTTAAAATAGCCTAATGAAATGTTTTATTTTTCCTCAGAAATTCTGTGTTCTGTATCTAGTTTTCAAATGACGACATAAAACATTAATTTAATTTCTTAAAATTATTGAAAATCAAAGTTTATTTATTTTGGCAAACAAAGGGGGTTTACTATTAAAATAAAAAAATGGAATAACTGTTGTGTGATCATTACTAAAAAAAAATTATAAAGTTTTTATAATTTTAATAGTAGCCTATTAGTAGCAGTATGTACTGTCTGCTGAACAATATTAATATGTTTCTGCCGCAGTGTCTTCCAAGTTAAACCGAACGTTTATTTTGACGGGTTGCCTGGAATACCTTTACAGTTCTGTGTGTATATGATATGATGTTAGTTTTACTCGAATCAAACGGTAAAATGCTCATTAATTGACTCTCACAGTTATGGAGATGTTGTTCATGTGTTTATGTCCTCATTTAGTTAGGCGGCAGACGCTGAAATCACCGCGAGCGTCACGCGAGCTTCAGTCTGTGTGTAGTAAACAAACCGCGCGATATAAAGAGCGGACTGCTCCGTACACTTTCGAAACGTTCTCGCGGATGTCAAACACTGATCTATGAGCGCCGCACCGCTTCTAGTCAAACACACCTAGTGCTGCAGGCTTATTGGCTCACTGACGGTGATGAGATTAACTCCTTAGGTATCGAAATTTGGTACCGAACGACAATACGTTTTTCGATACTCGGTGGTATCGAGGCAATTCGGTCGGTGCCTAAAAAGTATCGAACTCGATACCCAGCCCTAGACATCACACATAAATGTTTACATGGCTCCTATATTCCAGCCCCTAATTATTATAATCTTAATAATAATTATATCCAATAAATACACGAGACATAGACATTTGACTCAAAATACAACTTAGTTTTTTTTTTCATACATCAATCAATGTCTGTGTATTCGATGGAGTCCATGTAAAGTCCTTAATGCTTTAGTGTCAATGAGTGATTTTAACTCAAATGTGTAATTCAATGTGTAAAGCCAACATCTATATTGACCAGTCCAAAAAACAAAAACAAAAAAATTATTTTCCAAGGGAAGTGTCAAATATCTGCTTCCAGCAGAAGGCAGATTTTCGTGACTGGTCTATTCAAAAAATTGGTCTTAGTCTTGAGTCGTACCTGACGAACAAAACCCTTTTTGTCTGAAAAGGTTTGGATCACTTTCCCAATTATCCATTAATTACGGGGTGCTGAATCATCCACCAAAAGCACAATATCTCCTGGAATGAATTTGCGGGTTGCAGTGGAGCACTTCTGTCGCTCTTGCAATTGAGGTAAATACTCCTTTGTCCATCGTTTCCAGAACAGATCCGATATACAGTATACTGCACTTGTTTCCATTGTTGACGAGCATATGCATCCTCTTTTTGAAAGATTCCCAGTGGTAATGATAGTGCAGTTTTTAAAAGCAACAAATGATTAGTTGTCAGTGCTTCCAAATCGTTGGGATCAGTAGATTCCTTAGTAATGGGACGTCCATTAATGATTGCTTCTGCTTCGCATAGAACTGTATGAAGACAATCTTCATCAAGGGTTTGTGTTCTTAAGGTGGCATTAAGAACCTTCCTTACAGACCTAATTAATCTTCCCATGTGCCTCCGTGATGTGAACCAATTGGAGGATTAAAAATCCACTTTATTCCTTTCTGCAGAAGCATGCTATTAATCTGAGATTGGTTCCAATCTTCAATAGCTTGTCTCAACTCACGTTCCGCTCCAAGAAAATTTGTACCATTATCAGAATGTATTTCTACGACTTGTCCACATCTTGCAATGAATCGCCGCAATGCATTTATAAAGGAATCTGTTTCCAG
Source organism: Barbus barbus (assembly GCF_936440315.1). NCBI lineage: Eukaryota > Metazoa > Chordata > Actinopteri > Cypriniformes > Cyprinidae > Barbus > Barbus barbus. Next base: position 5,211,776 of record NC_136750.1, read on the forward strand.
TGATGGCACCACTTCTATATGAATAGCACGAATTGCTAGACATGTGAAAATAACGCCGTATCTCTTCACGATACTTCTTCTGCTCTTAATTCCGTAGGGTCCAAAACAGTCAACTCCAACATAAGTGAATGGAGGTTTATCTGGAGAAACTCTATCTAGAGGTAGGTCTGCCATCAGCTGATGCCCTGGCGCTGCCTGCAAACGTTTGCAGATCACACACTTGGATAATATCTTCCTTATGGCAACGCTAGCATCAGGTATCCAATACTTTTGACACAACCTTGATAGCATATAGTTTCGGCCACCATGACCCACTTCTTCATGTATATGTTTAAGAATGATGCTTGAGATGTAAAAGTCCTTTGCAAGTATAGCGGGATGTTTTGACTCTTCAGGCATAGCTGCCCTACCCAACCATCCCCCTACTCTTAAAACACCATCTTCAAGGACTGGATTGAGTTTATAAATGTGACTGTTCCTTTTCACTTGTTCTCCTTTGAGAAAATGAGAAATTTTGCAAAATTGAGAATCCATCAGGGTATCTCTGTCTTTGGCAGTAACGAATAATATCCAATTCAGCTTTCTTCAGCTCCTCCACAGAAAGCTCCCTTTTGTCACATTGAAACTTTGTCTTCTCCATTTCATCTTTCAATTGTTGTCTTTGTTGATTTTCATCCATTCCAGATTGTGTTAAAGCCATTTTCAATGATTTCCTCTTCTGACTTTGATTTAGGAGTAACTGCTTAAATCTGAGAATCCAAGCTACTGACCTCTTTAACCGGTTCCAAGAGGAGAAGTATTGGATAAAGTGTGTCATAACATCCTTCTCTAATTGTACAGTATTGACAGTGACACTTCTTTTCACTTCTGGATCCTCTGGTGAGCATTATCCCAGGTCAGTAGGATCAACAGGCCATTCCTTTTCAGGCAAAAGAAGAAACTGTGGTCCGAACACCCAACTTCTGGAGAACAGAAGTTGGGTGTTCAGACTTCTTTATTGCTAAAGTCTTTATTATCTTTTGCACACCTTCTGAGGGCAACATTTGCACAACTAGGTGACGAAGTGGCTCCAAAGAGGTGCACAACCATACGATATTCTACCATATCTTGAGTAAGATCACCGTCTTGCCACCAAAGAAATCTCACCAAGTCTGCATCATCTTTCGGTACCCGCACTTGATGAAACATGGCTTCAATATCTGCCATGATCACAACTCGCTCATTCCTAAATCTAGTTATCACCCCAATCAGTGAACTGGTGAGGTCTGGACCTGTAATAGCTGGGTATTCAAAGACATCCCTTGGAATGTAGCTCCGCAATCAAAGACGACACGGAGCTTTCCTTTTCGGGGGTGATAAACACCGTGATGGGGTATATACTATACTTTACCATCACTACGTCCCAAGTCTTCAGCTGGCACTCTCTCCGCATAACCTTTAGATATAAAATCTTTCATGAAAACAGAATATTCAGAATGAAGTGAAACATCCTTTTTCAATCTTTTCTTTAGGTTCAGAGCACGCTGTTCTGCAATTATCTTGTTGTCCGGCATACAAACATCTTTATTCCTCAAAGGTAAGCCAATGGAATAATGACCCCCTTCCAACTTTAATGAGTCTGTTACCATCTCAATGAACTTGTGATCTTCTCTTGAAATAACACAGTCTCATCCCAACTCGTCACATATTGATGCTTTGGTTTTGGCGTCGCTTTTTGACGCTCAAGGTACCCCTTTCGCGTCACTTTTCGACGTGAAGGGAAGGTAATTTTTTAAAATAGGAAACACTTAGCGTATATTAATCATTTTTAAATAAATTATGCCAGTACTTGCATATGCCTCCTATATCTTGCGTTTTCTTCACAGATGGTAGGTTTAGGGGCAGGGGTTGGGTAAGTCACTATTTTGACTGTTTACATTCAAAAATCACACCTCTACATATATGCAATAATGGCAACCTTATTATGACGATAAAATTCCCAATAGCGCGTTAGCATATCGACGGCGAAAAATTACGCTTCCCTTCACGTCGAAAAGTGACGCTAAAGGGGTACCTTGAGCGTCAAAAAGCAACGCCAAAACCAAAGCGTCAATATGTGACGACTTGGGATGAGACCGGGTTGCTTGAAAACCTTGTTCATTTTTGCTACATTCAGGAAAATCAACTTCAAATTGCTGTTGCCAAAGTTCTCCCAAATTTGAAACAGAAATCCTGTTAATTGTAACATCAGGGTACTTAGAAGTAAACTGATTGCCTCCATCTCCTGTTAGTGAACCATTTACTGTCCATCCCAACCTAGTTTTAATTGCATAGGGTCTGTTATCAACACTGCGGATCACTTGAATCGGCTCCATAACCCTTGGGGCATTTATTCCTATAAGTAGTTCAATATCAGAGTCAATATCAGGCAAATTCACATGTTTCAAATATGGCCATCCCTGCAAATCCTTTTGCTTTGGGATGTTTCCTCTATGCACAGGCATAGTCTCTTGTGGATAGGCGTCAGGTAACTCCCAAAAGTCTTCATCATTCAAACCAGCTACTTCTAACCCAGAAACAACATGGGTAGTTGTAACTTTCTCCTGACCCGCAAGAGAATATTAGTCGTTTTACCCGGAAGACCAAGTCTATTCATCAATCTAGAGGTACAAAATACTGCTGTGCTACCTTGGTCCAGAAAAGCATAAGTAATCACAGTCTTGTTTCCTTTTTAGATTTCACTTGTACAGAAATAGAAAGTTTACATTCATATTCATCAGGCCCAATATATCAACTGGACTCGACAAATCCGGGAGCACTGCCCATTACAGTCTCCATTTGTTTCCTCACTTGCTTTGAATCGGTCACATTTTCTCTTGGATAGATGTGAAGTATACTAGGGTGTTTAAGATTACACACTTTGCATGAAAGGCAATTTCTACAATCTTTACTGATGTGCCCTCAACTCATACAGCCAAAACAAATGCCATTCTCTTTTAAGAATTAAATCTTTTCACCATGACTCCTCTTTTCCAATAGAGGGCACAATTCCAAAGTGTGTTCACATTTGCAAAACAAACAACTCTTGTTGCTGAATGAAACCGTTTCCTTTCTATTAGTTCCAATTTCTGCTTTCCTTTCCATTGCTGTAACAGTAGTAGCAAAGCTACTTCTTTTAGTTTTAAGATAAGACTGAGACTTGCCTTTGTTCACTGATTTACTTCCTATTAAAGTTGGGACATCCTGTATGTTTCCAGAAACTGGATCAGTCATTATTTGTACTTGTCTTTCAACAAAGTTAACAATGTCGCTGAAGGTAGCTCTTTGATTGACAGTTTCCCCAGTTGCCCACTGCTCCGGGTGTGTGTTCACGGTGTGTGTGTGTTCACTGCTGTGTGTGTGCACTATGGATGGGTTAAATGCAGAGCACGAATTCCGAGTATGGGTCACCATACTTGGCCGTATGTCACTTCACTTCACTTCCCTTCACTTGATTGACAGTTTCCTGTAGTTCACAAACCTCTCCATTTCTCCCTTAATTTGTATGGCATTTTTTTCACTACAGTCAACATATTAGAGGGCATATCCATCTCACACAAATACTGAATGTTTTCCATGGAGTTACAACAGCTTCTTAAGAACAAATTATAATCTTGTAAAGCTCTGAGATTTTCACTTTTGATGTTTGCCCATGAGAGAGCTTTTTCCATATAGGCAGATGCAATTTTGTACTGATCAACAAAATGCTCTTGTAGTAAAGATTTGGCCCTTAAATACCCATGATCTACATGCATATGCTGGCAACTTTTTATAATCTCTCTTGGATGACCCCTGGTGTACTGTTCAAGAAAGTATAAGCGATCAGTAGGGCTTTCAGTTTTACTCTCCACACCACTTTCAAAGCATTTCATAAAGGAGTGATATTGCAAAGGGTTGCCATCAAACACCTGAATTTCCCTTTTAGGCAAAGATGACAGACACTGTTGTTGAACCAGCAAAGACGTAATTTTAATTTTGTTTATCCATAATATGAAAAATTTGATCAGTATTTCCTGAACCAGCACTGAAACTGCTTCCATACTGGGCACTTACATTCACATGACCATGCTGACTTGAGTTTGGAATTGTCTGGGGGTAAATGATTTGAGAAATGTTCCTCTTGTTTGCATTTGCACCTGAAGAAACCATTTGATGAGTTGGAATAAATGATTTAGCATCAGTATTATGTTTACATGGCTCCTATATTAGTAATTCCTTTAGAAGGATGTAGTGACCTGAATAATTACTATCCAATGCTTCACAACACTCTCAAAAGCTTACAGTGATTTCAGTCGTTATTAGAGAATTAATCATGTTCTTCACTATAGAATACTGATCCAAATAATTAGTAATTCTGTGGCGGAGGGGAATATGCCACCGCCTTGTGGGGGAAAATTTGCACTTAATCTAAGGAAAACTGAGTGAGAAACAGAATCCTAGTCCCCCACCCAATGCTTTTAGTCTTTGTACAAGTGTCACTTGTATGTTGTGCCTATCGTGTTGCAATATATGAATACTCAAGATGTAGTGAGGTGGGCTTCAGGATTCATTTAGTACACGGTAGCCACCTGAAGTGCATGTGTGTGCAGAAACTCTGGAATAAATGTAACTGTCTGCAAAAACCACACTCCCCAGATCTAACAGGACAGGTAAGACGCCCCCACTCCTTAGTATAAGTGACTCAAAGCAACAACCACTTTCGACTTAATAAAATGTTTATGTAAAAACTGAATGTAAATTGCTTTTGTTTTTTTCTGTTACAAAAGAAGAGAATCAATTACAAGTTCAAATCAACTCTGAATGAAATAAGTGGGAAAATAATAAAAAGTACAAAAAGTCAACAAATTTGTGTCAGTTTCAATCCAGTCTCAACAACAAAATGACAATCAGTGTCTCGTTTTTAACCACACAGTTCCACAGTAAATTTAGATTGAAATTTCAAAGTAGCTTCACTTAAATTCTGTTCAAAAAGTTCAAAGTCCAATTCAAGAAAAATAAATCCAGGAAAAAGGAGGAACAATTTAGACACTGTCCATTCTCCTGCTCTGGTATCAAAAAGTTCACAAATGCACACAGTAGAAAGTCTATGAACCCCTTTCCAGGAAAGCTCACTACTCACAGTTCCATGAAAGATAGTTGTATTATTCAACAGTTCAGTTCTGATTACTCACTGAGAGAAAACAGCAGTTTGCTTACCAGTGTTCAAGTAGAAAAAGAGAAAAATAGTGCGCATCCCCACTCTTAGTTTATGGATGAGATGTTGAATGACGTCCCGTGGATGTTACTCAATAACTATCAGCGATTGTCCCCGAGATCCTGACAAAGGCAGCTTGATCTCACGAGGCCGCAATCCCAGCCGACGAAGGCATATTGAGAAGACGAACAATACACGGCCCTATCCAACGACTCAGCGAATCCTCTTCACACAATCAGTAACAGCACTCACTGCGTTGCAAGTTCGTTCGAACAAATGAAACAAAAACTGAATGTAAACACAAAGAAAGCACGAGAATATTCAACTCCTACGGTGAATCACTTGCAGGCCTTTTGCCTTTCAATAACTCTCTCGTTAGCACAATCAGACACTTTAAAGCAGCATTACGCAGTTCCAATGTCTCTCACGGGTCTAAACATCATTTTTTCCCGTTATAAACTACCGAAGACCAACACATTATTCCGTGTGTCGCAGCCCTTTTTTCCTTTCTGCTTCTTTCTTGTGAACACACATAATGGCGGCGCCCGTAACACCAGTCTAAATAAAAGTCTCCAGGTAATAGAATTTGTAGATTCCCTCTGAAGAATTTGGTAATACTTAGTCATTACTAGTGTTTTACCATGACCTTTACTTAAGAATTAATTATACATTATGTATTATTCATATTAATTATGAACCTGTATACAGTAGTTCATAGTAGTTCTTAGGGAGGTATGAAAAAATAATAGTTACTGAGTAGCTAATAGTGAACTACCACATTCGACTAAGCACTATTACTTACTAATTCATTAATCCGAGTTTCTTGTTAGTTACTAATAGTTACTAGAGTGCTAATATTGCGTTACTCGTGTTCTTGTGTAGTTATTCATTAATGATGGAACAGTATTCTAAAGTGTTACCTTCATCTTGTATAAGATGTGTCTGGTTGAGTTACGCTGCAGTAAAGCGCACTTATAGCTATTACGGTGATTATCTCGTCAGCACCAGCAAGACGAACAACAATGCAGAATATTAATGCAGAATACTACTGGCCTGGGACTGTCATATAACCTAAGTAACATTTAAATGAGAACACTATTATAATAAAACGCTGTGAATTTTTAGAGTTTATTTGCCGTGTTTCTGCACGTTGTTGCATGAAGAACGAGTCCACAAAAGGAGTTATTTCAGAGCCGTGCAGACGTTCACTTCTGCATTCAGGGCATTTTGTGCAGATAGCCTATAAGTCGTAAAACTAACGGTATGTTGTATAAATAACGAAGCATCTTCTATATGGGATAAATGATGAGTTAAATCCCATTGATTAAAAACCTGCTGCTTCATTCTACTGGTCATCTTCAGCGCGCGCAGCTCAAAACGGAAATGCAGAACATTATATAACTGTCATATATATAATGTTATAATACATTACACATTACATTACACATTTTCCCTGTGTTAACGTCATTAATTATGACTGTTGAATGTCTGACTTGACTAATGTATTTTGCCGCCGCACCCAAACATATGATTCGAATTTCAGTCGACTATCGGCATGATTCGAAAATTACAATTCGACTATGAAAATCATTGGAGATCATTCACTGGGTCAAGACCCTCAAACTGACAACTCTGTACTTTCTTTATGTTGCGAAATGACAGAGAGGTTTGGATCCATTTGCAGCTTTTATTAAGAGTAGTCAGGCAGTACAGGGTCAAACACCAGCAGATCGAACAGCAGAGGCAAAACAGAGACAGAGTCGAATAACAGGCGTGGAATCAGGGCAGGCGGCAAACAAACACAGTCCAGTATAAACAATCCGGGTCAGGGCAGGCGCCAAACAATCAGAGTAACGGCAGAACAGTCCAAGATCAAAACCAAGAAAACAAACACGGGTAGGACGCTCAAATATGATGGCCGGGGCAAATCAAATGTTCTCAAAGAGTCTGGGTGAAAGTGTGGCTTATATGTGTGTGTGTAAATGAGGTGCAGGTGTGTGGCGTGATCAGTCCCAGGTATGAGGGATGATGGGAAATGGAGTCCAAATAGCAACTGACTAATACTCAGGTGAAGGTTCCCTGTGTGTTCAGATCAGTGTTCAGATCATCTTTTTTCCTGACAAAATCAATATAATGCAATATTTCTATCTGCTGAATGTGAGCTTATCCGTATTCCAAGCTTGCCTGCTGCATTGGGGACATCGCATGCATGTGCGAGTCGTGAAAATTATGAAAATAAATCTAGGAATTATTTGATTGTTGGATTTTAAATCAGCGGGGTTGAGGCATCAAAAGTAACTATGTAACTAAGATGTTTTATGGATGGTTACTGTAATATTATTACTGAAATATTATTAGTAATTAGTTACACTACTAGTTACTGCAAAAATATTAATTATATAATAATAATATTATTACAGTAACTAAGTTACTAGTAACTAGTTACTGCCCAACTCTGCCTGCATGTCATGTGACCATTAACCAACATCAGAGAACCGTGAATACGCAAATGTATTACTTATCTATTAAATGTATTAGGTGAAAGATTGTGGCTGATTTTGGAGAATCACTGAAATTCATTTAAATAATGTGAATTTGTGCATTTTAAAATGTTTGAAAGCCAAAGATATAGTAATACTTAGTAAAAAAAAAAAAAAAAGATTGTTCATCGGTATTTGTTGAAATGTTGAGAATCCACAAAACTGGAAGATTTTCTGAATCTATATGAGCAGTAGGCTATTTCCGAAAGGTAAATTTCAAAGATGAAAATATGAATTTAAAGAGAACCAAGAAATTCTGAATAACTTATTGCTATTGGGTGAAAAATATGTAATCATGTAATCAATATAAAATAACTGGAGTCTGATTATGAGTATTTTACAATGTAAATATACTAATTACAAGTAATTATTTTTTGGAATCTGATTACGTAATCCAGTTTACATGTAATCAGTTATTGCCCAACGCTGGGTACTAATATACACCCTGTAGGCGTAACGAAGGTACAAAGTCGTCCTTTTGATGGTCCTGCCTCAGTGACAAGCTGATATACCCCTAAAGGCACAATTTTTGCACATCTTTTTTTTTTTTTTTTTTTCAGGGTATAATTTCATTAGGCCTATTCACAAAACAAATCCAACAAAATGGCACAATTTTCAAATGAATTTCCGAAAATATTTTGTCTACTTGAGTCAAAGTGAAATGCAATCCCGCCTGTCATTCATTGAATTACATGTCTCTTTGGGAAATTAAATAATTTTTGTATAAGCATGTTGATACTGTTAAACCGTATAACTGACCACTATTCCATGTAGTTATTCTAGCATGTATCAATCTTTTTTTCCAATTTTTTTCTTACACAATACAACTTTTGATTGTTCATGTCCATTTTTTTTTTTTTTAGGCAAGTACTCATGTAAAGCATCAGAATATTAACCGTGTCATGATTTATTTTAGGATATTGACTAGCTGCCTGTATTATACCTTGCTTGATAAAAATATGACCCATTACAAAACAGATTACAGAGAAAACAATCCAAAATGTATTGCATATTTTTTTATTCTCTTGGATTTAGCCACTTTACTGTGACTAGTTTATGTAAAAAGTCAAAGTAAAGTCGTGACGTATTGTCAAGTATGGTGACTCCCCCCACCTACAATCCCTGCCGGCCGGGGACTCGAACCCACAACCTTTCGATTACGAGTCCGACTCTCTAACCATTAGGCCACGACTTCCCACGACTTATGTTCCTTGTATCTGGAGATCAATGATATAAACAGATGGATGTCTCTCTAGAATGGGATCTATGACTTTGTTTTGAAATGTTGTCGCACCAAAAATACACTTTCGGTGAGAATAGGCCAATTATGTGAATGAGTCACTGTGTATTTCAAGTTCTTGTTATAGCACTGGTTCTCGACAAAGGGGCCAGGACCCACTAGGTGGCCTCAGTTGAATTAATAAATAAATAATAATAACAATAATAATATAATTTATGATTGTATCAACATCAAAAATAAACAAACAAACATTTTATTGAATCTCTTTACAGCCATCGGGCATTTCTTTCTTTCTTTCTTTCTTAGCTAGAAATGCTAATGCCACTTTTAAATAAGCTGTTTCCATTGGATCAAAGAGAATTAGTTCTACAGGCTGTTAATGCTGTGCATGTACGCCTGTGAATTCACAGCGCCGTTTATAACAGCAGTCTGTTTCTCTGAAACTGATGAGCTTCATTCAAAGGGTTGTTGGCCACCTGCTGATCTCTTCGCATCACATGCAAAAGAAAACTGGGGATAAAAGAGCTTTGACAGAAAGTGTCTCAAACATGCACACAAACATGTTTTTCTGACTAAAATTAAGTTTTGCAATACTTCGCCCCAGAAGTTCCTCTAGGGGTCCAGAGGAAAAGAAACCATCGACTGCAAAAACACTAAAATGGTTTACGCATACAAGATGCGTAGGGTGGCAAAAATAACGACGGGCTCATTTTTCGCCAACAGAACAACATACGCTCTCTTGCCTATGAAAACGAACACAGCAGAATAGTGCTTTCATTCCGTCATGTTTAATGGGGTGTGCAAAACCTCTTCCAGCTAACTGCTAGATGGAAAAACGATGCCCGAGCCCATCCAAAGAGCTCGGCGAAGGCCTTGGCCTCATTGTTTTCACAGCAATTTTCATTAGGCTTACAGTGTGCTCCTTATGAAGCCCTTCCCGCTTCACTGGCAGCAAGCGCAATGTGTTTAGAAGTTTGGGATGGGATAGTTTCTCAACCCTTAAGTACTAAAGCGGAAAGTCTTTTCCAAGCCTAAATAAAACGTCTGGAGCTGCTTGAAATTGCGACTGATATTGAATGAAAGAAAAGCGAGAACAATCAAGCGATAGCAGCCAGCCTTTTCGTATTTTCTCAAGAATCAAAGACGAGAGAAGACAACAACAACAAAAAACAAAACAAAAGACGGAGCCGCTTACATGTGCAGCGGGGTGGTTGTTTGGCTTGGAGGGCTGTTTTAGTGGTTTGATGTGACTGAATTGAAATGCCTAAATGTGGGATAATCCTCCAGCAAAGATGGCCTTTGAGTAAAGTTTCCCAACAATCATCGCCTGCCTATGTCACATTTCTGAGGGATATCTATTCACTGTAAAGAGGACTTTAGCTTTACAGAAGATTTCTGAGACAGTGGAAAAAATTCAATTTAAAGGAAGAATAAAAGGCTTTGCTGCCTCTTTGTTATGGCAGCCAACTATTTTGTTTCTTGTTATCTCTTCCCTGGGGCCTTGCTGAGAGGAACGGGGAGGGAGGAAATCGCTACGGAGGCTCTCACAGGTTCACTCATTACCTAAAAGTAACACGGGGATGGTGTCAGTCAGGCTTATACATGCTGCTTATCGTTTTGGTGCAGGTACAGTATCCACTGGGTCAGCTTTGGGTGATTCTATAACAGGTCTCGCCTTTTGAGCAAAATTTAACTGTACAAGAGACTTTTGTATAATTATTTAGGGTCATGTGTGTCATGTTGCCTAATAAAGTCACTTTCAAAGACCACATCAAGTGGCTTGACAAATGGAGTTTTCTTTCAAATGACAAATGTCCTACTGAAACTAATCTAGGTATCTAATACACCTGGCATTAAAGCATACAAATATTGTTGGCTCTTCGACAAATTGCTTTTATTCCTCTTTTGTAAGTGTCTTTGTATAAAAGCAAATGTAAATGCATAAATGTAAACAGGAAGTTGTGTTGACAGACATACAGAAGTATAATGACTTTACATTACAACAATCGGCTGCCCATTTCAACGCAAGATGCAGTTCCCAAGTCATTTTACTTCCGTAATGTGAGGTGTTTCCAAGTGCAATGAGATATTCACTAACAACTAAAAATATTTAAGGCTGGACATGATTTACCGAGAGCTGAATGGAACGTGAAATGTGTTTGTTACATGCCAGAATGAAGCCAGGTGATTAGAGGGGAGAGGCTGTGAAACAAAAAGGAATTTGTGCTGTCAGTCAAAAACAAAAGTCATTTCAGAGGTGGAGAAAAACAAAAAAATTTCTATGGAAAATAATGTGCAGCGATAAATAATCCCTGTCTCAAAAGTCAGTTAAACTGTCGGTTTCAAGTTGACAAAGCCAATTAAAATCCAGTTTAGATCAAGTTTGGCAGTCTCACAACAGAAAGTCAACTCAGGGTTTGATGCTGAGTTTATGATGAATTCTGAAACGTGCATATGACACTAACAGTAAACGGAAACACAATGAATAAATAAATACAGTTAGTAAGCTCTGTCATTTAAAACGCTTTTTTAAAATGTATTAATTATAAAGCTTTTACATTATATTACACACTACCTTTCATAAATTTGTATTTATTTTTCTATGTATTAAATAGTTTGGTGCTTTAAATTGTTCAAAAATGTCAACCATTTCTATTGATTATATGTCAAATAAATGCTGTTCTTCTGATCTTTCTCTTTACCAAATAGTTAGCTGCTTAGTTGGGGACACTTAATTTCCAGCGATATTGTCGACTTGATTGCACCTGACCTACATTTCACTGCTGGTTATACTCTGTATAATCGTGTATGTGACAAATACAAATCTTGAATCAGATACTATTTAAACTGAACTGAGCTGGACGAAAACATCATTGAATTCAATAATGAAATACCTTTAACTGGAAATTGAGGGTATTCACATCAAAATTGAAGGAAGAATTACAGCTTTTTATGTACCTCCCCTTTTTCAAGGGACCACAATTAATTGGACAATTGAATCAAAAGCTTTTTCATTGACATGCGTGGGTTATTCCTTCGTTATTTCTACATCAATTAAGCAGGTAAAAGTTCTGGAGTTTGCATTTGCATTTGGAAGCTCTTGCTCTGAACCACATCATGCGGTCAAAGGAGCTCTCCATGCAGGTGAAACATACAATTGTTAGGCTTCAAAAACAAAACAAATCCATCAGAGAGATAGCAGGAACATTAGGAGTTGCCAAATTAACAGTTTGGTATATTCTGAGAAAAATAAATAAATAAATAGAACACACTGGTGAGCTCAGCAACATAAAAAGGCCTGGATGTCCACTGAGAACAACAGTGGTGGATGATCTGAGAATCCGCTCCATGGTAAAGAAAAACCCTTTCACAAGATCCAGCCAAGTGAAGATCACTCTCCAGGAGGTAGTGTCACTGTGAAAGTCTACGATCAAGAGAAGACTTCACGAGAGCAAATACAGAGGGTTCACCACAAGGTGCAAACAAGGACAGATTAGACTTTTCCAAAAAACAATAAAAAATCTAAAAAAGCCAGACCACTTATTTTAAAGCATTCTTTGGTTGGCTGAAATTAAGATCAACCTGTACCAGAATGAAGGGAAGAAAAACGTATGCAAAAGGCTTGGAGCAGCTCATAATCCAAAGCATTTCCTGCATAGGATTCTCAACAAAATATTAAAAATGAACATTTTATTTATTAAAACAATGATTCCTATTCCTAAGTCTTTTATGTTATAATTTTGTTCAACCCTTTGAAATAAAGCTTAAAGTCTGCACTTCAATTTCGTCTTGATTGTTTAGTTTTAATTCTATTCTGGTGGCATACAGACCCAAAATTATGAAAATTGTGTCAGTGTACAAATATGTATGCATGTGTGTGTGTGTGTGTATGTAATATATATATATATATATATATATATATATACATACATACATACATACACATAGTGGTGTGAAAAAGTTTTTGCCCCCTTCCTGTGTTGTGTTTTTGTGTGTGTTTTTTTTGCATTTTTGTCACACATGAATGTTTCAGATCATCAAACATACACATTTTAATATTACACAAAGATAACCTGAGTAAATACAAAATGCAGTTTTGAAATTATTATTTCATTTATTAAGGAAAAAAAAGCGGTCCAAACCTGCTTGGCACTACGTGAAAATGTAATCGCCCCTGAATCTAATAACTGGTTGTGCCACCCTTTGCAGCAACAACTGCAATTAAGCATTTGCGAAAACTGACAATGAGTTTTTTGACTTCCCTCATTTACTGACAATGAGGGAAGTTGTGGCCTAATGGTTAGAGAGTCGGACTTGTAATCCAAAGGTTGCGGGTTCGAGTCTCAGGCTGGCAGGGATTGTAGATGGGGGGAGTGAATGTCCAGCGCTCTCTCTCCACCCTCAATACCACGACTGAGGTGCCCTTGAGCAAGGCACCGAACCCCCAACTGCTCCCCGGGCGCCGCAGCATAAATGGCTGCCCACTGCTCCGGGTGTGTGTTCACGGTGTGTGTGTGTTCACTGCTGTGTGTGTGCACGTTGGATGGGTTAAATGCAGAGCACGAATTCCGAGTATGGGTCACCATACTTGGCCGTATGTCACTTCACTTTTACATCGCTGGGGAGGAATTTTGTTCCACTCTTCTTTGCAGACTTGTTTTAATTCAGCCACATTGGAGGGTTTTCGAGCATGAATGGACTGTTTAAGGTCATGCCAAAGCATCTCAATCAGATTTAAGTACGGACTTTGATTTGGCCACTCCAAAACCTTAATTTTGTTTTACTTGAGCCATTCAGAGGTGGATTTGCTGGTGTGTTTGGGATCATTGTCCTGCTGCATAACCCAAGAGTGAGAGGTGTCTTTGTGTTCTTTTTGGTCAGCAATGGCTTCTGCCTTGGAACTCTCCCATGGATGTCGTCTTGGCCCAGTATCTTTCTTATTGTTGAATCATGAACACTGACCTTAATTGAGACAAATGAGGCCTGCAGTTCTTTAGATGTTGTTCTGGGTTCATTTATGACCTCCTGGATGAGTTGTCGTTGCGCTCTTGGAGTAATTTTGGTAGGCCGGCCACTCCTGGGTAGGTTCACCACTGTTCCAAGTTTTCTCAATTTGTGGATAATGGCTCTGACTGTGGTTCGCTGGAGTCCCAAAACCTTAGAAATGGCTTTATAACCCTTTACTGACTGATACATGTCAACTAACGCACACACACAGTTTCATGCAGGTCAGATATCTGAGCCAGCATGACTCAAGCAAATCAATGACCCCTTCAAAGTTTAAAAAAGCACAACAAAGACATAAACAAACTCAAACGCAGTTGTTTTCTGCCAAAGAAGGATATTTGTATGGGAAGAAAGGGGAAGGCAAGACACCTGCAGTTTATAAATGCTACTCGCTTGTGATCTTCCCTATCCTGTGTGCTTGAAGATCAGGGAGACACAATCACAGCCTGAACATGTTTACTGTCAGGTTTTTACAATTCAGTGGATTGTTCACTTTCAAAACAGCACAGCTAGAGTCAAATGTCTCTGAATACTGAAGGAAATTCAGTTTCCAGAAACGCTCGGAAAGATTTAACAGAACCGCGGTGACCTTCAAAACATGCTATTGATTTTGGAAAGTTTATTTTGCGTGGATTCCTTCGAAATTAGCATTGTCCACCAAGGACAACGTACCTCATTTCGAGTACATCGCCGAAGACAAATGCAAATGTGAATGCTGGTGTCTCATGAATGCTAATTACAGTATTGGACATCAGCACGAAACATGGACTGAGAAATGTCAACATAGCGTAATCTCGTAAATTAAAATGGATCTGTGTGGTGCTAATTAATGTCATTTACATCATTGGCAAACATTCTGCACAGCAAAATTATAGAAAAATGAGCTAAGCTACTTGGTAAATGATAAAATGAATATTGTAGGAGCGTAGGTGTTTTTATTGTTTTAGCAAATTCTCACTTTTTAGACCAGAAACGTGGAAAAGGAAACAGTGATTTAAGTAACAGATCATCATAGAATTTAGCTAAAATACAAGAAATGCAGGAAACTAGATAGAATCCATGACTACAAACTGGAAAATTTAAAAAAGCTGCCCTGGACTCCCGACTTACATCTCGCATAGCCTTTGGACTATATGACAGCATGAGATCATCTTGGCATAATGGCCATCGTACGTTTAAGTTCATCTATCTGGATCCATCATAGATTCACAATTGCTTCGGCATGTTCACTGCTTTTGCTGGGGCTTTCACGCAAATATATTTTTAGAGTTATTCCTGATTTGTTCTTTTTTCCGTTGACGCAGTCGTGCAAGCTCTGTTTTTTTCAGTTTTGTTGAAGGTGATTAAATCAACAGTTTTTCAGTAGCTGTTGAAGAGATTAAATTAGTATTTACAAGCAAATGCTCTGTGATGGCACTTCTTGGTTCCTCAGGCGGAATTGGAAATAAGCTGTTTTAAATTAGCACTGCATTAAAATGGAGCTAAAAATGACCAGAAACGGATGCACGGTGTAGAAACACTGCATTTACAAAAGATTGTGGTTTCTTTTGATTATCATCGGAACTGGTGGATCAAGAGAAACCAATTTACCTGCGGCTGGTATTAATAGATCTGTACTGAATGCAAATCTGAAAATCACAGAATTTTACCTTTTAAACACAGTTGCGGTTTGGCATCGTAATGTGGTTTGGCCAGATATGCATTTTATCAAAATTATTGTAGCTACTCCCTTTACTTTGGTTGACATGCATGTCAGTGAAGTTTAACAGACGACACATTTGTTCTCATTTTATCAATTAAATGATTATTTCAAGGCTGTTTTGCAGAATGCAAACTCACATTACATTTAATGTAAAATAAATGTGTCTATGTACATATGTGGGTAATAGATCTTTACATATGTTCAATTGTAAAACATCTGTATATTTTAAAATATGTAGAAAGTAATTACATGGAGTGCAGAAAAATAACGGACATGATTGGGTGTTTCTGTATAAACTGATGCCTGACATCATCACAAACACCTAGATAACAAAACACAAGGTTTACATCTAAAAAACCTCTCATTTTAACTGAAAAGTGCGGCTTTATGAAGTTAAGTATGTGAAAGTAATGATTCAGAGGCAGGCTGAAGATCATGGGTGGTGGTGTAAGTGTTTCCTGAGACATGCCATGTGTGGAAAAGAGGAAGACGCCCTACCTGGATCTCGTCAGATGTCAGGCCGCCTTTCATGTCGCTGCTCTTTTTCTTGGGTGGCGGAGGGGCCAGCTTATGAGCAGGGGGGAGGTCAGTCCTGTTGGAAGAAAAGAAAACAGACTGACACCCGGTACCCTGAGAGAGCTTTCATGCGGCCGTGGCTTAAGCCTTGTGTAACGTAATGAGGAGTCGTGCCCACGTCTGCCTCTCCCGCCTGCCGGGGGTATGATAGGCATCTCCTTACACTGCTTTTGTTGTAGCCAGTGCCATTTCAGCCGTGCCCTTTCAATGGCTCTCACTAGCCACAGAGAGAGAGATAATGAAACCAGATTGTAATGGGCAAAATGGAGAGGAAAGAATGGGAGCACTAGGACAAGGGAGGTTCGAATTATAGCCCACTAATGTTCCCATCAATCCCTTAAAGTGTCAGACAGCAAACAGAGCACACAGGTCTGATCCATGATGTGAGACGCAGTAGGGCAGAGTTGCACCAGCCATTCGTTACTTCAATTCAGAGTCGCCATCAAACTGGGAGACAACGGGGAACGCTGTAAAAATGTCATACCACGCCTCATGAATTTTATTATAATTTGCAGACATAGTATAAATTGAGATATAAAGTTCACACTAGGTCACAAATAACTAGCATCGGGTTAACCAATTCAACCAAGAAAAAATGGCTTTAATAAACATCACATTTGTGTTTACATTTTCATTTACTGAATTTACAAAAAAATAAAATAAATTATATTAAAAACAAACAAACAAGCCCAGTTCAGTTGAGAAAAATAAATAAATAAATAACAAATTACTAACACAATTAGATACTTTTTTATGGAATGATGCAATATTGGGTAATATTGTTTTTTATTATTTCCATGTTTTTATTGATTTTAATGTCTATTTCACTTTCTTTTATGTAAAGCACTTTGAATTACCACTGTGTATGAAATGTGCTATATAAATAAACTTGCCTTGCCTTGCCTAACACTTTAGAATAGGGGACACTTATTCACTATTAACTATGACTTTTCCCTCAATAAATTCCTAATTTGCTGCTTATTAATAGTTAGCAAGGTAGTTGTTAAATTTAGGTCTTGGGTAGGAGTAGGGGTGTAGAATAAGGTCATGTAGAATAAGGCGTTAATATGTGCTTAATTAGTACTAATAAATGGCTAATATTCTAGTAATATGCATGCTAATAAGCAACTAGTTAAGAGACCCTAAAATAAAGTGTTACCCAATATTGCAATGCATTACTTTTAAAAGTCACTAACACTGCGAGTAACCAAAAGGGGAATTAATTATTAGCTTTATTGAACTGAAAAAAAAGCTATTAAAGAGGACTTAGAATCGATTTTGAACCCTATCTTTAATGCAAAACCTAACTAGTATGTTGTAGGCTTGCTGAAAACCAAGCAGGGGTGCATTTCCCAAAAGCATAGTTAGCTAACTATGATTGTTAGTTCTATTGAACTCTATTGGTAATGACGGAACTTGCGACCATAGTTGTTTTTGGGAAATGCACTCCAGGTCTGTAAAATCATGTGCATTAACATGAAGAGTCCAGTCGTTTCAGCAGTCAGTATTATTTTGCATACAGCAGGTCAACTCATGAGGTCTGCCATCTTTAAATACAACTCGCTTTATGTTGGTGACTATTATGGAACAGTTTTGCTAATGGAATAAATGAATCATGGCTTAAGTCGCATTGTCATTTTTAATAATTATTTGTAATAATCTCTTATCATTTTTGTCCATCTATAGGTCCACACAACCAAAATGCTCAAGCTTCAAAAAGTACATAAAGACATCAAAATAAGAGTGAGCAAGTTATGATACGTTGGACTGTTAAATGGTTAATTTTGGTAACATTAGATCACTTCATTAGTTAACATGAAAAACAATTCTAAAGCATTAATTAATATTACTTAATTTTAATGTCAACATTTACTAATGAATTATTAAAATCAAAAGTTATAATATTATTTAAAGGACCTAAGCTAGTTAATGCATTAACTGACAATAAGTAATGAGACTGTTAACACATTAAATTAGGGAACACTACTCAATATTAACTAGTTGCTTAGTATGCATAGTATTGGCTGATTATTACTACTTATAAAGCACATATTAATGCTTTATTCTGCATGACCATATTATATCCCTTATCCCTTAACACTACTCAATACTTAAACAAAGCTACTACAACAACTACCTTACAGCAAATTAGGAGTATATTGAGGAAAAACACCGGTTACACTTTATTATGATAGTCCAGTTTAGACATTCTACTAACTATAAGTAACTTTATAGCTACATATCTACTACATGTCAACTAATTATCATTAATTTGCAACTACATGTCTACTAACTCTCAGAGTAGACTGTTAGGTTAGGTTTAGGGTTAGTAGAATAAGTTGACATATACTTGCAAAGTTTCTCATAGTCAGTATGTTGTATGTTGTGGACCCATCAAAATAAAGTGTTAGAAGATATTAAGCAGGCAGTCTACTAATACTCTAATCACTACTAGTTGACATGTAGTTGCAAAGTTACTTACTGTTAGTAGAATATCTAAAGTGGACTATCGAAATAAAGTGTTACCAAAACACTTAGTTAATAGTGAATATGTGTTCCCTAATCTTAAGTGTTACCTTTACATTTGTGCAATGCACAAATATTTAGCAGCACGTTTAGTTAAACTCTAACTCCTTCATTGCAGTAGTTACACTGCAGAAAGCATTCAATCACCCGCTGTCTAACCCAACCCATGACCTCACACATAACACTTCAGCACACCTGGGCCTCGGCACACACCTGATGTGGTTCTGGAGAGTTCCATGCAAACACCCGATATTCAATTTTACTTCAAATAAGTCACCAGTCACTGAGTTTAGCAAAAACGGTAGAACGACATCTGGTGAGTCATAAACTCTCCAATTTTCTGCAATGTAATTTCATTCATAAAGCCTGAATATTCTAATAAAAGCCAGTTCCCAGAGGAGAACTCAGACAAAACTCAAAAGCAGATGTCAAACTGCCACACACATGTACACAGAAGCTCATGCACGCAAGCACACATTCTCCCACGCAAGATGTAACAAGAATGTGGGTTCATACAAAAACACACATCTGCGCGCACACATACATACACGGACGCTGCTCCAATAAGTTTTTGGGTGTCGTTATTTGCATCGCTTGAAGGAGACCCAAATAATTCTCAGTGACAGGTGAGCTGCGCAGGAGTTGCCATCTAATTTCCAGAAAGAGGAAAGCTCTTTCCTCAAAAATGTTAGCAGTCAAACATCATCCTGCTCATTCTGACAAGATGTCTGCGCTGATAGATAATAAAGCACGATCTCTCTGTGTGAGTGTATGTGTGTGTGTGTGTCAAAAATAGAGCAAGGGTAAATGCTGTATAACACTTCTATATTTTACACAAATGCACTAAAACGTACATTTCTAGAGACAAACACACCGCCTCATGTCGCTGTTGAGTTGCATGACCTTTCCACGAGGCCAAATGGGCTCTGTAAAGTCAGGGCTGCTTTGTGCATGAGTGCCTCTCTCCATTTCCTTTTTTATACACATCACTTCCACTTCACATCACCTTATATCACACCAGAACAGAGGCGTGGCACTGGCACACGGCAACACACACGGCCTGTATAAACTCTCACTGCAGATAAACACACATTCATAGTCAGAATAAAAAATAAATAAATACAAATAATAAAAATTAAAACAAAGTGAAATTTGCATTGAGAAAAATCAAGCATATTTTTGAACCATTAAGATTTTTCCATTTATGCACATTATTATGCAAATTTCTAAATACGCATTCTCATTATTGTAATGCATGGAAGCCTGTTTCTGCCTGAATTAAAACAAACAAACAAACATACATATATAAATAAATTTTATCTCACAATTTGAACTGAACTTTTTTTTTTTCTTAGAATTGCAAGATATAAACTCAGAATGCTGAGGGGGGAGGGGGAAACACAATTACAACAATGTTGTACTTTTTCTCCATATTTGCATTTCACAATTCTAAATTGTACATATTTTTTTTTTATTATTATTATTATGAGTATATATATCCCCCAGAAATGCAAGAAAAAAGTCTGATTTATGAGGTATAACCTCTGTTTGTGAGTAATAAAAAATAATATTTTATAAATGTTTAATTCATTTTAAAAAGTCATTTATTTATTTGTTTGTTATTCAGTGGCATAAATGGGCTTCCATAGTAATACAATGCATCCAAATAAGTTTTTTTTTATTTTCACTATTCTTACACGTTACATAATGATTATGTGAATGTGAAGGGACTGAGTGATTAATTGTCATTACAATAATAGCTTTATAAGCCTAAGAACATGCCTACATTTTCTTTAAACTTTGCTCTTTTTCTTTTGAAGTTGTGCAGAAAAAGGCTTGACACATGTTCTTGACAGGTTTCTTGACATTCACCCAGACAGAATCGCACACACATGGTGTTGAAAGCCTAATGGTCCAGCCTGTGGGCTGCCAATACAAAGGTTGCATGTTTCACTACCAAAAGGATCTGAGTCAGTAACTAAAGAGTTTCTGTGCTCACTGTGGCCTCAAGCAAAGCACTCTACCCAGAGTCACTTTTAAAGGACTGTGCCTCAAACGATTGAGCAGTAATTTGCTTAAAAGGGGTCATACAATAATTTGAAATATTATTTAATATTTCTTTTCTAAGGTTCACTCATAAGTCAAGATTTCTTGCATCCAACAGAGTCATAATTTAGTTGTTCCATGACCATTTTCCACCTTCTCTTCCACCCATACTGTTAAATGGATTGCTGCTGTGCGTTTAAGATTTCCTTGTAAATAGAGTGCTCCAGGTATGTCGTATTTTTCTAGGCCTGGAAATTAGTTAGCATTTTAGTACTTCCGATTTCATCGTCCTGAACTCAATTGTTTTTGTTTAGTTTTTTTTTGGAATGGGTTTTTTGTTAAATGCCTGAAAGAAGATCTGTGGTCAACATAAGCTCAAGATATTTTCACTTTTTTATTTCATTGTACTTATTTATTTATTTTTATGCAACTTAATGTACATCAGTAAAACCAACGTTTACTTGTTTTGAAAAAGGAGGTTGCATCACTCTAAAAAATGCAGGGTTAAATACAACCCAGTGCTGGGTAAAATATGGACGAACCCAGCAATTGGCTTACTGCCCAGAGGGTTGGGTTAAACATTTGGCTGAAACCAACCCAGCATGTGTTCTGTCCAATATTTACCCAGTACTGGGTTGTATTGAACCCAGCATTTTTTAGAGTGTAACAAGTGGCTAACTGGGAATACAGAGCACATACTATTGGGAACCTTCAGAAAGATCTGCAGAGCTGTAGGTGCTACATACAGCCAGCTTTCCCAAATGTTACTCTTTTTGTCAGTTTTATTGGTGTTTAGGAACAGTTTCCACTTCCTCTTAAATATCTCACTGATTAAATTAACTATGAACACTAAATAGGCAGCAGTAATATGTAAATATGTGTAGCCATGTACTGCTACATCAATCCACAAAGCTATGGAATGAGTTGCTCAGTTTTATTGCACTGGAGAAAATGTTTTGAATTTTACCTTAAAATATTTTTAAAAAATAGCTGATTGACTCAAATGTGAATGGCTCGTAAGCAGAAATGGCCCATATTTCAAGTCACATTATTCCATGGGGGTCATTGCAACTTTCATTGCTATGGATGGCGATGCTAACCTGAATGCTTTCTCCAGGTATTGCTTCCTTGTTACAGACACACTCATCCATAAATAAAAGATGAAACTGAAAAAGAGCTCTAAAAAGATAAATAGTTGAAGAAATGGAACACGTACGTATGCACTTTTCACACAGACAACAATTACACACGATAATGATGATGCATTATAATTAATATAAAAGCTGCCAAGAGTTTATAATTCTACCAAATCACAAATCTGCATATGCATGCAAATGTTGCTCTAAATATGAGTAATGTAACTGCCAGTCTAAACACTTCTTACAGGCTGTGATAAAAGAATCAGTGAATAGTGCAGTGCTTCTAGAATGTGCAGTTTATTTTACTACCACGCTGTGAGGTGCTATCATCTTGTGCACCTCTCGTTCACTGTCTGCTGTTAAACAAATGAATATGCAAAGTTTCAGGGTTAAGTACAATTGTGTGTAATTAGTTGCAAGAAAACAATCTTCTGTTATTGTTTGGTCTATTGTTTTTTTACTAAATGTCTAGTGCAGAATCAACTAATTTTCTGCTGTAACGTCAGTACTGCACAGCAAAAATGACCTCATGTGTGTCCAGCCTGCTTCTATTTAAATTTGAGACAGACACACGGTGCAGTTAGAGCAGACTGGGTCTTCTTGACCCGTGTCCTCAGAAGCTGCTCCCAACTGGCCACAGCTGGAGACAGATGTACTGTATCGATGCAGCGTCCAATCAGCAGCTGCCCGCTGTCGTTAGACTAACATGTTCCTCTATCCAGAAAGCTGTCAGTATCTGGATTTTACACGACTAAAATAAACATTCACCAATGCTAAAAATGCAAATTGATCACTATGTAAAACAACAGGGATGCTCTGAACAGTTGCTCTCTAATTACAGTACTTAACAAATTTTATTCCTCAGATGTAAGTCTCTCTGCTTAATGAATAAATGTAAATGCAGCAAATTCTAAAATAATTATTTATTTCCAAACCTATATTCCCAAACATGATGCTCTGACATGTATTAAATACATAGCACACACAAATACTGGGTAAAAATATCTTTAGATTAAACTATTTTTAATCAGCACTTTTTGGTAAGAAAATCCCTACATTTTGAAGCCTTCACATTGGGCAGTGTTGGGAAGGAAGTTGTAACCTCTTTTTCAGTATCTCAGCTGTTTACATAATAGTGGAGCTTTTCCAGTCTCAAGCTACTTTCCCATAAAGTTGGTGTAGTGTGACAAAACATAACTGTTTTAATGTCACATTGTATAAAGCAGGTACTTTCATAGCGGAGCGAGCTGAGGTTAATAATCAAAGATAATCCTCCTTAAACTCTAGTAGTTTTCAGAATCAGAATCATTTTAGCAAATTGGTTTGTTTGCAGGGTTCATGTACACTGACTCACTGAATTACTGAGAAAAATGAAGAAAAAAAAGTTAGCAGTTAATTGCTTCTATTAATTAGTTTTATATGACTCAGTTAAACAAAGATGGCAATCACTTTTACCTATAGTTTTTGTTTCCCTTTTCTTTTTTGTCTGTTCAAGTTTTTAAGCACCTGTTCAAGTTTAGTTATATAATCTTTACTGAAATAGCCTTTTAATTAGTTTAAAAAAAGATCACTACTTTTTCCAAAAAAGCAGCAAGATTGTAGTTTAACTACATTAAATTACTAGTAGCTTTAATGCTACCTCCCAAAAATGTGCCTAAGAATCCTTAAGGTACGGTGGCCGAGAGAGCTCAATGCACTGCAAATAGAAAAAAAACACCAGCAAATTAAGAATACAACTTCATCAATTTGACAACACACATGCTGCAAATGCTCAAAACACAACCGAATAAAGAAATGTACTGCAAAAAGAAAAAAACACCTGCAAATTAAGAAAACAACTTCATCAATTTGACAAGACACACACTGCAAATGCTCACCACAGAAACAAATAAAGAAATGCACTGAAAATAAAATTCTTTATTTGATTGTGTTGTGAGCATTTGCAGTGCATTTCTTTATTTGGTTGTGTTGTGAGCATTTGCAGTGCGTTTCTTTATTTGGTTGTGTTGTGAGCATTTGCAGTGCGTTTCTTTATTTGGTTGTGTTGTGAGCATTTGTAGTACATGCTGTCAAACTGATGAAGTTGTTTTCTTGATTTGCTGGTACTTTTCTATTTGCATGTGTTTTCTGAATTTGCTGCATGTTGAGCTCTCTTGGCCACCGTAGTAAGGGAATAGTTCACGGAAAAAAATAAATAAAAATAAATGTTGTTTGTTTGTTTTCATGAAACAGAAAATAATCTAAACGCAAATGTGTAGATTATTTTCCATTCATTTTTTAATGGGTGGGGTGACCAAATTCAATGACAAGATGTTATATAAATAATGATGAATAATGATAAATAATGTCAGTCTGTTTCTCACAGAAAAAGGCTCTGGGAGCCTTGAGATATAGTGCATACCCCTGGGAGTCATCTGGACCAATTTTGTGGTACTTTCATTGTGCTTTTTAGTAATTTTGGAGCTTTCACAGCCCCAGTTCTTATTCACTTTCATTATTTTGAAAGGGATAACCAGAATATTCTTCAAAAATTCATCTTTTGTGTTCCACAGAAGAAAAAAAGTCACACGGATTTGACAGATTTTTATTTTTTAGTCAACAGTTAATTTAAAATGCTGTCTGGGTAGGTAGCTCACTAGGTTTTGGAACAGCTAGAAAGTATGTTTTTGTGTGTGAGAGAGAAACACAGACTTACAGAGAGATACACCTTGAAAGACAGCGTCACTTCCAGATGCACCATTATCTTTCTTCAAAGCGACATAATAATGAAAGCCAGCTAAATAATTCAGAAACTTCCTCCGTTCCAGCTTCTCTTTTCAGAAAAAAAAGATCACTCCCTCTTTGATCCCATTTTGAATTAAATGTGCTTGCTCTATAGAGAAAATTGATGTAATTATTGATCCAATTAGACTTATGAGGTACCACAGTGGTTTACCTTTTTTTCCTTATTGGGTATCAAGCAGAGACACAGAATAGTGCTTTAATTCAAATGTTTACCAGGTATGAATCACAGCGCTGAAAAATTGATTTGACTACTAAAATCCACCAGGAAAGAAAAAACCACAGACACAGCAAGTGCATGGAAAATAACTTGCGTTTCTGCCCAATGAATTCTGTTGCATTTCAACTGCATTGGTTTAAATGGCACACCATACTCTAACAATCGTATATCTGATGAATGAAGACAATGACACTCAACACTTCTTAAAAAAAAATGGAATTAAGCACAAAAGTGTAAAGAGCAGTCAACATATTAGTTGGTTTGCCATCACCTAAAAGAAAAATCATTATAGGCTTTATGACACTTTGAAGTAATTAAGGCACACAGATAAACAAACAAACACACGCACGGAGAATCTATTTAAAAAAAACAAAAAAAAAAAACACTGCACACTTCACACCATGGTAAAGGCGTAAACAAGCCAAATTATACCTTTTATCAGCATTTCTAATGAACAAAAAAATTAAATAAAACATAATAAATCCACTGCCAGGCGAAGACTTAATTTCTTCACTTTATTTAATTCTTATTGACCTTGCTTATTTACATGTATTCATCAAGCTTCTGCATTGCGATCAAATTCCTGATCTTGAAATATGAATTCAAGGAAGCAGGATTAAAAATGAAAATGAAACTGAAACTAGTTCATACACCACATATAATATTTCCAGAAATTTAACACTTGTATGATAATGCCACATACAGTCACGAATCTGGTTCGTGGCCTTCTGTGTGACTGCCACAAGAGGTCATCTCTCCATCATATTGACTCTCACACCACACATCACACTGGACTGCATTTCCCATCATCCATTGCACTGATGACACACACAGCTGAATGCACGGATCACACAGCCATTTCACTATCACACGCTCACACCTGAGAATTATCACACAATCACACACCCTACTTAAACTATGGACTTCCTTTCACAGATGGTTGAGTATTGTCTAGCGTTTAGCACTCTCTTAGTGTTAGCTACTTACCAAGCCTTTCCGTGTTTGTTTTTGTGTTCAGTCTCCTATATTGTTCTGCGTTTATCACTCTCCGAGTGTTAGCTGCTTTACAGAGCCATTCCTAGTCTCTGTTTCTTATTTTAGTTAGTCTAGTCTTTTCATGTTGCTTTGTTCCTGATCTTCTGCCTTGTATCTTGGATTAACCCTTTGCCTTCCATTTGGACTCTGTTTGCCCCTGCCTGGACCATTGCTCGTGTACCTGGATTACCTCTCTTGTCAAGCCCTCTGGATATTGTTCGCCGATCGAAGACCACGCCAGTTTGCTTTAGTGCTCCTCTCTCTTGCCCTCAATATACCTGTTTGCCATTTGTTCGACCCTACCTGTGTTTTTGACCATGTCTATTAATAAAAGCTTGTACATGGAACCCGCACACCTCCCATTTCGTTCGCCATGTTACACATACAGTATGTAAGCAATAGTTATCATATACACACATATGCACATTTGCACAAAATATTTATATCCAAATGCCACTGGAGGTAAGACATCTGCACTGAAATTTGGAAAGACAGCAAGACTAAAGCCTGAGACACACTGCACGATTTTTGGCTGTCACAGACGAAAGATTGACATAGTGAAACAATCGTGGAGAATCAGAAATCGCCATGATTGTTTCGTCTGGGACAGCGGAAAATAGGGGCGTGTGTCTCAGTGAGATAGCTATGTTTAACAATTCAATAATTAAGTTTTTTTTTTTTTTTTTTTTTACCAATTCAGTAAACAAGTTAAAGGTTGCCCAGGTTAACCACCTGGGCAGAGCACATGTACTTTTTTCCCTTACACTCCAAAGTGCTTTTTTTTTTTTTTTTTTAATAAATCAATGCTATTGGCCACACTTACGTTTGTCTGCCTGTTTTAGAAATCTTTAGCCAGTGAGAGGTATTAAAAAGAGTTTGTGACTAAATCGTGTTGGATCCGCTCAAACTGTCGGTAAAATCTCATAACTCAACCCCTTCTATTTGGACTGAATGAACTGAAGTCCCACAGCAGCTGAACAAAGTCTTGCAAGGGTAAATAAAGATATTGTTGTTTGTCTGTGTACTTGGCGGCAAACAGATTTTCCTTTTGAAATTAGAAAATCAAAATTGGGAATCGAGCGTTCACTCGTTTTTTGATTTAATATTGAAAGTACAAAAATGAGAAAACAGCTCCTTTTTCATTTTTTTCCCAAGAAACGGAAAACAAGAGTAATTTTCATTTTTCGTCCAAGCGTAGAAAAATGTATAAGCAGCTTGAATATTCGATTTCTACACGTGGGCAGGAATTAAACGCCCCTTTCTGCTTCAATTCCCGCCCACGTGTAAAAATTTAATATTCAAGCTGTTTATACATTTTTCTACCCTTGGACGAAAACCGAAAATTAAGCTGAATTCTTTTTCGTTTCTTGGAAAAAAAAAAATGCAAGAATGAAAAAGGAGCGGTTTTCTAATTGTTCTACTTTCAATATTAAAACAAAAAATTAGTGTACGCTCGATTCCCGATTTTGGTTTTCGAATTTCAAAAGGGAAATCCATTGGCCACCAAGTACACAGACCCATATGGTTCATGTTTACGCCAAAGATTTACACTGTTAATATGCATATATTCGCTAGCTAGCTAATTTCTTAATCTAGTAATTCTATACTTTCTGTTAATCTTCACTTGTATAAATGTAGTAAAACATGGTTTTATGTAATGTTTTAGTAACTGAAAAAATAAATAAAAATACAGAATCAGATCAAGGTGATATTTTATCATTTTATCATGATACTTTATATTGTATCATGCAGAATGTAATCTGTAGGCCTATATATTCTGTATGTATGTATAAATAGGTTTAGGAGGGGAGATCTCTGGTACAATTCATACTTTTCACTGCAACTGTACTTTTCACAATATTATTTTTTTTTTCATTGCTGGCTTATTTTACACCTTCTTGAGACCAACATCCTTGGTCCTCCACAGTTTCAAGTTTTTGCCAGGTATGCACAGACATGTTGGATATGGTATAGTGACGGTATGGCTATGGTTTGTTATAATCTCCCATTTTGGCTGGAATTGTGCTGGACGTAATTAAATTATTTTTCAAAATAGTTTTGAAAAAAAATACTTGACTCATTGCTTAATTACCTTCCCCTTTTCTCAATGACATGGGCTACATAAACAGGTTAACCAAGTAATACAATTTAGCTTATAAAACAAAATAGCTAAAAAGATATTCTAACTATATTACTACGGTTATTAATACTGAATAAGTCTAAAGCTTTTGAGACTATTATTTTGTGTTATTTAATTTGTCATTAAGATGTGACCAGACCAAAACAAAAAAAAAGGGGGGGGGGGGGGTGCCCTTTTTCAGTTTCAGCACATGCCCCTCAAACGGTCAGTGCACAGCCCTCCCGGAAAGGCGCTCTGGAGGCCTCTCAGGACACACACGGACAAGATACAGGATGGGGGCCACCAGAGCAGAACAGACAGGTCGGACAAGGTGGAGCGGGGAGCTTAGAATGCCATGCCGGTGCAGGGAACTCAGGAGGCCATGGCAGATGGTCCTAGTGTCCCCTCGGCCCGGACACTCCATCCACAGTCCTACCCAAAAAAAAAAGAAAAAAATCCATGGGGTAGCTAGGGGGTATCAAGAGACCTCTAGGGCTAAACAAAGAGGACAGGACAGCCCACGGGAACAGGAAGCCCTCCTAGGGCTGAGCTCGGATGCTGAGGCTTCCTCTGGGCATGACGAGGAGTCAGGAGCCCACCCAGGGTCACTCAGCAACCGCCTCCACTTCAGTGACAGGAGAGGCCCCCGACGAGTCTCCGTGGAAAACCAAGACTCCAGGGACATGGCACGACACTCCTGGCCGTTATGTGTAGACTGGATCCACGGGAACTTGCTAGCGGGCCGGCGGGCTTGGGAGAGCCGTGGACGGCGACCTCCCGTGAACAGCGGGCTTGAGGGAGCTGCGGACGGCGGCGGACAATAGGGACTTGCGGCGATCCCGTTGAACTCCCACACAGCGGGCTATGGCAAGAAGGACGAGTGGCGACTTCCATGCCGCGGAGGAAACAGACAGCCAACAAAATAAAAACTTTTCAAAAAATGAACAAAACAAAACAAGGTGAAGGGGCGCCGCTTACGGTTATGGTCTGGTCTTCTGTCATGGTGCACACAGCAGGGAGGAACAAGGAACACAGAGACGAGGATGTAAACTCAAATAACAGTCTTTAATGACTCCAAACAAGGCAGACACAGACACAGACACAGACACAGACACAGACACAGACACAGACACAGACACAGACACAGACAGGAACACCGGGGAGTAACGAGTAGACCCGATCAAAACTAACTAAACAGACAGGACTATAAATACACAGGATCATCATAGATAATGAGACAAACACAGCTGGACAAAAATTAACTAATAATCTCACTTAACAAGGACAGGAAACAAACCAAATAAGGACACAAGAGGCGGGAACACGACACACGACAGAGGACTGACACCTACTGATGTAACCTGCAGATTTATTATTATTATCTTATTATTATTATTATCTATTTTATTTTTTTATTTTCTTGGATATACCAGTTCAATATAAATTTAGTCAAAATGTCAAACTTCAAAATGGACCCAATACTATATATATATATATATATATATATATATATATATAATTTTTTTTTTTTTTAGCAAGTTCTTGGATGTTAACAACTATAAATCCTTAGGCTGTGTCTAATGCAAATGTGAATCCAGTCTTCCATTAGGTAGGATTTAAAGTGTGCTGACATGAACAGGCCTACAGGTTAACTGGTGCATACAAATATTTGAACCCGCTTGAACGGTGCTGTGGCCAGCATAAGAGTGCATGAAACATAAGAGTGCAGGTTTTCACGAGGATGTCTGGCCACCTTCACAACCTGCCCTTCTCCTTGGTCTGTCGGCCATGAAAGGCTCAAGGCAGCTTAAGAGGTGAGATTTGACAGGGATAGAGAGAAAAAACATAGCTAATCCCTGCTCTGAAAATAGTAATCTATGAGAAAGAGTTAGGAAGAAGGGGAGGAGACAGAAAAAAAAGGAAAATTACTTTCTGGAATCCTTTGACAAAGGAAGTGAGGCTATCAGTGGAGAGATGCCGTCTAAATCCGTAGAGAAGAAGAGAAGGTTTAAATATGATGTCTTTTTTTTTTTTCGATCAGAGCTACAACCTGGCCTGTCACCGAATCCAAGTTTATCTTGTGTTTCTTTATGACTTCAGGTCCGGATCTCCATGGGCAGGATGTGAAGTGAGGCCAGTCTCTGGCACCTTCATTGATCTCTGTTGATCACAATCTTATTTGGTAATTTAAATGCTAATGACACTTCTAATTGTGCAACAGGGGGAACGCAATTTGAAATGGAGGAGCCAATGATTTGCTGGTCTTTGTATCAAATAGGATCCTCTCTACTGTTAAAAGAGTGAGGAAATGACATTTGGGATTTTATTATGATGTGCCTCCTTCATCAGACCAGACCCAGACTAAATTAGCTATCTATCTGTCTGTCTTTCTATTAGTCTGGCAATCTATTTATTTGTCCATCTGTCTCTCTGTCTCTCTATCTGTCCATCCATCTATCTACCTGAACGTCTGTCCATCTATCTGTCTGTCTATCTATCTGTCGGTCCATCTATCTGTCTTGTCTATCCATCCATCCAGGTATCTGTCTATCCATCTGTTTATCTATCCATCCATCGGTCCATGTATCTGTCTGTTTATCTGTTCATCTGTGTATTTCTATCTGTTTATCCATCCATCCATCCATGCATCAGTCAGTTTCTCTGTCTGTCTGTCTATCCGTCCGTATGTCTATCTATCTGTCTGTCTATCCGTCCATCTGTCCATGTATCTATCGGTCCATCCATCCATCCATGTATCTGTCTATCTGTCCATGTGTCTATCTATCTGTCTAACAGTATATCTGTCTGTCTATCCATCCATCTGTCCATGTATCTGTCTGTCTATCTGTTTGCCCGTGTATTTGTCTGTTTCAACCATCCATATACAGTTAGGTCCATATATATTTGAACACTGACACAATTTTCGTAATTTTGGCTATGTATTCCACCATAATATAATTAAAATGAAACAAAGCTTAAAGTCTGCACTTCAATTTCATCTTGATTAATTCGATTGGTTGAACAAAAATATAGCATAAAACGCTTAGGAATTACAACCATTTTTATCAAAATTTTTCCCTCCTTTATGATGATTTGCCAGGGCTTTACTACAGCTGACTTCAGTTGTTCTTTGTTTGTGGGTCTTTCTGCCTTTAGTTTTGTCTTCAGCAAGTGCATGCTCAATCGAGTTGAGATCAGGAGATTGCCTTGGCCGTTGCAGAATATTTCACTTTTTACCTTCAAAAACTCCTGGGATGCTTTTGCTGCATGTTTTGGGTCATTGTCCATTTGGACTATGAAGCGTTGCCCAATCAACTTTGCTCCATTTGGCTGAATCTGGGCAGACAGTATATCCCTATACACTTCAGAATTCATCCAGCTGCTTCTGTCCTCTATCACTCCATCAATAAACACCAGTAACCCAGTGCCACTGGAAGCCATGCATGCTCATACCATCACACTGCTCCACCATGTTTCACAGATGATAGTTTATGCTTTGGATCATGAGCTGTTCCAAGCCTTCCCCATATGTTTTGTCTTCCTGTCATTCTGAAACAGGTTGATTTTATTCAGACGTCCTTTTTTAAATGTGTTTTGGCAAAGTCTAATCTGGCCTTCTTTGCACCTTGTGGCGAACCCTCTGTATTTGCTCTCGTGAAGTCTTCTCTTGATTGAAGACTTTGACAGTGACACGTCTACCTCCTGGAGAGTGATCTTCACTTGGCTGGATGTTGTGAAAGGGTTTTTATTTACCATGGAGATGATTCTCCGATCATCCACCACTGTCGTCCTCCGTGGATGTCTGGGCCTTTTTATGTTGAGCTCACCAGTGCATTATTTTTTTCTCTGAATGTACCAAACTGTTGATTTGGCCACTCCGAATGTTCCTGCAATCTCTCTGATGGATTTTTGTTTTTGAAGCCTAACAATTGTCTGTTTAACTTGTAAGGAGATATCCTTTAACCACATGATGTGGTTCACAGCAACAGCTTCCAAATGAAAATGTCACACAATCAACTCTAAAACTTTAACCTGCTTAATTGATGCAGAAATAACGAAGGAATAACCAACGTCTGTCCATGAAATGGCTTTTGAGTCAATTTCTCTAATTACTTCTGGTCCCTTCAAAAAGGGGGCATGTACATATTAAAGAGCTGTAATTGTTTTACCTTCCCTCCAATTGTGATGCGAATACTCTCAAATTAAAGCCCAGAGTGTGCACTTTAAGCCCATATTCATTATATAACTGTAACTTGAATATGTTTTGGTCAACAGCTAAAATAATAAACAATTGTGCCTGTCCAAATATACTGCATATGGACCTAACTGTATGTGTCTGGCTATTTGTCTTTTTATCTGTCCGTCCTTCTATCTGTCTGTCTATCTGTCTGTTTATCTATCTGTCCGTCCATCCATGTATCTGTCTGTCTATTTGTCTGTTTATCTGTCTATCTGTCCCTCCATG
This sequence comes from Barbus barbus, assembly GCF_936440315.1. Lineage (NCBI taxonomy): Eukaryota > Metazoa > Chordata > Actinopteri > Cypriniformes > Cyprinidae > Barbus > Barbus barbus. The sequence continues at coordinate 5,244,384 of NC_136750.1, forward strand.
CATTTGTCTATCTATTTAACCTTTTGCTTAGCTGTCTGTCTATCTGCCCATGTCTGTCCGTCTGTTCATCCATCCCTTTATCTACACAGACAGACAGACAGACAGACAGACAGACAGACAGACAGACAGACAGACAGACAGACAGATAGACAGATAGACAGATAGATAGATAGATAGATAGATAGATAGATAGATAGATAGATAGACCGTTATGTGTCATTTAGGCCACGGTGAGAACTGAGAATTATGGGAATCGACTATTTCTGACGGACATCATAAAGCCATCAAGAGGCACTGAGTCCACATATTCTTATAGATGTTCCTGTTACCAGATTCTTTGTCATGACTCTGAAAAGCTTTGATTTGTACTTCACCTTGATTTCAAAACGACTCTATTGTGACATTAAACACTGCATAAACATCACAAAGAGTGATACATGATCCTCTCCAAAGAAAAAAAACAACTAAACATAAATTAATTAATTAATTTCAAATGATCATGAAAAATATTATATTAATATAAATAAATATTATATAAGGAATATTATATTATAGTATTAATCTATTTAGTGTACAGCTTTCTCTATACTGTCCCCAAACAGTTTTACTGTCCATTACACCAAAATGCCAAAATCAGCATTCAATGTCTGAAAACTAATTTGAGGAAGTTTCATTTTTTAATATTGCATGTAGTCAAAACGGTTCCTAATAGAATTACAAACATAGACAAGCACAGATACGACAGCTCTACTATCACTGAAACACCAACAACAAGCAGCAGGAGATGCAGACCAATGTTCACCAGGGACTCATATTCTGGACATGCAGACAGAAACATGCTTGCAGGCAACACAGGGAGAGAAAAGAGACCAACGGACTTTAGAGAGTTTTAGCATATTGAGCAGAGTTTGCAGTGTCAGTCAGTGTAAAGTAGTCTTTATAAGTAAGGCTAGATGAGAATCCTCTTGAGGAATGATTGTTACACAAATAACTTTTCCTCGAAAGAGTGCATGATGAAAGCGCACACTTCAAAAAGCTCAACTTTGTAGCTTGCACACATCATTTAGGCCTTTCTTCATCTCTGGCTACTGCAAAGTCATCCAAAAACTGTACTGCGTTTGTGGTCTGGTCAAAACTATTAAAACTTTGGCTGGGCAGTACAAGGAATTCATACAAACTTTTTTTTTTCTTTTCTGAGACATATGAATATCAGAGAAACAGGGGAGTTTTTATTTATTTTATTCTTTTTTGCACCTCATGTCTCAAACTTTGATATAATTCCTTGATTTATCTGATACAAACTAAACTAGTTTATAAATCTACATGTTTTACTTTAACATTAACATTGGATCATAATTTATGGTGGTAATTAAATTTATTTAAAATAATCATTATGTCACCCCACATCACATTAAACAGGAGGACTTGTAGATTTGGATGATTCTGTCATTTTACTAGTAATTCCATTACAAATCACAAATCTATTACAAATCAATGGAAGCCCAAAGTAACACAAAGCAAGTAAATAAGCAAGTGAGTGAATGAATGAATGAACGAACGACTAAACAAACAAACAAATTAATGAAATTCTTATTATTGTGATTTTGGGTTCCCAATTATGCACTGCAAAAAGAATAAAGAAAAACAAGTAATCTTTAGTATTGTTGTCTTCTTTTCCAGTAAACAATGAAAAACAATGCTAGTGGGGTGTGAAAAATAAAAGGGAAAATATATTAATATATAATAATATATTATTAATAATAATCTCCTAATCATCTTTTTTTTTAATGCTCAAATGCTGCTCACACAGAGCTCAAAAAAGACAGAACTGGAGGCCATCATGCCACACAGAGACTCTATGAGGGGAAATTCAGAAAGGTGGTTGACTAGGAGGCTGTGGCCTTTACTTTCCTGGTGGGGGATTCGGGTTTCTCTGGGGCCTCAGTCCCAGGGGCCTCTGGCTTTGTCACACAGCTCTCAGCCACAGCGATGCTGGGATCCATGGAGAGAGAGAAAGAGTGGTTACTGAAGCAAAGCTGCAGAGAAAGACAGCAAGCGAGAGACGAGAGGCTCATTTGTTCCTAATTCATTCCTGTGAGATGAAATCAGCGTGCTTTATTTGTCTCTTTAGGCCTGTCGATTGATTGCGAGAGAGAACGTGGGCAGATGCCAGGTCTTTAGCAGGCTTCTCCATCTTAGGTGCCGTTTCACAGGGTCGACTGAAGCGTATTGACTCTTGACACAGATAAAAGGTGCGACTGGATGCGTGTTAGAGCTACAGCCGAATGCTTTGCTTTGACACTTATTGCAGCTGCATGGGGTGATTTACATTTACCGACAAACACAAGTGCTCCATTTACTGCTGGGTGGTAAATTTTGAATTCTTGTGGGAAAACAATAACACTATGTTAAATTAAGATGATTTGAAAACCCCTTTATTTTTTCCTTCATAAATAATGACAGTCATGACAAACAAAATAAATTTAGGCAGGAAAAATAAGGCATCCTGAGTAAATCACAGTGGGACAGAAAGTGAAAGCAAACAAACAGCTAAGAGGCCTACAGTACAAACTGATTTAAAAAAAAATAAAAAATTGTGAAGCTGTAAATAAAACAATGATTAAACAATCATTTTTTTTTCTTGATCCTAAATTAATTTTTCTCTTGATCTCAAGTTAACAAAAGTTATTTTCTCTACATAAAACAAGCAGTTTTGTCATTACACAAATTACGAGAAATCTTGTGCCTTGAAAGTGAGACTGGTGTTTCATTCACGACGGGTCGGCAATAACGTTGCATACCTAACTTCTTTCTCAAGTGCCAAAACAGCTTTAGTTTTGTCGAGATCACAAGAAGATTAAGTTGTGATCACAAGAAAGAAAAAAGTAGGCCTTTTTAGGCTTCCTTGGGGCTACAAGAAAATTCTATTTCAGTCCTTTTACTTCAAAATTTCGTACAAATGAATAATTAAGTAAATGTGTTACTTGCTGTTTCTTCGCACATAACTGCAACATTTATTAGCAATTTTCTACACCATTTTAGTGCATTTGCTATTAAAGTGAATGTTATAAATATCACGAATTATTAAATCGTAAATGTGTATGCCGGTTTGTTAAAATATTGTTTAATAATAATAATACAGACCACCGTTCCAACTGATGCTTAGACCTGCTTCCAAACTCAAATATCAAGCTTTCAAATCATAAAACGAAATGGCATGGATTTTGTGAGAGTCTCTCAAATGAGCATCATAATTTCATCTCTGAGGTAATTAATAACTGTGCCAGATTTCATGCACCCTCACACTGGTTTGCCAGGGCGATGTTCCCATGAAGGACAGAAGCCAACACTCTCCAGTGAGGGATTAATTACCCTCTCAGAAGGACAGATTACACTAACTTTAAATATCACAAGTTAAATGGTGATAAACGGCAATATGCTGATTTACTGATCCTAGTGACTCAATGTGGGTTGAAAGTAATATTAGAGTCCCATGGCAGAGAAAGAAAGCCATATGTCTGCATATTCATCTCCCAGCGTTTATATTTTATATGAGGGCAGTGGCCACACTGAATTTTGGCCTGCTCACTAAGCATTCTGGGAAGGATCTCAGAGGGAATAGTTAGCTGGAAACTGGTTGCAAGTCCTGTGCAATATGTTTCAGCAGTCTCTGCTTCACAAATTAGAGAAATACTGTTAGGACTGAGTTACCCAGGACCACATCAGGTCAGAAATCAGTGTTACATGATGCACATATTGCTGATCAACTATCACTCACTATCTTCATTCATAACATTGATATCTTACATACTGTAAGAATGTGAAATATCGCACATTTACCTATAAAAGACAAGATCTGATCAAATTATTTACCACAAACACAGTAAATGTATCTTGTATTTGGTCATTTTAAGTAAATGACAGCCCATGGGTGGACATTATGCAAATGTGTTACTTTGTGACGTACAGTCGTAACAGAATAAGATTCGAATTCCTAACGACTCATTTAGGTGATTGCGAGCTGACTCTTTTTTTGATAGACAATAACTTTATATATCGTGCACTTTCGGTTTCACAACTTTGCAGAAAGTTTGTTCACATACTGCTACATGACACACTGCATGAAAGGTAATATTCGAAACGGCGTAATAGGGGCACTTTAATGATGGATTTGGTGTTTCTTACAAATACATAGCTTTTCACTTGAAATGACGTTAATTGATGGTCTGGAGTCATATGGATTACTTATGGATTATTGTGATGTTTTATCAGCTGTTTGGACTCTCATTCTGACGGCACCCATTCACTGCAGAGGATCCATTGGTGAGCAAGTGATGTAATGATACATTTCTACAAATCTGCTGAGATGAAGAAACAAACTCATCTATATATTTTCAGCAGATTGATTGGTTGATTGTTTATTTATTGTGAACTATTTCTTTAATAACCTCTGTCAGGAAATGCTGAAATGTCCCTGCTTATAGCTCTTGCCTTTTTGTGTAATAGTATGCAATTATGTTTAATATACTTGCTTGGAAAGATTTAAAGTGAACAATGATCAAAATGATAGTAAATGACCTAATTTTGACTATATTTTTTGTTATTGTTCAGATTATGGTCACATCAGTGCAGTGCAGACAAAAGCACCCTTGGGTGTCAGAGAGGAAGAAAAAGCGGCATGAAGATGTCATGGGTTTTTTGTGAAGTTTTCATGCGTCAGCAAGTCACTAGCATGTTCCCCCTATTTGTTTTTATAAGCCACTGGAACATTTCCCCTTTAAAACATCTCCATTCTCACCTAATTTCATTTATAAAGTTATATGCCACAGACAACATCCACACAAATCAATGTACTTTCAGTATGTAGTATTTATCTTTGTAACTTGTCTTTATTTTATGCATTAGTTTAAAAATTGTATTAATCTTTTCAATAATTTAATTATTAACATTTTGTTTCAATAGTCCACTTTAGACTATAACTACATAACTATAAGTAACTCTGCAACTACATGTCAACTAAATTTCATTAGAGTAATAAATATTAATAAAAGCAATATTATGGTCTTTTAAAGTATGTAATTTTTACGATTACTGCACACAGATTTTTTTGAGTACTTGTTCAGTTGCTATTTTAATTTTGGAAGCAGTCTGTAATTCTGAGACAATTTGTAGAATTGTTTCTATGATTTACTTAGGCTTATAATGCTTGTAGAAAACATGGACCAGAATGGTATAGCTTATCATTATTCATTTCTAACAAATAGCCTTCTCAACTATAGATGCTCCCAATCACCGATCATCAGGGCCAAAGTTTTGGTCTTTTCTGAGTTCCCATGTAGCCCCGAGTTTTGTGAAGTGTGCGCTTCAAACCGTTGACTGTCAAGTGTTCTGTTTATTTGTCATGCTTTGGGATTTGACAGGCTCTGGTGCTAATCTGATGTGTCTCCTGCAATCAGCCCTGATTGAAACACCTGTCTCTCAAATGGAGAAATGGACAAATCAGGTCTACATAGCAATCAGGAAACCTCTTTAACAAATAGATAACATGCTCTTAAGCAATCAAGTGCATCCACTAACAGAAAATGAGAGATGCATTCATAAATGCTTATTTTCTGGATATTTTAAGTGCGATGACCCCAAAGTATTGAAGGTTGTTCTTTCATTAAGGTACCTAGAAGCCCAGCATTATGATGGGATGATGCAGAGTAATACTTTCAGAAGTCTTAAATATTCACTCCAGTTGGGTCGCTGGAGTTTCTGAAGTGTAATTCTTCTTTATGACAATGACAGGCTCTGCATTACCGTTTCAATCACCTTTCTCCAACCTTTAAAAGCAATCTGCATTCATAAAAACTCATCTTTATGGCTATCCACAAATCATTCAAAATGCATTTTTATTAATTTATTTAATTTTTTTAACACTTTTACTTAATTATTTGTATTTATTTATTTATTTATTTATTTTTTCAACCACGATTGTAGCTGTCTGTCAGTGGATACAGATCACAACCACAATATATACGTTTTTAAATCTGATTTTACAGTGAAATATTACAATAGTAATATATATTATTTAACTTTTATTTTATGTTTTTAATGCATGTTTTCAAATAATAATAATAATAACATTGTTGTTGTTGTTTAAAACCATTTTATTTTACAGTGAAATGTCACAATAATAATATTAATTATTTTGTATTTATTTAGTGATTTTTATTTTATTTATTAACAGTACTACTACTACTACTACTACTACTACTACTAATAATAATAATAATAATACTTATAATTATTATCATTTTTATAATTATTAATTTTTTTATTTTTTTATTAAATGTTCCCTCCTGATGGAATAAAAATGGAACTCAATCCGAGCATCTTGAAGAATCGGCTAAAAACATATCTCTTCCATCTTTATTTGACCCTCTAACTCTAGCACTCTCTATTCTAATTATATTCTTTAAAAAATATATATATATACAGTATATCACTAGCTTTTCTAATCTTCTTGTATTCTATGTTTATTTTATTTATCATGCAATTAACAAAACCAAAAGTGGCCTCTATAAGCTTGCTCTATTCTTTTTCTATTCTATCTCTTTTCTTTTTATTTATTATATAATAAAAAAATAAATAAAAAAACTTGCTACGTGTACTGCGTTAAGCTAACTGAGACTTGTTATTGCACTTGCATATCATAACTATTTGTAAGTCGCTTTGGAAAAAAAGCATCTGCAAAATAGCTAAATGTAAATGTAAATGGTAATGTAATTGTTGTTGTTGTCGTCTTTATTTTTGACCGACTGACTGACTGACTGGCTGTTATTTAATTACAAAAGCAGAAACGTTTGTTTGCATTGTTTGGAGCAAGAGATTTGTTTGCATCTTGCTTTATGATTTCACTGAAATCCTATAAAGAAGATGAAACTTCTGTTCAGTGCTTCCGCTGTGTTACTGTAGATTGATCCCTGCTGTAAGCAATTGCATAAAGTGGTGGGGACAAAATTGGCCATGGAAAAACGTGTCCACAATCATTGTGAGTGAAGTACTTACAGATCGTTGTCTGTTTCTGTACGGGGCTTCTGTCCTCTCCTGTACACCATACATATTGTGGCCACCACTCCTACAATCAGACCGGCCACCACCACAACTCCCAAGATGCCAAAAATACCGCCAGGAGGTCCCTGTGGCATCGGTTTTTCTGCAGGAGAAGAGAAAGCAAGAGCATTATGAATTGTGCCTGATTCATCCCACCACCATTAAACAATCAACGATTCTGAATCACAAACATAAGAGTTTGCAGGCTGACACAGCACCAGCTGACCACAGATAATCAAAACATCATGTGTTTATACTCCGTTCATTCCTGCAGCGTGAAGAAAACGCAGTGTGGGATCAAGAATGCATCTTTTCCTCAGATACATTACTTAATCAACAATTAGGCCTAATATTGACAACAGGTTTTACTTTGGAAGCAGAATTCAAGTCAGTGTTTTTTTAAGAGGCACGATGGTTGAGGTCAGAGCTTAAAGGGACAGTTCACCTAAAATGAACATTCTGGCATTACAATATATACCCTAAAGTTGTTCCAAACCTGGCTGAGAAAGAAAGAAAGAAAGAAAGAAAGAAAGAAAGAAAGAAAGAAAGAAAGAAAGAAAGAAAGAAAGAAAGAAAGCTATGGAAATATCTTCTTTGGTGAGCAGCAGAAGAAAGACATTCATACAGGTTTGAAACGACATGAGGGTTAGTAAATGGTGAAGCAATTTTACATTTGGGGCAGAATATCCCTTTAAAAAGTATGATAACAGTGTTAGAAGCACAGCAATGAAAAATGAAAGTAGTGACACACATTTTCTTCCATTATTTGACATATATCTGAGTGTAATGGCTTATTGAAAAAGAAAATTGGATTTGGCACTCCAAAAATTGCAAGGTCAAAAAAAAAAAAAAACATGCATGGACAAATCGTTAACAGAAGGGTCTATATCTGCCAAAAAACAACCAAAACAAATTAATAATGTATCAAACACACATCTTATAATAAAGTTATTGGCATAGATCGTAATAACATAAAATTGTCTTTTTTTTTTCAGCTACACATCATCTTGAATGCATATGACTTTCTAGGCTTGTGCAAATTCAGAATTTTAGCAAACTAAAAAAAAAAAAAAAACACGGGAACTTGAACTGAAATAAGAAATAGAGGCCTGTCAAGCCACCATTGACATTTTATCTCGACTTTTTTTTTTTCTTTTTCTTTTTAATTGTAGTTGAATGAATCTGAAATTCAAAGTGGAATATGAATTTATTAGAATTTTAATTAATTAATTCATTCATAGGTTTAAATTTCAGTTCTAGTTCCTGTTTGCTATATAAATTCATATTGAGGAACAGAAATAAAATTTGCAAAGCATCATGGGAAAAATTCTTCCAAAAGGTCAATAATAACCATTTCTTTCTTTGGACTATTCTGGTTTTAATCTGGTCTGATTCTAATTTTTAACTGGTTATCTATACAAACTAACAAAGGCAGCAACAAAACACAACAACAACTTGAGTCCTTACTGATGTTACTCTTAAAAAAAAAAAAAGAAGTCAGTTTTACCAGTGCATTACAATGCAAGGTCAACGCAAGGTCAACGCATTAAGTCACTCTCAAAGTTTGCGAGAGGTTACATTCTCACAACCTTTGAGACTGAGAGCAAATATATGTGTGAATTTCAGTCGATACTGTTGAGGTGTGAAGGTAAAGAGGTTTCTTCTGTAATCCTTGCATCAGGGCTGAAAGCAGCAGTTTCCTTTGCATTTCAGTAGATAAAACTCAGCCTGGAAACACAAAAGCCACAGTGCAGTGATTTCCACAGGCTAATAATATTAGCTCCTTGCTAGATTGAACCGTTAACATTTACTTAAGTAACTGAGGTTGTTTTAGGACTGCAGTCAACCCACCACATAAATATTGTTTATGAATTTTTTTTTTTTTTTAGCATGTGGGCTTAGCAATAATGCATGAACTTAGGTGCTCCCTGTGAGAGCACTATAATTTTAGATGTTAATATTTATGCAAAAATGCCAGCAAAAACAGTCAGACATAATGCATTCCAGCAAAAGTACATTCTCACATGTAACCCAAGTGAGCAGCTGCTCGTGGGTGTTAAGCCACTGGGTTTTTTGGCAGACTATTGGGGCAAATATGTTCTGAAGACTGCGGCAGCTGTTGCTGACTTTATGATTGGCCTCCAGTTTGTGTCAAAAACAGTCAATGTTGGCTGCAAATGTCAACATGGCAACCGATTTCACTGTCAGGGTATCTCATAAAACTGGTGCAGTGGGACTGATGGCCAGCAGGGGGTGAGAGCGTTCACGGTGGCTCCATATGTACTACAATCAGTCACATGTCATAACTCGTCTGCATAGACTAGACTACCCATCCAAATTATGCTCAGACGTGCAACACTTAGATTTAATCACTAAATACAGCCGATGACAGAATTATTGTCGACAGGAACCAGGCCAAGAAATGTAATATAACTGAACACAATAAGCGAGAGCTCTTTGTGGCTTCGGTGCTCTTTTTCTAATGCTCATGTCATGAATAACATTTAATTCTGCTGTTTGATGGCGTTCTGGCTTGTTTTACAATAGTTTTTTGTGCTTCCATGGCTTTCTAGGAGATTGTGCTGTCATATACTGAGTGCCGAGTTTGATCGATTTGCTTGTTTGATTGATTTACATACAAGTACATTTACAGCCAGGAATGTTTTATTGCTCAGTGCTTGATCTTTCTTAGTTTGAAAGACTTTATGGAGGTCTCAGCTGTTTCATTGAAATATCAATTGTGTCTACTTTTGATAAAATTCATTAAGATAAATAAAACATTTACGCAAATGAGAGACAGAGAACGAGTATAGTGTGCTATAAAATTGACATGGTTGCAGTGGAAGAATTTGACGAATATTTTAAAATCTGAGCACAGTTTGACAGATAATTTTGAAACTCTAGAAGTGAAATATGTGAGGTTTTTTTTTTTTTTTTTTCAGAAAAATGAAAAAACTAAGAAGTAGGACATTTGTGTCTCTCTATTTAATCACATTGCTGTCTAGAAGAAACAACTCAGATATTGAAGAGATCTCATTTGTAATTTATATTTCCTGTGGGAGTTCTAACTCTACTGGTTTGAAATGTAAGACTGCAGTTGAAGTTAATTTCTCTGTGCAAGACTAGTTATTAACTGAAGCTAAGAGCTACATTTCGGCATAGCTATACATTTAAAATGGATAGAAAAGTATTAATTTGATGAGAGTTCATATTGGTATCTTTGACTTTTGATTGCATAACTTGGTATCTTGGCAAATCTGTGCACAGTTTGAGACATATTGATATCTATTCTGAAACTTTGGAATAAAAACATTAACATCTCAAGTAGAAAAAAAATGCAAGCAAAACCCTTGGATCTCCTTTTACGCTCTATTTATGCTCATTGGTGTCTAGAAGAAGTAAATGAAATATTAAAGAGATCTCATTTGTAACGTGTATATCCTATGGGAGTTCAAACTCTATTGGTTTGAAATGTAAGATTTCAGTTGAAGTGAATTTCTCTTGGCGAGTCTAGTTACTAACTCAAGCTAAAAGAGACAATTTGGCGTGGCTACAGAATTGAAATGGATAACACAGTATTAATTTGATGAGAAATACTGAAGTTCATATTGATGTCTTTGACTTTTGATTTTGTTGATTTGTTACCGTGAAAAATCTGAGCACAGTTTGAGATATTATTTATATCTATTCTGAAACTGCTTTCTATTTAATCTCTGGTGTCTAAGAAAAAAAAAAAAAAGTAATATTAAAGAGATCTCATTTGTAACTTATATTTCCTCTGGAAGTTTAAACTCTGTTGGTTTTAAATGTAAGACTGCAGTTGAAGTGTATTTCTCTTTGTAAGTCTGGGGTTGAAGCCAAGAAAGACATTTGGATCTGATATTAAGTGTCCAAAAAAGTAATTGGTACGTTCTAATAATGTGATATGAAAAAAAAACAAGATATGTCAAATACTTGACTATCATTGTTGCTAAGAAAGGGTGGATCTGTCTTGTATGAATCAGTATTTTTCATTAAACTCTAATCCTCAATCACTGGCTGTTACAAGATTATGAACACGGATTTATAAAGTTTCATCCATGCCAAAAACAAGTGTATGCATTCTCGCTGATTCAGTAGTACTAGAAAGATGGACAGAAAACAGAATAATGCATTCTCATGAATCTTTAACTGCTGAGTACTCCATCAAACATCAAGGCACAATGGCTCAGACTCACTTCCAGAGATCCTGAATTGAATGGCAGAGCAGCATTAGGATTCCGTCCTCAAACAGAGTCTACCAACCTCAATAAGCAAAACCTAGCAAACCTAGGGCAGAATCAATGGCTGCTCCCCTAGTGCTCTGAGAATCTCTAAACACTTTCAAGACTCTACTGAGTAAGACGCCTATCTATAGCCCCCATGATGCCTTTATTATTATCTGACCATGAATGTCTCTCCCGACAGGACGAAGCTTCTGTCCCTGGGTTTTTTTTCCCCCCTGGCAGCTTCTGATCGCTTGGCTGACTCTCTCTAGAGCACAATGACGGACATTCAGAGCACCACTTCACATAACGGCCGACAATGGCTGCGCAAGCCTCCACACCTGTAACCCGCCCCACACCGCTCTCACTTTGTGCTTGACACTCAGCATGGACAGTGTAAACAATTACATGTCTCTTCGGGACAACTGCTTTTGGGGCCCTCACTGACCTAAGGCGCTGTGCTTTCTGCAGTCTACTTGGAAGTAAAAATACTTCACAAAAAAGTATTCTACACATTGGTATTTTTAAAAGACAGACCAAAAATGACCATTAAATATAAAGACATTTGATAACGCTCTACATTTCATGCATGGTCACATGTCACAAGCTGTAAACTATACTTGTGGAAGCCTCAGATAGCTACACTGCAGAGAAAAGGACTGTGATTTTTTTTTTTATCTTTCTCTGCCAAGATATTGGGAGTGTCCCACCGAGTAGCCAATCAGAACCTCTGAAATCAAAAGCCGTTTGGACTGATGAAATTAATTAATGTTGAATTATCGATATAGTACAAAATAACATGCAGAAATACTTGCCACTTTTCACAAGTATGGTACCCATTGGTGTTGCTTGGATATTTTTAAAAGCATTGGAGGCAGAAAGCAAGTTTTTGTTGAAAGACCTTTTTGATATGTTAGATAAACTATTACATAATATTAACCAAGTATGGAAAGTAGAGTTTTAAACATATCAAAAGTCTCCCCTCTTAAAATGGTAATTTTGGTCTGTTCTGCTGTACTTCATAGGTCCTGATGTTCTTCATAGATCTCAACTGAATCCAATAATCAAAACCATAAAACTCAAAACCATGAATCTTATTATTTTAATCAACTTATTTTAAGTAAAACAACATGGACACTTTCAACAGCATGATGGGAAATTAAATAATTACATATGTATTGTTATTGTCAAGCTCGACCATTCAACCCTGTTACTGAAGTTTTTGAGAAAAAAAGCAATCAAATATGATTGATTGATTGATTGATTTATTGATTGATTCATTGATTCATTCAATCATTCATTTTATTTTAAATACATTTCTAAATGATAGACTTTTTATTCTTTATTCAAAGATATGTCTGATCTTCAGATCATTTTAAAGACAACATTTAGAGAAAAGGGGCATACAAAAAGGGCTTTCTGCTATGAGTTTTATTCCCATAACTGTAGTTGCCCTTTGGGCCTGTTTTCCATTGCCTTAATGCAGCAGTCAGATACAATTTTGTGTTACATAACACAAACACACAATGAGGACAAGAAAAGGTTCAAAATGCAATTTTCCTTTTATGGATCAGAGCCTCAGATACACTGCAGAGAAAAGGAATGGTCATTCTCTGCTAAAATACAGGGAGTGTCTCACCAAGTAGCCAACCAGAACCTCTGAAATCTCTTAAAAAAAAAAATAATAATTTTAATATATATGAAGAGTTTATTTGCAAAAACAGATAACTCTGTTTCAAAAATCATATCTTTTATTCTGTTATCATGTTTTTTTTATCATGTTTTATTGTGTTATTGTTTTATTGTGTTTTTATTAGGGGTTCAAGCTCGAAGTGCTGAAACCCTATTGTAACTGTTAGGATTTTTATTATTATTCTTCTTCCCTGATCGTGTAGAACAAACCGTAAGGCCTAGAGAGCTGAAACTTTGTCAGAAGGTAGTAGTCTGGCTCGCTACTCAGGCGTAAAGGCTCACCCCAATCGGCCTATGGGGGGCGTTACAGCGAACAAAAATGTGAAATCGCTAATAGCTGCTAAACCGCTTGTCGTAGACTAAAAAAAAAATAATACATTTTTAGAATCCTTCGGTCAAGGTGGACAAAAGCCTAAAAAACAAAAATCATATTCGCACTGTGAGGTACGGTTTTTGTGTCCAAAACCTACTTTTGCGAAGTAGTCCTAGGTTTTTCACCCAATCTAAACCAAACCAGTGCAGAAAAATTGTCTGGACAGTGACTATCAATAATTATCCAAAAAAAATTGAAATTTCGACTCACTGTCACAATGGGGCACCAAAACGTTCAAAAGCGGAGGGCCAATTTTATGAAAAAGGCTATAACTCGTGAACAAAATGAGATATCTTCACCAAAACTCGGTTCACATGTGTATGAGCTCAATCTTTGGTTAAATAAATAAAAAAAATGTGTAGCTCTGCCACTTGGTGGCGCTATAAAATGGAAAAAATAAACATAAAAATGGCTATAACTATGCAAGCGTTAGTCCAATTGACCTGAAAATTGGTATGCAGTGTCTTTGTCCAATGTGCCAAAATTGTCTTTGAGGACATTGGCGTAACTAAAAAAACATGACCGCCATCAGCCAATGAAGTTTGAGCACCTATTAAACAAGGTTAACGGTGGCTGATTGGAACGAAACTCAGTAGGCATGTTTGACCCATGGCCCTAAAGGTCTGTAAGAATTTTGAAAGAAATCGGCCACTAGTTGACGCTAACAAGATTTTTTGGCTCTGTAATCACGTGGTGTTTCACCCATCCACATAATATGCATATCATTTGATAGGTATCCACATAATGAGCAACTTTGCCTCAAGAAGTCCACTTGATTGGCTCTATCACTCTTTCCTCTCCACCTGTAGCTGGTGTGTGGTGAGTGTACTGGCGCCGTTGTACTGTGGCTGCCGTCGCATCATCCAAGTGGATGCTGCACACTAGTGGTGGTTGAGGAGAGACCCCCACATGATTGTAAAGCGCTTTGGGTGTACAGCAATACACAATAAAAGCGCTATATAATGCATAATTCATTAATTCATTCAAGAACCATTGCTGTCAATCAAACTGTTCATTAAATATTCGCAAATATGCGAAAAACCTACTTTTGCGAACTAGTCCTAGGTTTTTCGTTCAATCTCGTTCAATCTCATTCAAACCACTGCAGTAATATTCTCTGGACTCTCTAGATCAATAATTATCAACAAAATGTTGAATTTTATCCTTTGCTTAGCTACAATGGGGTCATTTAATAAGGGGGTGTGGCCGCATATATCCAAACGCCTATAAAACCTAAACAAAAACTCAAAACTTTGCGAAACTTGGTGAAGACATGTTACATATGACTCTTAACAAGCATGCGATGTTTTATGGATATCGTACCATAGGTGGCGCTATAAAATTAAAACATCAGTTTTCAATGTTTTATGTTTCAAATATCAAAACTTTATTTATGCATTTGTAACTGCAGGTTAGCATTCTATGTCTCTCTGAGTTGCATTCAACAGTGTGTAAATGCATCTAAATAACACTTCAGATTCATTGCAAAGATAAATTTTGTTGATACTGATTTCATTTGCTTGGTAATAGCCCAAATGCAAGAATTTGTCTCAAAAGATGATGCACACTTTTAGAAAAAAATGGCTGAAAAGTAAAAATGCCCATAACACTTATTGGAAAAGATTAATTTCTATCACTGATGTGAACTGACCACACATAATATGAAGAATATAAAAAAAAATCAGGAGCCAGCTGTCCATGGTAATCTTTAAGATACCAGCACAATAACACCCTCAGCAAAATATTGTCTAATTATTGTTATAGATAAAATCCCAGAAAATAATATCAAGATATAATTTTTTTGTCAATTTCGTACACCCCTAATTAATGTTATTTAATTTACATAATAATTGATTGATAATAATTGTTAAAATCAATATAATTAATACTTTTGGCTTATCCATAGTTTAAAGTCTGAAATGTAAAGTTTATCATTTTATAAAACGGTTTGTTTTTGTGAAAACTTGTATCTGAATACTTTTGGCAGTCATTTTACAGTTTAATACGGTACTATAGACATTGCCTTACCCCGCTCATATGGTATTAATTTTTCTTGTGCAGGTCTTAAAACAGGTCTTAAAAAGTCTTACATTTGAGTTTAAAAATCCTGCAGAAACCCTGTAGCTATCAGTTTTTTTTTACAATTATGCCAGATTATGATTACAGTAAAACCTGAAAATGACAAATAAACTCTTATGAAGAGAAGACTTGCAATAAGTATTGTCACTTATTTATTTTAAATATATATCTCTGCAACAAAATGTGTGTGCATGTATGTCTGTGTATGCGTGTATGTAAATATGCTTATAGAGTATTAACATACTAGTTAAATCATTTAATGTCTCTCTCTGTCTGTGTGTGTGTGTGTGTGTTGAGTCTGTGAGCCTATTCTCCATTTTGGATGTGTTTAACTGTCAGCCATACATCCAGGTTGGCCAAGACCACCTTAAGTGCTTGAACCCCGGTTATTGCTGCTTGCAGCTATATTTTTTATTTAATTATCTTAACCAGGTAAAAATAACCCAACTGCAGTTTGATTGAGATTAATTGGAATGCACAAGGAAAAAACATGATTTCTGAAAATTGTTAAAAATCTGTTTTTGCAAATTAACTCTTCATATATATGCTGTACACACACACACACACACACACACACACACACACACACACACTCACTTGTTCAAGTAGTAAATTGCACTTGATTTTGGTTTTATTATTCGCAAACAAAATAACTGTTTTCTGTTAAACACACCTGCAAACAGTTCCTCCCTTCACAAAATAAACTTTTCTCTCTTTTAAGGAGGGGGAAGAAAGGATAAAATCACTAAAGTCCAGTTACATACAGAGTTGTACAGCCGTGGCCCAGAAGGCTAAAATGATTCTGTCATCATGGCGAAAGAGCAAGGCTTTGTTACAGCAATTCTTATTAATCGCCTTGTTCAAGACCTAGCTCCATGAGGGATGGAAAAATCGATCCAGTTCTCAAAATGTATAGCTAAGCATACAGAAGGAAATTCAATTAGCCCCTGCAGGATGGTGTTACAGTAGTAAAGCCATGCATGCTGGAATATTCAATTAAACTTGGAAATGCATTGCTGCGAGAGGGAATGCAGGATATATTGAAAAGTCTTTTAGACTCAACTTTTTCCATTTAAACTTTAAGGTATTATCCATTCTTTGATTAAATTGCTGATGATCATGCCCAAGGAACTAGATTATGGAACACCTGTGCTTCAGGTTTGAAGACATGAGATATTAAAGAGCCTTTTTTAATGAGATATCCTGTCTTATATGCCAGATAAAGGACATCCCACAAGGGTCACTGACATTATACTCATTTCTGATGCTTATCTCTTATTTAACTACACATTAAAGATACATACAATGCATGATCCTAATGTGGTGCAGCAACATGCATAGTTATATACCGTACATGTATAGTATAGTTACATACAATATATACCGTATACAGTTGTGCTCATAAGTTTACATACCCATTGCAGAATGTGCAAAAATGTTAATAAGTGAAACAAAATAAGGGGGATCATGAAAATTAAGTTTTTTTAGTACTGTCCTGAATAAGCTATTTCACATAATAGATGTTTACATATACTCTACAAGACAAAATAATAACTGAATATATACAAATGACCCCATTCAAAAGTTTACATACCCGTGAATCTTAATACAATGTGTAATTTCCTGGAAGATCCACGACTGTTTTTATATTTTGTGATAGTTGTTCATGAGTCCCTTTGTTGGTCCTGAGCAGATCAACTGCCTGCTGTTCTTCAAAAAAAATCATCCAGCTCCTGCACATTCTTTGGTTTCCCAACATTTTCTGCATATTTGAACCCTTTCCAAAAGTGACTGTATGATTTTGAGATCCATATTTTCACACTGAGGACAACTGAGGGACTCAGACACAACTATTACAAAAGGTGAAAACATTTCCTGATGCTCAAGACAATGCATTAAGAGCCGGAGGATGTAAACTTTTGAACAGGATGATGTGTAAATTATTCTCATTTTGTTTGTTGATGATATATATATTATTATCTTGCTGGATCTGTCTTATGCTTTTGATACGGTCAACCACCAGATCCTCCTGTTAACCCTATTGAGAAAGGGCATCTCAGTGGTTTGAGTCTTACCTCTAAGATAGGTCCTTCAAGGTATCTTGGAGAGGTGAGGTATCCAAGTCACAACATCTAGCTACTGGGGTGCCTCAGGGCTCAGTTCTTGAACCACTTCTTTTTTTCTGTCTACATGGCATCACTAGGTTCTGTCATTCAGAAATATGGCTTTTCATATCACTGCTATGCTGATGACACTCAACTCTACCTCTCATTCCATCTTGATGATCCGACGATTGCTGCTCGCATCTCAGCATGTCTAACAGGCATTTCTTGCTGGATGAAGAATCATCACCTTCAACTCAACCTAGCAAAGACAGAACTGCTTGTAGTTTCAGCAAACGCATCACTTCATCACAATTTCACCTTCCAGTTAGGCTCATAAACCATAACTCCTTTAAAAACAGCCAGAAACCTTGGAGTTGTGATTGATGATAAGTTGAAATTCTCAGACCACATTGCTAAAACTGCCCGGTCCTGCAGATTTGCATTATAAAATATTAAGAAGATCAGGCCCTTTCTCTCAGAACATGCAACACAACTCCTTGTTCAGGCTCTTGTTCTGTCCAGACTTGACTATTGCAATGCTCTCTTGGCAGGTCTTCAAGCCAATTTCATCAAACCTCTACAATTAATCCAAAATGCCGCTGCAAAATTAATCTTTAATGAGCCAAAAAGAATGTACGTCACACCTCTATTCATCCATTTGCATTGGCTACCAATAGCTGCTCGCATTAAATTCAAGGCATTAATGTTTGCCTACAGAACCACCACTGGCTCTGCACCCCTTTGCCTAAATTCATTACTTCAGACTTATGTACTCTCTAGAAGCTTGCGTTCTGCAAGTGAACGGCGCATTATTGTGCCATGGCAACAAAATCACTTTCACAGACTTTTCATTAACTGTTCCCATCTGGTGGAATGACCTGCCCAACTCAATCCGAGCAGCTGAATCCTTACCAATTTTCAAGAAACGGCTAAAAACACATCTCTTCCATCTTTATTTGACCCTTTAACTCTAGCACTCTCTGTTCTCAGTCTTCTTTTTATTCATAAAAAACACACACACATTTGACCCTCTATCAATTGCATATATATTCTCTAACTGCTTGCTTTTCTTGTAAAACTATTAGTAGCTTTCTTTTTCTATTCTATCAAAAAAATTAAATAAAAATAAAAATCTATGTGTACTGTGTTAGGCTAACCAAGACTTGTAATATGACTTGCATGTTGTTGTTCTCTTGTTGTTTTTTTATTGCTTCTAATGTCCTCATTTGTAAGTCGCTTTGGATAAAAGCATCTCCTAAATGACTAAATGTAAATGTAAATAAATATATATATATATATATATATATATATATAAAAACTTTATTTTTTTTTTTCATTTAGTACTGGACTTCAGAAGCTACTTACATGTTTTCCAGAAGACAAATTAAGTACAATTTATCCTGATCATCCAATTTAAAAAGTATACACCCTTTAATATCTCCAGTCTTTCTCTACACAGAAATGAGATACATGTAGAGCGAAGTGAGGCTTTACTAGTTACCAACTTACCAAAGTAAAAAGTCATACAACAAAGTTTGAAAGCCTTTAGATTTCTGTATGAACTGCATGTCAGCAGTAGTTTCAATCAGTCACCGTTTATTTCTTTAAGGCATTTTAGGAGAAACATCTGAGATGCTTAAATAAAACATAACAGAGAACTCCATCAAGTCTTCTCAGCCATGAAAGAGCAACCTCTGAGCAATAAACCTTTCCTCAGGGAAGGCACATCAGACTTAACTTTTCTAATCAGCGCATAACGTGAATCTTTAGTGTCAGCCACCGAGAGAAAGATACATAAAGTTCACGGCAGCAGGAATCACTTTGCTAGCTGATCCTTTAAGGCCAAACCCCAGGGACTCAATATTATTCTTTAGTTGTTGTGATAGCGTGTGGTAAAGGCCATTGAATTATGTTGGAGTTAAATAATGGCCTATCAGTGCAACTGCATTACAGACAACAGGCTATTTTCTGCTGTAAGAGCAGCAGGCCTGCCCAGAGCTGTGATCAATAGGTTTGTAATGCACTATAAACTTTCAACAGGCGGCCGAGCTGGCAGGCCAGAGCAGCGGTCCCCCACCCGTCTCTAAAAGCATGACAGCCTGTTTGTGGATCATAAAAGAAGAATCACTGGGGCAGCATTTGACAGCCTTTCTGCTATGATTGCTCAGTTAAGGTGCTCTGTGAGCAAAGTAATTGAAAATTCTATTTGTTTTGACATTTGTGGCCATGAGATAAGAATAGAAAGTCCATTTAGGGGGAATCGCAGTTGAGTTACATGAGAGGATCTGATGAACTTTAATGGCATTTCGGGAAAACACTTTGCAATTCTTCCACGTTTTTGGAAGTTCAATAAAACTTTCATGGTTTGATGTGAATAAATCTTCTTTTGCTCTTTTGTGTATAGTAGGGCCCTATAAAATCTGCTTTATTTTTATTTTATTTTTTTGCCCCAAAATTATGTTTACACCTTTTAAATATTTCTGGATTCCATCTTAATGATTTAAATTTTAATAATCAAAAATTAAATTGAACTTTTGAAAATGTTCACAATTTAATATATATATATATATATATATATATATTAACAATAGCAATGCCCTATGAAATGTATTTTATTTTGTCTGTTTTAATTTCATAATTTATTTAAAAATATATTACAAATCATGGTAAGGAATGAATGGAACATTAACAATTTGATTAGTATTTTAAAATACAATCAAATTCAATTCATTTATTTTATTTGTGTATCTTTATGTATTGTTTTACAGTGACTTTGAGTGGTATTCCTTTAAAGAAAGAAAGAAATAAGAAGAAAAAGAAGAATGTTTAAATAAACTATATTGTTATTATTACTTTGAGAAGGATATTTTACTGCACAACAGTTATGTCAGTCATAATTATTCAAGTTAAACGTCTTAGGTTACGTATGTTACCCCAGTTCCTCGAGGGAACGAGACGCTGCATCCGAGAACGCTAGGGGAATGCCTTCAGCATGACCGCGCTCTGATACAAGTGTAATTTGTAAAAAAAAAAAAAAGGACGTGTGGTGGAACCGGCGTCAGCTTCAGGAACGAAGCAACCGCTCGTAGGGATGCCGGAAGTATGGCATCGAGACGCAGCGTCTCGTTCCTTCGAGGAACTGGGGTTACATACGTAACCTAAGACGTTCCTCTTCAGGAACTCGGAAACATGTAACTAGGGGGTGTCTACCCACTGACTGGCCACCAAGAGGGGCGCGGTAGGCCGGTAAAGCCACCACATAGACCTTCAGGGTGGAGTGGGCTAACCCTGCGGACGAACAGGCCTGCACGAACTCCAGAACTGTACCAATCAGGCAGTTGACTGGTCGAGCTGGCAACCTCTGCACCATGAAGTGACACTTCCACTCTAGGGTGTACAATTTCCTCATGCTGTGGAGGAAACGTGTAACTAGGGGGTGTCTACCCACTGATTGCCCACCGAGAGAGGTGTGGTAGGTTGAATTGCCGCCACGTAAACCTTCAAGGTGGAGTGGGTCAACCCTGTGGAGAGTTGGGCCTGCAGGAACTCCAGAACTGTACCAAACTGGCAGTTGACTGGGTCGAGCTGGCAGTCTCCGCACCAGGAATTGAAAAGTTTCCACTTCAAGGCGTACAGTTTCCTCGTTGAGGGAGCTCTGGATTGGAGGATGGTATCAAAAACCTCGGTTGAGAGACCGGAAGCTATGAGTTGCGCCCCCTTAGGGGCCACCCCCACAGCTTCCACATCTCCAGCTTGTGAGAGGAGATCCCTCCTGAAGGGGATCTGCTACGCCAGCCTGTACAGGGGGCTTGAACGCAGACCTCCTCGGTGGTTGATGTAAGAGACCACCGCTGTGTTGTCGGTACTATCGCACCAACACACGGTGATCTTTTAGGTCTGGGAGAAAGTGTTTCGGTGAAACACCGGCAGCATCTCCAGGCAGTTGAGACGGCGAGCACGCCACAGACCGCGGGCAGAGTGGCCCCGCACCCCAACCGGTGAGGGACCTGTCCGTCGCTAGCGTTACGCGGCGACACGGAGCTCCCAGCACCGGGCCCTGAGACAAGAACGAAGGTTGTCTTCACATGTCTAAGGCACGTAGGCACCGCCGCATGACCTTGATCATGCGAAGCGGGCTTCCCCTCGGGAACAACCCCTTGGTCTCGAGCCACCACTGTAGGGGTCTCATGTACAGCAGGCCAATAGGTATCACATTGGACGCAGCTGCCATCAGACCCAGCAGTCTGTAAAACTGCTTGACAGTGAGTGACTGGCCTTTTGTCACTCTCCTGACTGCCGTTTGGATCGACTCAATCCAAGCAGGGGACATACGTGCCTGCATCGTGGTCGAATCCCACACCACACCAAGATAAGTGGTTCTCTGTAATGGAGAAAGCGCACCCTTCTTGACGTTCCTGTCTTAACCCCAACACTTTCATGTGAGCGAGAACAACATCTCGATGTTGAGCGCCATCTGCACTGGTTGAGCGAGGAGAGTGCTAGGCCGAAGGGAAGAGCCCGATATTGGTAAGCTTTGCCCCCGAAAGCAAAACTCAGGAACTCCCTGTGAGTGGGAAGGATGGAGATATGGAAGCATGATCGATCGTGATAAACCAGTCATTGAACCTGATCTGAGACACAACATATTTGAGGATCTTGAACTTCAGTCTGCTGACTGAGCAGTTCAACTGATGCAGATCTAAAATTGGACGCAACCCTCCATCCTTCTTGGGAACTATGAAGTAGCGGCTGTAGAACCCGGACTCTCTTTCGTGAGGAGGGACCACCTCGATGGCCTCCTTCCTCAAGAGAGTACTCTACATCTCGTTCCATTACCAGAGCCTACTCGGGGCCCACTAGAGTAGGATTCACCCTGTTGAATCAAGGCGGAGGAGAACCAAACTGGATTCTGTAGCCTCTCTCAGGACCCATGGAGACACATTTGGCAGTAGTTTCCACACAGCCAAATAGTCTACTAAGGGAACCAGTCTCTCGAGACTGGCCTCCGGTGTAACCAGAGCGGCTAGCTCAGTGTCCTGGAATGGCACACCGGCAGGAGATGGCCGAACTAGCTACTCTAGAAACCCCTGAAGGGGTGGCGAGCATCTCAGCTCCACTAAATTTCCGGGCGGAAGAAAACTAAGATCGCTGCGCCCTGGAACACCGTACATGGCAGGCTTGGCAAAGCGATCTCCTGAGGGCAATGAGGAGGGACGGGCACCGTGTACCGCGGTGTACACTGCTCTTCCCCTTAGGGGCCTGCCCTCATAAGTCCTGGGCCATGAGCACCAGGACTGCCTAAGCCAAAGTTTCCTATTGAAGCGACTGTCCTCAGACCTGCGTCATCTTCAAGGAAGACTAGACTGGTAGAACCAGCGCCTGAAAGGCAGGAGCCAATGAGACACGCTTGGCAAGGGCTCCCACACCGCCAGGTGCCTACTAAGGAAACCAGTCTCTGGAGACTGGCCTCTGGTGTAATCACTGTACGTGGCAGGGTTGGCAGATCAGTCTCCTGAGGGCACTGAGGAGAGATGGGCACCGTGTTCCACGGTGTACGCCGCTCTTCTGCAGAGGGACCAGCCCTCAGAAGTCCTGGGCTATAGGCAGCAAGATGTTATAGCCGAAGACTATCCAGCGAGAATGACGGTCCGCAGATCTGCCAGATCCGCCAGCTCTATGCACGATCCCTGCGATCTCACTCGCCGCCATTCACGTCCACCTCCTCGGAGGAAGACAGGCTGAGCATCGAGCCCTCTCTCTAGGGGGAAGAACACGCTGGGCTTCCAAACTCAGAGAGCTGGTACTGGATCTAATGGGAAGGAAGAAGATAGGGGCTCGCCTGTCTTCATTCCCTCCACCTGATCCATCTGCGATTCCCACAAGCGCAGCCACCGCTCCGCCTCGGCGAAAGCGGGGCCGGCACCACAAGGAATGCAGGTGAAAGCTCCCTTCTCAAAGAGAGCCCTCTGAGAGCAAGCATATGCAGTGACAAACGCTCACAAGCTCCCTCGAGAGCTGACTCTACGTGCTCTGCTCTCAAGCAGACCACACACGGACTGTGTGTATCCCCAGCAGTGAAGAACACACAGCCTGTAATGCGATCTGCTCTTGCCCTTCAAGTGCTCTTTTCTCTGCACTTTAGACATAGTGGAGCTTATTTCAAGTGACAAACAACACTAAATAAGACTCACAACACAGATCGACAGACACACACAGAGTAGCGGTTGCTGAAAGACAAAAGCTGATGCCGGTTCCACCGCACATGCGTTTATGCTTCCTGGCCATTACGTCACCCGCCCGTGACGCCTCGCCCATCCATTGGACAGATTACACTTGTATCAGAGCGTGGTCACGCTGAAGACGTTCCCCTAGCGTTCTTGGACGCAGCTCGAGTTCCTGAAGAGGAACCAAACTTTTATTTTTATTTGTTTTATTTTTTAGTTTCTGTCTATCTGACAATACTTTCATCAAATGAAATAGGGAAATGCTCATAAAATGACATTCAGAGCAGCTCTGGAGATGACATGTTGATTGAGAATTTATTTATTTTAGGTTAATATTCACAGTATTAAGTTAATATTGCAGTATTAAGTGTATAACTCTACTTCTGATTTATTTGTCTAAATTCTACGACTCTGTCCATGTTTCCATGATTCCATTTGCATTTTCCAGGTGGCAGAAATCATAGGACCACAGACTTTAACAATATTCCCAGTCTCTGCTTTCAAGCCAAGTTTAAGCCCCCCGAAAGCTTTCTAAATAAGCAAAAATATTTGAAACCCACCTAAGTAACCAAATATTTGAAAAATCTAGAAATGCCACTTCTGTCTTGTCTCAGAAAGTGAAAAATTGTCATTGATTTTCAATGAGAGCAGAGAATCCACCCACATATAGACCTGTAGCATCCCTGTCAGCAGAGTGATGTCTCTGCCCCTTCTGGATACGACCTTGATGATTAGTGATGCAGCCTCCTCCTGGGTGACAGACACCTCCATCACCTGTCAAAGGCGCTAATGCAGCCCCCCTGAGCAGCTCCATGGCCTCAGATCCTTAACGTTTTGTCATGTAAGGTTCTTTGTAAGTTAACATTCAAAGGTATATACATCATATACAGTGTTCATGGTTACATTCTTGTTATATTTTAGTGCATGTCATGTGACAAAATGATATGAACGTTTACAGAAAGCACAATATTCAAGGATGGTCTGAGCTCCTCGGAACAAAACTGATCTCTAGTGTATATATAGTAAGTCAGAATTGTGAGATACAAGTTGCAATTACTTTTATTATTTTATTTATTTTTATTTCTTATTTTATTTAGTGGCAGAAACATGTCTCCACACTATATAGTTTATGTTTACATTGAAACATTATTCTAAAATAACAATGGCACCTTAGGGTCATGTAAATACCATGGTATATACTATTCATAAAGCACCTGTACTGTAGAAAATTACTGTTTTATACCACCATGGTACTGCAATGGTGCTTGTATGTTACTGCTAGTGAACGTTAGATTGGTTGCACTTTATTTTACAGTATGTGTACTTACAGTATAAGAAAGTTATTGTAATGGTTAGTAACTACATGGGGTAGGGTTAGGTTTAGGGGTAGGTACCTAATTATTGTAATTACTATAATAAGTACATAGTGTGTACATGAGAAACAGGACAGTAAAATAAAGTGCTTCTGTTAGACTCATACTTGTATACAGAAACAGCATCAGTGGAACAAGACAAAGTATAAGCAACCCAGGGAACTTCAGCACAATACGAACAGTTTATTAAAAGATAAACATTCCTCTAACGGCACTTTCATGTACCACACACAGTGTGCCAGACGTGAATGTGAGATCCAGCTTCCAGACACCACATGACATATCAGTTTCTCAATCTGCAGATGTGAACTTGTGCTCTGTATCTTATATCATGCTGAGAAGAATCAGATTTCATCATGGTTGGATCAAGGGAGGAAGGCTGGTATATTAATGCATGATGGTCACAGCAGGCTCCTTCCCCTTCAGAGCGATACAGGCCTCAGTGCTGGTCACAGTTCTCCGAGGGGAGCAAGGGCTGGGCCATGCAGATTTCCATTTGTTTATCATTTGAACTTTCTGCGTCATTAATTCTGCCGTCATTCTCCAGCCCGACTCACTGCATGAAATTCACCACTGGCTAGCAATGTGTTCCTGTTTGTGACCACTTCAAGTTGTAATTGATTATTGATGACATCATATGGTTTGTCATAAACAGTATTTCCTGTTTAGTAATATATCTGTTATTACGAGCGTAATGAGATAATCATGGGCAACCAGTTTTATTTATTTTTTCATTGTGTCCTTAATGAATAACATATTTGCCCCTTTCAAAAACCTAGTGAGTGGCCTTGCTTGATACTGTCTACATAGGCAGCTGCCTTCAAATGTATTATCCTTAATGAAATAGCAACATTCTCATGAGTATTCATATGCATTTCTAGCACACATACTTTTGCCTAAAGAGACATTTCAAATTCATACAAAAATAAATAAATAATTCTGTCATCAAAATCAGATATTTTGAAGAATATTAGTAACAGCTGACAGTAGCAATTGAATTCTCGAGGTCCAGAGTTGAAGTTTAAGTATTAACAACTTGTACAGTTGTGCAAATATTAACAATTTGGTTACATATAGGTTGATTTTATTGTATGTATAAGACATTAAGTTATTTTTTCAATAGCATTCATCAAAAGCAGTTGACTCATTTACTTAATTTTAAATGATACATTTCATTTTGTTCTGTGTGACCTCTGGTGCCAGCGTGCTTCAAAGGATTACATAATCTTAAACAAGACTACACTTTTTTTAGACCATTAAGTACACTACAGATGCACCATAAATAATTATAAATGCCAGGGGCGTCTGCAGGATTTCATATGAATGCACGCACAGAGGGGAGGTTTTTAAAAATATATATATTTTTTTGGTTACACTTTATTTCGATAGTCCACTTTAGACATTCCATTAACAGATCAAATTTTACTCTGTACCCCACACTAAACTATTGCATGCTGCCAGTGAGCATGCCACTTAAATGTAGTACTTTGGTACTATGTTTAGCCCTTTTGTAATAAATTATCATGATTAAACTTGTGTATCTGTTACGTTTTTCATTATGTCCTCATACATTATATGTACACATATTTGTATTGCTTTGACCATTCTCTGTAGATCCCCGTAGTTCTCTCACACCTCAATTATGTACAATACCTGCATGCTATTTGTCAAAAAGTACATTTTTGTATCTATGAATGTTACATACAATTACCTATTCATAAGTAATAAATGCTGATGGAAGTTTATGACCGATTCCGAAAATTCTCTATGAATGACAAAAATAGGTTTGCGAGAAAACCAACAATTAATTTAAATAGTTTGATTTTAGCTAAAGTTATTTCTTTCACTTTGTCAACCATCTTATATTTTATACTGACCTCATCACAATTGGTTCCGAGATTGACTTTAGCACAGCGTATACATGCTAAGCTTCCTTAAAATGGGACCAAAAGATGGCATAGTTATGTTTGCATCTGCAGCCCATCTAGTGTGCCTTAAAAAGCTGTCTAGGGTGGCACCTCACAAGGTATGGAATGATATTGTACATCTTAAGACTGTGTCAGTTCATATTAAGGATTGGCGCTACATGCATGCAAACATCTTGAATTATCAGGCACGCTTCCTTGTCAGTACATCTCATGCAGAGCATGTACCTTTGGTGTGAAAATGAGAGGAGAAAGGCATCTCAATTGCTATGTGAAGAGCCCTGTCACTCTACAGCTGAGTATTTTCTATCTTGGCCTTTTACCCTTTTAAGATCTTTCAAAAGTTTAAAGTGGCAAGACTCCGCTGTAACATGTTAGTCACACATTGCAGTATGAGTTGCGCATTAAAATGAGAGGCCCTGAAATTAGCTTGGCCCACCTGGACCAGACCTCCTCCAACTGATTAACAGTCTGTCACCATGACTGGCATGCTAGTAGTCTTAAATTGAAACAGGTTCAGCTACTGATTCTCTCACTAGCGTTTTCTCATTTTTGTCCAAATTGTCTTGAAAATATAAAAAAAGGCAAATTTGCTCACCCTCAGGTCATCCAAGATGTAGATGAGTTTGTTTCTTCATCAAAACAGATTTGGAGAAATGTAGCATTACTTCAATTGCTCATGTATGGATCCTCACAGTGAATGGTTCCCGTCAGAATGAAAGTCCAAACAGTTGATAAAAAAACATCTCAATAATCCACAAGTAATACACTCAACTACACAGTCCATCAATTAACGTCTTTTGAAGTAAAAAGCTCTGTGTTTGCAATAAACAAATCCTTCCTTAAAACATTTTTATCATGAAACCATTAATTTTAGCTAAAACATTAGTCCTCTATCCATATATGGCTTTCTCTAGTGAAAAAGTATTCTAATTTAAATCAGAATATGCCCAGAAAAAGCACTGTTTACAAGCAAAAATAGTCCAAAACAGTTCTAAATATATTTTGGTGGATTGTAATGTGAGAGGACAACAGGGAATGGACTTTTTTCACTGGATGAAGCATTAAGTCGTGGGGAAGTCGTGGCCTAATGGTTAGAGAGTCGGACTCGTAATCCAAAGGTTGCGAGTTCGAGTCTCGGGCCGGCAGAGATTGTAGGTGGGGGGAGTGAATGTCCAGCGCTCTCTCCACCCTCAATACCACGACTAAGGTGCCCTTGAGCAAGGCACCGAACCCCCAACTGCTCCCCGGGCACATAAATGGCTGCCCACTGCTCCGGGTGTGTGTTCACTGCTGTGTGTGTGCACGTTGGATGGGTTAAATGCAGAGCACGAATTCCGAGTATGGGTCACCATACTTGGCCGTATGTCACTTCACTTCATTATTATGGATTATGGCCAGATGCAATGGTTTAAAGTTAAAATGCCTTATCGATCAGCTTTTCCAGGGTGCAGTCCGGGTGCTGAATTGGCCTGCCTGGGGTCCAGATCTTTCACCTATAGAGAACATTTGGTGCATGATTAAACAAAAAATATGTCAAAGACGACCTCAAACTCTTCAGCAGCTGGAAACCAATATCAGGCAAGAATGGGACCAAATTCCAACACCAAAACTCCAGAAACGCATAACCTTGATGCCCAGATGTCTTCAAACTGTTTTGAAAGTAAAATGAGATGCTACACCATGGTAAACATGCCCCCGTCCCAACAATTTTGAGACCTGTAGCAGGCAACAAATTTGAAATTAGTTCATTTTGAGCATTAACATTGTAAAATGTCTGTTTAAACATATGTTATGTTATGTATGTTCTATTGTGAATAAAATATTGGCTCATGTGATTTGAAATTCGCTTAGTTTTCATTTTATTCAAATTTAAAAAAACGTCCAAACATTTCCAGAATCCGGTTTGTATATAGTTTCTATCTTCTGTTATATGACCTTCATTTTTCAGATGCATAAGTACAAATGCAAAATAAAAAAAGACTGCACTCCTTTTCTGGCTCTCTTCAATTGATGCACCATCAAATAGAAGGACGCATCTGCAAATGTATTAAATGTGTAGAGACACACACTCCCATCTGCATTAATGCGGTGCACATTAGACAAAACAGCTTTTTCAAAGCTTTTAATACTGCACTACGCACATCTCACATGGAAAAGGTTCCCGCTGGCCTGAATTCTTTTCCGAAGGCTCCACTGCTTAACGCAAAACACTGAACCAATAGCTTCTCCATACATCACTCCAGAGTTTCTGGGCACCTTTCAAGAAAACAGACTGAAAGTTTAGTAACTGACTTATGCCATCATGGCAATGAAAAGAGAATATGTCTGCCAATGATAGCCACCTGTTCCTTCCAAAGACTACAGTGATGGGTATGTTATTACAACCTCACACTCCTGGTGCCAAGACACTGAGACAACTCCATCAAAAACAGAACTGTCTCGAGAGAGAGAAAAAAAATGGGTGAGGAATCATGTGGGTACAGAGAAGATCTGCAAGCAATTTATGCAGAGTAGCATTGCTGCTTTTTTTATTTCCCCTTGTTTTTTTCCATGTGAGCCAAATACCACAGGCCCCAATAAAGAAACAGAAATGTGGTTTAATGAAGTTCATAAATCTGTGTTATTTGCTGCCAACTCAGAGCGCCACTTAATGTGTCTGCAGATCCTTCCCTCCTCGTTCACCCCGCTCCCGCCCACCCCATGCTAAATCCACACTCTCATTAAAGTTACACGTTTTCAAGCCTGTCTCCTTCAGAACCACAAGATCTTGATGTCATTCTGTTTTCCACTGCCATTT
Source organism: Barbus barbus (assembly GCF_936440315.1). Classification (NCBI taxonomy): domain Eukaryota; kingdom Metazoa; phylum Chordata; class Actinopteri; order Cypriniformes; family Cyprinidae; genus Barbus; species Barbus barbus. Next base: position 5,274,297 of record NC_136750.1, read on the forward strand.
TCCCACTAACGCTCCATGGATGAAGACATTCTTCCTCGTCCTGACCGTGTCATCCATCCGGCCCTTTCGGTCTCAGCCCTACGTGCTGCCTTCTGGGAAAGCACCTCTGATTGTTTCTGATAGTTGTTCTTCACTACTCTGCAGAGGGCAACACTTTATTAAGGACAAATTGCTAACACCTGGTATGTGTTTATTAAGACAAATCTGGGCACATTATTGGCTTCTGAATCCTCTGGTACGAGGGGAGAAGCACCTGAGGCCATTCAGCCTCTTTGTGGCCCATAAACAAATAAATCGCAATAAAAGAACCACCCAGCTGTTATACCTTGTTACGAGACGGTAGGGCTTCTAATAATGTCGGAAATTTTTCTTTTACAAGTTTTTTTTAATATGAAGGCATTAATACGCCATTTGTTTTGTTCCAGTCACACACTGTACAAAGACCCACAATTGCAGCTTGTTTCCGACTGTGCTTTGGGGCTTTCTGTTCACAATGAGTAACTTTTTTTTGTAATTAAAGCTGTACTTTAACCTCAAATGCTCATGAAAATCCCATTCCTTCCCACCAAACAGAGATGGCTAAATAAATAGCAGTTGCATGACCACTCTAATGTGGGCACACAATCAAAAATAGATCATTATTTCCATTGTTTCCTGTCAGTCCGGTAAGGTCCAGCAGGAGATCTCTGTCTACAGGTAATCATCCTTCAAATATAATTGATCATTAAAATACCACAAACTGGGCAACTCAAGGCTTTCCAGCAGGCTGGGTGAAACTAACTAGCTCAAGATGAGTGTACCATTCAAGCCTGATGTCCAGCAGAGGAATACCATGAATGGTTGTATTCTTTTTAAAACTGAGCGTACACAATTTTTTTTTTGGTCCTTTACAATCATTGCTTGACAGATTGTACCTCCAAGTTTGATGTCCGTCATTATGACATGTCATACATTAAATTGGGGCTTGCCGTTTGTGAGAGGTATACCGAGAGGATAATTAATGATCAGCTCTAGTGAACTGAAAATGGCTATTAAAGAGGAGTGGATTCCCTATAAATGAAATCGATTCCAGATTCTTGATTCCCAATGCCTTGGAATCAAGAAATCTTTTTTTTTATTTTTGGAATCGATTCCCAGCCCTAATGGTTCACTTTACACCACTCATTACCGCCTTGCACTCACAAATGAGTGGAAATATATGGATAGTAGATATATTACATTATATTTCCTCCTTTCAACACCACAACTCGGCATATAGAAATCTCAGTTTCCTTCTTGTAAATATGAATTTGCTTAGTCATTCAAATGCTCTAACTCCATCTGAGGGGCACATATAACCCAAAGAAATCTTGGGTAAGACCCAAGACTGTTGACTGTTGATTGTGTTTTTAAACTCCATAGTGACATGAAATTTGAAAAGTATTGTAAAAAGCAAGCTCTTTCGATAATGTAGTTAATGTTTTGTCTTTGAAAGGAATATTTCTTATACTGTCAAAACATGGCAAAATTCATTGCATAGGATATTAAATGGCTGGTGTTGAGAATGTCACATTAAATAGACAAAACAGTGGCAAAATTCATATGCAGTGTGCACACAGAGACCTGTGTGTCTGGTCATGAGGATATAAGCAAACCCTGCATTTGTCAGCGCATCTGAATTATCACTCTGTCAGGCTGGCAATGGCTGGTTAGATGTCCCTTCTGTGACAGCTGAAATCACACGTACATTTCGCTCTAATTAACTGTCGGAGAACATAAGGAACTGTCATGCAGTCAGCTGGAATAAATTTAAAGCAATGCATTATGAAACTTTGAGATTTGAGTTGATGGGGCACAAGAATATTGTCAGGAGTTAGTAAAATATCTACTGACATGCTACTCCTGATCGTCTATAGAAGGTGTATTTTAAAGCAATATCAGACTTATTGTTTTGTAGGACTTTTTTGTTGCTGTTGTTGCTTTTGCTCAAAATATGGAATGTCCCAGCTAATGCATGACAGCTGACAACCCAGTGGACAACCCACTGGATAATGAAAATATTTCCAAACAAGGTCAAAGTACTTCTGCAATGCACTGTAGTGGTGTTTTAATCCAGAACAAGTCATTGTTTTTTGAACAGATTGGTTAAATGAATGACTTAGTGCTTTGATGAAATGTATCAAGCTTTCCAATGCTACTTATGAAACAGATAACAATCTAGGACAAATCGATTTACTACAATTAAAAATAACTTTCTAATTCCAGAGAGCTCCATTTAGGATTAAACCATTCACAATAATGATTTGGGTTTGCTAAAATTACAGTACACGTGTGAGAGAGGAGCATTTAGGACGAACCAATTCACTTGAATGATTCAGACAAATGCTACGTTTCAGAGAGAGGACCATTTAGAATGAGCCAGTTCACTACAACAAATCGGATTTGGAAGTTTGATAATTACCTCATTTTAATCGGCAATTCTTCGGGCTATTATTCTATAAGTTCTGGTGGAAATACAGTGAAATTAAAAGAGTGTTTTGTTATTAAATTGAAATTAAACACTACCACACCAATAAGCTAGTTATTTTCTCCTCAATACTGCACTGTATTTAGCTCCATATGTTGCTGTCACACCAGTGTCGGCTCTTCTAGTCCAATTTTGATACAATATGAATGATCTGCACACATGTGGTGAGGGTGTAGCTTTTGAATTGTTAGAGGCATATGCACAGCATATAAAGCACATTGGCAGCATGTACAAGTACCATAAATTAATTTAGCCAGTGAACTGCAGTGAGAGGCTTTGATGTCCCCTTAATGCTTTCCTGGTCCAAGGTCAGGTGTTAGATTTTATACGAAAATTCAATTCATTCAGTACCGTGAGCAGCCCCACCAAAGCCCTTTCTATAACAATGCCATTTCCTTCAACGTGCCAGGCTGCATTTTAATTTCAGGGCATCTATAGTATCAGCTCAAAACAGGAAACCCATAGTACTTTGGTAGAATCTGATTCTCTCTCCTTTTTTATTAGCAAAATTGCTGCTTCCTGCGAGCCAAGTGTCTCCACGGTTAGCATCAAGAGGTCAGCGCTTTAATTTCTGACTCCATTTAACAGCTTGCTGCACAAAGACCCAGGTGCCATGTGTAAATATATATATATATATATATATATATATATATATATATATATATATATATGTGTGTGTATATATATCAAATATATATTTGCGGTGTGTGGGTTTTCAATTAATCTATAAGCTAGGTAACGCAGACTGGCTTTCTGCACAGTGATTTCTGGCTCTCAATTCCAACTGCAAGCTCAGATAAACAGAACTCAGTATACAATGAGTTTACGTGGAGGCAGCTGACTTTTTAAATGATATTTCAATTATGTTTGCCCTCTAAATTTCTCCAAATCCTCACTTGTAGCTGGAATGTACTTATTTGATCTTTTCCTTTTCGTACAATTAACTGCAGCTGCAGTTTCCAGCTGATATTAACTTTAGTGCCAATAAACAGCAACAATTTATATTCTAAAAATGTTATTATAAATTATGAATATATGGGCAAATGAACAATTTCTAATTACTTTTTTTTTTTTTTTTGCATGGTTCCTCGCACAATACTTACACAAAGGTGCATGCAGTAATTTATGAACTAATGTACTACTAGCTCCTTATGCATGGCATTTCTGATGTAATAAACTTGATCGGAAGCTCACCTGGTACAGCGTTAAACTTGCAATTAAATTTGCATTGGTACAAGGCCTGTGGAACACGTGTCACAACACTCAATAAAAGAGCTCAAAGACGTGCAGAAGCAAGCTAAAATGGTGTGGTTGCATCCGCCAATTTATTTTTCTCATGTTTGCTTTTGTTGACACTATGTTTAAAGTAAGGTTTAATAGGTGGTAGGCCTATGTTATTCAACGCGAGAGCATTAACCTTACATCATCACTCACTGGACATTTAATTTCTGATGTGCTGTGATCAATGTAATAAAACACTGTTTCAGATAAAACTGAATGTGCTTTGAGTGCAACTCACTGGACATTTCACTTCAAAACTGCGGCCAAACGTGTAAGGAGCAATTAAATATAATTTAGCAGTCCGAAAACCAGTCAGTATCTTGTGTGACCACCATTTTCTTCACGCAGTGCAACATATCTCCTTCGCATAGAGTTGATCAGGTTGTCCACTCCTCTTCAATGGCTGTGCAAAGTTGCTGATATTGGCAGGAACTGGAACACGCTGTCATTTACGCTGATCCAGAGCATCACAAACATGCTCAATGGGTGACATGTCCGGTGAATATGCTGGCCATTCAAGAACTGGGATGTTTTCAGCTTCCAGGAATTGTGTACAGATCCTTGCAACATGGGGCCGTGCATTATCATGCTGCAACATGAGGTGATGGTTGTGGATGAATGGCACAACAATGGGCCTCAGGATCTCATCACGGTATCTCTATGCATTCAAAATGCCATCAGTAAAATGCACCTGTGTTCGTTGTCCATAACCCCACCGCCACCATGGGCCACTCGATCCACAACATTGACATCAGCAAACCGCTCACCCACACGACGCCATACACGCTGTCTGCCATCTGCCCTGTACAGTGAAAACCGGGATTCATCCGTGAAGAGAAACCCTCTCCAAAGTGCCAGATGCCATCAAATGTGAGCATTTGCCCACTCAAGTTGGTTACGATGACGAACTGCAGTCAGGTTGAGACCCCGATGAGGACGACGAGCATGCAGATAAGCTTCTCTGAGACGATTTCTGACAGTTTGTGCAGAAATTCTTTGGTTATGCAAACCGATTGTTGCAGCAGCTGTCCAGGTGGCTGGTCTCAGACGATCTTGGAGGTGAAGATGCAGGATGTGGAGGTCCTGGGTTGGTGTGGTTACACGTCGTCTGCGGTTGTGAGGCCGGTTGGATGTACTGCCAAATTTTCTGAAACGCCTTAGGAGACGGCTTATGGTAGAGAAATTAACATTCAATTCATGGGCAACAGCTCTGGTGGACATTACTGCAGTCAGCATGCCAATTGCATGCTCCCTCAAAACTTGTGGTATTGTGCTGTGTGATAAAACTGCATATTTTAGAGTGTCCTTTTATTGTGGCCAGCCTAAGGCACACCTGTGCAATAATCATGCCGTCTAATCAATGCCACACCTGTGAGGTGTGAAGACGAACACTGACGCCCTCCACAAAGAGGGTAAGTCACAGAGGGTCATTACTGAAAGGTGTGGCTGTTTACAGAGTGCTGTATCAAAGCATATTAAATGCAAAGTTGACTAGAAGAAAGAATTTGGGTAGGAAAAGGTGCACAAACATGGGATGACCACAAACTTGAGAATACTGTCAAGCAAAGCTGATTCAAACACTTGGGAGAGCTTCACAAGGAGTGGACTGAAGCTGGAGTCAGTGCATCAAGAGTCACCACACTCAGACGTCTTCAGGAAAAGGGCTACCAAGCCACTTCTGAACCAGGGACAACGTCAGAAGCATCTTACCTGGGCTGTGGAGAAAAAAAACTGGACTGTTGCTCAGTGGTCCAAAGTCCTCTTTTCAGATGAAAGTAAATTTTGCATTTCATTTGGAAATCAAGGTCCCAGAGTCTGGAGGAAGAGTGGAGAGGCACAGAATCCATGTTGCTTGAAGTCCAGTGTGAAGTTTCCACAGTCAGTGATGATTTGGGCTGCCATGTCATCTGCTGGTGTTGGTCCACTGTGTTTTCTGAAGTCCACAGTCAACGCAGCCATCTACCAGGAAATTTTTGAGCACTTCATGCTTCCTTCTGCTGACAAGCTTTATGGAGATGCTGATTTCATTTTCCAGCAAGACTTGGCACCTGCCCACACTGCCAAAGGTACCAAAAACTGGTTCAGTGACCATGTTGTTACTGTGCTTGATTGGCCAGCAAACTCGCCTGACCTGAACTCCATATAAGGTATTGTCAAGAGGAAGATGAGAGACACCAGACCCAACAATGCAGATGACCTGAAGGCCACTATCAAAGCAACCTGGGCTTCCATTACACCTGAGCAGTGCCACAGGCTGATTGCCTCCATGCTACGCCGCATTGATGCAGTAATTCATGCAAAAGGAGGCCCAACCAAGTATTGAGTGCATAGAAATGAACATACTTTTCAGAAGCCTGACATTTCTGTTTAAAATATTAATATATAAATATAATGTTTTTTATTGATCTTATGTAATATTCTAATTTTCTGAGACAATGAATTTTGGGTTTTCATTATATGTATGCCATAATCATCAAAATTTCAAGAAATAAAGGCTTGAAATATTTCACTCTATAGCCCTGTTCAGACGGGACTAGTTTTACAGGGGGTCATTAAAGGAATTTGTGTTTCACAGACGTACTTGGTGATTTTAATCCCGTATGAATCTGCAATGTCTGTGTTTTTCTCAGACAACCTCTGTAATAATTCCAGAGCAAATGACCTACTGTTTTTCAGCAAACTCAGTGATCCTCTGAGAAAACTAATCCTGTTCGAATGCGATGTCTGTGATTGCCGTTTAATTTTTTTTCACAACGCTATTCCTTGTGTGTTTTGGCCAATGTGAATTATCGTAGATGCTCTTACTGTGCGCACATTTTATATATTTGCCTCCCTGCAAAGGAAATTTAATTTTTTTTTTTTTATAATAATCAAATCAAGAGCCAGAGCACATAAACTGTTAAGACTGGCAATTGTAATATCAGCATCAGGTAAAATTATTTGTGTTCATTTCTGCACTCAATTACATAATATTTACTTACATATGTACCTGTCAGGGTTCTGTCACTTCGGTCTAGTTTATTCATGGTTTTGTGACGGAGCCCTGACACTCCCTTCTTGTCTTGTTTTCTGGTGAGCGCGTGGCTTCGAGTGTGCTCGAGCTGCGCGCTCTCTTGTCTGCGTGCTCTGTTTCATGTTGGGGCGTGGTGTTCGGATCCCGGCACTCCTGTCTTGTTCAGACTCTGTTCTGGTTTCGTGTCGGGATTCGGACACTCACGCTCCAGGTTTGTTCTTGCTGGGGAGCGTGCGATTTTGAGTTTGCTCGGGTCGTGCGCTCCTCTGTCCTCTGTCTGTGTGTGTGTGTTTTGTTCGGCACGCGGTTCGGTTTCGGCCGCATGCTTTTTCTTGTTTTGTTTTGATCTGTGCTTTCATGTTTGTCATGTTTTGTGAACATGCAGCTTATGAGTCTCCTCATTATCTGCGTGTTCGTGTCCTGTCTTGCACATGGCTAGTGATTTGTTTTGCTGGCCATGTGCTTGTGTTTTTGTTTTGTGTGAGCACATGGCTTGTCTTGTTTGGTTCTATGTGCCATGTGCTCATGTCAATTGTCTTGACCCCACCCACCTTGTTTCCTAATTATTGGTTAATTTTCCCCACCTGTGTTTACCTCATTACCCTCCTCATTTGCTCCCTTTATAATCTCCTTGTGTTTGCAGTCCTGCGCCAGTTCGTCGTCGTAATTTCCCCTGTCGTGTGCTGATCCTGCTTTGCCTTGTCGTGCCCTGTCCTGCCTTGCCAAGCCTGCCAGCTGTCCTGTTTTTCCCCTACGGGGTAGTTTTGGTTGGTTTTGTTTATTTTTATTATTAATAAAGCCCATTCTCTGCAGTACTGAGTCCTCGCCTCATCCCTTCTCCCCACAACCTTGACAGTACCTTTATGAAAATTAAACATGGGTTTACTACAAATAAATAACTAAAGTAAAAGTAAAGTAATCACACATTAACATGGTTTTACTATACTAGCCATTTAGCTTCACCATAGTATTTGTGTGATTATGGTAATCAATCCGAATGATACGCAATGCACGCATACAGAGCGTGTGATCTCTGAAACACCCAGATGTCCAAAACAGACCCTCCCACCTCTGTAACAAACACGGAGATGTTGGTCCCGTCCGAGTTGGTACATGCAGCAGCTAGAGTCCTTACTAGAACCAAGAAGTACAACCAAATTAGCCCGGTTCTGTCAACACTGCATTGGCTCCCTATCAAACATCGTATATATTTTAAAATCTTGTTAATTACTTATAAATCCCTGAATGGCTTAGCTCCTCATTACTTGATCGAGCTCTTATCACATTATAGTCCTCCACGTCTGCTGCGTTCTCATAACTCTGGCCATTTGATAATACCTAGAATATCAAAATCGACTGCGGGCGGCAGATGCTTTTCCTATTTACCCCCCAACTCTGGAACAATCTACCTAATACTGTTCGGGAGGCAGACACACTCTGTCAGTTTAAACTACATTAAAAACACATTTCTTTAACCTGGCTTACACATAACACACTAATACACTTCTATTATTCAAATCCGTTAAAGGATTGTTAGGCTACATTAATTAGATCAACAGGAAGCGGGAACACTACCCATAACACATGATGCACACATTACATCATAAGAAGAATGGCATCTACGCTAATATTTGTCTGTTTCTATTCTGTTTCTCAGTCTGTGTCCGGATCAGATGGTGGATCGGCGCCGGGAGATGATGTATGTGGCCCTGATCGTCGGCAGATGCCGGACACCTGGATGAGCCCCGGGAACATATCCCCAGTCACCGTAGCCACCCGATCCGGTCCGTATACAGCCCAGATGGTCACTGCAGTCACCAGATCCAGTCCGTATCCAGATCAGATGGTGGATCAGCACCCAGAGACGACCTCTACAGCCCTGAACGTCAGCGGAGACCAGGACACCGAGATGAGCGCCAGAGACAGATCCCCAGTGAGGACCCCGCCACTTAGACAGCCATCGGGAAAGACCACTGGAACCAGTTGATCCATTACAATCTGACTTTGCTGCAGTTGGAATTGAACTGCTGGTTCGTTTGGCCAGAGGAGAACTGGCCCCCCGACTGAGCCTGGTTTCTCCCAAGGTTTCTTAAGGGGTTTTTTTTCTGTCACCGATGGAGTTTTGGTTCCCTGCCGCTGTTGCCTCTGGCTTGCTTAGTTGGGGACACTTCATTCCCAGCGATATCGTTGACCTGATTGCAAAGACACTATTTTAACTGAACTGAGCCGGATGATGACATCACTGAATTTAAAAACGAAATGCCTTTAACTGAAAATCTTTTTTTTAATCTTTTCATTTTACATTATTGACACACTATTTTCCGTTTTTGATATTGTGCAGTTGCTTTGACACAATTTACATTGTTAAAAGTGGTGGTGACTTGACTTGACTTGAAAATCGCAGACGTCAGGTGATAAGAATCGAAACTCAAGTGTAGTTTAGAAAACTAGTCCCGTCCGAATAGGGCTTATGTTTAATGAATCTATATAATATATGGGGTTCACTTTCTGAAATGAGTGACAAAAATGTTTTGACCGTTTTCATGATATTCTACTTTTTTTAAAATGTACCTGTATATATAATTGTTTTGTTGTTTTTTTGGTGTTTGGCTTAGTGTTATGTTAGAATCATTATTATACTCATACCTTTTGTTCTTTAATATTTTGAATTGTTTTTAGCTTTATTTTTTGTTTTTCATTTAAATGTTAAGTTTTGACATTTTGTTGTATGCATTTGTCATTTTTATTTAATTTCTTTATTTTTAAAATGTGTATAGGTAGTATTTATAAAGTTTTAGCTTTTAGTTTTGGATCTATTTTAAGTTGTTTTAATACTACAATTGATTGCTTCTGCGTCCTCATTTGTAAGTCGCTTTGGATAAAAGTGTCTGCTAAATGACTAAATAATAATAATAACAATAAATAATAATAAACAATCCTTTATTTATTTGGTTTTGGAATGCCATTGGTTGAGTTAATGATGACAGAATGTTTATTTTTGGGTGAAATATTCCCTTAATGGTCAAGCTGGTTTTTGGAACATGGTAGATAGTCCAAGCATGGTCTTCTAGTCCAGCTAGATCCCCACCAGCTGGTAGTCTAGCTAATGGCTAATGACTGGCTAATATTTTGAACGGATTTTCAAGTAGGGACTATGTATGAAAATACCATGGTTTTACAATCTGATACCACCATAGTACCTTTGAAAAGGACAGTAAAAAGAAACCTCTACATTTTCCAGAGCTTTTTTTTTTTCTCCATCAAATATGGCTGACAGTCAAAAAAATAATAATGTGCATGTGTGGATCCACCAGATGTCAAAGATGAAAACATACATAAACATGTCATCACAGGAAGGGATTTTCAGCATATGTGGAAATATATAGCAAACTCACACAGGTTAATCAGGTACTTAAGTACACACATAAATTCTTCAGTTTGAATTATCTCATACAATCCATGATGGAAATGAAACGATGTGATGTGTATTTTCCACGTTTTCCCAGTATTTTTTAAAGCGCTAAAGCAGGCATCCTCAAATCTGGCCCACTCCTGCAGAGTTTAGCTCTAACCCTAATCAAACACACCTGAGCATGCTGATCAGAGACTTCAAGATCATTAGAAAATCACAGGTAGGTGAGTTTGATCAGGGTTGGAGCTAAACTCTGCGGCAGATTGGACCTCCAGGGAAAGATTTGAGGAACACTGCGCTAAAGTGATCATGTACACAGCTTTGCCAAAGTTTGAGGCACATGACTTCTCCATGCATCTGAAAAGGATATAGATGCCTTAATCATCAAGAAAGTGCATACTGAGGTTTATGAAGCAATTTGTTCACCGGGTTCATAGCTGGCAAACCTCAGAGAATGTCTGTCATGAATTCTATTAATAGTATGAATGTGGGGTCTTTCATCCCCTCCAAAAACACAAGTGAGACAAATAACACACTCTCGACGTCTCATTGATGGTGTGAAACACTAGCGCACCCTCTATCCATTTCTCTCAGCGGCCCTCCCCCATGCCTAAGAACAATACGCTTGATCCACACCTTTCTGTTATTGTTAAGGAAACACTGGAGCGTGCTCTCCAATCTAGAATGCATTTCCCCTTGAGCCCTGTCTCTGTCCACAGCCAAAGATTGCAAGCTGAGCGAGTGCAGGGAGACTGTTGAAAAATATAGAAGAATGGATCTAAAAGCCAAGGCAGGAGAGAGAGAATGTGAGAAATGGTTTGGCTCCATGGCAAAAAGAAAAAAACAACATTATGAGGCGAAAGCTGGTGTGGAGCGCAAAAGACAAAAGAGCAGTTGTGCAGCAGAGAACACATGGCCAACAAAGTTAAGCAAATGTTCAGCACAGCTGTAACACCAATAATAGGCACCAGCTATGTTATAATACGCATGTCATCCACATTTGTCGATTAAAGGGATAGTTCACCCAACAATGAAACAATTCAGTCAAAATGTATTGATCCCCATGTCATTACAAACCTGTATGTCTACAAACCTGTCATTTTCACTGAAAATCGACTACTTGGGAACCAATAGTGTTTGAGACAGCACTTGGCATTTCTCTAAATATGGATAAATGACATGATGCTATATTTTGTGTAGTTTTATGATGAACATGCTTTTAATTTATGAATTAAAAAAATTATATATATATATATATATATATATATATATATATTGGGTAACACTTTGTATAGGGACCAATTCTCATTATTAACTGGTTGCTTTTTAGCATGCCTATTATTAACTTATTTGCTGTTTATTAGCACTTATAAAGCACATACAGTATTCTGCATAACCATATTCTACATCCCTAATCCTACCCAATACCTAAACTAAACATCTACCTTACTAACTATTAATAAGCAGCAAATTAGGAGTTTATTGAGGCAAAATACGTAGCTAATGGTTTGTTAATAGCAAGAATTGGACCTTTAAATAAAGTGTGACCTACTTTTGATTTTGATAGGAAAATATGCAACACAATGAGGCTGTGGTGACATTTCTACAAAATGATACTATGTTGCTACTCACACGCATTGCAAAAGTGAAGTGACCAGTAAGTAGCAGAAATGTCTGGCGAGTGAAAATAAATATTAAAGGGGGGGTCCAATGCTGTTTCATGCATGTTGAGTTATTTAAACTGTTAAAGAGTTGGATTATCGTGTTAAACATGGCCAAAGTCAAAAAAAAAAAAAAAAACGATGGACGTTTAACAGTATGTCTGTGCCAAATACACACTTCCGGGTTTCTTACAAGTTTCAGAAAGTTTTTTTTTTTTTTTTTCGATCATGGCTCTTCGTGACGTAATGAAGGCTGGAACTCCTTACATTGGCACTTCTCCCGACAGAATTTTTGGATTTTTAATTTTTGGGCGAACTATCCCTTTAAAAGTGTTTTGAGATCATAACATAGTAATACGCAAGAAACAATGGGGGGGGGGGGGGGGGGGGGGGGGGGGGGATCTGCACTTGTAATAATAATTTGGTGACAAGGAATAAATGTTTTTGGTGTATCCTGCCACTAGTGGTTATTTCAGCTGGAAACTGCAGTGAATTGTATGTATTTTTATTTTTATTTTTTTTCCAGTGAGCCTGCATTGAAACTGTTAATAATTTATTTCCTGATAGTTGACAGGGAACAAAGAACTTAACTCTCATTTTAAGACAGAACATAAAATGATAAACATGCAAATTGTCACAGGGAACAAAAGAACTACTATCATATGATCATACAGTCCCAGTGCTCAGGGAGTAAATACAATACAGGAAGTATAACAGCCCACGTGAAGACAGGTAATCCAACCATCCCAGGCCAAAGATCAGCCTCAAGCGATTACATGTGATAGTCAGGGTAATAGACTATCAATTCCAGCACATCCTTGGTAAATTGACCAGTTGATTTGAAAGAAATCAGACACTTCATGGCAGAGTGCCACAAATTTCCTACCAGGACTGATGATGAGAGGGCTTAGGTCCACTCAGAAGGAGAAAATGCCAACTTATACTAGGATAAATGAGTTAGCAAAGTCAAATACAAAGTGTCTTTCATTGCTCAATGTCTACCTACACCCATCGTTTATGATGTCTCCTGATGGGAATTCTGTTCCCGCCTGATGCTTTTTGGGCAGGTGAAATGAGGCTATTTAATGCACAGCCTAATTTCACTTCACAACTTGCTGTCGGTGCACTGACTTTAAAGATGGGGAGGTGAAGAAGGTCATTCTCAAACAATGAGGAGGGGAATCTGCTGTCAGGCTGGGAGGGAGGCTAAGCTTAGATCTTCCTCTGGTCTCTTTAATAAGGATGACAATCGTAATTCCACATGCATACCATCTCATCCAGTGCCCAGACCAAAAATTGTCCCTTCCCTATCTACACACTGCTAAAGCACACAGGGAAATGTCAAAAATCTTGCCATGGAAGCTGCTCAGTTTCAACACACACACAAATGAATATACACTACAGTATATTTTAGGTGCTAGCTGTTATACTTTCACAGTAGCTTTTACTGTAGTACTTTTACAATGTAATACAATGACAGGAAAATGTAAATGTGTCCTACAGCAGGAAAATATTTTGCAATTTTTTTTAAATTGCTGTCAAATCTTGTAAAATCATTCATTTCACCATGGCATCTGAAAACTCTCACAGTCAAGCGTCATCTTAATGCAGACTGAAATACCCACAGAGAGGTCGCCCTGAATGAATGACCCTTACATAAAAGCGTAGCTATTCAGATGTTCTCATATGAAAACTGAGGTTTCTGGAATATTCAGGCATTTTTCATCAGTGCTTACGTTTTTATTATGGTGCCGAAATATGGAAATCCTATTAATTACAGTTTAAAATAGACCAATAATTCCAGAGCTGGACCCAACATTAACAATAAGAGCTACTTCATGTGTAAATGGCAAAAACACATGAGAAAAACACCCTTTTCACCAGGCGTTCATTTAAATTTGCAGAGGAATTTATGGCAAATCTTACAGGATGCCAGGCCTGCAGTCATTCTTTAAACACAAAGTGCTGTGACCTGGCTTATGGGTTTGAGAAACCAATGCAGGAAGTCATGAACATACACGCACACGCACACACACACACACACACACCTTATGCAAATAAACATGGCAAATTACTGCCTTTTGTCCTAGAAGTAAGGATGTTTTTTTTGTAGGGAAAACAGCTGAAAATGTTACTTATGATATTTATCTTTTTTTATTTTTTTATTTCCTCATTAAAGAGACCACCATGGAAGAATAATATACTTTCTCAGTTTATTTTATAGTGACAGCCGGACAATATTTACAAAAATGTTTTGGCATTTTACTATCAGATCCATTTTAGACACACAGTACATGATGCATAAGCTACCATGAAAGCTACTTGAGTTGAATGAAGACGAGGGAATTCATGTCCTGATATGTCAGCATGGAATCTGCACTGTGCAAACAAATTCAGCTTTCCTACAGGAACTAGACAGATGTACTAAAGCACAGTAATACACACACACACACATGCAAAAATGGCACTGGGGAGTATTTTATGTTTGAGTACACTCAAACACAAATACACATACACACACACTTAGGTAAAGGAAAACTGTGTGTTCTCATGCCTGGATGAAAGTGCCACACTGGAATCCATTCGTGCGGTTTAGCCTTGTCTTCAGTGATATGGCAAGGGTGGCCAAACAAAATAGCACTCTGTACACCTCACATTCTCCCTGTGTCTGTAAACGCTGAATATGACCATGGAAACTCTCCGTGCATCCAACCTTTGAGAACTGATCATCATATATTTCGCTTTTAATAATTCATTTCTCAGCGTGCTCTGATTTTCATATTAAAGTAAATTGGTCCAGGTATAATAGTCAACGTAAAATGCCATGACTTCAGCAGAGTTTCATTTTCCGGCTCTTGAATTCACAGACATTTGATTAATCTGGAAAGATTCTAATAAGGGAAAAAAGTGAGGCGAGCATCGCTAGTACTATTGCTCATAGTTAGTGTTAGTGAACTGAACAAATCCCTAACCCTGAGTGTTAAACTTTCATGTGTAATTTTATGTGCAACAGACATGAATGGTTACTTAAATCATGTAGCTTGTTGAGGAAAGGTGTAATTTTACTCTTCCGAATAAAAAGTACAGCTGCTACTGTAAGTAAAACAAAAAAAAAAGTTAATTGTAAAATATAAAGCCACTCTGTCAGACAAGTCAAAATTGTAGTACTAGAAACTGTCACACTTGCAAGAAATCTAGTCACATAGTGTAATATAAAGTCATGATTATGAGAACTAAAGATGCAGTTGCAATATAGAGTCACATTGCAAAATATATAGTCACACTTTAATATATAACATCACAATTTGTTTCTTACGAAACAAAGATGCAATTGCTTCATATAAGGTCATTGCAAATGCAAAAATATAGTCATGCGAGATATAGTCACATTTCGGGATATAGTGAAAATTATTTGCAATAACAAGAAATAAAATCAAACTCGCAAAATATTAAGTCACATTATGAGACATGACATCGCAATTACTAAAAACAAGGTTGCAATTGTGATACAGACTCGTTGTGAGATATAAACTCATAATTCAATTCACAGTTCTGAGAAACAAAGTTACATTTGCCACACATAATGTTACAAATGTGAGATATATCTTTGCAATTACAAGAAACAAAGTTGTAATTGCAAGATATAGACACACTGTGAGATATAAAGCTATGATTAAATTCGCAATTACAAGAAACAAAGTCACACTTGTGAAATATAAAGCTACTTTGTGAAATATATATATATAGTCACATTAGTATTTACAATTACGAGAAACAAAGTCACTTTTGTGGCATGTAAAGTCACACTGTGAGATATAAAGTCCATTTGCAAGAAACAAGGATGCTATTGTGAGATACATTTTTCAATGTATAATCACTTTTCAAGATATAAAGCCACAAATAACAGATATAAAGTTGCAAAGGTAAAGGTAAAGCAGCAGGACATAAAGCAAATATAAAAGTTGTAGTTGTTTGGTTTATTTTCCCCAAGCAGCTCTACTTTTTTTTTTACTTTAGTTGCTGAAGTAACCAGTAACTGCAATGCAGTAAAAATAACAATGAATCCGTCAAACAATGTGATGTGTTGTTAAATTGAGGTGTGTGTAAAGTTTATTCCTGACAGACTGCTTTTTGCTCTCTAGATTGCTGCTGCTGCTGCTGCTGGATAATCTAGTGTGTAGGTGTGTGTATGTGTCAGTGTGTTTTAATTAAATTTACATGTGAACTGGGAGAAGTTGAATTCAGAGGAGGCAAGGTGAAAAATGTCTCGTTTTCTTGTCTTCATTTTGAGGCTGCTTCTTATCTTCCTTTACTCTTGGCCACTGCTCAGGTTATCTCCCAAATTACTCACAGAACACATTTATTTCTCAAATGAATCGGGCTGTTCGGAGATGGCCCCTGCTACCAACCCTCCTCCCGACCAGCTGTGCAATGGTTTTTCATACAAAGTTGCGACGATTCACCAGAAGTGTGCTGAAGATCAAAGCTCACATCACACGGTGCCTGCACACACACAGGTTTAGTCATAAACCCTAAACACAAGAACACAGAGATATTTAAAACTCTAATCACACATCAATGCAGCAAAATAGCTGTCACTTTTGAACACACAATGCTTTCACGCTGTTTATATCGTTTAATGCTTCAGACTTTGATTCTACCCAACAGGTTTTCTGCTAGAACATCCAGCTTCAGCTAGCAGCTGTGTTTTGAAACATGGTAGCTAGTTTGTAGCTGGTCTAAGCTAGTCATTAACTTACCCAAGCTCGTAATACATGAGAATGCATTGACACAATGTATGGCCATTAATGGAGAAAGAAGTTCTTTGCAGCCACATGGTGTAGTTGTGACATCTGCCACTAGGGGCTAATGAAGGCCTGCTAACCAAACATTGACTTGAATGACACTAATATGTCAGACTCTTTAGTCTCGCCTAGCCAGACCTTCAGACTAACAGCAGAATGTCTGGACACCATAGCAGCTTTCATTGGCCAAGGACTGCCCAAGAGGCCATATGACCGATATGTAAAGCATCTAATTACAGTTTGTTTTGTTTAATGTCATGTTTAGGGGCCTGAAATGTAAAGTCGATGTTCCTACAATAACAGACTGGCATGCAGGCAATAAATCGTTCTTTCAAGAACGTTATCTTCAGTCGTCAAGAGTCTATGCCCGGAAATGCATCAGGTGGTCCAAAATGGTCTGCCCAGAAATTCTGTAGAAATCTACCAAACAGAGGAAACTCAGAATATGACGCAAACCTGCAATAATTAAATATGTTAAATAACACAAATGTATCTAATCTAATTTTATAAACCGATGTCTTTGCTGCTGACCTTTGATGATCCAGTTCAACCATACTAATAAGCAAAAATGACTTCAGATAAACTAAAAATTGTGCTTCGTTGTTTTTTGTTTTTTTTTATTGCTGAAGAGTGTTGAACATTCTTCTCCTCTGTTCTACTGTACAGACGTGAATTTACTTAACCTTCAGCCGGAGGTTTATTCATTACACTTTTTGGTGTGAAAGGGCTTTTATATTTGCTATAAATAGAACTACTTATATTAAAAACAAACAATCAAGCCCTGCTCGTGAACGTGAAAGTAACGAAAAAGTAACGTAACACATTACTTTCCATAAAAAGTAACTAAGTAACGTAATTAGTTATTTTTTTAGGGAGTAGTGCAATATTGTAATGCATTACTTTTAAAATTAACTTTCCCCAACACTGGACACAAGCTGGTATTCGATAATACAATATTTCATGATAATGAACATGCACAATATTGTTATCATAGGCAAAATACAGTGAATAATTATTTGTTACATTGATTTTTGAATGCATTTTAAGAATACCTTTCCCATCAACTGATTAAAATGCACAAAAAGGGCTACTTTAACACTGTTGCCGCAGGTTGTTTTTCATGTCCGCGGGTTGAAGTGTTTGGGCTAGTTTTGAGTAGCAATTGGGCAGGTTTTGTTGTGAAAACCTGACAACCACGGATGAGAAGTGCATGGCGGAATGAGTGAAGGAGACACACTGAATGAAAATGCACATTCACTCTTTGACAGCAGATGGTGCTGATGGAACAGCAGAAATACAGACTTTACCATGACAATCTCGTAAACAAAGTAGCCACACTACATTCTGTTTCTGGACAGGATTTTTACCTGTATTTGCTGAACAAAGTGTTGGTAAGTCCACGTTTATTATATTAGAAAAGCTATACACAAGTGTTCATTTCAGCAGGAAACTGTAGTGAATTGTTTTTACCTGTATAGGTACGTTTTTGGAGATTTACAAAAATGTACTTTAGGTAGAGGCGCATTTTTCCAGTGTTGGAAATTCATCCACTTATGTTTCACAGAAGAAAAAAAATATATACAGATTTTGGAACAACATAAAGGTAATGATGACAGATTTTTCATTAAAAGACAAAACAAAAGTATGTAATGAATTCTGCAGATATCATATTTAAATGAAGATGTATTTGTTGATATGAATCACATACTGTAGTTTACTTCTAGGTCATTATTACAAAAGAGCACTTTCTTTTTCATTTTCACTCAGAAGGGGTAAAGAGCAAAAACTGTTTTGCATATTTACAGGCATTTGTGTTCCACAGAGACGACAGATGAACCAAAACATCTTGAAATGAAGTACATTCACGGCTGGAGAAGTTTTATCAAACCCTATGCAACTTAAACCAAAAGCCATATAGCACTCTGAGATTTTCTGGGGACAAATCTCTTGAGAGTGGTACTCCAGAAGAACTGAGAAGTTAGCCTTGTTTATGAAACACAAAAGAAGGATTCTTAAACCTTTTTAGAAAAATCTGAAGGAAAACAATGACCACCGTATTATTTCAAGATCTTGTTCTGCCTGATGTGCCTGTATGTCAGGCCTGATTTCAGAAAACCTCGAAACTTGGCAGCATTTGTTTTCTTTTTGCTCCGTCTTTCACTCTCTTTTTCCTCATCCCCATCTGTTTTCAGTTTTCTCGGCATGTGTGACAAACAGCAAAGAAATTCCAAACTCAAGTCTCTCTAACCCCAACTACCCCCTTCCCCAATCTCCCTCCCCTCCCTCACTCTTTTCTTTGGCAGGGCGGCTTATGTCTCACATTTAATCATGATTACTTTGCCAGCCTGCAGGGCCTTTAACCAATTGTGAGGGGGGATAGAAAGAAACAGAGCTTGAGATGGACAAGAGGATATTTGGAAGCTGGCATCTCTTTAGATTTGGAAGTCTAACCATGTAACCAGCATGATGCTTGTAAATTAATTGGCAGCTACAATATATTAACTTAGTCACCACTGCAGATTTGAGCTGCTGTCAGATTTGAATGGCAGCCATTTTATCACAGTCACATCAGCTGGGGATGATGGGTGAATGGGGTGCCCTGAGGTGCATTGTGTTGGGGGTAATGGTACGGGATATGTTCTGGGAGGGTAAATTAATATAATCTGGCAAATTAATTATGCAAATGGAGTTCGTGCAGCCAATAACCCTGTTGGATCCATTGATCTTAAGATGGTAGTTATGTTTTGGGACATGATAACATGTTTGTAGGTGGTCCAAGTTGGTAAATAGCTGATCACTGGCTGTTCAGTGAGCGATCGTGTTTTCTTTACCAAATTAAATTGGTATGACTAGATGTTAGCTGGTTTGTTGTTATTCTAAGATGGTCTACCAGTTTAGACAAACTACGATTAACATTATCATATCAGATATGGGATGTACTTTTTACCCACATTTCCTGGGCTGCTTTTGGGGAAGCATCAGGGCCGTTGCTGGCCAATTGGGTGCCCTAAGCAGAATTGTATTTTTGTGCCCGCTCCCCCAAATATTATGGATGTAAAAATAAATAAATATTAAAAACACCCACTATAGGGGTCAAAATAGAACTTTAATAAAATATAAAAGTAAACAAAATTGTAATTTAATTGTATTATTTTAAAATTACAATTTTAGATCTAGACAGTTACCTATGGCTATTATTTTATTAATACAGTTGTCTGATTGATTTTATAATCACCAGCATTCAAAAATTACACAAAAGAAAATTGAGCAGTTTTACTACGATAAATGATACCATGGATCATTTTTGTAAGGGTTGTGATGTCCACATGTTTTGAAGATAGAGGCTGTAGCATTTCTATCCCAAAAAAGTGGCCAAAAATTTAAAATTAAGTGGATATTTGAATTAGTCTAAATGTTTGGTCAATATTAAAGAACTTGATCGTTCTGTAAGTGTATTAATATGTAATGTACATATCTATTTTGTATTACATTATGTATTTTAACAGTGTTTTTCAATGAAACCATATGATTATTAATTAACCAATCCTTATTGCCTCATTGTTTTTATATAATGCACTTTAAGTCATTTTAAAGGCTGTTTGTTGGCTTAGGTCTGTTTTTATAACCACAAAAAAAAAATATCTTAATACTTCTTTGTAAACTATTATTTGAAGTAACAAAACCATTGTTAATTTTAGGTTACCATTCATGGGTACAAGAACCATGAATTTTGGTTTTATTCGTAGCAAAACCATGGCTAGTTTTCGTAAGGGAGCATGGAAAGTCAGAGAGAATATTATATGTGTTGTTGGTGGTTAAATTATTACCGACATTAAAACACGTTATTAACGTCAACAGCCAAAAAAGTTTTACAGGATTATGAATGTAGGCTACCTAAAAGTGATGGCTTCATCTTTTTTCCTTTTTCTTTTCTCAGCGCCGGATTGCTGATGTCTTTTCACGGGCATAGCTGTCCATCAATTATGATAATTTGCTCTCAGCCGCAAAACATGAAGTGTGAGCGTTCACGGACACGTGTGATTAGCCTACTGCGTCTGCGTTTTTTGTAATTTTATATATATATATATATATATATATATATATATATATATATGTTAATGTTTTGATTTGTATTTATGTATATGTTAATTTTAATACTAATATAGAACGAAAGTGTTTTGTTTTTTTTTTCCCCGGGAGTTGGTGCCCTACGCAAACTTCGTATTCTGCATATAGGGAGCGGCGGTACTGTGTAGAATGGATCTATAGTTAAATTCAGATGGAAAAATCTTGGAAATCTAATTTAATCTAGATTTATTTTAGTTTACTAATCTTGGAAATCTAGTTTAGTATGGGTCCAGAAACTTTAACACCATTTTTGTATTAAGTGTTTTCAAGTTTACATTCTTGAGGGTGAAAAAAAAAAAAAAAAAAAATTGAAAAACAATAAAAATAATAAAATACTAACACTAAAATTATAAAAAAAAAAAAAAAAAAACATTCTAACATTTTTTCACAGCGATACATCTTTAAATATAAATAAATACAAATATATATTTTTTATGGTAAAACATGTTTAGTTTTCTATATGCATATAGTAGAAAAAAAAGGTTTAGAAATAGGTAAAATATTTTTTTTATTTTATTTTAATTGCTCCCACATCAATACTGACAATGCCAGTGCAATTTTTAGATCTAAATGTAAATATCCAGACCAAAAATGAGAGCTACTGCATTAACCCTGAAGCTAAATAAATAAATAGTATGTAAAATACATTGTTTACACACTCAGAAAAAAATAAGTGCAAAAAAATGGCTAAACAAAAAAAAACGGTATTTACAAGATGTTGAATTCTTACAATGTTAGAATTTAGAATTTTTTTTTTTTTTTTTTTTTTTTTTGACAGTGTACTGTAGCACATAATGCTAGCCTTTTGTCTTCCATGTGTGAGATTCTAGCATATATTAGGTTATCTTGTCACATCAGCTTCAGAGAACAACAAAACAATTTGTGCATTGGACTGGTTCTTTTAAATTTGCTATCTGTAGCGTGTACATTAGTTAGGCCTTTATATTTCAGTCGCTCACGAATTCCCCCCAGACAATTCGCAAAGTAAAGAAATATACAGAAACAACATTACTGATGTGACAGTACACACTCCTGCTTTTGATCTTATTGGAGAAAAAAACTGCACATGGCTTGTCACGCTCAGGCTTATAGAACTTCTTCTCTTGTCGACAGGGCTCTTGATGTTTGACGTGCTGTAGATTGTGGCAGATGTTGAATGTGAAATGAGGTACATTCTTTTAAAGGTCACAGGCACCACTCACAGGGCTGTTTACGGCCCTGAGTGATGAATGCGTACTCTACGCTGAGCTAGTTACCTGTGCCGAAGCGTAATTCCTTATTTCCATTTGTAAGTATGTGGATTTTAATGTTCAGAACCTCACGGTCATTATAGATGTATGGTTTTCTACCGAATTCCTCTTAAATGAGGCATGTCTATGAATGAATAAACACATTACTCATGTTTGGCTAAGATCTTAGCGTTTTTGTGTTTTTATAGCCATTGCGCTAGCTGAAATGTCATCCCTGACTCTGGCCCTGTGGTGCTGACAAAGCTGTTATAGACAGACGGAGTTGATAAAAGCAGACACCCAATAGGCTCTCTGTTCGCTGCCTGCCTGAAACCTTCCATTACACTGAAATGTCGCAAGCTAGTACAAGGAAGCCTGGTCCCATAATAAGGCAATGGGTAGTCTGTTCTGACTGAAACCACAAGGTGAGCTAGAATGTTCTGCCTTCAAGGTAGTACTTGGGTAGAATTTTGATGGCATGGAATCTAGAGCGTGTTGTAAAGAAGGCGCTTAAAGTACCAAGTGAGGATTGAGAGACACCTTGCCTGCCAATAATGAGATGGAATCCAGTTGTCTCTGCGCTGAGGCTTTGATGATGTGGTGCGTAATTACAGAACTATAAAAATGGAGACACAAATCCTAATAAGGCTTGATGAAAGCATACGCCTTCCGGGAACTATCAAGAGTAAACATGATCAACCATTACCACTTATTATGCATCAGTGTTGCAAGTCCTAGCTCAAATAGATTCAACTTGGTGAGTGGTGTGTTGTTTTCTCTATTTTACAGTAAAAAAATAAATCAATAATAATAATAATATATATATATTCAAAAACAGATAACTCAAAAATCATGTTTTTTCCTTGTGCATTCCAATTAATCTCAGTCAAACTGCAGTTGGGTTGTTTTGACTAGTTAAAAAAAAATATGATTTTTGATAAATATCTGTTTTTGCAAATAAACTCTTCATATATATATATATATAATTATATATAATTATTATGGTTTTATTTTTTTCTGTTAGTTGGGTTGATTACATACATGAGTGAAAAAAAACTAGTTTAAAAGTCGTGCCAAGTTCTTATAAATGTAATCTTTGTATTATTGAATTCATATGATTTTGAAAGTGTTTACACAATTTTCAAAATGCATTTATAAATGTATTTATTTCCTTCTCTGTTTCTGCCATGGGATTGGCATCCCATGGTAACTAGGGATTACACAAGCTTCAGTCTGGACCCAGCCCTTGCAAAGACCTGAGATGACCGAACACCTGAGAAGAGATGGTGCCAACCTCTCAGAAGAACTCAGATGATGCCAACTCTCAGGCAACATACAAAACTACCCAATTTTCTGTAAAGCTGCTTTGCAACGATTTGCATCATGAAAAGGGCTATACAAATTTGAATGGAATGAATTTATTTATTCTTTCTTTCTTTCTTTCTTTCTTTTTCTTTCTTTCTTTCTTTCTTTCTTTCTTTCTTTCTATTTTTGCAAGTTTGCTGGACTGTATGAGTTGATTTTGTGGCAGGGTTATTTTTTATATATATATATATATATATATATATATATATATATATATATATATACTAAAACTTTAAAAATAATAAAAAGTTGCTTCAAATAAAATGAGGGGGGGTGTAATCTAAAGTGATGCCTTGTTTCCCTCTTGTTACGTGTAGTTACTGTATAAGTGAAGTGCAGTGACATACTGCCAAGTATGGTGACCCATACTCAGAATTCGTGCTCAAAATCCATCCAACGTGCACACACACAGCAGTGAACACACACACACTGAACACACACCCGGAGCAGTGGGCAGCCATTTATGCTGCGGAGCCCGGCGAGCAGTTGGGCACCTCAGTCGTGGTATTGAGGGTGGAGAGAGCGCTGGACATTCACTCCCCCCACCTACAATCCCTGCCGGCCGGAGACTCGAACCCGCAACCTTTGGATTACGAGTCTGACTTTAGTGTAACATCCGCGGGCTGTAATCTAAAGTGAGGTCATGTTAGCAAAGGGCATGGAAAAATCAAGAGTTTGGAAACCACCAGCGACACCAGAAACCAAGAATGACATGTTCGGCAGAAAACAACAGAAGTTGATGAAAGACACATCATAAAAGCTGTGAAAATTAATCCTAAAAGACGTGTCTGTAAAATTACCAACAACTTCCAGAAAGCTGGGGTGATGCTCTGACAATCTACTGTCCTCAGGAGACTTTGACACAGAATTACAGATGCTTCACAGCAAGATGCAAACCTCTGACGAGCACCAAAAATAGAAAGGCAAGATTAGAGTTAGCAAAAAAGCGCAAAGGTAAGCCAGAAGAGTTTTGGAACTGTATGGACCGATGAGACAAAGATGAACCTTTATCTAAGTGATGGGAAAGCAAAAATGTGGAGAAAAAAAGGGAACTGCAAATGATCCCAAGCATACAGCCTCATCTGTAAAGCATGGTGGAGGTGGTGTCCGATTGAACATGAATTTCACCAGCTGAAGAGGAGAATAAAGGCAAAAACTCCCCAAAACAAGCAACAATTGGAATTGGCTGCATTAAAGGCTGGGAAAAGTATTTCAAAGGATGAGACCAAGAGTCTGGTGATGTCTATGGGTCACAGACTCACTGCTGTGATTGTGCGCAAGGGATCTGCAACTAAATAATAGCTTTTAATCTTTTATATCTGCCTTATGTTCAACTGTCCCAATACTTATGCTCACATCAATGAGTGGGATGAACTCTAAAAGTGCTGTTCTTTTTATTTGGTAAAACATGTATGTGTTGAAATGGCTAATAATAAAATGTGACATTCTGTAGTTTTGTCTCATATTCATCTTTTAATCATATTTGCTAATGTCTTGACTCCACAGCCAACAGAGCAATTTTGTCTTTACTGTTCCAATACTTATGTAGGGCACTGTATGTATACATGTATATATGTATTTGAGGTCAAAAAAAAAGGGGTCTAAAACATCACTATGAGTAAGCCATTTGTACTTAAGGGTGCTAATGGTGGGCTCTGGGGGGCCCGGTGGTGAGAATTTGTGATGTGAAGACTTGTTTGCCCAAATAATAGATGGGAAAGGGTAGTGACAGAATCTTAAAACATGTATTTTTACTTCCTGAGAAGAAGTGCAGGAAATAGGAGCAGTTTGATTGGTGTGGTTCAGATCTTAAAAACAAGACCAGATGGTACTGGGATTGAAACCTTGAGTATTGTGCAGCTGTTGTTCCCTTTAGGAGTACCTTGCAAATGTGCCGCTGTGAACTCCAAAAAGCACAGATAAGGGCCCAAGCACTTCCATGAACAGATGTGGCTACAACAAACAATATTAGGAGTCCGTGGCGGCATCTCCTTACTGCCGAAACCACATCAGATCTCTGCAGCTAATGACAACCAGCTGAGTGCTTAGAGTCACTGTTCTGGGATGGAGACAAAATATTATGCCCTCGGTCCCCAAGCACATTTTAATCATACAAGCCTCATTCTAAATACAATTAATCAAACTGCACACTCACTACCTGCAAAAACAAACACCCGTCCCGACATGGATCACTTGCTACTATAGACCATGCTGACAAAGTCTTATTGTTTTTCTAAATTTCTGCACAAAAAGCAATTGCTTTCTTGGGACTTAAAGCAGTTGAGAACATGTAAATAAGTCTATGCAAGTTGTAAGCAATCCATACCGTTGTTTATCGTCCATCAAATAGAAAGTAGCGCCCTCAGCCAGCGACTGACACTGCCAGCAAATTAAGACCTACAAAGTGCCTCTCCTCTGATTTCTCTTCAAGCTTCACCAAACAGGGTGCGAAAGCTGTCATGTGTTCCCAAAACTCCAGGCTTCACATCGATCAATGGCGGCTTCAAGCCAAGCGCCTCTATCTGCTTTCTCCTGCTCTGTGGCTGGTGGCACGTCACCAAGTGTGTTAGCAAGAGCCATCGTATGCTCGTATTGGGCTGCAGTGCCGGATTTGTTCTCTTCTGAAATAATTAAATAAATTTACTCCAGGTCTCGATGGTAGACCGATCAGCCACCCTTAACTGGAAGCAGTTTCCTTAGCTTTATATGTTTAAGTTCTGGGGTTTGGAAAAACAGTGATAAAGATTTTGAGAGAAAGTAACTTAAATAAAAGCAGCCCACTTACTCTTAGTCTTCACACATACAGCGATTTGTAGCAACAAAGTGACCAAAAGACATTCACTCCCAGTGAGAGTTGGTGATTGTGATGTGGACATGTCCAGAGATGCTACAAAGTTGAAGAAAGATTAAATGTATGCAAAAATTAAAAATAGCGACAGGCAGAAATTAGAGGGGTAGTTCATCTGTGGAACATGAAGATATTTTGAAAAAAAAAAACAAAAAAAAAACAGAGGGGTGCAATGTTGTTAATACCCATAGGCTTTTTTGTATGGACAAAAATATTGAAATATTCTTCAAAATATCTTTCAGTGTTATAAAGAGGAACATACACAAAATCATATTTTTTTACACAGTATGTAAACTGATTATACCACATTTTAGATGCTAAATGCTATGCAGTAATTTTTGCTGGACAATTGCTTACACAGTAATGCAAGGCATTTTTTTTTCCTAAACTTTGGATTCCACATGTATTTATCTTTTTTCTTGAATGTGGAAGACTTGCCAGACATATTTCTGGTGTTTCTTGTCAAATGAATAGGTTTATGAGCCGATTAACCTATGAAAATGGTTTTACAAAGCACATAGTTCCATCACTTTACAATGTCACAATGACCGTCTTTTCTCAGTGCCTCACTTGTCAAAGTTTAATGATTGGGTAGATGACATGAAGCAGCTCAATGTTAGCTACATTGAAGACAGATGGGTTCTCATATTCTACAAAAAGCTTCCAATTGGGGTGAAGTTCAATGGATTTGTCTACAAAATGGAGAAGAGCACACATGTAACTTAGTTGGGAAATATTTAAACTTATGTTCTGCAATCCATGCTAGATTTTCTCTGTGTTCTCTTGTTTGGATTGTTAACAGAAACCACTGCACATGCATGATCTAAATTACCTGGCATTGCTGTTTATTCTCAATAATTAGTGATAGCCTCAGATGCAGGATATTTTCATTCACTAATAGATATTGCATTTGTAGGTATCACGACAACCGTTATATTACTTTTCCATTACAGTTCATTTTTAGTAGCTATAAAACTGATTCCTTGAAAAATTATGACATTTAATCTGCAATACATGTCATTAGTGACCTTATTTTCAAAACCTATGGCCAGTTGTGCAGCCCACCAATAACATTAGGGTGTGCAGCAATAGGAACGCCCACTGCGACCAACAATATAGCCAATCTATGACCTCCAGAGAAACAATAATGTTGTATGTACACATGAATGGGTCCAATACTCTGAGCTCAAGTCAGTGGGGTATTTGGAGACTTATATGAGGTATATCAAAATCTCCCCTAAAGCATCATTCTTTGATTACACTGGAAGATGATGTGATAAGAAATTTCCTGTTTAATAGGCGGATTTTATGAGGTTGATATGAGCCATGATAAGTTGTAACATTGCTCTAGGTGTACTTCGCCAATATTTTTATTGGCTCTGTAACTACAAACTGCAAATTAAGAATGTAGATTTTGAGTTGATGTAATCAACCATGGTGGAGAAAGTATATTTTGTATTACAATATAATATGATTACAGATGTCTGGGTGCTCGTAATCTTAAATTATTGGCATTCTGTGGCATAAAAAGTGCAATATTGTTTCTTAAAGCATTGCGGATAACTGTGATTGTGAAACATAAATTGTATCCAGCTGATGTACACTGCTACACACAAAAATGAGAAATACATAATATGCATTATGTTTACTATCATTCACATCAACATATGTTAAGAAAGCCATTGGTTTGTTCTTCCATTCTACTGCACACATGCTTTCCATCATAGTACAGAGATTACGTTGACCTCTCTGTATATCAAAGGTTCAGTATCTGTATTTTATCAATTTTAAGGAGCCTCTACTGAATTCAATACAGAAAAGGTCTCTTTGTCCAGCACAATAGCAGTTCTGATTGATGGGACTCCTGAAAGAACTGCCAGAACAGAACAGGACCCTCTATTTCAATTCCCCGTAGGAGATGAGTTTTGTCAGTTGTCAAAATGGAGAGCAGGAGGGAAAGAGACGCTGATTTAGTCTTCCTTTCAGAGAGACAAGAGACCTCAGATAATTTATTACAGACTAATGGTGCAAATCAGCACAATTGGATCAAAGATTGTTTGACATACATGAACAGTTCTACCTGAAATCTTTCTTTAAATGCTCCTTGGCTTTGATTGGATTCAGTGTTTTGAAAGAGCACATCATCAAAAGACATGATAACGGTATTTTTTTTTTTCCATGCCATTTGCATGTCCTTTTTATAGCTCATCTAAAGATAGTTAATAGTCCTGTGGTGAATAAGTTAATTGTCCAGCTCTGTGGCCAGGTTTCACGACTGGACATTATTGATGATATTTGCCTTCTGAAGTGCTCATAAACTGGGGAGGCGAATTTCAAAAATAAATTTTGAGGTAAAAAAAGACCAAATAAATAAAGAAATAGTAGTTTACTGTAAAACTAATAATATTTGTTTTAAAAATCATTTATAGTGTATAAAATACTAATATTTAAAAATAAGTACAATGTATAATACATATTATTGGAGTATGTTTTACAAGAAATATTATTTCAGTCTTTCTACTTAAAATTGAATGTGTTACTTGCTGTTTCTTTGTAATTATTTGTGAAATTTACTAGCAAATACGTAAGTTTACGCGACAATGACTGTACAAAAAACGGAAACATCATTCCTTTTGCATACGGATGACAATGTTGTCAATATGATCTGTGAAAACGACTAAAACTGCTGTATTATGCATGCCGGGCCAGTATGTGGTGATGTCAATATTTATTTTCATAAATTTTCGAAACATTCTTCGAAACATTTTCGAAGCTAAAACTAAAACGGTGTTGTTTACAAAACCTTGCAAGAAACGCGTTTTCAAAAGTTTGCGTTTTCAGGCTCCTTAAATGCCATTTTTGGTGCAAATGAATGGAATGGAACAAATGAATAAACACCCCTGAAAGAAAATTATTTTCTAGCTTTATCAAGTAAACAAGCTACTACTCCATTTTCCCCATGTAACTAGAAACTATTTTAGACAAACCAGTCCCTAAACTGTGGTCTGTCACTTGTTCTGTTTAAGTGGCTGCAATGTGGACAAGACAAGGTCAAACGTGTGACTGCACAAAGCTAGTAATACTGTGACTCTTTGTGGAAAACAATTAGTTTAAATACAAATTCTGCTTTAAGCCTGTTAGCACACGTAGCATTAGCCCTTGATCTTAGATCAAAGGTGTGTTAGGACACAAAGAGCTTTGTAAGAAGGGGACGAGGAGGTCTAGATTCGGTTAAGAGTTGTTTTCTGTGTTTAACATGGCATGTTAGCACACACGCCTGTCCTCTGGCAGACTGCCCTATTCTGCCACTGCCTCCTACGGCTTGTGTTTATCGTAATAAAGAACAGCGCAGATGAAGCCAAAAATCTTTCCGCAGCTAGATAAAAAAAAAATACATTCAAATAGCTTTTTATCACTTATAACTTCCAAAGTTTGACAAACATTATAGGTATTTCCTAAAACAGTAATTAAGGAAACATAAAACAGCCACATGGAACGAAGGGATGGGAAGATGAAGAGATAATCAAAGCCAGTCAAAACAGAAGTAAAACAACAAAGCTGGAAGCAAAAGACGTAACAAGATCTACCGCGACCTTTGACCTCTGCTTCTATTGTTTAGCTCACCTTTAAGTTAAAAGCCGGGCTTCGACATTCCTTTAACAAGAGCAGCATTTGTCCTGTGTCACTTACAAATCCGAACAAAACCGTCTGGAGACCGGATCTCTTTGTACTGATGGACGCCAATTATTGTACTCAGACGTGAATGTCAATAGCTGGCTCGGTTTAGCCTTTAAAGCGGTTAAACACAAATATATCCTCTTCCCTTTGTTGTCACAGTTAAGAGCTACAACAGGTCAAAATACTCATAAATTACCAGAAACAAATATTCTCCAGTTCAAGGTCTTTTTGGGTTTACCAGGGTCTAAGCCAAAAAGCCGCTATCTGTTTTGTTATTCACTGCACCTCCCTCTCCGAGGGACTCTATTTAGAGGTTTCCCTCCCCGACTGCTTTTATTTGTGCAGCGTAGCCTGGAAAATTACAATCCTGGAGGGATTCTGATCAGACCATGTCAATTTAACACAATCGTAATCCACAAAGAGGAAGCATGTACTCTGACTCAACAAATCAGAATTCCAGAAGGAAATCTGTAAAACTGGAATGTGAATACAGCTCCATGTAGATGTTTCAAAGTCTGTCTAAACTATTGAACACATGTCTGTCACATTGTCAGGTGCAATCACCATACATAATTCAAATACAACTATAGTCAGTCAACCGCATTGTGTTCATTGAAGTATTAATTGTGTATTATTATTATTATTATCATCATTCATTTTTATTTATAAATAAATATATGCATGCATTCATTCATACATACATATTAGTAGGACTGAGTGATATGAGTATTTGATATGACCAATAATATTATCAATGTCAATCAATATTTACATTGAATTTCATACAATTTCATGAAGAAAGCATCCCTCATGCTTGTTAGACATCAATAATGGATGTACCCCCCCCACCATTCTAAATAAATAAATACATTGTATTTTATTTTATTATTTATTTATTTGACATTAAAATATTAAAAAAGTAAAATAACATTAACATACAAATGCATTTAAAGCATTATACTTTTTCCATCTGTTCAATCAACTAATGCAGTAATCTGGTTTATTCAACTAATGCAAAAAAAATAAAAATTCATTATTAATAAATTTTATTATAAAAATGATTATTATTCCCTCCCCCTGACTCCCATTGGTCATACAATGAATTCTAGGTTAGTTCCAACACACAAAACAGTGTTTAGAAAGCCCCACTGAGCCATGGTGTTTCAGGGCGTTAAATTATGATTGACTTGCAGTTGTTTCTGCTCACTAAACAGAGATAAGATGACGTATTTCCATTGAAAATACATTTAAGGAGACTGCATAGCGTGTCTATGATAAACATTGTTAAAACTGTATTTTGTTGTTCTACCACAGTTAAGAATGCAGTATGTACTGAGTGTCCCTGAGCTGCCTGGGAACAAAGGGCCGGAGTCTGACAGGGCTGAAGTTTGTTTGCATTTTGCAGGAATCAGCACAGAAGGGCAGCCTGGCAAATCCACACTAGTAACTTAATCAGTATCGTGGGCTTGTTGACTCTGCAGGTGAAGAGGAGAGGTTATAGACTCTGTCAGCAGGAACTTCACGCCGTGCATGCGCCACGGTGCCTACCAATATCTGACTGATGTCGAGCAGTCCAGGAGGACAGGTAAACATGTATTGGTTCAAATAACAACAGGTTGTGAAAAAAATATGCGTTTTTTAAGGCAAATAGTGTCACCGTTTTCACAGGTTTGCATCATGGGTGCAATACACACACACACACACACACAAAAAAATGATGACATACAACAAGCTTTTTTGACCATGTCGCCACATTACAAATGTTCCAGAGCTAGTTTCTATTTGATTCACGTCCAAACTGTTTTCTGGAAACATTTTCTGGACAATATATATCTCCAGACTATATTTCAAATCCCATGACATGACTTCCTTCCTTACTTTTACCGGGCCTGGGACGGTAATACAGTACCTACAGATAAAAGAGCTGTAGCAGGACAGAAGGGTCTAGTAACCTACCGTTAGCATGCATTTGTGAACATATTGCAAGTTCACTATATTATAAATCACCACAGTAACATTGCGTGACACTTGAACATACAAACAGAAGTCCAAAAATACAGCAAAAAGACATCTGGAGCTCAGCTGTGAGAACAAAGACTCTTTCCTTAGTTTCAAGGTGAAATGCAGTTAATGTTGAAAGCTTGCTCATTTAATAGTGCGTTTTTTTGTGTGTTTTTTTTTTACATTTAACCCAGAAATGTATTTTTCTAAGGGATTTTGGAGTCCAAAAGGCATTCATGACTAGATCAGCTGAGCAGACCACCAAAACATAAATGTTTTAATGTATGGCGAATAGAAACAAACTTGAGAGAGAGACTCATAAACTGTTAACTTCTTGGGAAATGAATTAGATGTTTTGGTAAAAGTCAGTTTGTATCTTCTAAGGATACAGGAAAGAATAAGGAAAGAGTTTTTGTTCTCACAGCTGAGCTCCAGATGTCTTTTTGTTGTATTTTTGAGTATTTTGAGTATTATTATTATTATATTTTGGGAAAAGTCTATGTGTATTTCTGAGAGATGGTTCTGCTTAGCATTTAATTGCTCAAATATTTTACATTTAAAAGTGAAAGGAAAAAAGTACAAGTAGAGTACAAGTAATTTAAAAAGGATATTTGATCCTGCTGTTGTACAATGCAATTTGTATGAAAATGTCAAATTTTTAGAGGAAGGAGAAAAAAATAAAAACAATATCAACCCTAAACCCATATGAAGATTCATATGAATTCATGCAAATTCTGCAAAACGTTAATTAGGTAGAAATTGCCATGACAGTGTGTTGGGCAGCTTTAAGATTTATGGCCAACAACAAAGAAATGGAAAATCCACAAGAAAACGGTGTGTTTGACAGCATTTTCTTTTTTAATACAATCATTTTGCTTGGTGTATAGTGCAGAAAAGTTTAAATCCTGCAAGTAACTTGGCAACAGTTTGTGTATATTGTGTGTGTTTTTAAGGTGTGGTACTGTAATTCATAGCAGATATGCTGACAGGCAGCTGCCTTGAGACATAAATACTCAAAATGTTTTTGTCGAATGGAAACTTATTTGATGTTAGCTATTTATATTGTACAGTTTTGTTTCTGCATGCTAAGTAAAAGACAAAGAAGAGGGAAAACAAATACGACAGTCTCAAGAGTCTAACACAAAGTCATATTGACATGTGAAGAAACAGACAATGCTCTTTCTTTTTCTCTCTCGCACAGCACACACACACATACTCAAATCTCTTAAAACCCAACTCACTTAGAAACTCCTCATTCGGATCCCCAGCCTACCCAGAATGCTTTAGCTGAACAGAGGTGTCAGCATTTCCACAGAGGCTCTGGGTTTTGAGTTCTTCTCTCTTGGCAGGCAACATTTAATAGAATAGTAATGTCCAGCTCTTAAAGGGATAGTTCACCAAAAAATGTGCTGTTAATTTACTCACCCTCAGGCCATCCAAGATTCGACTTGTTCTCTTCAGTAGAACAGGAAAGATTTTTAGCTGAAACCGTGGTCCTGATGATTCATAAAATTCAAGCATATACAGACAGCAAAATTATTATCCATGGGGCCTGACAATATATTGAGGTCTTATGAAGATAAACAATTGGTCTGTGCAAGAAACTGAACATTATTTATAATAAAATAAACCAAAAGTACCGTGAACTGGTACTTTTGAACAATTTATTTCAGTGAGCTGGTTAGATTCACTAGTTTGTTTACGTATTCACACAGTGTGGTTTCCTTATATACCAAGCATATAAAGTCAATAAACTTGTCTTCATCAGCTCACCTTTTTACATAAACAATGAGAAAATCTTTAATTTGGGCCCTTCATTCAAGAGCTCGGTGCTCATATCAGCGGCTCATTGGTCTTCGGTCCGAGTCAGAACTGTTTGCTCGGTTCAGTGACTGTTGGAGGAACACGAGCATTGAATGAGTTGGCAGAAACAGCATTATGGAACCATATACGCCGGTATTTAGGCTTATTACCAGTCGGAGTGACTGTAAATTGTACGAAGGTGAAGTTTGTTTGAGTAACTTGTAGATCTGTGCTGCTCAAGCCGCGAACTGTTTCAGACGGTCCGGTCCGATTTGGTGAACTGGTTCAACTCATTCACCAAAAAGAACCGGTTCAAAGGAATGATTCATTTGAAAACCAGACATCACTCCAGACTGTTAGCATAAGGTTCTGGATTACAGGTAATAATGCTGTAAATAATGTTCAGTTTCTTGAATGGACTGATAGTTTGGCTTCATAAGATAAAAATACATCACCAGGAGCCATGGGTAATAATTTTGTCTTGCCTGTATGTGCTTTTTGGACTCTCAAGTGCCTGTAGCCGCTGACTTACATTTTAGGAATCTTTACTGTTCTACTGAAGAGAAAAAGTCACCTACATCTTGAATGGCTTGAGAGGGGGTAAATTAGCAAATTTTAATTGTTGGGTGAACTGTACCTTTAATGTGCTGTTACTGAAGCATTGATTGTATGGGTACGCTGGCTCACTTTCATTTCAAAGATGCCAAACAGTTAATCCCAGAGACTTGATACATTTGTTTGCTCAGCAGCTCATTTACAGAGCTGTAAGTGAGATGCAAACAAACACACAACTAAAATGTGGTGCCATGATAATAGCAATAAAACAAACTCATACTCAATTAAACCCTTTCAAATATACATTTATGCAAAATTGATAAGCTTCTATGTGAGCTACCAAAGATATTAAACTGTTCAATTTGAGAGCATATCGCTACTCACTGCAAAGCATATATTATATAGATTTTATTGGATTTACTTGTGCAGAAATGCCAGAGGTGCCAAGGCGGTTCTATGCAGTTGCTAGGATATAGCGAGTGGTTGCCAGGGAGTTGTTATGCTTTTTTAGGGTCCAGCTGGTGGTTGCCAGGACATTGGTATGTGGTTGCTAGGGTGGCATATCTGGTAACTAGGGTATTTATATGTGGGTTGGCAATAAAGGTTGGTTGGTTGCTATGCCGTTTCTATGGTATTGCGGGTAGTTGCCAGTATGTTACTATGTGGTTGCTAGGGCGTTGTAGCTGGTTGCCAGGGTGTTTATATGTGGGTGTAAGGGTGGTTGGCAGGAAAGGGGTGGTTGCCAAGATATTGTTAGGGAGTTGTATGAGGTTACAAGGGTGTTACTATGCAGTTTCTAGGGTGCTGTGGCTGGTTTCAAGGGTATTTATATGTAGGCATTAGGGCGGTTTGCAGGGAAGCTTGGTTGGTGGTTGCCAGGATGTTGCTAGGTGTTGTAGGAGGTTGTCAGGGTGTTGCTATGCAGTTTATAAGGTGTTGCGGGTGGTTTCCACTACATTGGTGTGTGGTTGCTTGGGTGTTGTAGCTGATTGGCAGGGAATTTTATGCAGGTGTTAGGGTGGTTTGCAGGAAAGCGTGGTTGGTGGTTGCCAGGATTTTAATTTTATTCATCTAAATGACTGTTTTGTCTTTCTTTTGCATTAATACAGTCTTATGTTTAAAGACTGTAAATTAATCTCGGAGATTTTATCTCACATTAATATTAATTGTGCATTTAGATTTAGTCTTGTCTGACAAATGCATTACTAAATGTATTTCTAAATTGTAAATCTGTATTGTATTACTAAAGTGACAAGATTTAAATGGGTGACTCTCAAGAAACCTGTCAAGAACAGGTCTACAAAATAAGAAGTTACATTTAGTTAACATTTTTTTATATTTTTGCTACTTAGACTTAGACCCCGACAACCACAATACAAAGAAATCTAAACAAAATAAAATAATACTTAATAATTAAAAAAATAAATAAATAGTAATTCATGGAAATGTTTGCTGAGCTACTTTTAATTCATGCTGATCTAAACGAATGTATTGCAATAAAAAGTATAGTACAGTAACAGTAACAAACAAAAACATTTTTTTTTGCAATTAATAAACTGTTATTCAGTAAACCAAATAATTAGTTGCGCGGATGAATGAGCAATAAAACAAACAAACATTATATTAACAAACCATATGATTAAGAATTTTACAGTGTAAGGGAATAATTGCAGACAGAAAGTATTTTTTACACCACCGTGTTCTTACTCTTGTTAGGGTGTTGCTACAGCAAACACATTGTGGTTTTTGAATATGTGAAACTACATGCCCAAATAATAATCTATGTTTCATAACAATTTTTATCTCTCTATGGTACAGTATGAAAATATCTCAATTTGTCCCTACATGAAACACTGCATACAAGGAATTAATATTTCTGTATAATCCATGTAGGCTGAGGCAGTAGATCAAATACAGTTCTCTATAGCTGCATGTATAATGTAAAAGTATATTTGTATATTTTATGTGGGTTAGAGTGTCTGACAGCATGTGTACATGGAAAGCTGTCAATGCACTGGCTTCACAAGAAGCAAATAATGCAGCGGGAATATCAGAGAATAACCAGATTTACTGTCTCATAATGTCTCATGATTCATTGTAATGAAACACTTCTTGGTTTTGCTGCCATAAAAAGAAAATTACGAAAAAAAAAAAAATCTGTGAATGTGGAGCTCAAAGCAGAACCAGATTAATGAGAGTCTTCTTGACTTTAGTATAGAAGTGACTCTGTAGTGCTGACGTCTGTCTGGCACAGTGATAACAAATTACACTGACAACATTGGTGAGATATTTGGCACCTTCCATAACAGGGTACTGCTTTTTTTATCAAATGGTCAGTGATGTGCTAACTAAGGCATCAGTTGACTATCAGCCTCATAAGGTCAAACTAAATATTAAATGAGCTGTTTTTGATTTTCATTTTATACCCAATCCTGTAACCATCATTTTGGACATGTCTACAGACAGTACAGATTTACTCAAGCACATACAGTATCTATTGAGCTGTTTTCTGGCAATAAACTTACCACAGGAAACTACACCAGAATAGGTAATAGGATTGTAGATTTACCGTAAATTAACCTGTCACTCTATAGGGTCTTGCTAGGTGAGGTTTTACAGTCTTTGGCTAGTAGCTATTGATAACAGTTTGATAATTTGTACAATAACCGGTATAGCTGATAGTCATTGATTATCATTTTATTTATTCATTTTTGTTTTCCGAAAGTTTTGCGTGATCATTTTGTCTTTACAACTTGGTCTGAACATTTGTTAGATCATTTAATTATTTTTTTTTACAAATAACTTTGCTGGATTATTTTTTTGAGAATTCTGTTTTAAAACAACTTTGACTGATTTGGCATTTTCTGTTTACAATAAATTTGTCTGATATTTAATTTAGTCATTTGTCTCATTATTTCTTTGAAATTTTCCCCTAAAATAATGTTGTCTATCCTAAAAGTTGTCTGGCATTTTTTCCCTAAAATTATTATTTTATTTATTTATTTATTTTTCCTTACAATAACTTTGTCTGATCATTTTGTTTGGTTTTTCTTTGTCTGATTTTTTTTTAATCATTTGTCAGATCATTTGTTTATTTTTTTAACAATAACATTATCTGCTCATAATTTAAGTCTGTTCGTCTTACAATAACTTTATCTAAACATTTTAATTAATCTCTTGCCTGATCATTATCTTACAAAAATGTTGTCTGATCATTTGTCTGTTTTTTTTTTATTTCAACATGTTTGTCTGATCATTTGCTTGATAATTTTTCTCCAATAACTTTGATAATTTGTCTGATCATTTGTTTTATTAATCTTACAATAACTTTGATGAATTTGTTTAGATAATTTTGTCTTTACAATAACCTAGTCTGATCTTTGTTTTTCCCATAATAACTTTATCTGATCATTCTGTTTGATCATATGTTTTACCATTTGTTTGATATTTTAATCTCAGTCAAGAAAACCCCTGAGGTGGGGATGAGAATACAAACATTTGATATGTTTTTACTAGTGCTGTCAGTAAAAAAAAAAACGAATTAATCGCACGTTTCTGAAATTAATCGTGATTAATCCCACCTAACATTAAAGTTTTTAAATATACTTTTATATTGCAATAATTTCATATTCAATCTTCAAATTAATGTACAAACAACATATTTTTAATATTTGTTAATGGTATTTTATGACTGAAGGTCAGTGTCCGATACCAAGTAATACTGATTTCCCTATATATATAAAAAAAAATAAAAAATCCCCTAATATTTAACCATTGACTATAGCCATTGAACATTACATTATAATTAAGAGCTATCAATTTTAAAATGTATTAGATTTTAAAAACAACTTATAATTTAAGTGTACTTAAAACAATCTTCACACTCATTATACTAAACTCATTATAATAAATACTATATTTAGCTAGGCTACATATGCCCCTCAGCAGAAATATACAGAAATTGAATGAAGTTATCAAGCACTAAATTCTAAACTAAATACAGATAAATACTTACAGCTATATAAAAGTTATTGATTTCCTCTTTTTTATTTTGTTTTTGATGACAAACATCACAGCAGCTGGTTATTAGGTTGGTTTTGGCTGCTATTTCTTTAAGAGCTACTGCTGCTGAACGTAACGCGAATCTGACACGCATCGTATTCTCTCTCAACTCTCTTTACCTTTCCTGACCCATTTCAGGTTGGACCCATTTCAGTCTCTTCTAATGAGCTGACGAGTTGAATCGGGTGTGTTAGATGAGGGAGAGGGCTGCTCCAGGACAGTTTTGAAAATCATTTCAGAGACATGTTCTTAACATAACTCATATATAACATAGTATATGCTCGTATGGTTTTAAGGCAGCTTTAATTGCCTTTTTGGTAACTTCATGCCTTAACTGACCATGCACATAGTTTATTTTGCGCTTGATAGAGACTACACCGCGCTTTGACTCGTGCCTGCCACTGAAGTGAAGCTGGAGCACGTGTCTGAAACGTCTCCGGTTTGATGTGATCGTAAGACGTTCTGCGACTGAATAAATGCACTTCTTGTCAAGAAAAAACAGACAGCAGTTATGAGTGGGGTGGCCAACCCTAGGCTCCCACCCGCGTTAACGACGTTAAATAATTTTAACGCGTTAAACTGAAAAAATTAATCGCCTGCGTTAACGCGCTAATTTTGGCAGCACTAGTTTTTACATGTAATTTTTTTATTTATTTATGTATTTATTTATTTTTTTAATAACTTTGATATAATTGATCAAACAAGTGTCTCAAATACTTGCAGTAGCACTTTATTTTACAGTCCTGTTCCCCATGTGCATGCTATGTACTTATTAAAGTAATTACAATAACTGGGTAATATCTAGGAACTAACCCTAAACCAAACTCTACCCCATGTAGTTACCTGATATTACCAGTACTTTCTTAGGTATGTAGACTTTAAGTATAAAGTAAGTACATGTAAGTACACGTAGTGTAAAATAAAGTGCAACCACAAGTGCCATGTGACTCAGAATACATAAATCAATAATTGTATTGTTGACTAAACTCTGAACTCATAACTTAATTGCTTGCTCTGGTATTTGGGTTTATGATAAAAAAAATACATATATATTGTGGTCTTATCATAAACTGACAGCTAAACAAACAGAAGTGCGCAAAGAATACAGGATGTGTTCAATGTGTACATATGGTAAACCAGGTTATATTGAAATTATAACAGAGATACGGTTAAAACACTTGTCGTTTGCACATTAAAACATGCAAATATCTAAATTGACCTACCATTAATATAATCCTGACATATTATATTCAATATCGGTATAATGACTATGCCGTGCAGTGAATAACAACGCAAACCTAGGAAACAGCATGATTTTTGAGTGAACTGTTCCTTTAAGCACAAGATTTCATATCAAATTCACTATCTTGCTATGACCCTGGCTGTGCGGTTCATGGGAGAGTCTCATGTAGCCAAATTCCCTTTGCCTGCACTGCTGAGTGACACAGCATGGAAGTTCGCTGAGGGAATGAGGCTGATTCCATATCATTTAGGCTTATCACGAGTGAATATGCTTTCAAAGGCCCGTGGGGCTACAAAGAGAGCTTTGAGGATACGGACAGGCACAGCTGCTCTCCAGGAACCCTGGCAAGCAAGTCTGGACTCTCTCATTCCCATCTGCGATTGCTTTTCAGGGGTAGTTCAGCTGATCAAGTGCTGAATTTAAAAGCACTGGATGATAGAAAAGTAATTGCCCTCGCTGTGAAAATAGACCATGCACGTTGTATAACTTATTCACAATGAAAGGGGGAAAATATAGTGCTCTAATATTTTTTACTGTGATTTCTAAGTGCAGAAAGTGAATAATTTGCATTGCTCAAGAGAACTATCGCTTTGCGCGGTGGGGAGGCCACATCCAGCTGTTAGCGCTATTGGGATTTGGAGCACATAGTTGCAGTTCTCTTGTACACAGACAAAAGCTTTTTAAAAGCTGTGTCAAATTCAAGAGTTACAAGCCATTTAACTTCCTGAAACTAATACGAGTACAAATTTATGCAGTTTGATCTCATGCTTGCTCATCGGTATTCTTACGTAGGATGTTTGGATAGACAATAAAACATACAATACTGACATACTGACAAAATCTACAACAAAAAAACATTTTAGACTGGTCAGAACTGATATTGCTGGACCACAGCCATAGGTGACCAAATTCAGTTCACAATCACATAGTGGGACTTTAATTTAATAATGGTGGAGAAATCATTTTGAGAAAGAGACTGAATTACAAAATTACTTTAACTAAAAATAAATAATAAATGTTACAGTTTATTAAAAAGTGGCTCTTTTATAACATATTGATTTTGATCCTTTAACTGTTCCCTACTAAAAAAAATAAAAATAATAATATAATAATATGTTTAAAATACATGTATTTCAAGTCGTCATCTTTATTTATATAGCGCTTTTAACAATGTAAATTGTGTCAAAGCAACTGCACAATATCAAAAAAGGAAAATAGTATGTCAATAATGTAAAATGAAAAGATAAAAAAAAGATTTTCAGTTAAAGGCATTTCATTATTGAATTCAGTGATGTCATCATCCGGCTCAGTTCAGTTTAAATAGTGTCTTTGCAATCAGGTCGACGATATCGCTGGAAATGAAGTGCCCCCAACTAAGCAAGCCAGAGGTGACAGCGGCAAGGAACCAAAACTCCATCGGTGACAGAATGGAGAAAAAAACCTTGGGAGAAACCAGGCTCAGTTGGGGGCCAGTTCTCCTCTGGCCAAACGAACCAGCAGTTCAGTTCCAACTGCAGCAA
Organism: Barbus barbus; assembly: GCF_936440315.1. NCBI lineage: Eukaryota > Metazoa > Chordata > Actinopteri > Cypriniformes > Cyprinidae > Barbus > Barbus barbus. Next base: position 5,315,407 of record NC_136750.1, read on the forward strand.
AGTCAGATTGTAATGGCTCAACTGGTTCCAGTGGTCTTTCCGATGGCTGTCTAAGTGGCGGGGTCCTCACTGGGTATCTGTCTCTGGCGCACATCTCGGTGTCCTGGTCTCCGCTGACGTTCAGGGCTGTAGAGGTCGTCTCTGGGTGCTGATCCACCATCTGATCTGAATACGGACTGGATCTGGTGACTGCAGTGACCATCTGGGCTGGATACGGACCAGATCGGGTGGCTACGGTGACTGGGGATATGTCCCCGGGGCTCATCCAGGTGTCCGGCCTCCGTCGACGATCAGGGCCACATACATCATCTGCCGGCGCCGATCCACCATCTGATCCGGACACGGACTGAGAAACAGAATAGAAATAGACAAATATTAGCGTAGATGCCATTCTTCTTATGATGTAACGAGTACATCATGTGTTATGGGGAGTGTTCCCGGTTCCGGTTGATCTAATTAATGCAGCCTAACAATCCTTTAACGGATTTGAATAATATAAGTGTATTAGTGTGTTATGTGTAAGCAAGGTTAAAGAAATGTGTCTTTAATCTAGATTTAAACTGACAGAGTGTGTCTGCCTCCCGAAGAGTATTAGGTAGTTTGTTCCAGAGTTTGGGTGCTAAATAGGAAAAGGATCTGCCACCCGCAGTCGATTTTGAAATTCTAGGTATTATCAAATGGCCAGAGTTTGAGAACGCAGCAGACGTGGAGGACTATAATGTGATAAAAGCTCGCTCAAGTACTGAGGCGATAAGCCATTCAGGGCTTTATAAGTAATTAACAAGATTTTAAAATCTATAAGATATTTGATGGGGAGCCAATGCAGTGTTGACAGAACCGGGCTAATGTGGCCATACTTCCTGGTTCTAGTAAGGAGTCTAGCTGCTGCATTTTGGACCAAATGTAATTTGTTGATCAAGCGTGCTGAACAACCATCCAATAAAGCATTACAATAGTCTAACCTTGAGGTCATAGACGCATGAATTAGTATTTCTGCATTTGACGTTGAGAGCATAGGTCGCAATTTAGATATGTTTTTGAGATGGAAAAACGCAGTTTTACAGATGCTAGAAACATGGCTTTCAAATGAAAGATTGCTATCAAACAGCACACCTAGGTTCCTAACTGATGAAGAAGAATTGACAGAGCAGCTGTCAAATGTTAGATAGTGTTCTAGGTTATTACATGTGGGGTTTTTAGGTCTGATAATTAACACCTCTGTTTTTTTCAGAATTTAGCAGTAAGAAGTTACTCGTCATCCAGTTTTTTATATCGACTATGCATTTCGTTAGTTTCTCAATTTGGTGTGTTTCACTGGGCCGCAAAGAAATATAGAGCTGATTATCATCAGCATAACAGTGAAAACTAACACCATGTCTCCTGATAATATCTCCGAAGGGTAACATGTAAAGCGTGAAAAGTAACGGCCCTAGTACTGAGCCTTGAGGTACTCCGTACTGCACTTGTGATCGATATGATACCTCTTCATTCACTGTTACGAACTGATGGTGTTCAGATAAGTACGATTTGAACCATGCTAATGCACTTCCACTAATGCCAACAAAGTGTTCTAGTCTATTTAAAAGAATGTTGTGGTCGATAGTGTCGAACTCAGCGCTAAGATCCAGTAGAACTAATAAAGAGATACAACCACGATCAGATGATAGAAGCAGGTAATTTGTAACTCTAATGAGAGCAGTCTCAGTACTATGATACGGTCTAAATCCTGACTGAAATTCCTGACTGAAATTCCTCACAAATACAATTTTTCTCTAAGAAGGAATATAATTGCGAGGATACTACCTTTTCTAGTATCTTTGACAGAAAAGGGAAATTTGAGATCGGTCTGTAATTAACTAAATCTTTGGGGTCAAGCCGGGTTTTTTTTTATGAGAGGCTTAATAACAGCCAATTTGAAGGTTTTGGGGATTATCCAGTAATGAAATAATAATAACCAAAAGAGGATCTATGACTTCTGGAAGCAGCTCTTTTAGTAGTTTAGATGGAATAGGGTCTAAAATACATGTTGTTAGATGATTTAACTATCTGATGCGATACTGTAGCTGACGGCTGCATGGTTACAATTTTATCTCTGATAGAATTGATCTTGGAAGTAAAGTAGTTCATAAAGTCATTACTGCTGTGCTTTTGGGAAATGCCAACACCTGTTGATGCTTTATTTTATGTTAATTTAGTGACTGTATTGAATAAATACTGGGGGTTATGTTTGTTTTCTTCCAGAAGAGACGAAAAGTAATCAGATCTAGCAGTTTTGAATGCCTTTCTGTAGGATAGGGTATTTTCCCGCCAGGCTATACGAAATACCTCTAGTTTTGTTTTCCTCCAGCTGCGCTCCATTTTCCGGGCTGCTCTCTTTAAGGTGTGAGTGTGCTCATTATACCACGGAGTCAGACTGTTTTCTTTGATCGTCCTTAAGCGTAAAGGAGCAACTGTATCTAAAGTGCTAGAAAAGAGAGAGTCCATAGTTTCTGTTACATCATCAGGTTTTTCTGCGCTGTTGGATATACTGAGGAATTTAGATAAATCAGGAAGATTACTTACAAAGCAGTCTTTTGTGGTAGAGGTGATGGTTCTACCATACTTGTAACAAGGTGTAGAATTTACAGTTTTAGATATATGGAGTTTACACAAGACTAGATAAACATCTGAGATATCATCGCTTTGCTGCAGCATTTCAACATCACTAACATCAATTCCATGTGACAGTATTAAATCTAGAGTATGATTTCGACAATGAGTAACTAACCTCAATAGAGTTCAGAATGTCTGAATGAATGCTGATTCTAATGCATCTTTTTCATTATCGACATGCATGGATATTAAAATCGCCAACAATTAAGACTTTATCTGCAGCCAGTACTAACTCAGATAGAAAATCAGCAAATTCTTTAATAAAGTCTGTGTGGTGCCCTGGTGGCATGTATACAGTAGCCAGTACAAACATCACAGGGGATTTATCACTAACACGTGTTTCTCTAGATAATGTTATACGCAGCACCATAACTTCAAACGAGTTATACTTAAAGCCTGCCCTCCGAGAAATACTGAGAATATTGCTATAAATTGTAGCAAAACCTCCCCCTTTACGTTTCGGACGTGGCTCATTTTTATAGCAGTAATCTTGGGGGTGGACTCATTTAAAGTAATGTATTCATCTGGTTTTAGCCATGTTTCTGTCAAACAGAGCAAATCTAGGTTATTATCATTGATCAAATCATTTACAAAAAGAGCTTTTGTAGAAAGGGATCTGATATTCAGTAAGCCAAGCTTTATCAATTGTTTCTCTGTATTGTAAACATTTTTTTATTTGTTGAACATCAATTAGATTCTTACTCTTAATTTGGTTTGGACGTTTTCTGTATTTTCTAGTTCGGGGAACAGACACAGTCTCTATAGTGTGATATCTGGGTGAAGGAGTCTCTATGTGCTGAGAATTAACTGACTTCTGTGACGTGAGGCGGCTAGCAGATGGTCAGTTAGCCAGTCTGTCTGCTTCCTCACCTGGGCCCCAGTTAGTCAAGTACGAACTCTAAGACTATGTGCCATATTTCTAGAGAGAAGAGCGGCACCACCCCAGGAGGGAAGAACACCATCTCTTTTCAACAGGTCAGGTCTGCCCCAAAAACTCGTCCAGTTTTCTATAAAGTCTATACTAAGTATGGTTCAAATCTATTAACATATTTACTGACATATTGCTCGGGACTTACTGACATTAAAATTATAATTAAACTTTATTTGGAGTACTACTTGTGCGCAATGCACATTTCTTATTATTAAGCCTAAAATGTGTTTTAATTTCACTGTTGATGAGGATTATGATCTTTGAAGAATATCAGTTTTTAAATGCAAGATATTTAAAGTATTCTTGCAATAGTTCCACTTTAGCACAATCAAATATACTTCAGTATATCTTCAGTTGGACTTCAGCACTACTTCCGAACAATTAAAGTCCATTAAGTACAAAATTAGTTGTTATAATTTAGCAGACTTTAAGTATAGCAGATTAGTATACCAAAAGTACAATTGGGTATTTAGTACATAAATATGTAAATGCATTTGTAGTATACTTAGCATGAAATAAATGTATTCCAAATACACTTTAGTATGTTTTATTGTTCACTAGGGTAGTCAGTGTAATGCACAGCCTCTTGTGGCATATTGCTTTATTATAATCAATACTGTAGTACTGTATGGATACATTATTACAAGTATATTTTATTGTTTTTTGTATATATATATATATTTTGTACGTTATGTAAGAATAGCTTTAATACTCCATGGGTTATTCAATGTGACAGTTTGTATACCGTTTAAAATATAATACAATTTATTATGATCTATTTATTATAGACACTTTTCTTGTGTATATAAAATCATGCATGACCATCAAAATGGGACGACTCATCTTTGACTCATAAAATAATTAAATCAGATAAAGGTTAATTATTATTGTATGCTAACACTTGTATAAACAAGCATTAAAAAAAAAAAAAAAAAAAAAAATCTCAGATTTGCAGAACAAAGTCAATGTAATATTTTGAATATATTACAAAAAATATTTGTTGTAACATTAAATATGCTATACTATATTTTTATGTAAGAAGTGTGTGTGTGTTTGTGTGTGTGGCACTAAAACAGTGTTGCATAATTGTGAAGCGTAGAGAAGATATCAAATAAAAACATCATCTATATTGAGTGAACTGGGACAAAGCATCTTTGAACATTTAAATCATTTAATGTTTTAAAGCAAATACAGTTTACTTCACTGGGTCAACACATGTGAACAATATATATATTTTTTCATATCATTACCGACCTCAGCAGACATACATTCACACGGCTGCATGAAGACAAGATCTTTCTTTATGTTTTTGTGTTTTTTTTGTTTGTTTGTTTTGTTGCAGTTATGTACAAAGTCATTGTAATGCATCAACCCCACGTCTCTATACAGAATCCATTACCATATCAAAACTTATCAACCCAAGTCCATGTCGAAGTAGATTTATGGCAATAAGCTATACATCTCCAGTTATCTGAGCTGTCTAATTTGTTTTCTAGCTCAGCTTGCAATCAATGTCCAGACTTGAAACTCCTCTGTTTCTGTTCCCCTAACATACAGTAAACCCAACTATAGTTTCCAAAGTACATACATTATTTACAGTGGAATGTCAGGCTTTGAAGTGGGCAGTTAGAAAGACATGAGACTCTGGAATGCAAAAAAAAAAGACTTTATCTAAAAAAAAAAAAAACAGAAACATATAAATGAAGGAATACAAAGCAGTATTTCGTCTGTTGAAAAATATTTAAAGCAAAAAAAAAAGACAAAATATTATTTTCTTAGTATGCCCATGCCCTTATGCAGGCTATTTAATGTTGCTAGAAGCATCAAATTCAACTGATCCAGCAGAAAGGTTACTGTGAAAAGAAATAAGCTGATATGCGTATTAAAATTAATTATAGTCAATTGAATTCTCTTATTTGACATTTAAAGCCATAATAGCCATTTGGTAAATGGATAACTTGTGCTTAGCTTAAGAAAACATACAAAAAAGAACCATTAATTAACAAAACCCTGGGAGCACAGGGGTCAATGAAAAGAATGAAAGAGAAAGAGAAATTAAAGCAATAAAAAAATGACATATAAAATTAACAACTAATTAAACTTCTGGAACAAAAACTTGTGCTTTAGCTAAAGTGATGTCAGTCTCTTTAACCACAACCATGGTTATATAGCAGGTTTCCAGTTGTGAGCTGGTTAACAAAGAGCTGACGGACCGGCGATGGGTTGCTTTTGTATTTTGTCATCATACGAAGCAGAGAGAGAATATTTGTATTCATGAGGGTTTAAAAAACCTGGTAAAAACAGCTTTTGTAATACTTGAAGTCCAGGTGATGTGCTTTCCACCACACTGGTCAACTTGTGTAGATTCATATATGTATCATGTGTATGTTGTAAAAATGTACAGTGAGGGCAGACAATAACTCTAAAAAAAAAAAAGAAAAGAAAAGAAAAAAATAGTCAATATGTACAGGATTCAGATATATATATATAAAAAAAACCTTACATCTCACACGTCATAGGCACTGCAATTTGTATAACTTTACACATTGACCTTACTAATCTAAAATACAAGGTTTGCTAAGCAACAAATGTACAGTTTTTATTATGTGGTCCGTTTTAGGTCAGATCAAGATGTGCATGAGGTCTACCATCAAATTGTTTATTCATTTGTAGCCTAGGTGTAAACATATTACAAGTTTCCTCATATGACAGACCACAAGGAATCTTCTGCTGCAAGTTCTAGTTTGTTTATTATGTGGGTTATTTTAATAATGGCTTCATTTACCAGCTTTAATGCATGTTATCATTTTTAAGTCTCTTCTGCAGATTTTCTAATACAAAAAATGCCACCAGATTCCATGAGGGCCTGCTAACCTACAGTAAGTGGCGTTCATCTGGAGTTCCCCATGTTTTCAAGTCCGCCTAGATTGTCTGTGTGAATACAGCGGTCCAGCTTCCTAATCTCTCGTTTTGCAAAGAGCCTTGTTTAAGGCAGGCAAGGGAATTAAATATTTCATGGACAAGCCACGATAAATTCCACTAAAGCATTTTTTGAGTCTAGAAAGAGATATGGATACAGTTAGGGAGGTTATTTTTTTCTGGAAGTAAAATTATTTATTGGAAAACTGCCCAACCTTTTGCAATCACCAAACCCTGATGTAAAAAGTGCGATAAAGGCTGAACCAAACAAAGAGCGATTAAAAAAGAAATGCATGCATAAACAAAAGCCTTGAAGCTTGTACATTTTGCAGTCTAACAGGTATGTCAGGACTTTGACGAATATCCATTTTATTTATTTAAATACATACTAATTTGTAGACAACAGATCTGCTCCTCATAGAGGATCAGGAAGGATTTGGAAAGGAATCCAGGCTTTGCCGCAGATCCTGTGGTTTCAGAGATCCAGCAGTACATAACAAGCCTTTCTTTGATGCCCAGTTGCTGCCATGTTTACCTCCGATTTCACTTTGGCTCGAGACTTTTCCGTAATTTAATTTCTGTGCTTTTACTGCAACCTACTTTTTGGAAAAAACTACTTCCATCAAAAGGCTCTATATGGTGGTTGTCAAGCGCTACACGCCTGTGCCGTAATCTCCTGTGGAACTAAACATTACCATTGAACCTGTTCATATTTACAAGATCTTGAAAACATTTTGACCACTCCACATCACCAACTCTAAATAACAAACTCCCTGTCTTTATAACACATTATACAGGATTATCCTTTTGTGTCTTAAGAGGAAATATATTTTGGAAAGCATCGCTGTGATAACACTACACGTGATGGCACATCCGAGGAGGATCTGTGAATGGAGACTGACTAAGACTGGCATGGAGAATGAGGGGTGGGTAGGTGGGTGCAGTATATCTGTCTAGGCCCCGTTCTGCATGCTCAACTGCAGTGTGCATATGACTAACGCTGCAGATGTGTTCCTCAGCTCTCAGGGTAGCTGGGTCTTAAAATAAATACTGTTTTTGGAGAGCAGTCAGAACCCACATGCTTTTTTGTTCCATTGGATTGTACGCTTCCAGGCCATGCCACATTTTCGGACCCCTTGATCTACATTCAGTTGGGAGCGACGTTTGTACCAAGAACCACAGGATTGTGATGTTTCCATTAAACACAATAGTGCTAATGCAACCTTTGACCTCGTAATGACACATGTAGGGGCGGGAATAATTATTGTACTATTTAGTTCCACATTTTCTGGTTACCAACACTCCATATAAAAACAAGACTATATAAAAATGAACAAAACCTTTGATTAACATAAAAGTAATGGTAATATGCTAATGAGATTAAAAAACAAGACAAACAAACAATAAAAAACTAATCATACATCCAGTGTAAGACTTTCACAACATGATCAGCAATATACCCCTTTCCAAAACAGTTACAGTCTCTTTTTATACGTTTAATACATTTATAATAACAAAATGAGACAAAAAGGATAATACACTGTAATATTTTCAAGCGACCTGCCTGTCCAGCCTTACTGGATGTTGATTGGCATCAGTCTGTGAGAAAACCTCTTGTTGTAGCAGGTTCATCTAAATGCGAGTGGATGTGCAATGATGTTGTCTTGTTGATGCTGCAAGCTATTTTTCTACAGCTGTTTATTTCGATGGGCTCTGATGGGGGCGGAGGTTACTGGGTCAGGGGTGGGATGTGCAGATAGGGATAAACGCATGGAGGAAGGGTTCTAGTGATGGAGGTGGATGGGTGTGGTTAGATGCAGGAGAGGGCAAAAGGTCGTTGATCTTTTTTTTTTTCCCTTGACGTTGCATGCCACTCTACACATACCACTCTTTCTTTGAAATAACAGAGCCGTCGGTTTGGGAGACCATGTCGTCGGCAATCTCGGGCTCGGGGTCGTACTGGAAGGCGAGAGTCCGTTCGTCGTAATCACGACTTTCGCCTTCGTCTACGGTGAAATATGGTCTCTTCAGATCCTCAGAGTTGCCGTCGAAATCTCGATCGCCGCCCTCGAAACCGCCGGGCCCGCTAATTTGTGCCGGCTTCTTTTCATCGTCCGAGTCGTCGGGGTATTGCAGATTCTTAGGCATCGGAGGATGAGCGGGCATACCGCCGGCCTTGCTGTATCCGTTCCCGAACACGTGCTTTTTGGTGCTGTAGTCGCCCTTAAAGGTGCGCTGACGACGCCTCAGGAAGAAGACGAGCAGTGCGATGGCGGCCACCAGCAGGGCCACCCCACCAACCGCGCCGCCGATGGCAGCACCGAAACTATGCTCCTCCTGTGGTATCTCACGGTCATCAAAAGGCGAGGAGTTAGGGAATTCTGGGTAGGAAAACACAGATGGAAGGGGAGAGTGTGTCAGTGCTCTGGTGGGAAGGAGGTGCATTTGTGCAGGTGCTCATTTTTGATGAGGAAAGGAACATAGGGGAGGAGAAAGAAAAGGGAAGAAAGGAACGATCCCCCGCCCCATACCCACAACCACCCACCCACTCCCACAAAACCAATCCATTATGACAGCTTAACACAGAAAAGCAAGAGCTGAATGTTTAGTCTCATCATGCGCTTTATGTAAGGACCACAATAACAAGTACTCAAACCATTTTATAAGCAAAGATAACAAACAAAAGTCTTGAAATTTAGGGTGCCTGGACACTAGAGCAGGGGCGTAATGTTTTCATTTAGTGTGCATTGGGACCCGTTTCTAATACCCACCTAACGTTTTGTTTTCGGCATATTGGTTGTACCACATTGCTTTAGTTTTGGGTAAGTTATACAAGGACAGAATTTGAACCCTGGAAGGTATTAATTGAAAGATTCAATCAGATTGACCTAATATTACAACCCATTCTCCCTCCTAAGGCACCAAAAACTGAAGCACCTTGAGCTTCACTATTAAGGTACACCTAGGCCAAAGGTCACCTCCAGCCCTGCTCCTAAAGAGCTACAGTTCTGTCCTACAGATTTCAGCTCCAACCCCAATCAAACACACCCAAACCAGCTAATCAAGGTGTTCAGGGTTACTTGATAATTACAGGAAGGTGTGTTGGAGCAGGGTTGGAATTGAAGTCTGTAGGACTGCAGCTCTATAGGAGCAGGGTTGGAGATCCCTGCCCTAGGCATCACTATATCAATGAACTTGAAACTCCATTGCTTTCAATTGCTTGCCTTTTTCAACAGATTAAGATGGATTCAACATATATCACAAAGACCAAATTATACCAGAACATATAATTAAATGACAATAAATTATTGAGTATTGATATCAAAGGTTTTTCAATGGACTTCCTAATTCATTATAGCAACTGAGGTATACCTTCAGCATACTAATAGTGAAACCATGCTTTAGTTTTTGCCTCCTCGGGAATGAGAATGGGTCGAATGCGAATGGTGTTGCAGTAAATGTTAAAACTTTCGGTTGCTTTACTTTCTGAAACAGTTTTTTCTGATATGTCCTTGAGCGATGCACAACACTTATTGAAATTAATTGATTTGAAGTAATGTCTGACTTGGCATAAACTCTAGTGTTTAGGTGCCCTTGATCATTTAAGTTATTTCACTGCAACACTTTAATCAGTCTGGAGGTAAAGCTTGCGTTAAAAGTAACAATCAGCACAGATACACTTATAACAATAGATCAGATAGCTCTTTAATTATGAGCGACCTCAAAAATTACGATTCAACATAAGTACAGGTGGCTTGCATTTGAAGCTCTTGACCTTGTTGGCTTATATGGAATACATTTTTATAGCGCCCTCTTTTATTCTCTTAAACCATTCATGAAATACATTTATTTCTTTTTACTCAATGAATTAAAGAACAGATAAAGAACCCTAATGCTGCAGGTGAAAGACAAAGAGAGGACTACCGCTTTCAAAAGTTCATAAAGTCTTTCTAATGAGTGATGTGGTTTTTACAGACATGCTGGAACATGAATCCCCTGCAAGGGTACTGTACATGGTTACAGCTGCCACACAGCTTGTGGTTTTGTTTTCAAATCACACAAAAGACATGCATCCAACAGAAAGCAAGTGACACAGCAAGTAGTAAGCCCATGCAAAAAGTCAGTAAACCATTTCTTAAAATTACCCACAGCATTGAGATTTGCAAACAGCAATTAGAGTTGAAGAAGTAATTCACACACGCTCACACACATACACAAAAGCAAGGCATGCAACTTTTTTTTCAGCATTGGATCATTCACAATGGCTGGATTAGCACCTTACATGCGGTTTCTAAAGGCTTTTCTTTATGCGGCACTCCTTGTAAACATAACCAAACCGCTCCAAGCACTATAATAGGTCAGTGCAAAAATCTGCCAACACACAAATATAAAACATAACCAAGGGGTTCTCTAAAATTAGGTACAATGAGACAAAGCAACAAGCTATGTGTCTTCTACAATGCATTTTATTGGTCGTCACGTCCAAAATCCCAATCCAAATCATAATGTCTGACTGGATCTGACTGTCACAATGTAAGAAACAAAGACATCCAACAATGTCTTCTATGAGCTCCTTCAAATTGCCAACAAATGTGTCTTTCACACGTTGTGTTAACACAACAGTTGTGCATTGTTAGGAGCACAACGCAACATCTGACAACAACTATGCAGTAGACGCTAGACACCTTGCACCATATTTCCAGTCTGAAGTCTATGCCATTTACATGCGCTAATAGAATATGCCGGGTAAAAAGGTCAGAGGATGCATTGCAAAGGTTTCTGACTGCCTTTTGCGACAGTGACTTGTTGAATATAGGCAGTAATAAGGCGGTCAGGGTGAGCTGCATTTGACATATTCCAACTCTTTAATGAGCTTCCATTCTAGACCTGGCAGAGCACAGTCTGGTACCCACCACACACGCGGTGATGGTCAGATATTTCTTTTTGACACACTCAGACAGCTTGTAAAGGATTACGGTCATAAAATGCAAGAACCTCTAGGGATTTAATCCATCTTGTCCTTTAATCTAAGAATATAAAGTTAAATGCTAATAGGGAAGGGAAAAGGCATGGCATGCTTTCAGAGGATACACAAAGTGCACAAATAAAAAAAAAAATTCTAGCTACACAAGCTCACATTCACATATTTTTGCATTTGAAATATATGCAATTCATAACACAAAGCTAGAGTGATTATTCTTTGTAAAAAAAACTTTAAAAACAAATAAATCAAATATTAGTGGAGTACATTTTATAGGAAAATGTTATTTTAGTTTTTCTACTTAATTTTATTTTTAATTTAATGTGTTACTTGCCATGATTGTGTAATTATTTGCTAAACTAACTAGCAGTTTCTGAGAGAAAATAGTTTCGGCACCAATTTCGTTGCTGCAAATGGTGCTATAACGTGTTTTAGCATAAGTATTCTGCCTTTATGGTCAGTTTTCTTTTTCAAGTGAACTACTGTCATGATAGGAACAGTTTGAAGAGAGCCCTGGTAAGAAAGTTGGTTAAAGTCAGTGAACTCTTGAAATGTTTATAGCTAACAGTATATCAACACATTAGTTTAAAGACACGGTTATTTTAAGCTAACTCTATCGCCCCCTAGAGTGTGGAGGATAGTTAGCGCCACAGTACTTCTGGCCAAACATGAACTAAACATTTTACCACTTTTGTAATTTGCTATTATGACAGTAAAGAAATGGAAAATAAAATAAAGAAAAATAAATAATAAATAAAATAAAATAAATTGGCTTGCTGGTGTAAGTTGGTTTTGCACGGCCCTTCACATATTTACTGTTGTATTTCATTTTTAAACTTTTGTGAGTATCTTAATTAACCACCTATATCTGTCAGGACACTCCTGTAAAAGAAATAGTTTAATCTCAAGGTTTCTTTCTTGGTTAAAAAAAGGTCTAACAATATAATGGGCTTTTAAACGATTTAATTTCCTGTTTTAACTCCATTAAACCATTATTTCAAATTCTCAAACACCTCTCATTAATGTTAATGGCAAATGTTAAGGCTAACAGGCTGCCGTTTCTCATATTGGGGGGTCAAGGGAACAATTTGACTTCTGAAGTCTTTCTCTCAACTTTAATTACTGTGACACTCCACGGCTAAAGCCATTCAACCACAGGAACCCATTTATGTATACTCTACCTCCCTCTCTCTGCTTCTCCTTCCGCTGCTCTTTCTATTCTAGGTTTAGTCAGAGAGTGTCCACACTGTGGTTTGGCCGCCGGTGGTGCGACCACTCTCTCAGCTATCAGCTCTCAAGTATTAATCTGGCCTTTAATGGGATTAGACGAACTGGGGGCTTCATTATACTGAGAGAGAGAAATCCACAGGACTGGAAGAGTTGAAAGGACCAGTCTTCTTCCTCTTATTCGTTCCTCTTTCCTTCAGTGCACCTTTCTGTCAGTATCTCCTCAGCTCTCGCTCCATCACTCTAATTGGTAAACTCGTTTTGTGCCCTTCATTCTTTTCCTGCTGAAGGCTTGTGTTTATACTGCTACTCATTTATGACACACCATAACTAGCTGCAACCAGACAGAAGCATTAAAACTGCAAAATGACCCCCATGAAAAATTATTGCAGATTATTTCAAACTGGAGGCCCCTTATGACGCCTATAAACATTTGCCACCCAAGTGGGGTTTTTCTGAAAACATAAAAAGTAATATGGAAAACGTGCCAGACTTAATCCTTATTGATGCAAAATCTCAATAAAATGAAAACTAATGTGTGTTAGACTGGTACATACATTATGTCAGACTAGTTTTGTCATTCAGGCCAGTGTTATTTTAGTATCATTGAGAAAACTAATTGAGATTTATATTTTTTTTATTAATGGTTTGAATAATTTTTTTTTCTGTTTATATTTTAATTTTAGTAAACTTTTTTTTTTTGTTGGTCTTTTTAGTCTTGGTTGTCTTATTTTATTAATTAAACTACATTATTGTGTCATACATTTCTAAGATTTTTTAATACAAAACTGTTTGGTTACCCACATTCTTCAAAATACCATGTTTAATGTAACAGAAGAAAAAAAAAAAAAAAAATCTTGAGCGTGAGTAAATAAAGACAAAAATTAATTTTTGGGTGAACTATCTTTTTAAAGTGTTCATTTAGTCCTGGTTGTATGCTATAGATCCTTTAAAAGATCTTTAAAAAGACTCCATCAGGCTCACAAGAGCTCTCAGATAATCAAAGGTATGGAGACTATAGATGAAGTCCTTGACTTGATTTACAAAGCGAATCAATGGCAGTATTCGCCTTACAGCCAAAGTACTGAGGCATGATGGGAAAGAAAAGATGTTCCCACACCCCACTTCAAGATTCTGATTCTCCATATCTGTCCACATCTTCCTCAAAAACACATTTACTGCCCATCCTTGACAAATCATTTTATTTTAACTGAACTATGGAAGCTCAATGCTAATACAGTTAGCATTACGCTAGCAAGATCTAGCTGAAAAAAGAAAACAAAAACAGCTACGCTATTTAGATGTCATTCATTACCTCAGGAACTACGTTGTGTGTGTGCCTGTTGTTAATCACACAGGACTAATCATATTACCACAAGGCTAATAATTCAGCAGTCTCTGGCTGCTTTTTTTCATCGGATGGCAGGGAAGCGGAGCGAGGTGACAGACGCGTAGCATGGTTGCAAGAGGGGCGGTAGGGGTTCTCAGCCTTCAATGCCATGTCGCCAACGGCTACACCTGCCAGAAGATAGATAAAACCTCACTCGCAGTGTGTCTCCATCTGCCCTTATACCATTAAAGCTGACAAAAGAAACCGCCTATTAACAAGCCTCTGGGAATATGCAGATACTGCCGTAACCTTGAGCTGCGGTGGACAAATAGAGCCCTGTTGAGATTAACTGGTCGAAGAACCATGAAAAACCTCAATTCAATCAAAGAGCGTGGATTTATAATGTGTGACGTGCTGCGCTGCAGTCTTCCAAATGATTTTCTGTTTGGCTAATCATTAACTGGCTTTGAAAAGCTGTGACAGTGTTTTGTTTTTTTCATCTCTTGCTAGCCTTTAGATTTATTTACCTTCATTTCCTTCCATACCAGCATGTCTACGTGAATGTGTATAATCTGTTGTGACAATTACTAGTGGAGAAACACAACGTCCAGCATATGCTCTCCGAGAAAAGTGTAGGTAAAATGTAAATTAAAACACATAAACAAACACCAAGCTTCCATGCTAATGAAAACACTGGCTTGAACAGACGCTTGACAGCTACTTCATAAAGAACACGTATCCACAAAACACTATCTATAAATGGTGAAGAAAAATTGAATAAAAAATATAGCCTATGTAAAATAAAAGTTTCAGTCAGTCAGGCGGCTGCCATCACTATCATACATCTAAATGACCTGATGAGCTGCTCTGCTCATCTTATGTGAGATTGACGACACTTCTGAATTTATCTCTCACCAGAGAGTGTGGAAGACGTTTATGAAGCAAACAGCATTGTGTGAATGTACGGGTGTTTATGTTCTAGTATGTGTGTGAGAGAAAGACTCCGGGGGAGTTCAGGGGTATGAAATACTGTTGTTGTTTACTAACTAGGGGGTGCTTTCTCACTCAGACACCTCCATGCTTTTGATCATAGCTTAAAAATGGGGTATGTATTTTTTCTAAAACGCTTTAGAAAATGCGTCGGGGCCGAGTACCAAAACAAACTTGTAGCCAATCAGCAGTAAGGGGCGTCTATACTCATGATGCGAGGAGAGAGCGCTCAGTGCACATGACGGACATAAGCTGAGCAAAGCGACAACAGAAAGATAGAGATGGCAGGAAAAAAAACAAAAGAGGAAAACGTCTGCAGAACAAAAGAAGTCTACACCGTGTCTACACCAGACGCGACGGTTGTCGTGTTTTGCGCCGCGGCGCGCTGCGCCATCAAAGTCTGTCTACACTGGACGCGACAAAGCGACCGTTGAAAATCATTTGAGATGAACGTGGCAGCAGTTTACTGTCGGGATCAAGTGTAGACCATAGAGATATATATGTAGATGCCTCATTAGCGACTGTTTCTATGGGCCACTATACGTAAGCCATCCGCCATTTTGTAGCGGTCAACTTGACGTCATTCACCAGTGTAATCACTGAATATTCAAAAGATACCACAATCCTGCATAGCCAATGGTCTGCGAACACAACGGTTCTGTGTGAACCTACAGTATGGTGAATGACGTCGAGTGGACCGTTCCAAGATGGCGGCTGCATCCACGTGCCTGGAGTGGTCAAATAGGGCGTCTATATATGTCTGTGGTGTAGACAGCATTATTAGTGATTATAATGAGTTCTATAGTATTTTGTGGCGCCGCCCCACTCGCGTCCGGTGTAGACACGGTGTTACGATAACGCAAGAAGTAGGACCCGTGCAAATATCGGATCAGCTTTCCAGCGCTGGAGAGAACTCAAGGAGCAGAAAGGCCTGCAATCGGACACGGAGGTTGCTTCGTTTATTCTCAATCGGTGAGTAATATTGGTTTTGCTTTGTTTCACAGAACTAATCGTTGCCTGGGATGCGTAATGTGTACGTATGTGTGAGGCGGAGCTATATAAATAGGGGCGAGACCCTTTTGGGGTAGGGGCATGTTTGTTTTGGTGATTTCAAATATCAACATTGGCTACCAGAAATAGTTTACCCCACCTTTAAGAGTGATGTTCAAATTATAATTAATTAATCAACCAACACTACAGTAACTACATAAACAGTCAAAACACCTTCGAAACCACCCTCACAATGATTTTCACAGACAACGCCACTTACATTTTGTAGAGAAAATGTAGAAATGTACAAGTCTAGTTATTATCAGTCATGAACAAAACTTTCCCTCAAATCATAATTGAGGTATCCTCAGTGGCTCATCACATTCATTCTCCACACTGTCCCATATCTTCGCACCATTCCAATGCATTATGATGCCTGTGAGAAAATTGAATTGTGTGATTTTGGCTCATGTGATGGAAATAACTATTGGTTTGGAGTATTTTTTTCTTTAAAAAGAAATATGCTGTTGCTAAACCGAAAGTAAAAAAGATTGGAAAATATGACCATCATGGTCTTTCTTCTCTATGTTTAGACAGAGCTTAAATATGGAATTTTATATATATATAAACATTTTATATATATTTTATTTATGGAATATGTTAATACACTGCAATAATGAATTGCTATTAAACTCATACTATTTTTGTAGTTAATTTTGGAATTTTGAATTTGCTAAAATTTGACTAATTATATTTCATCAATATAAAACTTAATTATTTAATAACATAAAAATAAATACATCAATCAACCAACCATTTGACAATGAATCTAGATCTCGTCTGTTTACTAGGTGATTGTTGGCTAAAGGTTTGCAGCTGTTTGATGTGTATGAGCAAGTCTATACAAGCAGCATCACAGTGCCGGAGTCCATTCACATTCTTAACCTCCATCACCATCATGCTCTGATATTTCTACACAACAGAATAAATGTCCAGCTGAGGCAGGGAGACTAGATGAAAGCGAATATAAAGACAGGGAAATCATGCAGCAAGAGATGTGAGCAGAATATAGTGAATGAGCCAAAAAAGAGGGAGAACAGGAAAAAGAGAATGACACAAAAAGAGAGTTAGGGAGGGCCGGTAATGGAGGAGGATATGTTTACTCAGTAATTCAAGTGAGAGAGCGAGAGAGGGAGAGACTGAAATTGCTTGTTACTCTCCTGACTGGATTTGCCCACGGTTGTGAAGTCATGGAAATGTAATGCTGCCACAAAGGATAAATCCTCATCAGCGGACTAAACTCAACAAGCAAACTTTCTCTCCAGAACACCACAAAAAAGGCTCCTTCTCTCTCACTTTTTCTCCATCTTCTTACTAGCATGCTATCATTCCTTTCCTTTCTTCCTTACAAGGCTATGCACTTTAGCCAAATATGGCCAAAAGGAATATTCCGGGTTCAATAAGAGTTAAGCTCTGTTGAAACGTTTTGTGATATGCTGCCATTTACCTCAGAAAATAATTTTGACTTGTTCCTCAGTTTGTCACAATGACAGTTATGCACTTATTTATTTCTTAGTTTTTTTGCAGTTAACGTTTATAGTATTTCAAGTAATTACTTTTTTTTTTTTTTCTTTTAACCAAGTATAACCACTCTGATTCATATTGGTTTGGAATGACATGTGAGTTAGTGAATGATTACAGATTTTATTTTTTTTGTTTGCATGAACTACCCCTTCGACTGTCACTTCAAAATTTTCAACCTTTAAACGCGAGTCTGCACTGAGTGATAACATGACAGAAAACTGTTGACATGGAGAGATGATGACACATTCAAGGCTCTGACCTGAACTCGTGCTGGCATCCGCAGCTCAGGAGAGATTTTATCCAGAGAGCGGGGTTGGATTTTTAGACATCCTACCGAAGCACTGGTCTAATCTCATTTAGTCGCGGCATCCTCGTATCAAACAATTGATCTTCCTGATAGAAAATCGGCTCTTGCAGAACACTATAAAGGCGCGGCTTGCTATTTCTAAGCTGATATGCATGAGATCTTGACCAAATCAAGACTAAATTAATAATCATTTTAGCAGATGAGCTGTGCTGTTTGTCAAATGCAAACATGCCGTCTTCATCTGGCTGTCACAAGCAGCTGATGTCAGGCGAGAAAAGAGGAGGAAGCAAGATGAGCAAGTGAGGCGAGCATCTATATTACTGTAGCTTATATTTTGGGTTGGAGAAATTCCTCAAATTTCTACCCTAAGTGTTAAACTTGAACACGTACCATATGTTTAGCAGATTGTGTTGCATACATAGAATAAATCACTTTTGAAAATGTCATTTGTTGTAACAATCACGTAAAAGATAATATCATACTTTCCTTAAACCTTGACTACACCATTATTCGATTTTAATTATTTATTTGTATTTTTTATTTTTATTTTGGAGAGTCACACCATATGACTAAGGCCCTGGCATGATTAACCATGATATTAACTATAAATATGATATAATGACTGCTTCATTCGCCTGTCAAAAGTCTTTCAAATATTAATAAGCTGTAATAAGATTTGGTGCCAACCTACTCGATAAGTTTTGTTTGTTTTCATTCTTTTAAAGTAAAAATCCTAAAAAAGGATTAGTATACTTATTATAAAAATACATAATATTTATAATATATAATAGTAACACATACATGAACCTAAAAATAATATTTATAATAATAACAAATAAGTTATTATCTTTTATTTATTTATTTTCTAATATGCTTATCGCAGATATTCAAATCATTGTATTTATGAATTGCATTTCTTTATGTATTTTATAATAAATGAAAAGACAGGTCATGTCATTGATCCTTATGCAAATGAGCCAATGTTTTGTTAACACAACCTCCTTGGCTACTACCAATAGACCTTAATCATGCTAGACGCCATATTGAATTTTAGACGGATGAAAAAAAAATGCTACAAGTGATAGTCTTACATTCTTTACAATGACACACACTGTATAAAGGCTCTAGATAACACGTAATATTCAAAACTCTCTCAAAACTTGATAAATGGAGTTTTTGTCTACAGTGAAAGTTTTTTTTTAACAACACCCAATATGTTGTTAAACAAGAGATTGATACTTTGAACACACTGTACTTCTATCTCTCACAGCCATGTTTTCATTCCTGTCAAAAACTAAGGTTACACTTTATTTTGATAGTCCACTTTAGACATTCTACTAACTTTGTAACTACATGTCAACTAATCTTCATTCATTTGCAATTACATGTCTACTAACTCTCAGTAGGGTAGGTTTAAGGTTAGTAGAATAAGTTGACATATACCTGCAAAGTTTCTCATTGTCAGTATGTTGTATGTTGTGGACCCATCCAAATAAAGTGTTAGAAGATATTAAGCAGATAGTCTACTTATACTCTAATGACTGCTGGTTGACATGTAGTTACTTACTGTTAGTAGAATGTCTAAAGTGGACTATCAAAATAAAGTATTACCAAAATTAAATATGGCTCTACCTTGACTAAGGTTAATGCTTGTTGTTGCATATTTATATAAAAACACTACAAAATAGTGTAGAAACAATTTTCGTTCAGAAATTGCTAGTACATTTCACAATCATTTTCCAAGAAATGGCAAGCAACACAATGATTTAAACCTGAAATGCTGAAGCAGAAAAAAAATATTTTCGAAGAAGATTTTTTTTTACACTGTAGTATGTAAGCAGTATGCTAGCCTTACTCTCTGTTGTTTTTGGGTCTATTTTTACCCTGATAAGTTTGGTATGCTCTTTATAATGAGTGACTCACCGCAGAGGCTCTGACCCTGGGTTACTGTCTGACCCACTTACTCACCCTCCCAGGACTGATGCTCACAACAGTAACAGACAGCGTGATGACAGGAGGAGGGGAGGGGAAGATGACGGGGGGCTGAACACTGCCAGAGAAAACTCTGCACTGGCTGTGTGTCCTGCAGTGTGACTACTCCATCACAGACTGCAAATCTACAAATCTCCTCCCACAGAGAGCAGAAAATGGCCTCCGTTGTAGGAGGGGACAGGGGCGTCATTAATCGCAGATATGCGCCGTGGCTGTCTTCAGCCCTTCGGTAACACGCACATCTGCCTGTTGTAGCAGAGGTGGTATGAGGAAGTGGAGGACAAACCAGACACATATTGAAAATAATGGGAAAAGGTGTAGGATTTAGTTTTAAATAATTTTCACTCAGGATTGCTAGTGAATTTTACAAAAAAAAAAAATTATATGTGAGGTTTTGAAGTAGAAAGACTGTGCTAGTATTTTCTTGTAAAACATACTCCAATAATCCAGTAATTATTTACAACTTTGATTTATTTATTTTTTTTCATACCCGTGCTGTTAACAGGACATTTAGATAGCTATTTTTCACTAAATAGATATTTAGTGGCTAACTGCTGACCATTCTGAATGAATGAATAAGTAAATAAATAAAGTAAGCATTGCTGGTCATAAGCTTTTTTCTGTAGATGATGGATGCTTCTTAACTAGCTTAACTAATGAGTAGAGATGTACCAAATGTTTAACAACTGGAAATATTCGGCTGGAAATAGCAAAATAAGCTCTTTCGGTGTTTGGCCGAATAAGCGAAAAGACCGAATACATTTTACCGAACAATGATGTGAAGCAATCAAATAGAGGTGCAGCAAATATGTCAGCATTTAAAACTGTCTGAGAAAGACGCAAAAATCATTACATGCATGTCTTATATGAGAAGAGTAAGAGGTGGTTTTTAATGGTATTCGAAATTTATTTGATGGAATTTTCTTTATGGAATATTAGATTAGAACTGTTAACAGATTTAAATGATTAAATGCTATTAATGTCATACAATTTTAATTAATGAATTAATTATTCATCATAGAGAAATTTGCTTAAATATCGTGTTGCACTACACAGACTTTGTCCAAGTATATGTGCAAAATACAGAATACCCTGTCCCCCTGTCATTCCACCTTTAGTCAACTAACAAATCATTGTTCATAGGTGTGGTATAACTAAAGCCTAGTGGCTATCTATGAAAACACATATACTGTATGCCTCACACACAAACCAGAAATATGTCAACAAAGGACAGAAAACTGCAGTCATCGAGCGACTTCAAAGGAACTGGCTGTAGCTGTTTCTCTCTCTTACAGAGAAGTCTCTCTCACACTCCCAGCAGAGAAAGAGACCAAAAATGCAAAAAATACAGCAAGGACGACGTGCACATGCTAATATCTCATTTGGATAATGAGGCAGAAGCTTAGTGGGCGCTGAAAAGTGGAAGTCACTTCCTGTAGAGAGCAGAGCAGGCCTGACTTTACACTCCATCAGTCCAGCACACTCAAATCTCGCCCAGGTGCTCGCCCGCCGAGACTCACGAGACGCGGCAGCGCTCACCCGCAGCTGGGAGGCACAGACCCCCCGACATGCAGCTTTGAGCTTGCTCTTCAATCGCCTTGACAGCCACGTTGTCCTTGTGGTGAGAGTTTAATGATACACAAAATCCACATGTACGTCCTGCGGAGGGATGAATTATGCAGCAGGCAGCGTGTGGGAGCTCACAGTGTCATATCAGTCCGATTGAGACCGATTCCGCAATGACAAGCAAGACAAACAAATTTCACATCGCTGGAGGGATGTCACACCAAGCAAGACATTAAAATGCCTCATCAGGGTGGTACTCAGAAAGAAGGAGAGGGAGTGAGAGGATGGACGAGAGGGATGGAGACAAGGAAACAAAAAAATAAGTGGAAGTGACAAGGAGTGAGGTTAAGACTAAAACAAATAAGCTAATTTGAAATGAAAACCGATCGTATTTGATTGCTTCATAAACATCCCTGGTCTTATTGTGATCAAAAGATATCTTATTTTCATATATATGAATATGATTAAGTGCTTTACAGAAGTAAAATTAGTTGCAAACACATTTACAAGAAAAATAAAATATTGAAAAGAGAGAAGAAGGGATTTGATTTACTTCAGCGAGATTTGATTAAATCACGAAAAGTAGGCTGATATAAAATCACAGTTATGAAAAATAGTAGTCCCAGTTGTGAGATAAAACTGTAATTAGTAGAAATTGCAGCTTTGAAAAATAAATATACATTTTGGAAGTCTGTCACAATTGTGTTATGTGAAGCTGAAATTATGATATATAAAATCACACTTATAAGGAATAATCCCACTTGTAAGGTAAAAGTAATAAGAAAAAAGGTAGAACTATGAAAAATAAAGCCACAACTGTGAGATACAAAATCGCAAAAAAAAAAGAAAGCTGTGATATGTGAGATATTTAAGTTTAAATTTAAATTATGAGATAAATTCGTACTGTAGTTATAAGATAAAACTGCAATTAGGAGAAATAAAGTTGAAACAATGAAAAATAAAGTTACAATTATAGGAAACATTCACAATTATGAGTAATAAAGTAACAATTATGAATTACGAATCTGACAGATATTTAAATATAAAGCCACAATTATGAGAAATAGTCCTATTAGTGAGAGAAAATTGCAATTTGAAATATTATGTTGAAATCATGACAAAAGCAGTCAAGGTAGAAACTACTCTTAGGTAGAAATAAGCATTTATTAAGAACATAAATAGGGTCAAGTTGTGACAACCGACGTGTGCAAAGTCTGTCCCTCCCACCGTTCTCCTCAAGGGCCATAAGAACAGCAGGAATCATAATTCCTTATATGTGTGACCAGCTCTACACTCGCTGGGATTTGTATAATTGGAGTTTTGTATGGCGAATCAGCCCTTTGCTCCGAATAGCAGCGTGAACAAATTTCAAATGAAGCCTGTGTGATGTGAGCGGAGTCTATCAATATATTAAAAGCCCTGACGTTTTCATGCAAATGAAATGCCTCTCAAATGACTTCTTATCAATTCATATCCCAAGCTATCTCTCGCCTTTCTTTGTGTCGTGTTTCACTTTTTCGGTGCCGTTTTGCTGTCTGCCGCTCTCTTCCTTTTCATCGTTCACATTTTGCTCCCTTGTCAAGCCAGGGAGGACAGAACATGTGACAGGAGCGAAAGAAGAGACCTTGACTCAGCCACTTATATAAAAGCAGGCAAACACCCTCCGTCACCCCGTCCCAACATTCACCCTCATGCCTCAAGGGCTCACTTACGTTTCCGTTTTATTCAATGGTCTCAAATGAATCCCAATATTGGGTCCACTCAAGCGTTTCTTCCAGCGACAAGTATTCCTTTATTTATTTATACTTCGGTTGGTGTGGCTATGTTTTATTCATCTCATTTTCACCTTGTGGTGGCCATCTTTCTAACTTCCCTCTGCCTTTTTTCTCTCCTTCTGGTTCTTCCTCTCATATTGAACTTCATTTTCTGGCCGTGGTGTGAGGGATTGCTTGCTCAGGCGAGCGTGAACAGTTGTCAGCGGCGTGTAGCGGCACTAAGCTAAGCGGTCTTGGCTTCTTAAACGGAGGGGAGCTAAGTCACCCATACCATATTAACCCGTGTTGTGCAACACGTCTACAAACAGGTGACATCATGGGCCTTCCTGACCCGGATGAGAGATAAGAGTATCACTAAGTCATTTTATAAAAGCAAGCGCACACAGAAATGAAAACTAGTGCCCTATGATTTCTGCAATGCTGAAAACGTGGCTTTTGTGTCTGTGAATATTAAAGCACAACATAGCTGCTCTTTACACATATTCAAGCACACATTATGCTCTATGCGTTTTTAGTGTCTGTCGTCTCAAAATATTAAGACACTTCACCAGCATTTTATCATTTAATTTGATAAACCTATAGTCAGATATAAGCACAGAAGCAAAATTAGTTTCAAAACAACCCGTCAAAATAAAAGTTCAGTGTAATTTGATACAATTGTGACAGAAATGCATTATCAAGAGGAAAAGATAGAAAGAATGAAAGAGAGAAAGCAGATGGAAAGAACCACACACTTGCCCTCTTCTCTTTCTCAGGCGCGATAATTAGATAATTACGGGACCATCTTACACCACTCATTCTTACTCACTGTTCACATACATATGAGACTAGCGGTCTTCAACACTTCCCACACAAAAACCCAACACACGGTTTGAAAAACCTAAAGCAGTCGGCACATAAATCTCCTCATTCATTTCTTTAATTACAGATCCGGTTCTTCTGATTGAGGAATCTCTTGCAGGCTAACCGCTAACTCAAAAGTTTTAGACCTCAAGTAATTTCATTAGACAAAGCTGTTGGAAATGCATGTCATAGGAAATATACAAACAGATAATGCAAATGAGCCTACCTTGAAAAAAATAACTGATCCAATTAACAGATTAAATGGTTAAGTTTGTGCTCATGTCCAAAGGAAAAGATAAAAGATTGAGCAAATTATAGAAGGTAGAATTGTTTTTATAAACAGTTTACTCTTCTTTTTTTCAGGTAAGTTACTTATGTAGGTATGCATGTATTAAATAAATAGATATAACAATTCAAGGCCAAGTTGTCACCAATGCAATGTACTAATTACAATATCTCATGGCCAAAACAAAGGTTTAATATTTTCTTATGTTTGATATTTTTGTATTTTTACACCATTTACACTAACATATCATTATTTATTTTTGTTTTGTTTAATTAATTAATTAATTTATCTATGTATTTATTTACTTATTTATCTAGCTGGATGGCCCGTACCCAAATCAAATGATGCAAAAAATCAATATAAGTTTTTGCAGATGATTTTGTTTCAATTTCTAGAGTCTGTTGTAAAATGTCAAAATCCTTTCCCTTATAACTGTACATTAAATCTAAAATATCTTATTGACTGGCTGCGACTGTCTTACATTCTACACACTCAGTGTGAAAAGACAAATTGCTTGTCAATGAAAACTTTAAGACATGCTGTGATAGGCTATTTAAATGGCGCTCACAAAAGGTCAACATGTTCAATGAACTGTATGTTTTTTCCTGAGCAGTAATGCTGGAAATGTTCAATAGCGTAATACCCTTCAAAATTTGTGTCTACATTCAACCTACACCGTGTAAAAAGAACAATAACTACCCTACTGATAGCTTAAAGATTCAAAAAGAAAATTTCTGATTGTGACATTAGGGAAACCGCTAGCACAGTTAGGTGGCCTGAAAATGAACCTAGCGTAAAATTATTTAACACTCCTCACGCATTCAACTTCTATCTCCAGAGAGAAAGAGAGCGAGAGATAGTCAGCATGAGAGATAAGATGAAAGATTCAGTTCTTAAGAGCTTTGTCAAAGCACTACTGTTAATCTACAGCGCATGCGACAAGCGATCAAACAACTTGACAAATTATCGCTCCTCTGAGCTTTTTAAAAGTGTATCCTCCACTGAAGCAGATTTTTAATCAAGATGCACTGGGGTGGGTCAGGGTACTTGAGATTCAACCCAGTATATCTAGTGGAATCTACTACACCCGGGTTGTAATTTCCATTCAATTGTGTGCAGCGTAACTGCGTTTGACGAGGTGAATTTCAATGGAGCCAGATGTTTATTACTCCATGTCTGGGCACCGAATTCGGTCGTTCCATGCATGCAAAGCAGGTCATATGGAATGCAGTAGTGGCCACATGGTTTGGGTAAATTTCCACCAGTACGAAAGACGGCTACTGCACAATCACTAGTTTTCGTGTGTTTTTATTTGGAGGACACCTCGTTTTGCATTCTGTCCTGCATGAATGTTAAGTATAATCCAGTCAGAAGCAGGAGCAAAGAAAATCTGCCTGGCCTCAGCAAGGCCTGTCCATAGCTATTCGGGAGAAGAGAGATTGTGTTTGAAGTTTATGAAGCATCAGCACACGCTTTAACTGAGCCTTCCAGTGCTAATGCCAATTCAATCCAGTGTGGGGGGGGGGGCATAGGAAAACATACAGAGAGAGAAAGAGAGGCACTATTAGCTCTCATTTTAACACAGACTTAGTTATAGTTATCTGCATAGCAAAAAGTCCTATTATGAATTATTAAAATTTAAAAGAACAGTTTTCTATTTTAATTTATTTTTATAATTGTTTATATATTTTATTGTTGTAATTTCTATTTCAGCAGCCACCTTAATGTCACAATATGATTTGGTGCTTAAGAAACATCTCTAAATACACTCAGTGTTGAAACACCTTTTTTTTGTGATACACTACCATTTGTTTGTGGGAGGGGATCGAGAAAGGTCCTCGAGTCAGGATTCAAACTCGGGATGCCTGTAGCCCACACGACTATCGACGCCGCCTCAATATTATGTTTTACTGAATCATTTAAATTAATTTTAAATATATATTTTTTCTGTTTAACATCATTTTATTGTCATTACATTCCATCTTTCATCTCATCTTTATTAATGTTGCCAAAAGCAACAAAAAAAGAAACAACACCACAGAACATTTCTGACAGCAACTTTGCTGAATGGATTAACACGGGTAGAAAGAGAGACAAAACGTGTTAGTCACACACAAAAGAAACAGAACCCAAGAATGAGAAAGAGAGCACAGCTGTTAAATTTGAGATTTTCGCTCTTTGAGATCTCCACAGTTTCATCTTCACAATGTTATCATCTCTTCCATACAGTCTCGCGGTTGTTGCAAGCTCCTGCAAAGGCTTGCCAACCTCGCCATGTGCTTCACACACAAAACTCTCCTTCTCCCAGGTGCAGCCAGGCGAACAATGGACAACTGCTTACACAGTTCACAAGAAACTGCGGCAGAGACGTGTTGCTTAGCGTAAGCTGCGTCCCTCTGGCACAGACGCCGTCTTTGCCGTTGCCGATACCGGAGGAGCTGGTCACGTGGAGGCTTCAGTTCTCACACAGACTCTTTCAGGAGCGATATGTATGGAACTAAATGAGCGCAAAACACTGTTTTATAGCATTTGAGTGGGCTGATTTTGCCAGAGGTATCACTTCCACTCTTGCTACAGTATGAGAATAAGGCTGTAATAGCCCATATGTGCTCTTCCGTGGAGAGGTTTCCCTCTAGCCATGATAAGAACAGATGGAAAAGCCTTATAAGCATCTCATTTGGTCATGCAGGCTGCGCTACTAAACTACAGGGACCGTAGAGCTGCGGCGGTGAAAATTTACAGACAGTCAAGGAGGTTTTGCATTGTATCCTGGACTGACTGCGATTAGATTATGCCATTGTACTTTAAAGTCAACATGAGCTGTTTGCAACCCATTTTACTTCTGTCTAGACAGACATTCAGTAATAAAAATTAGTAGGGCAGAACTTGATTTTATCCATCAGGCACCAGAGTGTTCCAGACGGTTGGAGGATCGAAAAGTAAAGAGAGATTCGAGAGTCCATTTTGATTTAATGTTGAAGGCAAAACACCACAGGTAAATAGAGGAAATAAATAAATTAATTAAGAAATGTAAGAAAAGTTTTGCCCAAAAGTTATGTTTAAATATGCAAGTTAATCATTATCTAATTATATATGCACTAATTTGCATATATTCCAAAACAAAAATCTTTTTTTTACGTTTAAAAAGCTTGTTTCATTTTGTGTCTTATCACTCCAAAAATCTGAAAATACTGAAAAGTGGAAAAAAAAAAAAATCTGTAAAATTTAGTGTGTTATTGTTATTGAAGTGGAGATCTTTGGCTCTGTGAATGAGGAAAAAAATATTCTGAGAAAACAGCCTTCAAAACATTTATTGTATTTGAAATCTCCAGACAGAAATAAATAAAGAGCAGTAAAAAAAAAAAATAATAATAAAAAAAAGTTTTTTTTTTTTTCTTCACTAAACATTACCAGTCTTGACCAGTTCATGAACAAACAATGTTTTTGCTTGTAGTGTTTAGCCTTAAAGTGGTTTGCAACCCATTTTACTTAACCTGGTGTGTTTCTGAGTCAAGATATATTTATCAAAAAAGTAAGAAGGGCATGACTTGATTTTCACCAACAGGCATTGATTGGAGTAACAGTTGCACACCAGAATGGAACCAGATGGTTGTAGGATTGAAAAGTAAGAAAGATTTGAGACGTCAGCCAATAAGAAAAGTAGTTTCAGAGGCAAAACAAGTTATTACATTTAGATAAACAATTATACATTTTTTTGGAACCAGAATGAGACCAAGAATGTGTATTAAGAAAGTAAATATAGGGTCCATTTTGATTTAAACAAATGATTCTGCAGTGACTACAGTCCTCAATGCATTGTGCTTTTACATCTCAGTCACGGATATTAATGAAATACTTACTGTACAGGAATGTGAATGAGATTAATATGAAGTCATAAAGGGAGAACAGCTGCTGCCATGGAAGTTGTGACTACAAATAAAACTATAATGAACTCATAAAAAAGGCATGATGAAATTGAAAGATTCAACACTGCAGATGAGCACAGCGTATAGAATATTTAAAGCCACAGTGTGTCATTTCTGCAGCACTGGTGGCACCAGACAAAATTGCAAAACTAATGACTATTTCCCAAACGTATCGTTCATTGTTCAGTCAACCAGGTAGCCTCAAACTCACGTCACTGCTTCATGTTGAACACCTTTACACTGCCTGCAAACAAATACCTACAACTGTCTTGCACAAAAATAAAAAAAAACTTTACACATTTGAAATACATCACACTGACAATCCCTCTTCATAAGTACAATTTTGATACTTCGATATCTGTGAGCTCTCCCACAAACATGGATCATTCCGGATGGAATGATCCATCAAAGGATAGACGTTGCCGTAGAGGAGGGATCTATCATCAAATGGGCACATGCAATGCGGAAACAATCCCCAGGCATTGCCAAACAGAGGTCGGAAAGAACAAATAAGGCTTTCAGTGCATGTTCTGCTGGTGACCTTTGGACAGCGAGGGGGAGAGAGGAGACTTGCAAGTTTATAAAAATTACGTTTTCTGAAGAGAAACTTCCTTCTGTACAGAAATGAGGGGACGTGAGCTCATATGGAAATGTTTCACAAATGGGATGTACTTAATAGCTCGATTGTTTCTCCTAAAGAAAAAAAAATATTCTTTTGATAAAGTTTCCCATATTTTTTCCTAAGAAAATGACTTAATCTCACAAGCATGTTCAGAAGAGATCCCATTCCATAAAATAGCAGACATCTCAAATGAACTGAAACTTTGTATCTATATGTATCTTTATACTTTGTATCTATATGTATCTTTATGCAATCTATATATCTTTAAATATTTGTATCTTAGCTACCTGTACACACATTAATTTTATACTTCTATTCTCTTAACCATGTAAAGCTTGATTTTTTCCCCCAAATGGAATAGTTTGGATAAACTAAACAAAACAAAAAAATTGCATATGTGTTTTTTGTTGAGTATCGTATTTGATACATTGTGATTTTTATGGCTCATATAGTATTATATAAAACAATATGAACATCATAATCACGGAAAACACACACACACACATAATTCTGATTCTGACAAAACAATACTTATCAAAAAAATAAAAATAATAATAATAATATTATTATGTTGTCTCTCTATATCCCCCAATGATATATCTTAGTAAGATGATGTTTAAATGCTTAGGTTTTATGATCAAAGTTCTGTAATTTTCATCATTGGGGGACAAAATATACTGTATATTGTGAACAATGCAATACAATGATAATGTTATGGATAATAAAGTAAACCTAAGTTGCCTCAGTCCAGTAAGTGTTCATCTTGAAATATTACTAACAATATAAAAGCGTTTGCTTATTTTTTAATGTAAACGCTTTTATATTGTTAGTAATATTTCAAGATCAGGTCGTGGGCGTTTTTATAATTATACTAAAAGATCTTTACTTGCTCAAATGAGACAAAAGGAGACTTGTGTGTAATATAAGAGATAAACTATAAAAAGAGCAATAAAATGTACTACTGCAAAGTACCAAAGTTCTGTAAACTCACATCGTGACCTACTGCTGAACTCTCACCATTTCCTGCACTGCCGATTTGAAAACGATCAACAGCATCTCTTCCAAAGCAGACGTGCTCTATACATATCAGCGGCGGAAATTTCCCCCCTGCGGAATATTTTCCTTCACCACTCCTCATTCGATATCAGCCATTCAGACTTCCATTAATGCATTGCCTGTGCCTGCGGAGCGTATCATCAAAACCTGCCACGGAATGAGATGACATCACCGCATCCGCAAAACACATCACCAGAAACTCCAGCTGAGACGAGGAAGGTCTGAAAGTTTACACGCAAACACACCCACGCACACAAATAAACGCAATGACGGAGAAAAGCCAAGCCGTCGACTTCAGCATGCAAAGCTATGCATGTTAGAAGCTCCCCATTGAAGCACGTACAAGCTATTATCAGAACAAAACTGCAGAAGCCTCCTCTCTCTTCAAATATTGGACCAATTTTGAGGTTCTGCTCGGCAATCTAGAGCAGCATCGCCTCCTTTCATTATCGTCTTTTGTTCTTAATGTATTGCAATGACTGAAGAGCGAACTACAATTAGTGAAGGCAGAGGAACGGCTCCGGTTTTGCTCTGTTTTCATTTGTAGTTCTTGTTTTCACCCAAGTAAAGGCGGAGAAGACGGAGAAGATGTGGGAGGCGAAAATAGCTAGGAGAAATGTGAGTTTGTTGCAAAGTGCTTGTGATCAGTACTAAAGAGGCAACAAAACTGTGATGTTATTTTGGGGGAAAATAACAGAGTGCTTCATTCTGTATCTCAGCATCTGTCTGTGTGTGTGTGTGTGTGTGAGAGTATTGTGGCTGCTGGCAGCATAGCCTGATGTGTGATGTGACTGTGAGAAATTAAAGAAAAGGAAATGACAGCAATTTCTTCTTCTTCACTGTCAGGTCGAGCAAAAAGTATTTTGACACTAAAGCCACACGTCAAATGTTTGAATGCCATTTGCCTTAGATAATAAATTTACAAATCAAATAGCAGTTATTCTAAAAACAGCACAAATACACTTTCTTTTTTAATCACAAGGATTAAAATTGAATTAAAATAACTTTCTGGTTGTCAATCAACTGTGGATTAAGAGACAGGCAAATGCATTTTTATTTGGACTGCCAAAGGAACATTACATTGGAATTAAATCAATCTTATATAGTGAAGAAATTAATTAAATATAAGCCAATTTTGTTTTATTGCTTTTTTTTAATTTACTGTAATTTATTTTGTTGACAGCCCTGGTTGTAATAATAATAATAATAATAATAATGAATATACCGTTATAAAATAATAATAATAATAATAATGAATATACCTTCCTGGAGAAAAACAACGAACAAAAAAGTTTGTTTATATATTGACTGATTTATTTGTAATTGATTTATTCTTCAGTGATCATCAGTGCTCCATTGCATCAAAAAGTTCAAAACTCCCTTGGCTTAAGTGTTCGAATACTTTTTGTAGCCACTGTTTCTGTGTGTTTGATCAAGAGTGTTCAAGGAGATTGTAAATGAGCTTGTAAAATTCCAACAAAACTCACATTTCTGGAGCTACAATCACCTGGGCCCAAGCTAAAGCTTTTCCAGCACCAACACACACTTGATAACTCAGGTAAGCATCCATAACTTACCCGTCACGTTGACCTCTACCAGTCCAGAGCGTGTGCCGATGCTATTGGTGGCGTCGCAAACATACGTCCCTCCGAACTCATAGGTCACCGGGCCTTTGAAGAACAGGGTGTTGTTCTTGATTTCAATATTGTTGGGAAGCGATCCATTCAACCTGAGAAAAACAGACAGATAATATTATTTAGCTGACTTGTATGGAAACAGAGTTGGCTGGGAAACGACACCAACTCACATCGGGTAAGACTGGGATGGTCGGGTTATATCAGTGGATCAACAGTTACTATGAGGACAGATGCAATCTTCTTTGTTAAAACAAACATACCAAGCATACCAAGAACTGCACATCTCAAACCGGCAGACATGAAGGGTGGTACTATAAAATGACTGAACGGGTCCTTACAGGCCTGAAAGTTGCCCCAGGAAAGAGGGAGTAATTTAAAATGGTGAAAACAAACAAAGACAAAAAGCAGAGATGTCACATGTGGAAACAAGTCAGCGAGTTTTGCTGCCATTCTTTCCGTTCTGGGCTGTTGCACCTGACGCTGGATCCCGCGTGGCCAAGACAAACCGATCAATAAAAATATGGAGTCTGACTTGCAATGTGGCTACCCTTAAGACTTTAACTGTAGTGTCCTAATTCTGGACTCTTCAACTGCCCCAAGGGTCTAGACCTGCCCCGTTCTTCTTCTAAAGCTCGACAGAGGTCACAATCTCTGGCAGATGTTCTTGTGGCAGATGTTCTCTTTGCCTCTTATCAGAGATCAATAGAACGATGCCTCCCCAGGCACCAGACACCTTCAGATCATCTTGTTCCCACTTAAGTTTCTTCCTTCCATCTCAGTGACACCCGATGTCTTTCAGGGTCTAGTTGACTGGTGGTGTCCTTTCTAAGTACCTTTCAAACCTTCTAACGGTAGTGTTCTCAAAGCAAGAGATACGAAACAATCGATCCACTAGTGCAATAAGGCATCCAAACAATGAAACGGACCATTTATTCAGGTCAACAAAAGGGTGAGAGCAGAAAGCACGGCACAAATTAGGTCAAGTCTCAGTTAGAGCAGAACAGAACACGCATAAACATTGTGTACTATAAGATGAATTACAAAAAGCACAGTTCTGATCTTATTTGGGTGAGCCTCATCCGAAGTTGTTCATATTTTACACAACTGTGAATGAACATTAATTGAATTCTATATTAATGTGGCATAAACATTGATATTACCAAATATTTCCAAACTTGATTGTTTGATTGCACCTTTATGCTTTCTGTTTTAATATTGCCATAGGAAATACTGACAATGTATTAAAGTGTCTGCAAATATATCATAAAATGAAATCATTGGTTTAAGGATGTCCAAATATATGAACAACCATGGGTAATAATTCTAAAACTGAACTGTCTAATTCTTAAGTAAACGATGTTGATGTTATGCTAATGAACTATAGTATATGGGGTGGTGGTGGCGCAGAGGATAAGACACATGCCTTTGGTGTGAGAGACCCGGGTTCGAATCCACTGTGAGACACCAATGTGTCCCTGAGCAAGACACTTATCCCCTAGTTGCTCCAGAGGCGTGCGACCTCTGACATATATAGCAATTGTAAGTCGCTTTAGATAAAAGCATCAGCTAAACGAATAAATGTAAATGTACTTGGTTGATGAATCGTTAGTTGTGATTATTAGTATTAACACATTACATTATTATACATTGGTGTCTTTTATCACTATGCTGTTGTCAGTGTTTCATAAAAGCAAAGCCCCTTAACCACTACAGTGATTTTACCATGGTTAAAGGTATGATGCAAAGCAAAGCAATGACTACTAAAAGTTCAATTACAAAATGTATAACCCTCACTAACACACACCACTACGTCTATTCTCAGACAATTTCACGCAAAGCAACTCCTAGCTTAGGTTGCATTGTTTTTCAAATGCTTTTTTGTCTTTAAACAGAAGTCATCTGTTTTCTACTCTTGTTGTAATATTCATAACCCATTTGAGGACAAGGCCTGCGAGACAGATTTCAGCCGAAAAATGCAGAAGGTATAATGCACTTCCCTAAATGCTAACTGCTGCAAAGCAATCTGATAAGATCCAGCAGACGGAAGACGGGAGGAGAGATAGATAAGGAAATATGTCACAATGAGCTGTCTGAAGATAAACTCTGAGTGTGAGTGTTTATGACTGTTCTGCTCACTTTATGATATATTTATAGTAAGAATCTCTCGGGCATATTTTGATAGCTGGGAAATTAACGCAAATCTAAAACTGATAGTGTGCGTAGGTGTGTGAGAGAGAATGTGTGAGAGTAGTCTCATCACATTTCAAAGTGAAATCTGAAATAGAAATTATATTTTGTGTAGTCATGCTTAGCCATACTTTTGAGCATCAGTATAAAGAATGGCCCAAGAATCACCCACTTAGGAAAAGACTGTCTGGAAGACGCGTAAAGCGATCAGTCGCAGTTCACAGTTTCATTACAGGAAAGTTAATCTTAAATAGTTGCAAAATAGTTGCAAAAAGCCAGCCAATCAGATCAGAGCTTCCCAGATCAAAAAAGCGCTCTCCAATTTTGTGCAATACACAGCAAGCGGTTACTGAGCAGACTGTGGCTGCTTTATGGCTGAAACTAAAGTTTGTGTGAAATGGAAATTGCGGCTGAATTTACTTGACGCAAAGATTCAATGATCTTAAACTATTATAACATATTTTAGAATGAAATGGAAAATTTCACTGAGAATATTTAATTCAATTGGATGTGAAGTTGAGTCAACTTTACAGTATTTTACTGTATTCCTGAATGAAATTGAACACTGAATGAGATAAAACAGAGGGCGGGGCTTGGTTTTAGTGCACCTGCTTGCCATCTTTAACTTATAGCAAACTGACTGGTTGGAGGGGAGTGATTAAGAATGTTCTGCCCAATCAAAGATGAAATGCTACTTGATTAAAGATTACAAAAACAAACAAAAACATTTTCCTGTGAATTTACTTGCACATATTAATTGTTCACCACAAGACTAGGAATGTGCGTTATCAAAATCACTTTCTTGTACTTTCTTAAATAACTTTCTTGTAACCTTATATACAGAGAAAATTATTTGTAGGTTGACAGAAAACGTAAACACTGTGGCACTTTCAAATCATTGCTTTGTTTGTTTAAGAATCCAACCAGGCTGACATAGCAACAGCGGCTCAACCCAATAGTGTGGGTTTAGGGAAGTCTATGCATTTTATCGACCAGCAGCAGATCATGGAAGTGTTTGGGAAACCTGTAAAAAAAATTGTTTAACTTCATTTGGTGAAGCTAGTGGTGCAGAAATTACACACTTCGACACAGACTCTGTGTTCTTCCCAATGCAATTATCTGTGCATTTTCAGAAGGGCATTTGTGTAACATTCATGCATAATGTAAAATATTCAGCTTTTATACCATGTAACAGACTTCCGCACATTTGTAATTGAACTGCAGCTAGTGCTTGTGTGTATATCCATAGTTGCTCTGTATTGAAATGTTCTGCAACAGTGTGGTGATGACCTCCAGTGTAGTGCCCAGGGGACCCTTCAGAACACATTTGGTGTCCGCTCTCCACTGCTGCTGTGGCCGTCCCCTCTTATCTGTCACACCAGCGCCCATGTCTTTCCCCATCACTGTCTTCTCTTTCTCCTCACTCTGTAATCACACCATTCTCCTCTATCTTACCTTATTCTCCCATTGTTTATCCTCACGCTTTTCAAGCAACTCCCACTGTTTGAATGAGATAAATATTCTTGCTATTTTTAGGGGTGCTTGCATATTTCTTTTATCTGCTTTTCAAAGTGAGTTGAGTCATCAGTGTTAGTGTGCATATTTGTGTTCACTATACAGTGTTATTTTTGTAACACTGATCCTATTCATTCATCATTGATACTTTTATAGCTTTTATTAATATATATATATTTTTTCTTTTTTATTACAACAATAGAGTGTCTTTAAAAACCCTTCTTCCTTCCGCCATGGATTCAAATCTCACGTTGACAGTTTAACAGTTGAGCCAAAGCCACCGTTATTAATTCAAAAATGTCCCTTTACAACTAGTAATGAAAGAATGTTGAGTTGCTTTATTGAAAACGTATCATATTACTGTATATAGCTCACTGTATTATGTAGCGTATTATGAGAGAGAGATGGACTGAACGAGCGTGATTACCTGCATCTGATACAACATTCATTCTTCAGCTCAACCTCATATTCACAATAAAACATTAGATTGAATGTCGGCCAAGGAAAACAATATCTTTGTCATACTATCCTTTCAATTTTATGGTGATTTCCGATGACAGTGCTGCTCATTGCATTTGTTGGCTGCATCTTACAAGGTATGTTGAAAGTAAAAAATAACTTCCTAGTTTACAACTCTGTTTCAGTCTCTTTCAATATAAAAGTCTTTACTGCTGACTTACTCGTAAAAACAGCCTCTTGTCGCCATCTAATGGTGTAAAACTAAAATCACTGTCACAAACACATGAATACTATAATTAGTACTATTATTCATATTAAATATTATTTATTAAATAATAATATTTAACATACAACAACAATAGCCATCATTGCTTTCATTTTCTTGTACCTCGCCTTTCCCCTTCTCAATCCCCATTTTATCCCTTTCCTTTTCTTCTCTTTGATTCTACTTCCAGTCTCAGCATACCAATTACTAATAAAAAATGCCTCAAGAAGACCTAAGCACCATCCATG
The DNA here is from genome assembly GCF_936440315.1 of Barbus barbus. NCBI lineage: Eukaryota > Metazoa > Chordata > Actinopteri > Cypriniformes > Cyprinidae > Barbus > Barbus barbus. The sequence continues at coordinate 5,351,695 of NC_136750.1, forward strand.
AGTCCCTCTTCACAAAGTTGGCTGCTGTATATGTGTCCTTTGATACCCTGAATAGCCCAGAATGCTCAGTGCTTTCCTCTCTCTCTCTTGTCCTTTCTCATTAAAACTCACCCCAGTCCACAGAGTCAGTGCACCCTGAGCATTGCCAGCTATTAATCCACCACAGCTGAAGTCCGGTGACATGTTTTCCTTTCCCAGCTTTCGCTGCCTAATTACTGAACAAATTGCCACATTTATCTCTCCGTTTTTTCTGCATAATTCCTCCATTTTTAACTGTAACACAACCTGAACATCCACTGTGTCAAATGTTGTTGGTGGTGTTTGGTATTGCTCACATTTACATACACATGCGTTCATGGGAATTTGCTAGGTGATGAATGACGGGATATTTCGCCGTGCTAATTGGCATATAAGTGTGGCACAAGCGGCAATGCTGTGGCACTGAATTATAATGGTGCACAAGGGAGTTCAAGCAGAAGGTTACATGGGTCATCTTACAGAGTGGACCTGACCCAGGGGCTGGGAAACAATCTGGAATAACACATTAAAAACTTTATCAGCTTGTCTCATGAATATTAATTAGGTGATGTAACAAGTGACAGGCTGATAGGTCAGGCCAATTAATCGGCATCAGCTTGCCATGTTCACTTGGCCCAAGTGTGTAAGCTCTAAAATCTGCCATCTATCCATCCATCCATCCATCCCTCTGTCTGTCTGTCTGTCTATCTATCCATCCATCTGAAAAAAAAGGTTAATATAAGCTTTTTCAGCATGTCACTAAATTGTAGTATGCATTATGTATTATTGTACTCATGATTACTGCTATTTTATTATTATTATTATTGAGGAACACATTTTTTCCAAACCACACATCCAGTACTAAACTCTCAAAAGACACACACAAAACTTCACAAATACAAATTTGTAATTTGTAAAAAAAAAAAAAAAGTGCTATAGTAAAGAAAAAAAAAAAAAAAAAAAAAAAAATTTGTGTGTGGGGGTGTATAATAATTAATACAAGTTAAAATGATTAATGAGTAATGGTTTCCACGCCCTTGACCTCACATAAACACCGGCATTGTTCACAGAAAGGTTTATAAAACAGACCTGAGACTGTCTTGTCAACATATTAATTTGGTAGGCAAAGCAATGATGTCATTTTTTGCCAACATGCTTTGCATCCAAACCCGTAGCACCAGTAACTCGACAACAATACCCATGAGAAGACTCATACTGACAAACAAGACTCGGTCTCACTGTATATCTCATTCACTGTTCTTTCAAACCGGTATATTGGTAAGGTAAACATTCAGAAGTACACAAAGCATTGCTTATTTTCTCATGTTTGATCTTGTTTGAAGGGTTATCAATGGCTCCGTGAGTTCTGAATAGAGCCATTGTAAATGGCTTTACTTATCTTGATTGAGTGCTAACCACCAATGACTGAAGAAGTAGTTTACGGAAGGAAATTACCTCTTATCATTCATTACATATCTATGCTGTCATGTAGTATTACAGGAGAACTCTTCAAACATCAGTCATCTTTTATTTAGTTTAATGATGCCGACACACAACCAGTCAAACATTTGGACACACTGAGCCTCATGATCTTAAAAACCTTTTGATCTAAAGGCTTACGAGGAAATGCTTGACATTAGTTTTTTTTTTTTTTGAAAAATATAAATTATGCATTTCTTAAAAAAATATAAAATTAAATAAAAAAATAAAATTGTGTTTTTTTTAAAGGATGGATTAGATAGTAAAGGAAAATATCTATCTATCTATCTATCTATCTATCTATCTATCTATCTATCTATCTATCTATCTATCTATCTATCTATCTATCTATCTATCTATCTATCTATCTATCTATCTATCTATCTATTTGTTTGTTCATTCACTCGTTAATTTAGTTGTCCGTTCATTTCTTTCTTTCAATTGTTCTGAAGACTCTACTATTATTTTAAAATATGTTAAAAGTAATAAAAATGAGTAGGTGTGTGCAAACCTTTGACTGGTAGCATAAATATTTGATAGTAATGTGTAATTTTTTTCTTTTAAATTTGCAAGAACTGTTTCTTTTGTTACTTGCAAACAAACCAGTTGGCTTTTTATTCTTCCTCTTTATGTATTTTACTCAAATATATTACTCATTCATCTTGTTATATTGATAAGCCAAGGCAACAAAGTGATTATTCATAATGTGGATTAGTAGGTCAAGCAACAATAACTCACAGTTTCCACTGGTAGACGGTGACGGCTGGGTTGGCGTCTGCATTGCACGTTAGCTTTACATCTTGACGATTCAGATACCAGTTCCCGTCGAATCCCTCGATTTTTACCTCTGGCTCATCTATATAAAAGCACAAAAAAAAGGCAGGAGCTCAGACAGCTCTTCTGGGTCACATGACTTGATGATGGGTGCTTGTCATGATACTGATTAATGGTCTGGGCTCATAGCTAAAAGGTCAAGAGTTTATTTCTTAAGCAATTGGGAGGACAGCCAACAAGTGAAGGGTTACTGAGACTACAACCACCACTGTGCCCTTTAGCTACCCACTTAGCCGCAAGCTGCTCCAGGGCAACTATTCTAGAAATTGGCCTAATTGGATAAGAACCTCAGCTAAATGCCAAATTTCAATTCATTACAGCACAATTTTTCTATTAATGACGATATTAAAATGCATTGCATACTTGATGGTACCGGTCAGTAATTTCTATGTCTCTTCAGATTTATTCTTAATTGCTTTCATGAGCATGTATAAGGCCGAGCAAATTCAATTTGGAAATGTTATACCAAAGGGTAACTTGATTAACAAAACACTCAAAGTAAATCAAGAATCAGGACGAGTGATTCTCTGTGAACTTACTGCTGGACTTTCACACAAACAACCGCACCGCAAGAACAATGCATTCTATAGCGTAGCGTGGGAGAATGGGTGGATTTCCTCTATCAGTGTGCTGTATGGGGGCTGCTATACTGCTCTAAACTGCCCTGAACAATAGCTGATAACAACAGCGGCTGAGACAGGCCAGTGACACATCTCTTCCTGCTCTGAACCTCCTCCGCAGGACTTGCGTAACAGTAAAGTATTAATGCTAACATCTTATTACCAAGCACACATACATTTTTTATGTATTGTTTAGGCATTATTTGACATTCCAGTAGGGTTTTATATAAATATGTCAGTAATCAGACAAGTCAGATGGATCGTTACATCATTTAAAACAGTTGAATTAAATCTGATCTTTGAGAAAACTGGATAACATACACTTATGCAATTATGTGATGTATAATATGTGACCCTGGACCACAAAACCAGTCTTGAGTCGCTGGGGTATATTTGTAGCAATAGCCAAAAATACATTGCATGGGTCAAAATGATTGATTTTTCTTTTATGCCAAAAATCATTAGGACATTAAGTACAGATCATGCTCCTTGAAGATATTTTGTAAATTTCTTACTGTAAATATATCAAAACTTAATTTTTGATATGTCATATACATTGCTAAGAACTTTAAAGGCGATTTTCTCAATATTTAGATTTCTTCTTTTTTTTTTTTGCACCCTCAGATTCCAGATTATTTAAATAGTTGTATCTCGGCCAAATATTGTCCTATCCTAATAAACCATATATCAATGGAAAGCTTATTTATACAGTAATGTATAAATCTCATTTAAAAAAAATTGACAGTTAAGACTGGTTTTGTGGTCCAGGGTCACATATGTGATGTATATTATAAAGGCTACACTACTGATCAATTTTTTTCACGTTTTTGAAATATATATATAAAACAAATAAATAAAAAATAATAATATACATATACTATTTTAAACTGTTTTCTATTTTAGTAATACTAATTTATTCCTGTGATAGCAAAGCTGAATTGAATTTTTTTAGCAGTCTTCAGTCTGACACACCATAAATTATTATACTGATTTGGTGCTCAATTATAAATCATGGTTCTTATTATTATCAATGTTGGAAACAGTTTTTGCTGCATGCTACATTTTTTCAGGATTCTTGATGAATAGAAATCCTAATGATAGTATTCTAATGAATAGAAAGTTAAATAAACAGCCTTTATTTAAAAAAATATATATAATAATAATATTTTGTACCATTATAAATGCCCTTTCTGTCACTTTTGATCAATTTAATGCATCCCTGATGAATACAAGTTATGATTTATTCACTATTAAATAGTAAACAGCAAAAACTGATTTCAACATTGATAATAATAAGAAATGTTTCTTGAGCAGTAACACAATATTATAATGATTTCTCAAGAATCATGTGACACATAATACTGGAATAATGATGCTGAAAATTCAGCTTTGCATCACAGGCATAAATTAAATTTTAAAATATATTGAAACAAAGCAGTTTTTTTGTAATTGTATTAATTTTTCAATTTTTTTTTTGCTGTTTTTACTGTATTTTTAATCAAGTAAATGCAGTCTTGGTGAGCAGAAATGACTTAATTCAAAAACATTTGAAAAAAAAGAATTATCCCAAACTTTTGACTGGTAGTATATTTTATACATGTCTATTAATAACATAATTTATTGTGTTCCTGCAGAAATTTGAAAGATATGAAGAAAAACATTGTTCTTACACTGAACGTTGAGTATGACGCTGTCTGTAAAGCGTTCTGCACGGTAGGTGACGATGCAGGTGAGCTTCTGACGATGGGTCTCACGGCTGGGCAACACGATGTAGTTGCTGCGTACGGTCACGGTGCCATTCGGATTGCGCGTTTCCTGAAACGTGGCTTCGCCCTTCAGAGTGGTGTCCCATTTGATAACGCTGGGAGGCTTGCCGTTAGCCGACATGCAGGTGGCCACGGGCATCTTGCGTTTTGGTGTCCTTGCCACGATGGTGGGTGAAGTCAAGCTCATCTTAGTCACTGGCCGTGCTGTAAGAAAGAAGTAAACAATAAAAAACAAGAAAAGAAACACTGTAAGATACTAAAGAAATGTGTGAACAGAGGTGCCCTTGATCCAGTGCCTCTAACGCTAATCTCGGCGTTCTGAAAAGTAGTTTTTTCCCCGTCAGTATAAATCAAGCAGTTCACTAATTTATTTTTCCCCTACCCTGTGTTCAAAGCGAAAGCATCAGTCAAGCACTCAAACAGATGTAGAAACCACTCGTTTCTCGCGGTGCCCAAAGTCATCCAATCTTGATCCTTTATGGGCTGCCAATTAGCAATTAACAGGCCCGCATCAAAAGAGAAGATGTGTGTTTATGTGAGTGCGTGTCAAAGAGTGCTGATAGCAGGACTGAGGTTTGTGGCGAGGGTTGATATGACATGAAGAGGCTCTTTGAAAGCACTGAGCTGGTTATCTCCATTCAGGTTGCTCACTCTTACAGCAGTGCCAGCGTTCTCAGAGGACGCATGTGAACGTGATATACAAAATGGGCTTGGGAGTTAACAAGCAACACTAATAAAAAAAACTGTACTTGAGCCAAGCAGCTCCCTTTGTTGGCGTAATGGAAAACATATCAACACTTCATTTCTAATTAGATCTGCAATCAGTGGGAGCATAACCCACCTCTATAACAAGATACTGAGGAGGAAAACTTTTATTGATGTCTGTTTAGGACATTTATTAAAGTTCACCCAACAACAGAGACTTTTTTGCAAGACTTAAGACTTAAATTTAGGCAGAATGTCAGAGAATCTTTTTTTTCAGCTCAGACATTCTGCTTAACCTCTGATTTTGTGTGTCAAGGAAAATAATACAAAGTTGGATTCTTTTGATAAAATGATAGCTCATCTTCACCTGTGTGTGTAGCTTTTGACAAGAACGTGTATGAATGCATTATATCTGCAGGTCGAGGCTGAGATGCAGCTCTTTCTGTTGTGGTGAACACTGATCAATACATTTCGAGCGTAGTGAAGGTTTTAACCAAGCACATTACAGACCCGGAGCGGTCAAGGACAAAGATGATTTTTTCTGAAGGGCTTACAGGTTTATGAATAAAATATTGCTGAAACAACATCCATTTACACCTTACTACCTGCTAACCATGATGACACCTTTAATCAAAAATATCTCACCATGTCAGTGCTAAGAGTGTGGAGAATATTCAAGAAAATGACACCTACTTCTGTGCTGTCCATACGTGCTGCGTGCAAATCAGTCTGAAAATGGCACTGAATGTGAATGTTTGTATAAAACATTCACAAAACAATTATAGTGAAAACTATCACATTTCATGTGAATTCACTTCAAATTGTTTGTAAAGTCATTCTTGCATTAAAAAGAGGATTTCTGTGTAAATCATAAATATAAAAGTATTAACACAAACTGCAGCATTTTATAAAAGCAGTGTTTATGCACAATTTTGTAAACTGTTCGTAGAACATTCATTCAAAGAGTTAGTTTTTTTTGTAAAACTCTTTGTAAAAAAATATTACTGTTTTATTTTTATTTTTTTGTATCATTGTACCATGTAATGTGAATAACTGCATGCATAGCTATTCTTACATACATTTTAGTGTGGGATATAAATGTTTTTGAACAAATGACACAATTTGTTCTACTTGTTATTTGTGAATGAGGGCCACTGTCACATTAATGTGACAATGTCAGAATTATTTTATGAATGACAGACAAATTAATTCTGTTCATGTTTCATGAATGAGGGCCATTGATGATCTGTTTGTGAATGTGCTCTTTTCACAGGAGAACAGCAGTATAAATGTAGCGTGGTAGTCTTACCAAAGACGGTGAGGTTGACCATATTCTCCCTGTTGCCTGCTGGGAAGGTGGTGTACTCGCAGATGTAGGCCGCCTCATCAGAGAGCCGTAGTTTGCTGAACACAATGGTGGTATCCTCAAGAGAAGAAGGGGTCCTCTGGCGCACAGAAGGGTGCTTGAAGCTCACACGCTCTTTGAAAGGGGCCAGCACTGATACTCCCAAGGCTGGGTTAGCGGTGGCGACGTTTTGTTTGGTGCCATTTATCAGCTTTTGCCAGGTGACCTGAGAGATCTTCACTGGTGGCTTACCGTTGATGAAGACACATCGCAGCTCGACCGTATCATCCACAAATCCGGATTTACTGGGGTCCGTCTGCACCGACTGCCCGTTCCCTGCTGCAGAAAGACAAGAAGAAGGACATTACAAACAAGTCAACCAATCCATGCTGAGAATGATTGTTAATGCACTAAATGTATCAATACTTTGGTAATTTAGAAAAATTGTCTTTAAAATAGTTAACACAAAAATTAAAATGCCAATTAAAATTAAAATGCCATCAGTATTTACTCACCCTCAAAAACTCGTTCATCTTTGGAACACAAATTAAGATATTTTTGATGAAATCTGAGCGTTTTCTGACTCTAAAAAGACAGCAACGCAACTGACACGTTTAAGGCCCAGAAACATAGCAAGGACATCGTAAAATAGTCCTTGTGACATCAATGGTTCAACCGTAATGTTATGAAGCTATGAGAATACTTTTAGTGTCATAAAGAAAACAAAATTAATCACTTTATTCAACAATTCTTCTCTTCCGAATCACTGTCCACCAACATTCAAGATTGTTGAATAAAGTTGTTATTTTTGTTTTCTTTGAAGACAATTTTAACTATGTCCTTACAACGTTTCTGGGCCTGGGAACGTTTCAGTTGCATTGTTGTCTATGCAGGGTCAGAAGGATTTAATCAAAAAATATCTTAATTTGTGTTCCGAATATGAACGAAGGTCTTATGGGCTTGGAACAACATGAGGGTAAGCAATTAGAATTTTCATTTTTGGGTGAATTATCCTTTTAATACCAATTTTATTTTGAGTTGAGCTACCCATTTCATGTGTTACACATAACTAACCCAAAACCTAACCCTAACCCTAAGTTGTTAATTGATATTCCCTAGTATTGTGTAATTACACTGTAACAATATTACCTTAACATAAAACGTAACCAAAAACTATTTAGATTATATATAAGCATATGCTATCTGTCCATATGTGTTTTTGGTATTTATTTTGAATATGCATCATGAAAACAGACAACCTTAACTGAAGGTACAGCAACTCATTGACTCGACTCGGGCTTTCTCGCTACAATCGAGTGCGTCAAAACAGCTAGCATGTCAATTCAGCAAGAGTACTTCAAACGCCAAACAGAACTAATTACAAGTATGGCAGCGGTGTTTACAGGCAGCATTAGGTCTTCAAGAGCGCCGGATGTAGACTTTCCCTGCATGTGTAATGATGGTAGATCCCCCCCTGACTCTGATCCTGACTGCCAACCCTCCCACACCACTTCATCCTAATTATTTCTCATTGGTAAACATCTCGGTGACAGCCTCAAGCACCTATTAATGGAAACAATGTGGGATCCAGTCTGAGTGTCCCCACAATGATGGCACTCGAATTAAGCTACAATAAACCAGGCAGGCAATTAGTAGTAAACAAATGGGTTTTCTATTTTTTCCGGCGTTCAGGAGTACGGAGGTATCTGTCACGTAGAAGATGCTTCCATTGCCCCCAGTTAAAACAATAGTGGTTTTGTTTCTCAAGATAACCCTGAAGTACGGCATGCCCCACAGTCAAATGCATCTTGTTTTGGCAGGCCCTTGGCCTTTTGTCTCCCTGGTGACCTTCTTTTACCCCCTCCAGCTGAGAATGATGTGTCAACACTTGAATACCTCCTTCTCGCCCCTTTCTTTTCTCTAAAGTCTTGCTTTCTTGCACGTGCTATTACTCATACTTTTGTTTAACTGCCCCCTTTACCTTTCAATCATATTTTCTTTGTCTTCACTTCCTTAACACCTGACCAGACAACCGGCTCTTCTTACATTTCTACCCTGCTTATGCTTTTTCAGAAGGGCTATGCATCCATGAGCGCTTTCAGTTCCTGTTTAGCTCTAGAGAGGCCATTCATAACAGAAGCTTTCCTGACCCGTGAATAACTCTGAGCCAAACGTGTCCCTGGAGGGTCCATGAGTTCTGTTGTTTTTAACAAACCTGTCGTAGGAGACCCCGAGTAGATATATTTCTCCTCGCCGTCAGGCGCTGTGCTGTCCTGTTGGCCTTGATTTCTGCACAAACATATACTAAACCACATACCTTCACCTCCCTCTTTCCCCCTCTCCCTCGCTTATTTATGACTGGCAAAAGAGGTAATTACCTCCTACAGAGAGACCTTAGCAAAGAGGAAGTAACTCTGAACTACCGCGCTTAATCATGCCACTCATAAAAGTTAGAAATACTGCAGGGGAAAACAAAACAGAGGGAAACTGTTGGTCATTTGACCAAATGAGTGCTATTTAGATCCCTTATATAAATATGTATAGCATTTGCTACAATAATGACATTATCGTTCTTTTAAAAGTGAACTTTCAAGCACAACTTAAACTTTAGTTCTTCATCTTACATTTCGTTCATTCGTCGTCTTAAAATGTCAACACTATTACCATGTGTATAGTAAACAACAGATGATTAAAAAGTGGATGTTTGTAGAAATACCAGTACGATATTTCATTTCTAAAAAGAACGTTTTAGTTTCGTGAGCATCTGTCAGATTAAACTGATGAACTGTGAACACTTTCTGAATATATTCTTACATTGAAATTAGTATTAAAATTATTAATTTGGATTGAGATTTGTTCACACATTATTTGTTTGATAGCAAGTTACATATAATATAAAATCATACAATCATATGCATTTTAAACATCCCTTATTTAAATGGTGTCTTTTGAAAATTAGACAATAATGGGCAATTTTAAAGAGTGAATTACTGATTAGGAATCAGCTTCCTACTGATAAGGGTATTCGTAAGCCATTTTAAGAAAAGTTGAAATACTGGTTTGAGCACAGGCCTGTGGGTAATATCAGTCATAAGAGTTCAACAAGTATGGGCAAGTGTTTAAATGCTTAGGTCAAGACTTGTAGTCATTTGAAAGATAATCTGGGAAAAGTTAAACTTGAGAAGACACCGACAGTCTAAGACTAAAATTGGTTTCATGACCAGCAGTGCTGAAACTAGCCACACATTTAGAGAGAAAGAGAGAGAAGCAAGTAAAATATGCGCTGTCCAAACAATGAACACAGAAATATGTATGTTGTGTGTGTCTGTGTTTGCACGTTGGAAAAAAAAAAGTTCAAGGTCGCCACTGCACAAATCTGAAAGCAAGACACTCAAGATTTCAGAGAACAAATAGTACAGACCTTGAAAAAAAGAAACTCTTATTGCTAGCAAGTTTCCTCTTTATCATGCAGTGTTACACTAGTAGTTTCAGGTTTGTTTTGGAAGAACATGAAACTTAAATCATTTCCCCATGAATTCAGCTGTGTTACTTATTGGTGGTTACTTACTGGTCCATAAGAGACCCCCTAAGTATGAGAATCAATTGTGATGCTATCTTTAGCAAATATCACTTATAAAGGAGGGAACCAGCTGGTGATGTGTCGGTTTTTGAACCAATGCACACCAAACCCTTCATTTCTCATTTACCCAGGCGTGTACGGATGATATATGTTTGACCAGAGTGTATAGACCCATCAGCAGGCACTGTGAAACGACAGATTGATTGACTAATCGAGTTTGACAGAAAGACGGCTGGCAACCTCTGCACAGATACCTTGGGGAACACCTGTGTCCTTGTACACCTTGGTTTGACCCTGTTTCCGCTTGCATTTGCTACCGTGACAGGGTCAAAACAGAGGAAAGGCCATGTGAAGTACCAATACGATTTATAGCTTGCCAACATCAGTTAGAAAAAACATCCGAGGCAGATTTAGAGGGAAAGAATATAGGCCTAGTTCACTTCAGCTGTATGGAGATGTTGTTAGTGGGGGAATAGTAGGGAGACTATATTCTGCTAACTCCCTCCTCTGAGTTATCCACTTAGTCCACCACAAATAAAGATCAACTTTTGAGGGAGTTTTAAGAGAGGGGTAATTATACGGCTCCAGAACCCAAATCCTCACACTAAGGAACCCAAAGCCTCTGGGCCCCTTGACCCCATTTCCACCTCCTCTTCCTCCACCTCAGGGCTGAAGGGGTCTTCCAAAGAAAGTAGGAGATAGAGAGTAATTATAGCCTGCACAGTGGAGTTGAACAATAGATGGCAATCAGAGAGAAAATTTGAGAATATAAACACTTCTATACACAATACAAGAACTTAAGTTGCTACGAAACGGAAGCAAGGGCAAACAGACCGTGAGAGAACGTTGTCGCTGGCACAATGGTGCCCTTGAAAGTATAACAATAAAAGTTGAGTAAGACGATCACTTGCAGACATCTGAATAACGATGAAAGTGAAGTATCGCACCGCAGAACAAATCCAGAGGTCTTAAGGTATCATCTAGTGGATCTGACAAACACACCCAGACAACATGGATTCTACTTCGTTTTCCAAGTCTCTTAGCTGGACTACATGCAGAAACTTATAATGTGCAGGGAAGTAATTGCGTAGATATGACCGTGAGGCATATATGAACAAGTTAGAAGTGGCTAAAGCCTTTCACAATCCCCAAAGTTCAAGGTGTGTTAAAAAATCTCATTTAGTCATGTTTCATCCACCCATCATGTCTCAGAGAATGACCATAAAACAAGTCCAACATATGAGTGATTAGTCCCTTAGTCCCTCGGTGAGCAAATATCAGTTGAACCAGCAAGAAGAAGCATTATGAAGTATCTTACAGAGCTTTACATTTACCTACCCCAGGGAAAATGTATTGGTCAAACGGCCAATGGGTTGGTTTTTTTTTTGGGGGGGGTTGGAAAATTGATGCCTTCAAGTCAAAAAGGTTCATAACTCCTGTTTTATTGTATAAAATGTAACTGCTGTTGTTTCCAGGCCTACTTTTCACAACAGATCACATAATCTGTCCTATTCACTCACACACGTGGACCATGCGGTGGGGGTGCGACGAGGACACCTCCTGTAAGACGTAGCATCAGTGCGGAGGCACACTCCAAACAGAGCTACCATTCTCTGGGACAGCAGCCTGACCGGATCCGCATCTCTCCCCGGGCACGAGGCACAACAGTGGACCTGCTTCAGGCCTCCCACAAAAAATGATGGCATTCGGCCCATCTCATTAAGAAAACCGCAGAAAGGCTTGTTTAGAGAGTCTACAAAATACGCCCCATTGTGTGTGGGTAATCTAATAGCAATCCAGGTCCTTCAGTTAGGAAAAAAAAGAAGAGCTCAGTTTCGGTGAGGACACTAATATGTTTATGTGCTAGAGAGTGATGATACGGTTCCTGCCAGCACATCCCGCTCACGCTGTGGGCACATTACAACGCTGTATCGCGTTAGCAGCTAAAAACAGAGAAGAGACTGCGACGGTGGAGTTCAAGAGTAACTCTAAAATCAATGAGGAGAATGTAATGAATCCTACAGCCGGCCATGCACGTACGACTCATTCTAGTGTGTTTGTTTTTGTGCGCGTTTCTGCAGACGTGCTGGGCTGTTGAGCGCTGCATCTACCTCTAAACATGGCTATTTGATTCCTGTTTTACCAGCTTCCCTCATCTACTGTGTCAACCTTAGCTAATATTTACCTTCAGCAGAAACCTGCTGCAACATATGGTCAGCACTCCGGCTTTCACTTGCGCTCTACTCTCGTCCCTTTCTGCATTAATGCTTAAACTTTACACACATTTCCCCTGAATATCCCTTTTCCTGACAGACCATCTACCATCTGCTCGATTGAGGTGGTGTGTTTACCTGAACCAACCTGCTATACAGGAAGTTATACAGGTTGTGCATATTCTGTTTTTCAAACAGTTTGGTACATATCATCAACATACCCTAAGGGTACCGCTCCCATCAGCTCCAGGGATAATTTAAAGAGAAATCATGCTATTTTTGAAAAGTGGATGGGAAATATAGCAACAGTCAGAAACACGGTTATTATAGTAAACTAAAACAGAAACTAAAAAATAAATAAAATACAATAAAATAATAACTTATATATTACAATTCCATAATACTTTGTCTACATTTTTTTTTACATGACTTGAAATTATTATGATTATAATATCATTGCAACATTACAAGTTAAAATCAATTGTTTAAAAGTCACGTGTGAATTTAGGCAGTACAAAATTATAATATACAGCATGACAAAATGTGAATATAAAATGAATATGATTATTTTAAGTATTTGACACTAAAAAACAAATACAATCAGTTCTTGCATTATTAACTCTCATTTAGCTGTATATATTGACAAATTTAATTATTAAATTAAATTAGAAATGTTTTTCAGCCCGATTTGAGCTAAAAGAGGGTAACATTTGTAAAATTTTAGTGGTGATGTGCCATATGTTTTATTTTTTAAGCGTAGGCTTCGCAAACAGCTTTTGGCCTTTCCTCATTCAAGCATATAGAAGCTGCTCTTGCATAACTTGAAAATAACTGGCCGAGGGCATTATCAACATCGAATAACTTGCTTAAAAGGACATTGCCCTCATCGAAAGAAGGCACTGATTATACAACCATATGTTGCTTTCTTCCAAATTTGACTATGAAGCCAACCCCACATGGCACAAGTCCAATGCGATGTAGGACGGAGCGTACAGGCCCACGCTGCTTCCCCCCTGAGAGTGGTTTGAAGGCGTTGTGAAAATGTCAAGGGGATGCATCAGCATACCTGTGTTCTGCTCTCTTTCTTCTCATCACTCTTTTTTACACACCGATTCATCTTTCACAGCTCGGCCTGCCAGCTCTTCCACTACATTTTTATATCCACAATCCAACAGCAGGATAGATGATGTAATACACACGCATATAGGCTTTGAATTTCTTATATTGCACTCTTTATAAAGGTAAATGGATGCAGTACAAACTTTAAAAGTTTGTTGCATCATGCAAACAAAATCATTTATTTTTTTATACTGGATAAGATCACCGATTTTTTTGGAATAATTTATAGACATATATGTACTGAAAGCAATGTGCAGCCTTTTATTGAGCCTAGCATAACAAGTACATTGTATAATCACTATAGATTTTTTTTTTTTTATGATTCATAATTCCCATGTTAATTTTATAGATTTTTTTCCCCTAATAATATACATTACCACTAATAAAGGCTAGATTAATTTGATCAAAATTAAAGTAAGAATATTATTAGAATTATATTAACGGTTTTCTATTTTAATATATTTTGGTGAACATAAAAAGACTTATTGTCTCTTTATTGGAATTTCAGTGATTTCAAACTTTTGACCTTTACTGTAAATTAAAGATATAAAATTTTGTTTTGTCTCGCTAGAAGTTCAAAACAGGCCAACAGTATCTACAATGTGTAAACAGACCGATACCAGACTTGGAGACAAGGTCGTGCTCACTAACGTTCTCTCTCTGTCCCTCTCGAAACGTGAACAAGGACACTGTCATAGTTTCGGTAGGGCTGAGGAAAAAACAAACACAACATTTGCCCGTACTTGCCCTAACAGCTGATGACATCATCCCGATACGAGATACCAGGCCACCTGTCAAGAGTCAGAGGAAGCGTGGGGCTGTTAGGGTCAACAAAACTTACGTAGTTAATGATTACAAAGGCCAGCAAAATAACTACACAGAAACGGCCCTGCTTGTTTGCAAAAGACAGACAGAAACTAGGCACAAAGACACAAAGATAAGGGGGAAAAGGCTCAGCTGGCACCATTACATAAATGTGTGCATAAATGCATAAGGGGGCTTTACACAGAATGGTATTCAGCTAAATTATTGATGTCCCTATTCAGTAAAAAAGCTTTTTATGTGATACACAGGAAAGAGTGACAGCTTCCTTTACTATGTGTATTCATGCTGTGCTTGGAGTATGTATATATTTGTGAGCGGATCTTTCTGCATGTGTGCGCTTGAATGTGTTTAATGCACTGGTGTGTGCGCAAGGATAGGTTTGTGTACAAAAGGACAACGGCGAGCCAGTTTCTAACAACCTAAACATATATAAATGCCTTTAACATACTGAGATGTTTTTAACGAATCACTGTCTCCTGTGGATAGCAACACAAAAGTGACCAGCATATCTCAGTGGGTGATTTACAAGCAACGTAACCAAACAATACGACCACTGCAAGCCTGCGAGTCACGGTATTGTTTATTTGGATCCCCATTAGCTTCCACAGAGTGGTTGCTAGTCTTCCTGGGGTCCTCAACTCAATCAAAACAGACAATCGT
This sequence comes from Barbus barbus, assembly GCF_936440315.1. Lineage (NCBI taxonomy): Eukaryota > Metazoa > Chordata > Actinopteri > Cypriniformes > Cyprinidae > Barbus > Barbus barbus. The sequence goes on from NC_136750.1 coordinate 5,366,859, forward strand.
ACAAATAGTTAAAAAAAAATAATTGACTTATCACATCACAAACTATACATCTCAGCAGAAGCAGCACTTAAAACATACATCTACATATTTATAAGCATATCTTCACATTTTCTTCGAAATACATATGTACAGTTACTCTTTCTTATATCTATGGGAACCATATTCCAAGCAACAGAACCTCAATAAAGTACAGTCTTTTTCATTAAATATGTTCGTGGACACGGTAAAACAAGTTGATCCCTACTCACTTGACGTGTGCTATAATCATGTCTAAGTCCCACATAAACTTTTTTTCAAAGAAAAAACAAGGAGTATGATACTTGAATACCTTATAAAAATACACCAACACTCGTAAATGTAATTTAACCTTCACCGGTAGCCACGATAAGTTTCTATGCATATCACTAACATTGGCCCGAAACTGATAATGAAGCACTAGGTGTTTCATTGGTACCCCGTTAATGAATAAATTCAAATCGGCAGCTTTAGTCATACTATTTTTGTTACTAAAAACAATACATTTGTTTTTTTCTAAATTTAAAATCAGTTTATTAATTCGAACCCACTTCGTAATTGTTAACAACTCACAACTTAAATTTTCCTGAAGCTCAGTTAATGTATGTGCCGTGGAAACATTGTAGAATCATCAGCATACATAACTATATTTGCCTTATCAACAACATATGGTAAATCATTTATAAAAATGGAAAACAATAATGGCCCTAAACAACTACCCTGTGGTACACCACAGTATGTATTTTTAGCCTCCAAGAAAGATCCATTATAATACACTCTCTGTTTTCTATTAGAAAGATAACTTCCAAACCAATCAAGAGCTGTGAATGAAAAAACATAACATTTTAGTTTAGCAACAAGAATGTCATGATCAATAAAATCAAAAGCTGCGGTATAATCTAATAAAACAGCACCGACCAATTTCTTATCATTTAGGGCTGCTAACCATTCATCTGTCATGTGCATAAGAGCAGTACTTGTGGAGTGTCCTGGTCTGTAACCATGTTGTGCATTAATAAATAATCCATTGATTCTAAAATATTGTAAAATTGGTTTAAAAATAATGTTCTCCAAGAGCTTGCTCAAAATAGGAAGAATACTAATTGGCCTACAATTAGATCCTGAAAAGTCTGTTTTTCCCTTTTTAAGTAATGGTATAATTTTAGATTATTTCCATAGATTTGGATATACACCACTAAGCAAACATCTATTAAATATATGACAGATTGGTTGAGTGACCTGATTAGCTACTGTTTTTAGCAATTTGCCATCTAGATGATCAACTGCACAAGATTAAAGACTAAAATTAAAACAACATATTTACCTTTCATCATTTTAACAACAGGGATACACACTAATCGTGAGTCATTAATATACATATTAGATCTTAAATTATTCACTTTATTAATAAAAAAAAGTGTTAAAATAATTAGCTATATCTAAGGGTTTAATGATAAACTGTACCTCATGTCATTCTACACATTATTTCATTTAATAATTTTATTTTATCTTCATGTGAAAAATATCTAATCAATAAATAATGTGGCAATGGATGGCCATTACTGGTGGGCCATAAGTAATGGATTACACCTGAGACGGTCTTTGTCTTCGGGTTACTGGGAGGTGTAAAGGGGATTGGAATCAAATTAAAGTGAATCTGAGAACAGATAGAGAGAGAAAAAAAAAAATACAAAAGGGGAAAAGAGCAGTTTATGAAATTTAAGAAAATTGGATGTAGGGTACTGAACAGATTATTTCATTATAATCAACTTTAAAGGGATAGTTCACCTAAAATTGAGAATTTGCTGGGGGGTTTTTCACCCTCAGGCCAAGATGCAGATGAGTTTGTTTCTACATCTGAAAAATTTAGCATTATATCATTTGCTTACTAATGAAACCTTTGCAGTGAATGGGTGCCGTCAGAATAAGGGTCCAAACAGCTGATAAAAAACTTCATAATAATCCATAAGTAATCCACACAACTTCAATCCATCAATTAACATTTTGTGAAGCAAAGAAAATCCCCTTTTTTCCATCCATATCAAAATCCACCAATGCAATTTGTTTAGAACTGTTTTTTTCCTGTAAAGAGTGCTTGATATGTGCATATTTCTCTCCTAAATCAGACAAGACAGCTTTTTCACAGGAAAGCGAAGTATTATGAATAGAAGACTTTGCCAGAAGCAACAAATTGAAGTTTAAAACATCTTAATGATGGATTTGTTTATTAAAACAAGCTTTTTAGTTCAGAAGATATTAACTGATGGACTGGAGTAGTGTAGAGTACTTGTGGATTATATTGTGATGTTTTTGTCATCTGTTTAGAGTCTCGTTCCAACGGTACCCATTCACTGCAGAGGATCCATTGGTGAGCAAATATGTTCAAATCAAGAAACAAATACATCTACATACTGGATGGACTGAGGGTGAGTAAATTTGCAGCAAATTTTCAATTTTGGGTGAACCATTCCTTCAAGAGAACAAGTCTGAAATGTGTCCAATGTGGGTAATTAAACATTACAATACAAAGAGACATGCTCTAAAATATTTACTCTAGTATAAAATAATAATAATTTCACAGAATACACTCAACATGAGTCATATCACAGAGTAAAGCGTCATGCAACAGTGTGCAATACAACATAAGCCCACAGACTCAATAAAATCATTGTCTGGTGCAACTCCATGTCTGTAGTTTGAGTGACGGCTGGGATGTGTTTTGTGTCTGCTGCTGAACCGATGGCCCCATGCAACTGATGTGCACCTTGGGCTACACTGTATACTCAGCACATCTTGCAGAAAAAGCATTTCAAGTTCAGCCAAAAGCGGCGCTGGGGAATATGCTAAAGACGGCCATGCATGACAAATCCTCTCCCTGTCCATCATCCTCAATGGGCAAAATTTCAGTCTGGAAAAAGTTAAAATCCAAAGTGTTCCCAAGGAAAATCGGATTGGAGGTAAGTATAACGATTAAATGGATTACATGGGTGAGTGATTTAAATGTTATGCATGAACAAACATGATGCAAGATTTCAGGTTGAGTATGTTTGCAAAAATCACCTGAAAATAATTATTCAAAATGTTATTATTTATCTGCATTTATTAATCTGTGGTAATAATGTAACATATACTGTAGCATGCTATTACTGTGGCATTATTTAATTTATGTAAAAAAAAATAAAAATCTATCTATCTGTCATGGCAATATTATGGTTTTTAGACATATAGACTTAAAGTACCATATATTCTTTGAAGCATCTTGTAAATACCATGGTACATCAATATCATCATAACAGAGCTATAACATAGACCAAAAAAAAAATACCAAGGTACATCAACATCATCATAATAGAGCTATAACATAGACCAAACTAATAGCCAGTACTAAAAACTGACCTATATTTGGCCATTTTGAGAATACTGGTCAATGACTGTCGACTTAAGTGAAAAAAACAAAAAAGTCATAACTTTGTGGACTTATACCTTTAAATTTATATATTGTATATGGGTTTAATATTGTCTCAATACTGGTATTGGCATTGGATACTTTTCGTTAAGGCTTCTGGGTGACTTAACCTGTGATTAGCTCTCCAAACTCCCAAGGCTCCTGTGACTAACAGTAGCAACCCCCCCCCCCCCCCCCCCCCCCCCCCCCCCTGTTGGGAGGGTTAATCTAAAAACAAAAAGAGAACAGATAATCAATATTTGATGTGAGGTGCTGCTGAAATCCTCAAGCCCCCTACTGTGTATCTCTGATGAAAGAGTTTTATGAAGATTTCTTAGAAAGAAGTCATGTTGAGAGATTCATCCATTTTTAACGATTTGTAGAAAAATATGAAATGTCCATCTGACATCAAAGAGCATGGTTTATTATCAGGCTTTAAACAGGCCAGTATTGTGGAAAGAGGACAGCTGGGCCGGTGGGCAGCTTTGGTCTCTCCCCCTCATTCGACAGAGCAGATTGATCCATTAACATGTCCGGTTGGGAATTCACACTCCCACTGGAGGGGGTAGTGAGAGAGTCTGGACCACTCACAATTAACACATACATTTAGTATGCAACCGGCCAGTGTCATCATCTATTATCTGGCGCTAGATGAGATCATAGAGATTTATAACTGGAAGAACATTGGGAATAGTTAGCCAACACTACAATAATGAGGAAAAGACTACTTCTTAAAAATAAAAATAAATCTTCACATTTTCATATTGCATTTACAATATTCTTGATTTTAAATGAGTTTTAGGGCACTTGACTCATTACATAAGGGTTTAGCACTTTTTGTGTCAAGACAAATTAGTTAACGCTAACAAAGTTGTTAGCAATCATTATCGCTTTTGCAAGCACTCACTATTTGCATGAACGTTTGGCCTGATGCTAGTCTTAAATTCAGAAGAGAACTCAGCAACTTAACCTCATTAAAAAAGTGGGTAACACTTTATTTTAGGGTCTCTTAATTAGTTGCTTATTAGCATGCATATTACTAAAATATTATCAATTTATTAGTAGTAATTAAGCACTTATTAATGCCTTATTCTACATGACCTTTTTCTACATCCCTAATCCTACCCAATACCTAAACTTAACAACTACCTTCCTATTAATAAGCAGCAAATTAGGAGTTTATTGAGGGAAAAGTCATAGTTTATAGTGAATAAGTGTTACCTATTCTAAAGTGTTACCAATTATGTTTAAATTAAGTTTTACTTCATAAGATGAAGATTTTGGTCATATTACAAGCTTCTTTTTTTTTTTTTTTTAATCAGGAATGGATTATTGCATGGGCTAACCATGTTGAGATCACATGATCAGATGATAATTTATCTCTCAAACCCTCCTTATCAGACACTTCTGCTTGTGAAATAAACTAACTATGGTTGAATGCAAACAGAACATTTTCCACCATGGCATGTGTAACCAAAAATGTGGATTTGATGTGGATGTGACTTTTGTGGATGCTGCCTCCACACCACTAGGTGTCAGTAAGTCTGAAAGGGCTTCCATATCAGCCAGTGCAATATTAAATTACTATGTCTTTTCCATCAGAATGGTTCACATTCTGGAGCAAGAGCTTATTCTCCATCAGTTCTTGTCCAGGCAAACTGGAGCCTGTCACAAAACGGTCGCACCTTGAGAAATTGAGAAATGAACTATGACACTACTACGTGTTTACCTGACTATAATGAGTGTAAAAACAAACTTTGCGGAACCCGTATAACCTAGAACCCACTCTCATGTGGCAGAAATGCATAGTTTGAGAATTGGCACTGGCCTGGAACCCGCACCTGAATCGTGTCTGTGGAAAAGTGCTATCAGAGCGCTAAACTAAAAGAACAAAGAAGGAGAGACAAGTAAAGAGGTTGATGCATATAAATCATTCAGTGTTTCTGAGGAGAACTCCAAGAGTATGGGGCTGTACTATTTCCGTGACCAAGACCACAATGAATCTTTCCAATGGCTCTTTGGAAGCGTTCCATTCTCCACACACAGCCCACGGAATGCTCACCACATCTCTTGTGCTCCTTTAGTCTCCAGTGCATGTGCTACCCAGCTGGGTAGAGGGACGTCAAGTCCCCCTCCTCCAACTCTTCACCACACACCACATTTCAAAGATTTTCCCATATCCTCACATGCACACACATACGTACACACTTCAATGCATAGAGGGTCCAGAGCACACCATGTCTAGGTCCAAGATCCAGTTTTTGCTTTCCCTACAATAGTTCTAGAAACCTTCAATGCGACTTTTGTTCTAATTACAGAAGCTTTCCAGAAATCTGTCAGATTATCTCAGCGAGTCTGGAGGTTGTTATTCCAGGTCGCACATAAAAGAGCAGAGGAAACCCAATCCAAATGACACATCATCTATCATAATGCATGTCCTTCCGTCAATAACCTCCCTCGCCAACAAAACCCGGCAGTCTGCGGTGCGATGGGTGGAACTTGATATTAGGATGACATTTTCTCTTAATTTAAACGCTCACCAAATCGCTTTGTGGTCATCAAGCGAACGACTGCACAGCAGCACAGAGCTATTGTAACATTCTGATAGCATCTAAGCAGAAACAAGAACATTTCATTCCTAAAAACGCAGAACGAGAGATTTCTCAGAAGCGAAGTGCGGAACCGGAGCGCTGATTGCACATTTGAAGAGTTAAACATTGAGGCACTTTTGGCTTTCATTTAAGTGAAAAGTATCTGGCTACGAGATGAAGACGAGAACCACAAAACCACAGGTTGAGGAGAGGGAGAATGTCTGAAAAAGTCGAGGGGTGGAATTAGTTACAGTATTCAACACAAGACATTAGAAGTCCAACACTGTATATTGACATGAAGGCCATGAGGTACAAGAACCCACCAGAGGATCCTTCTACAAAGAACGTTAGCATATGTGTGTTAGCAAATAGCGTTTTGAAAGTCATTGTGCTTGAGGAAAGGAAAATTGCATGGCTAGCTCCTCATACTTCAATGTAAATGCAGGCCTGAGGTAATTGCCCGGGTGTCTGAAAGCAACAGGGTGGGTGGGCTCACAAAAGAGGGTCTCGGATGGAAAACAAGAAATGGACTTGTGGGATTTTGCAGTGGGTCTAAAAATCAAAGGTTAATGAGAAGATTTTTTCCTTTTCCATAAAACAACTAGAATATGACATAAGATGAATCAAACAACATGTCCATTAGAAGACTGGGCTATTGGGAAAAAGATGAAATGGTTCTCTGTTGATAAAGTTGATAAATTGATAAATTTCTATAATTTATTGTTGATAAAGGGTGTAAGATGAGTAAAATGATTTAACCAATTAAGTTCAGAACAGTTTAATGTAAATGCAGTGACAGCAGTTTTAACAATTTTCTTCATTAATAGCCATAAAAGCTACAATACAATTACCTGCTGTTTCAAATATGTATTTAAACTCTAAACCGTGTCAGTCTGAACGATGAATTCAAACATCCCCAAAGTAAACCATTCTTGCAAGGTGAGACAATTCCCTTTGAAAAGAGTCTGCTTTTCGCCTGATACCCTTTGATAAATAAAGGGGTAAATATATAAATAAGTCTAGCTGACATATCACAATAGTGTATTACTATTGATCAGAGACCCTGAAGCAAGCGAGAAAAGGGGCTCAAAGGGAGATTCAACAACTCAATTAGCTTGGATTGAAATTACTGTCACTCACTGAACCCTGCAAGTGGAGGAGCACCGCTCGAAAGAACTCAAAACCGGGCACAGTCTTGGGAAATCTGCAGCTTAAGGGAGACAACACAAACTTCCTAGCAACAAAGGATTAAACTCATCATCACTTCCTCTCATATAACAAACCGTATATTCCGGAGGAAATGACTCACATGCCCCAGATGCTTCCACTGGAGCAACAAGTCATTGAATTTCTATAGTTCTTTTTTAAACACCAAAAATGTTGCATATAATAGCGACTCATTTAAACCGCTGCCAACACGCGGCACCCACCTGGAGAATGCAGCAGCCTGTTTCTGCCAATGCAATCAACGCACATTTGCAATTCAGTGAGGAGAAAATGAAAAATGCACCATTTTTCTTCTTTTCTTTTTCTAACGTTTTACAGTTTTTGATTGAGCTGTGCCGTGAAATTTCTATAATGTATATATCCTGTGCTAAGTCACATTATATCAGTAGTCCACACAAAAAATGTCAGTCTGTTAGGATTTAGTCTAATATTGTTCCAAACCTGTATTATTTTATTATTATTATTCATTATTAATTTTAACTACACATCAACAAAACATAAATATTCAGATATTTGTGGATACTTTTTCGGCATCTTGAGCCACAAGTGTTGTGTTTTAGTTAGTTAAAAGGTTCAAATTTTGTCATTTACTCATCCTCATGCTGTACCAAACCTTTATTAGTATTTTATTTTTCTTCTGTTGAACACAAAAGGAGGTATTTTGAAAAATCAGTATGAGGAACAAAAAAAAAAAAAATACAAAATACCATGATATAAGTCAATGGCTATCAGCAGCTGTTTGGATGGACAGAATTTTCATTTCTGGGTGAACTATACCTTTAAGACCTAACAGTTGGTTAGTTGATCAGGGATTTAATTTTTTAAGACATACAGTTTTGTATGTTCTTTTTCTCCTCTCACAAAGGCAGGAAAATAGCCCCTCATTCTCCTTTTTAACCATTTTGTCAAAGTGCCAACCCTAGGCATGGCCTCTCCCTTCCCCTCCCTCGATCTCTCCACCACTGTCCTGCTTTGAAAGGATTGACGGGCTCTCAGACAGAGCTGATTATAAGCTTTAAGGTCAGAGAAGTGGGACAGCTATTGAGTGAACACCTGTCTGGCCATACACACACTGCCAACCCAATGCAACGCTATGATGCACGATCAGAGACTCCAATAAAGCAGGCCTGTCGTCCCCTAACACCGCACACACACTCATGGGTGAATGCCCAACCTGTCTTGGCCAAAACATTATCATTAAATGCCAAAATCATCTTTTAAAAGTGCTGGAAACGATTTGCTAACCCTCATCCTCTCTCCAAAACCCATGTCAGCAAACCCGAAAGCACAAAATGATTCCCAGATGGAATAGGAGTTTCTTATTTTAACTCATGTTTGGTGTTAAAATTAATTAATACTTTTAAAATACCTCAAAAAATGGTGCATACTTTGTTCCTGAGGCTTTTCTCCAAAAGATGAGTATGCTCAGTTTGAGAAAGCAATCGGCATTGTAGAAAAACATTTCCTTCCTGGCTCGAGATTTCTCTGCAGTCAGCCAAACCCGACGCTGTCCTGAAGTGCACTTTTAAGTCAATTCTAAGATGTACGACTGTTTGTCACTAGTTTGAATACAGCAGCACTGTATTTTCTGCGCTATCTCTAGGAAGAAAGACACAGTTGCTCAGTCCTTCAAGACAAACAGCGCTGCCTGAACTGAACAAGATCCAGCTTGTCTGTCATGATTTTGCTCATAGTGGTTAAGCAAAATTTAATTTGCCTGAAATCAATTTCTGTGACATCGGTAGCATTCGTTTCAAGACATGCATATGCTGCACATGGGTGTGTGACACGACTTCTCAGGCAGTGACAGCAGTGTCTTGTACTTTAAGTGCTATACTGAAAATTTAATTTTCTTACTCAGAGATCCATAAAGTTATTAAAATATCCAACATAGAAAAATAAATGTGAAAAAAAAATCTAATTTTTAAATGTGGCACAAACTGCTCAAAAGTGACTGAATATTGTGTGCAAAAATATACACCCTTTATCCCTGTATGTACATTTTAACCTAAAACCATATTTTTTTTTCAGTTGTTTTCAAAAACAAATTTCAAAGAAAATTCATTAGAAGTGCATGTGCCGCAAGTTCCAGCAAGGTGACTGTCTGATTACTATTACCACATCATTAAATGTTATAATCAACATACTGCACCAGAAGTGTGAACTGAAGTGTTCGTGGGATTTTTATGTCTATGAAAAGCAAGAGGTTTTGAAAGAACTTCTTAATGACTGTTTTCTGCTTTCAAAGGTTATGCCAAAGGATTACCGGTCATTAGAGGCAACTTTTCAGGCTCTCTTCCCAATAAGTTTTAGGCATTACAGTTTGCTTGGCACGTATGTTCTTTCATAAGGACTTACACTGCTTTTCAGTCCAGAGTTAAATTTTCATCTGGAGATTAAAACTGTAAGGCCATTTTTTTAAAAATAAATGTTTAAACTAAACTTTTACATTTACTGAAGAAAAAAGTTGTGCTTGCCTATGCAAAAATGTATTCTGGGTGGGCCCAAGTTTCTATGATATTGCGGTAGCCTACATATGGTATTTTCTTAGCCTTTTCACTTTAAAAAAAAAGTATGACTGCTCAGAAAAGCAGTCATGTAACTCTCATCAAGGCACGTTTCAGGTATCATTCATGTAGGACAAACATGCTGAAGTTCAATAAATGGCGTTACGGTTATGTTCATTTCCTAACCTTAAATAAGAGCAATAGTCACAATGATGCTTGCCTTAGCAATATACTTCAGAAAGAAATTCCCAAGCATCAAAGATACTACTTTAACCTCCCCAGAACCTGGCTAAAAACTAATTTTCCTCCTTCAAAGCCATTATGTGCCTTCATCTTAGTTTAAAGATGTAATACTCCTCTGCACAATCGGAATGGTGTAGTGTGACCTCAAAGATATTCTTAGAACCGATATGCAGTTTGTGGATACTCTATCAGGCCTGGCGCACATCGTTTTACCACCAGGTGCAGGAGTATCTCCTGTTTTGCAAGTTCAGAAATCCTTTCCCATCCAACACAGTGGCTTAACCAGTCTAGCCTGATACGACTCATGAAAAAACACAGAGAACCGTTGATTGCTTGACCTTGCTTTATTTTCCCACAATGATGAAAGCAAGCATTTGAAAAAGATAAAAAGGCACTCAATGTTCCTTCGCAAAAACGGTGCACAAAATGTGGGTTACATTAAATGTCAGATTCAAGTAGACTGAGACCTAAAGACTACACATTTAATGCCATTTTTAACCTTAAAAGAGAGCCTAATTCAAAGACAATAACTTGCTTTTCGTTAATGCAGTAGTATTTAGAAAGGTTCATGTTCAACAAATCTGACATCTGGTTTGCTTTCACATCATATTATCTACAGCTGAAAGGTATGTATTTGTACTTGGTGAAGTGTAAATGTACGAATGTTTAAGTTTGGGAAGGATTCAGTTCTTGGGTATGAGATGAGTGAATCTGTTCCCATAACTGTCACCTTTGTTTAGTCATATTTATTCTAGAACGGCATGGCATGGATGTTCACACAAACTTGACTTGCAAGTCAAGTCCCTTTGTGTTTATTTCACGAAGCCCTTTACAAGGTCTACACCAAACTCAGTTCCTGGAGGGCCACAGTCCTGAAGAGTTTAGCTTTAACCCTAATTAAATGCATCTGATCCGGCTAATCAAGTCCTTCAAGGTTATTTCTAAACTACAGGTATGTGCATTGGAGCAATGTTGTAAATAAACTCTGGACCTCCAAACAGCTTCAAAAAGTAACATTTACGCATTTGGGATATTGTATCCAAACTGACTGGAATTTAAAGTATCCCTTCTATAAACTCATGCATTCCCTGTGATTCGTGCCCATGACCTTGGCTTTGCTAACACAATCGTTTGAGCTACTCAGCTCTTTCTACATCAAATTCTACTCAGAAATATTCCAAATGTAAACATACTGCAAAAGCACAATGATAATTAAGACTTGTTTGCACAAGAAAATCATATCCATAATTCATGCATTTAATTCGACAATGATCAAAGGTAAACGTTTACGCTGCTGTGGGGAAACAAGAAATGAGTTCCAGTTAATAACCTGGTTGTATTCCCAAATCAAGAAACTCTTTTGGTTATCAGCAACGAAATTATTAATTTTCATATTTAGCAAAAGCGTCCACACAAATTACTTGATTTTTTATTGTAATACTACGGCTTTAAAGATTAAATATGCAGGCAGCACAACAAAAACAGCACTGATGAATATGTATGAGCGCTTCCAAGCCGTGCACCTGATTCACTCAGCCGAAATCAAGTGAACCTTATAGTGACCTACTTAAAAGAATGCCAGATGACAAGGCCATCTCATGCTTTTTCATCTTGCAGTCAAGTGAGGCAGAAAGCCCCACGCTGCACCGTATTTTAAACAGGCCTCCTTATCAACGTGGTGTGGGCATTCCTCGGGCGGCGCAGGGTTTGGTTGATTAGCCCTGTGAAGGGCAGGACGACTCTACCCTCCTACACTGGACCACACCGATGCCACTGCTTCTGTTGTTAATGGCGTGTCCCACCCCTGCAGTGTCAGACTCGAACGGTCTGACTCTTCTGCTTCCCACCATGTGGCTCGCAGCACTCCGCTTGGCCGGTGGACTGTGACAAGTCCGGGGCTCCAAGGTTGTTTGTGCTACAGACAAGCCAAGCCTACAAGGCAAAGGTGACACTTAAACCTGCCGCCCAGCCCGACCAGATGGCAGCTGTTTCTTTAATCAACAAAGGTGTCTATAGATGACACTTGGCATACGCACCTGAGAAGAACCTGTTAAGCATTCAGAAGTAACACAATGCAGGTGTGCCAGAAAGTCGGTGTGAGCAAAGGTGAAACGAAGCATCACGACAAGCAGGAACATGACTTTTCTATAACACCCAAAGGCTCACAACCGGCGCTGTGCTCTGATCGTACACTTCTCATTAATCTCATAAATGATGCATATGTTTCTCAAGAAGTGGGCGCAGCAGACAAACCGCAGGGAGGCTGGCCACTGTGAAATCTTATGAGGTAGCGGTGGAAGGGTTTTAACCCACAATGGCCGAGTGAGTCAAGACATGCTCATCTGTTGAATAGTGCTGATGAAATTCTACACTGAAGCAGTTTGTGTCAGTTCTAGCTTTTCTTGCAATCATTTCTTAGCGTATGACTCAAAGACCCAATCCCACAATCCCCGGGTCGCTGCTTCTAGGCTGTCAGGGGAAAATGAGACCGACAAAGGTCTTGCTCCTTAAGAGGATCACTCAATAGCCACTGAAAATGGTGGATCAATGAACCCATTGTATATTTTTACAGGCGATAGCATGTTGACAAAAAAAAAATAAAAAAAATGTATTACAAACAGACAGTGGGAATAGCTGCCAACACCTCAGAGGAGTTCATAGTAGTCATTGCGCTGGGGTCTACATCAGACAAGACAAAAGGAGAAATGACAAAAACACCTACTTAAGACACTCCGTTCAATATGATGGATGATTCTGCAATACTTTCTTACCACTACACAGTGGTTGGGAAATAACTGGTGAATAATATAAAAATGTGGTTACTCTAAGAGTTCACAAGACAAATCACCACAAGGCTAACTGGACCAGTGAAAATGTCATGAGATTGTATGGTTATTTACCATTTAAATTGTTCTTCCTTGCTCAACATGAAAACATGAAACACCCATCTAAACACCATTTTTCACAATGCAATGGATAAAATCACGTCTCCCCATTTTTGTCTTGCTGATTCCTATTTCCCTCCGAATAAAGTTGAGAAGTAAAATGTGTTGTTAACGTCATTTCATGTTGAGTTTAACAGTTGATAATACAAATTACAACTCTGTTTTATTGCCAGTTCAAGCATCTAGAAAATGACATGTTTGATTTTTAGAGTATATATATTTAGAGTATAAAACAACCTGCAGCATTGACGATGTGTGTTATTTGGATATCAGAATGACCTTTCGATGAAACAGTGGACACAAATGCAAGGTTGAGCGGATTTGCTCTATTTTGTTCAAAGAGCAGCGCTTTCTGATCTCTTTTCGAGATGTTTTAATGCCAGTTGAGTCACCAAAGGCCAGAGAACATCTGCATTAATATGAACATAAGGCCTGAGAGCCGGTGTGAGAGGATGCTTTTTACACTCCCTCACTGTCTGTCAACACTTTCACTCGATGACCTTCAAGTTGCAGTCTCCCAAGCTGAGGAGAAGAGAAATAGAGGGAGAAAGAAGAGAGGAAGGAGGGGAGGGCACAGGGCACAACAAGAGAGGTCTGGGCTGTGGCCTTGCTGAGGGTCTTACATCAAGACTTAGCTTCTGAATTCTGAATTAAGCTTCAGTAACAAAAATTGTGTTAGAACTGGTAAATGTGTTTCATTTAGTTATTCAGTCTAAAAAAATATTTAAATCATTTCAGCCAATGCATTGAGACATATACCGAATAAGATATTTTTGAGATGTACATCAATGATACATATAAAAATAGATTTAAATGTACATAGCCGAGAAAAAAAAAAAAAAAACATTTTTAGCTATATAGCTCAGCTCTAGCATCTAACAGGATGACAAACGACCACAGAGTAAAGCGTCGACATTTAAACAAAGAAAAGCAAAAATTAGAGACACCCATCGCTTTCATGTCACAAAAAAAAAAAAAAAAACTTAAAACTGGATAATAATCACTAGAGAGGAAAAAAGCAGATCACTTGCTTTCAGTTGACTTGCATAAATATGCAGCGGTAATATAACACTATTACAGACACTTTGTCAGTGCAAAAACAAAACGCCTTCAAAAACTAAACCACACACCAGTGTCCACTGGGGTTTGGCAGACTGAAGTATCGTATTGTGCAAATGTGGCACTCTGAAAATTGATCAATGAAAAAACAAAGCCGGACCTGGGCTATCCTGAGCGATTTCAAGCATGCACGAGAAGTGTAAGTGTGTGCACATATATGTGTGCGGCCTCATGATGCCTGGCTTTGTGCACGATTCCTTCCGTGCGTCTCACATGACATACTGCCTTTGCGTGGGCAATATTGACTTGACAGCAGAGAAAGGCGACGAGAGAGAGAGGGAGAGAGAGATGGTAACTGCGCAACCCCGTCAAAAAGAGAAGAGGAAGTGCTGAGCTTGTTATGCCAAATGGCGTAATGGGAGAGACAGGAGCGTGCAGAGCATCAAATTTTTATTCGAGCAGCAGCACACAGTTTAGAAAAGCTTTATGGATGCAAAATATCCTCAAGGAAAGGCACTCTATTTTTAGATCGTGATGGGCACAGTCTAGAATAATTTAATTAGTTTAATTAGGAACTGCGGTGCGTGACCGTACCAATGTGCTTTTTTTCTATTTGTTCTCAGGTTTGATGGCGCAATCGCTCCTTCAGCCCTGATGTTTAAAGTTAAATTAGCCATTCATTTGACATATTCACTCAATGAAGGCACACCGGCTCCATTCGAGTTCAATATTTATGTTTTCCGTGAATAAAAGGCTGAAAATGGAGCCTCATTTGTTGCTGCAATTCAATAACCCACCATTCTCCCTTTCCAGTACATGGGGACAAATCCAGCCAGCCACAATCCTACTGTTTCGCATTCAATAGACCTACCTGGCATCGAGAAGCAAGCTGGGACAGGAAAAAGAATTCAAAATGTCAACCGGCTTCCCAGCAGAGGGAAATATGACCCAAAATGCAATCGTACAAGCAGGGGTCAGCTTCTCAAGAGGAGACCCACGGGCATCAACAACGTAGCACTGCAAAATTAAAAGGGGACGGTCTTTTTGAGCTCGGCATGGACAAATTAGAAATGTCCAAGCATGTTGTGTGCTAAAACGACTTGTTTCTTTTCAATGCCCATTAACTTCCGTTGTGCGGTAAAACAGCAAACCAGACAGGAAAGTAATTACAAAGAGTCGAGTGTCCAACTACATTTGGAACAAATAGACTTCCCAAGCCCATCGTGCTTCTATATGCACCCCGTTACTAGAGACACCTGCATCCAAACTCTGTGTTCCAGCCTCCCAGATGCAAGCGCCAGATGTACCCCGAGCCGAGCCAGCTTGCTGGAGAAAATAGATGGGAAAAAGGAGGTAAAAATAGCCTGGAGAATCACAACGTTGTTATAAAAAAACAGCACAGCAGACTCAATGAGAAAACCTGCTAAGACCTCCCCAAAGAACCACGGATATAGACGGGAGCGCTCGGCTGAATCGAACGGGGATTTGACTGCCCAATGCATTTGGTTCGTAATGAATGCACTTCCTATTGCTGGAAGTAAATGGAACGATTCACCAAGGACCTGTAGACACAGGATGCAGTAATATTAATGGGCCTATGCTGAGAGGACGGATGTGTGATTCAGGGACTTTGTCAAACTTTGTAGGAGTCTGGCAAGGAGAATGCCTGGACGGAAAACAGGCAGGTGGGGGATACAATTGAAAGCGTCGCTAGATACTCTCAGACCTGAGGCCGAGGAAACGACGAGAGAAAATGATGACGCGTAGGACGAGTGTAAGAGGAAACCGAACTCTACTGCCCTCAGGGGTGAGGTTAACCGAAGAGTGCGATGACAATACAGTCAACAAGTTTTGAAATTTGCTTCTCTTGCACTGGAACAGACGCATACATAAGACACAAATCCAGTCTTGCAAAATCTGCCCACGCCAGCAAAATCTCACCTGAGGACCAGCTAAACCGCTTCCCCAACTTTAACGTCCTCAGTAGGAGACAACCGTAACGACGCAACGTAACGGATGAATTGTGTTGAAATATCTCTTTTTTTTCCCACACTCACACACTCTTAGGAAGACGGGAGTGGCCGTTTTGCCACAGAGTTGGTCCTGTAGTTGCCTTCCTTGTAATTGTCTACACATTGGCGAGACCGCAACATCGCCAATATGAGAAGGTTACAAACCCAGCGGAACCAAAGCCAGAAAAAAGCCAATGTGATTCACATTAAGTGTGTCACTCAAGCTCTGTGGCTGATAGCTGTCCTCTATATTAAGATATTGTGTATTTTGGGCAAGAGAATACAGTTAACCTAAGGGGACAAATCACTACATAAAGGACTTTCACAACTGAGGACACATGCAAGAGAGATGTGCTTGTCCTGATAGAAATAGATCTTTATAAATATGCTGTGGTGAAAGGCTGTGAATTACAGTGGCTATCAGATGGTTCACAAAGGTACTTTGATGTATACCATGGTAGGGACTGCACAAAACAACAGTATTTATGGCAAGAAAAATAAAAAATGCACAACATTCTGTACCACCTACTCCTAATAACAATACTGAATAATTACTATGTTCATGTTCTATGGTATGTATATAGTATTCAAGGTTCTTCAAACAATGGTATTCAAGATACTTCAGTGTTACTAAAGACAAAACAAAGAAGCTTGGTTGGTACTGCTCCAACTTGTTGCAAAGTGGCACTTCTATGAATACGTAACGTGATAATACCATGTTTTTTGGACATGTACCATGATGATTCTGTTTTAAGGATATTTACCAAGATTATACCATGTTTGTTGAACATGTGCCATGGTATTACTATGTTTTTTTAGGCATGTACCATGGCGATATCACATCTGAAACATGATTACCATGATACCACTACTACCATTGCACTTTCTGGCCCTTATAAATAGAGTAAGCTTACAAGTACGGAGTGGGACGTACGTTTACAAATAGCACTTCAAGGAAAAACGGTGCATTTCCTGTTTAAAACATTCCCGTTTTATTTCCATCCCTTTCTGTGCTTGTTATTTTCCTCTGCACACAGTAGTTTTGTAGCTGTTAAATGCAGGGTGCCTCTGTTAAATGCATCTCTATCTCTGAACCTGGCTTGCACTCCGATGATCAGGAAACGGTGCCGTGGTCTCTACGATTCCCACAGAATACAAACACGAATTGCAGCCTCTGAAGAGAGCAGGATGAGTACGTGACGGTGAACAACAGCTTGATTCGGGCTGTGCAACTGGAATGATCAGTGTTTTTGGTTCGTTTTGGAAGCTTAGCCGTAGGGGTGTCTCAATTGGGCTGAAGCTGCAAGAACAGACTTGTTCCTCCTGTCACAGTTACGTCGTCTTCTCAAATAAAGCGAAGAAAGACAGTGATCGCACAATAAATGCATGTTGTGATAATTCATTTAATCTCTCTTATGACATTTGCACACAAACACAACTTGAAGAGGAGCGGTAGAACACACTATTTGAGTGCACTAGGAGCTCCTCTGATAAAAATAGAACCTGAACTCCGTTTGTATTCAGACAACTACCGTGTTCACACAGGACATCGTAGAGCTACTTTAATATACTTTTTCCTCTTTCATAAAAATAACCATCGGGGGCTTGTAATTGACATTAAATATGGAAAAATGGGACAACGGGGTGTGCTGATGGCTTCTCGTCTTAACTGTAATCGCTCATCGAAATCTCGCATGCGCAAAGATAGAGCAGTGACACTTATCATTGATTCCTCTCCCTCAGAAACCGAGTTTAGGAACTACATGCCTGGATCCATCATTCCCAATTAGGCCACACATAAATGCAAATGACCCATTTTCTTATTATCAGCCACTCTGTAAATCACTCGGATATTACCGCCCTTGACAATTTGCTGGATCCAAACAGCAAAGGTGGGATGGAGATTTTTAAAACACAGCCATTTATGTTGAGCCAAGCTTTGGTTATATAAAAGCAATTGCGTAAGATCCTTTTTTTCTACCATTAGTCGCAATAGCCTTCATGGTTAATTTCACTGCAGTTCAGTAACCTCCATTATTTTAAAAAGGGGTCTCTTTTATGCCTTAAACCCTGCAACGATATTCATATTAAACCCTTTGTGTCGTGTCTTTATAGACAAATAAATGTTCAAATACATTATGTTCCATCAGCACTATTGAGTCTTACAAGATAGTCCTCACCACATGTAACGTTGGAGCAGAATTACATAAGCATCCATAAAAGATGTTTACAAACCATCATCCATATTTATGTTTTCCCCATCATAACACGTTTTTGTGTGATCTCTCATTACATTGCTTTACAGCAACTTTGCAAGTTTTCTTTACATTTAGGCAAAGTTGTATTGTGACCTGGAAGGATGCAAATTTTGCTCCATTTTGGCTACGACTAACTGTTAAGATTAAAATGTTCTGCCATTCTTTTTTGAAAAAGTAATGATTGTTAAAAAGTAGTGTACAATCAATTGAAGATAGACAATAAAACAATATCAAACTGACTATAAGTCAAATTAGTCACAGCCATCAAACTTTAAGGTGCCAAAGTTTTTAAAATGTATTAATAATAATAATACATTAATATTATTATGCAAAGTTTAAAATAAAAGTGGTAGTAAAAATCCTAATGAAAAAAAAAAAACATGTATGGCAGATAGAGTTATATGGAAAATGTATATATCATATATAAAAGGTACATATCTGCCATATATCTACCACCTATAGAGCCCATAAAATAATAATAAAATAATTATTAGGTCATAATAAAAATAGGTTGTTTTTGGAGACCAATTTGGTGCACTGGAAACAATCATTTATATTCAGGAAGGGAAAACAGTACTGGTGGACTAAGACAACCCTTTGGAGGCAGAAGGCCAGTTTTACAGGCAGAAAACCATACATTCATAAATTGCAATTATGGGAAGAAAAGTAGGGCTGGGGTGAGGTCACACCTTCTGTTTACACCAATGAGGATCTCATCAGCATTGTACACTCACTCTCTGGGAAAACACATCAACGGCATCTCTCCACCGTCAACCCAAATTAGAGTTTAATGACCACAGTGTTGCCCATTCACTATTGTTTCCCCCCACAGATCCATCCCCTACCCGCAACCATCTGTAGCACCTTCATAATGTTTATCATACTTCTCTAAACAGCCCATTTTCTCATAATCACACTCTCTCGCTTATACAACCCCTCGTGATTGCCCCCCTTCTCGTGCATTTTTCCCCTCCACTGAGATTGCATTGGTTCTCGGCCTTGACCTCCATGCCCCAGAAGCCTTTGCACTTGTTGTTATTGTTTCCTAAGCTTGGCCTTATTCACACACTTGGCTCATCGTGGTCGGGCTGAGCGTCAGTGTGGCATTATAGCCTGGCATTCTTCAACTAATTGCCCTGAGCTGGATTTCCCAGCAAGCCTTGCACCCAATCAGCAGCCACATCCAGCAGTGCTGATTGCATGCCCGGGGGAGGCTGGATGCGGCTCTCTATTGGGAATCAGACACCATGGAGGAGAGAAGGATGGAGGGCGGAATCGTGGGATAGGTGCATGGACTGTAGCGTCTGTTTGTTGTCATTCACAAGAGGACAGCAAGCAGCAGGTGGAAAGGAAAAGGATGAGATGAGATGGAGGTTAGGCTACAGAGCCAATTATTTTCACCTCTTCGGTTGGCCTCTGCCAGCAAACATGTAATCTTAAACGCTCTTACTGATCCCAGGGCAACTCATGGAAAGAAATAGCGAGAGACCTAATAGATGAGATCAGATAGAAAGTGCTTATGCAAGAGAGAGTCTTTCTCTCCACTATCTGTCCTCCATAATTCCACCTCTGTACTCACTTCCTCTAGCACCCTATTAAAGTGCACATGCATTACTGAGCTTCTCAACCGGCCACTGACTTTACATGCTGTAGGTGAAATATGGAGTGGGAAATGATGATGTTGGAAAGGCATTATCTGTGTTAGTGCATTTGCTTCATTTCTCTCTCTCTATCGCTGTCTTGCATTACTGCTTTGCTTCTCAAGGATTCCACATCTTGCATCAATTAATTTCTGACTTTTTCCCGTCCCTGTGATTCATGTATTGATTCATGTAAAGAAGAGATTGCAAGTCAAATGAAATATTCTAGAACAATGGTGCTAAATGACTGTCATGTTCACATATAATGGTAATTAGAAAGGACATCAAAAAATAACACAGCACAAATAAATAAATAAATAACTGCACATTCTAAATAAGTAAAAAAAAACATGGCAAATGTTTTTCATAGCGTATGTCCAAAAAGCAAGGCAATATCATGGTGCAAGTCAATGAATAAGTAATCAATAAGTAAATTTATCAATCAATAAAGCAAGCAAGGTAATACCACACTACATTACATTAAAAAAGTACAAATGTAAAAAAATAATAAAATGATATATATTTAACATTGCAATGTATGTAATTTTAGTTTAAACTTATAGGTTTTGCTAGTAAAAGAAAATATAAATACATTAAAAGTGGAAAAACAAATGGTAAGAAAACATTCCTAGAAGTCTGTGATATATAGAGCAGATTTTGATAATTCAAGTAGATAGGTGTATGAACATTTTATAATTCATGAACTATATGGTTATATCATTTTTGTAAAAACTGCAAATAACACACTGAGCTAAACATGAAATTCTGAAGTAGAAAGACTGAAATAGTATTTTCCTTTAAAGCATACTCAAAAAAAGCTTCTTTTTGTGCAAGATCTTGAAAAAAAAAATTATTTATTTTATTTCATTTTTGTTTGTTTGTTTATTTAATGGTGCAGTACTTTTGTAAACTTTGTGGTTGGTGAAAAAAAAGAGGGCAGAAAAGACTGAAGCCAATGAGTGTGTGTTGGATCAACGAGCCGCTGCAAGCAAGACAGAAGTCAGAACACAATGTATCAGTGCGTGTACTGAGAGGTGTTTCTGTGTCCCAGTCGTTCCAGGTGAACTTAGGAGGGAGTCTGACTGTGATGGGCTGAGATACTGTGTGCTGAGGTGATGGAAAACTGCCAGGAAGTATAAGACAAGTGTGCACACACTTATACTGGGGTGTTGTGTGTGTGTGTGTGTGGGTGGGTGCTCTCTGCAGTGAGGGAGGGATCTCATCTCTGCAGTAGCAGTCCAGCACTGCTGTTCCTGCTTAGACCTTGAGCACCGGAACCTCTTAACAATCCCACTTCATAAAGAAAGGCCAACCTCAGTGCAAGCTCGATGGCCTTTTATACCAGTGCAGTGAATAAACCAGAGAGACTACATGGATAAGGCATGACGCAGAGCAGTCAACTTCACTTTATGGAGCCAGGAGGAGCGGTCTTTGAAGTTGAGGAGCTGAGATAGAAAAATAGAGGCTGAATTACTTACTGCTCACTGCTTTTATGAATTCTGGGATAGGGTTTGTAAACAGGGCTTGAGATACATCCACTTGCCAGAGATAATGCACTATATTGCATATGAATGAAAAGAGCATTGAATTGTAGGAAATATAAGTGGTTTGCTCTTTTATATACCATGATAATTGTATTGATAGTTCTGCCTCCATCGTTATCCATGTTGTTTGAGTGCCCACGGCCTTCTGAGAGCAAAATACCTTGATCTATGAAAGCACATGAACAAAAGGAGCAGCTTAGACAGCCTGCCAGATGAGAATGTGAAAGAGTAAAGTTTGAAGGAGACTTCTCACCACCTTCCTTTCCTAGCAGCCCCTGATGTGTTTTTCCTTTCTTGTGCTCTCCGACATTTTCCCTGTTATACAATGAATTAATGATTTGAGAGACATCAAGTCATGCACCTTTATTTGGTGTCCTTGGCGTCTTGAATCACACAGAAGTCCAGGCTCCCTAGTTACCATCTCACCAGTGCGCCTTTCCCATGGTGCTTGTACATTGTGTGTTAGCTTGTCTTTGTTCAAACACTCAGCACCACTCCTTTAAGATGCTAACGCAAACCAGACTGTCTCAGGGAGCAGCAAAAGTCATTAGCCTCCACGCTGAATAGAGCCGTGTGCTGTGGAATTAAGGTTACAAAGGTTTTCTCATGTAAATGACTTGACAATGCCCCCAAGAGGTGTTTAAACCCCAGCTGTAAAACCCTAATTCTCCAAACACATTAGCATTTGCTCCATAGCGACACAGGCTAAACTTAGAAACCTGGAAAATAAAAGCTACAACCTTATTAATACACAGACCGTTTGACAGAGCAGTCCGACTAAGCTTTTTATTCCCATGTTGTAACAGATTAGATGACAAATTAGACAGACTGACAAGAATGTCCTAGGGAAAAAAAACACTAATCGCTAAATAGTTTAATAGCTAGCATATTTTCTTTGCAAATTGTTCTGAATGTAAATTATAATTGAACTCACACCCCTAATTAAGTGCTGAACCTGACCAAAGAAGTCAAAACAGAAGATTTTAAGGGACATGAAAAGCAAATATTTAAATCAGCCCTCAATCTACATCATTCATAAGGAAAGTTTAACGTAACATTTCAATAACAAGCATAAATGCAAAGCATAAGTACTGTGATTATCACTTTATTATATATTTTAGACATCACAAAAATGGTTCCTTTCCTCGCTTAAAAATATCGGTGTTCAGTTGGCTGACAAAAGAGAATTTGAGTTGTGTCAGAAGAATTTCAACAGATTTTCCAGAAAATAAGATAAATAACTTTTCAGAAATAACAGTTGAACCCAGTTAAAGTCACTGTATGAATCACATAGGACACATAAGCATTAGTACTTTTAATACTTTGCAGAGGAATCTTTTTTTTTTTTGTATAATCTCACACTGTGAAAGTAGCTGAATATCAGATGTGAGCTTGTAAGCCTCCATCTAAATAAGTCCATTACAAAGTCTTTTTGTTGCTGTTTTATTTATTTCTTTGCTTAAGCTTTGTTGCTAAGAAATACTAATTTTCCAACATTCTATATATGCAGGCTAAATTCATTTAGACAGTCAGATATTCCAACTTCATAACTGAAGTAATATGCCCAGTAGTTCATTATTGTTAGCTTTGGCCATTATATGCTAGGGTATGTTTTACATATGGCGTTTATAATTCATACACAGAGGAATATCCATTTTTTAAAACACTTTTCAATTAAACACCATAGTCTTTTTAAGATTCCTTTGATATACCCTTCTTTAACTTCATATTTCAACTGGAAAATAAGTGAAAATTGGAAAGTGGATGCATGTGGAAGACCACAAGTCCCAGAGCTAAAAGTGACAGTTTTATAGGAGCATTAAATTGGTTTGTTCTGGAAAATGAGAGCTGCAACCTGAAAAAAAAGCCCCAAAAAATTAAAAGTTAAGAAACATAAACTAGAGTCATGTGTTAAATCCCATTGTTTCATTGCAGTCTGTGTGAAATATTTTTCCAGGCATAAAAACAGAGCGAAAAAAAGGCACAACATGAGATATATGGTATTATTTTCCCAAATCCAAGCCCTTCCCTCTAATAAAAGATTTCCAAGCAAATAAAAAGACAAAAACACCAGAGCAGCCATTTTGGCGCACTTTTTCACATTACCAAACCAAAAGCGAAGCCAGAAGAAACAAAGCAAGACACGTGAACCATGCAACCTTTCCGAGACATTACCCATTTCGGATGGCATTTGATGCAATGCTCATTTTAAAGAGCAAACATTTAAAATCCTGACATTACCACTGCAGTGTTAACTATAACTAGCACGCCTGCCTTAATGTTTGATGAACACAGAAGGTCCTTTGTTGTGTTACTCCCTTTTGCATGTCTTAACCTTAACCACTGGCTTACTGTTATATCCAACGGCATGAGTCAGCGTGTGCTAAAACAAAATGTCCACCCCCACTTCCTCTCTCCATATCGAGAGTGGAGGGTGCTTGTGTTCAGTAGTTGGGAACGCTGTCAGGCCCTGTGAGTCTTCCAGCCCTGCTGCGTCACACTAACTTAACATCTGCGGCTCCCTATCGGGCGGAATATCTCTCTTGAACGTGCCACAGCACACGCAGCTCCCAAACACGGATGAGATGCCGTAAGAAGACGTCCTATATGATAGATTGCACCATGCACGTGAGGCTGTGTTAGTGCACACAAACGAAAACTCTGTGATTGATCGGATTCTATATATGTACCATCCATGCATGCAGAATAAAAACGTTGCAGAGAAGGAATTCTGGGTAGTGAACTGAGGCTATAAAGGCTGTACTGCCAGAGACTTGAGACTAAAAAACGTTCTGTGTAATTGTAGGTTCACATGAAATCTACATAGAGTTGACTTATGCAATTAGTCATACACAAACACACCAAATAATCTTGATTATGCAAATTGAACCATGTAATGACGTATAAATTAAGTGAGTGTACATGAGCAACTTGTACATGAACACTCATCACGCCTGACATTAAGCAGAGCTCTTTACATGTGTTTCCTGTCTACTAATCATAAACTTGCTTGCTCAAAGACATCTTTATTTTTTATCATCACTAAATGCTTGCAAACATTATTTTAGTGCAAACATTTGCATCTTATTCATTACCCATCCACAATCTAGTTTAACCAGGCTGGTATTTTCATAACTTTCAGTATAAATTTGGTTCATTATAGAATGTGCCTTATTCACAAAACAGTACTTTTTGCATGGTGCAATTAGCATTTCACTATTAGCATCTGTTTTTTACTGTAATGTAATTATAAGAGAGACATTTCATTTGTCTAATTTCATTGGGATCATGGCAGCAGTATTTCATCAAATCAAGGAGAAAACATTATACTGGGCATACATCTAAACATGCAGTGTAGCTGAACATACATTTAGAACAATCAAATGCCAGATGCACAAAAAACAGAATGTCCTTTAGGTAGGTTCTTGAAATATTCGTAAGCATGTTTCTTAAGAACATGTCCTTTTATTTAAACGTTGTAGCATACTCACGAGGTTGCCTTGTGTAATGCAATAAATTCAGTACTTTAACACTGCTAAAACATTTAGAACATTATTTCTGCTTTTTTGTTTGTTTGTGTGTACTAAAAGTAAGAAAATCTGGTCCCTGAAAACCGCATGCAAAATCATTCATTCTTAGAAGAGTCTTCACATCTCCTCTTGTAAAACCTCACGTGGAGCTTTAGCACCCATGGGGCACGTGTGAGGGATGTCGGAGAGTTACATCTCAGCCCCAAAGGTTCTAGGACGAATGGCACCATGCTATTCTACACGAAACAGAGCCTGAAGACACAGCTCAGCATCACTATCATCATCATCGTTGTCATCTTCAAAAACAACATCCTTCTCAAAAAGCCCCTTACATGCATGGCAATGGCTTTCCACATGCATTATTGACAGCAGGGTTCACCCGCGTGAGGTGGAAGATTACAGCAATAGATGGAAATGTAATGAACTATGACTGCTATGCTCGGCTGAGCTGTCGGATTAGAGGTACGATGAGAATCATTTGCAGGGTATTGCCGTAACGGCAGCACAGTGTGAAATGCATTCTGTTTTATATGTGTATATATATTAAAAAACTAGCACTGTCACACAAAAGACTGATTGATTGATTGATTTATTTGTTTTTAATGCGTTTACTTATGCATTACTACTAAATATGTAAATAAAATTTAGGCTTATATGAAGTAAAGGGAAAAAAAAGAATGACTCGCTCTGACCTCTAGAACTCTCAGATCGAGTTTGAGAAAAACTCAATGCATCTCAAGTGCAACTTTGACCTTGGCAAAATACATCATGTAATATCTTATCACATATATGCCACCAAATACAGGCCATTCCTTTCCCTGATGCAGGAAGCAGTGCCGATGAAATGAAAACACTATCTCTAGAGATGCTGCATCATTTTAATCCGTTCCCACTGACTCACGGCTTCACAAACAGAAGGAAAACTCAATTTGGAGAAGAAGAATCACATAAAACCATATTCTGAGAGCTCTTCGAGGATGTAGAATCTGCGACAGGCTCGCATTTAATAACCTTGACCGCGAAAATGCTTTCGTACTGTGTTGCGGAGCACAAAAAAACAATTCAGATTCAATTCTGACAGAAATAAGTCAAGTTCTGAAAGCTCCTCTGTTTAGTTCACCTCCAGAAATAAATTGAGAGAAAGGCCCCTACATGCCAACTGGTCTTCCCCACACTTGCCAGTGCTAAGAAAAGACCCTTAAATGGAAATGATGCGCTCACACTTCTGGCCCCATTGCTGGCTTTTACTTCAAGTGCTGATCAACTCGAGTGACAGGGGTTGGTTCAGTTAATGCAACACCAACTGGAAATCCCACTGTAATGGAGAAGTTGAGATGTAAGCACCGTATGGTCAAGACATTAAGGTGACTAGAACAACCTTTGACCAAATGTAGGGGGTCGTAGTCAAACAAAGGGGTCATCAATGGCTTATGTAAACACACGGAGGGCAGCTTGCAGTGGAGTGCAAAACCTATTAGCCTTTATGTTGACTTAGGAGCAATGTGCTTTTGTTATTAGCACTGCCCAGTGTGCTCTACTTGTACTCTCTCGTTGTTTCTTGCCATATTGAAGCACAACGACCCTGTGTGCCACGCTTAGTGCAAAAAAAAAAAAAAATGCGGGGGTGTGGGCAATGAAGTATAGTAATGAATTGTGACAGCTCCTTCCCAGGGATGAAAATATTAAATCATTACTTTTTTAATGCAGTCTCTCGCTCTCAATCTCGCCCTCCATTTTTTTCATCCTTTCCTCTCCCCCAACGGCTCAGAGCAGGGATGGGGACATCTCCGTATAGGATTTTCAAGCAAATCAATCAATTAGCTGTATGTGCTGAGTTCAGTCTGAGCGTGGAAGCTGGGGGGAGTGGCCTGAATCTGAGGAAGCGAGGGGTTGGGCAATGTGCAGCGAGCGTGCTTCTTGCGAGCACTTACTCGTGCGCACAATGGGGTCAACACGTGACCCCCTCCAGCACGCAGAGCATCCCTTCTGCGACGTTTCGGGGCTGGACACACAGCACCATCTGATTTTGCTCTACGCTGTTCAGTATTTTCCGACACACTGAGCTGTAACCGAGGACAAAGCACAGCCCGGGCGGCTAAATATACATCATGTGCAGTACTCTAGAGATCTGAACCGAAACAAACCGAGGCAGGGTAATCCAGATCGACTGCAGTCGCAGAGGGCTCGTTCATTTGAAATATTCGAGTGTGGGTACGTGAACTTGTTAGAATTCAGTCCACCGGGTAGACAAATGCCCTCTGCAATGATTAGGGCATAAAATGTCACCGATTTGTAACTGTGAAATCACGCTGCATTCCGTTACTACTAAATGGCTGGCAAGTTAAAAGAAAAAGCAGCAAGAGATATCTTTCATCTTCACCTTTAGAGGGAGCGTTTCCCTGTGTCCTATGCAACCTTTCACCCGTTCGTGGTTTAATCAGCAGTCCTCTTTCCCAGGAACCTTGAGTCAGTTGCATGTAATCAGCCTTTGCAAGTTGCCATGGCACTGATAAACGGCTATGGGACTCTCGCTGCACCATTTCCCCATAAATATAAACCGTAAATCCACTTTTTCATGTCAGGTATAGAAGACAAAATGGCAATTGCAGACACCGCTAATAAATACATCTACTAAATAAAGCAGTCCGTAAAGAGATGGCAAACAGTTCTGGAAGCAAAGCATCTCAGCAGACAAGTGACCAGACATTTGGTAAAGCCAAACCAAAAGAGGACCTTAAATAGCAAGATTGTGTCTCAATGAGACGATCTAAAGGAGAAGATATAAGTCCAAAACACCAGAGAGTGTTACAGCAGCATTATGGATTTAGACCAAAATGGCTCTGATCCCCATTTCTCTTGTTTATGCAGCGTTATGATTCTTAAATCCGGCATCTGAATAGGTTCTTCTCTAGTCATTATCTCCAATTTGCAAACACATAAAGAAAATAAGAGGTAACAAAAGCATTTGAGGCACTATCATACCCCAAGCAGAGCTTGGAATGCCTTTAATTCAAATATAAAGTAGCATTTAATGACAGTTTATCTGTTTTCCTCGCAGCTGGGCAGGCTTTTCACTGTGGAAGGCAATTGCTATCTGTTGGAAAAAGCCGACTCCTACTCTGAAAAAGGATGGCAAAACCGTCTTTGTAATGGTAGATAAACAGTGCAACTGGAATATACTGAATGTGGCTTTTCTCGCTCTCTCTTTCCACTCAGTTATTTGTATGCAGCATCATTTGATAAATTCAGCTAAAAAAAGGTGGGTGGTAAATCTTACATAATGCATTACCATTATCCTACATAGGTCATTTTAAATTACGGTAATGGTATACAAATGCTGTAACAGATGCTCACAAAGACGGATGGCATAAGTTGTTCTACATTGACATTGTACTGAAAGCAAACCCAATAAGGCTCTTCATTTAGGTGAAATAAAAGCCCCAAGGGACAGTTTAAACTCCTATGATATGTAGTGTATTCGCAGCTTTGCAATGCCTCATGATTTGTAACACCTCTAGTGCTTCCTTTCGTTCGTACCTTTGCATATGCAAAGAACAGCAACACGCTTACGACAGCGAATAATGCTGCGTTATTCTCCTCTACTTATCAAGCTCTCAGCTTACACAGACACTTACACACGTTCAAGTCACAGTGCAGGTGATGAGCTGTCATTTATCAAGAAATATGACAAACACAATGTTTTTGTCAAGAAAACACTCTATCATAAAGCGCTGACCATGTATCCCGGCTTCACCGTTGATATCTGATTAATCTGTGTGGTAAGTGTGCGCTGTCAGGACTGGCGTGGGGTTTCTTGAATGATGGATTTTACAGCCTGGATGCGTGAAAAGCAGTTGTGGATGTCAAGACTCCCCTGACACACATTCAGTGCTGATCAATCTCCCATTCCGCCGCCCCGGGCCTGCCCCCGCCCATCAGCATCAATCCAGCACAAGTAAATACAGTGAGTGGCTTAATGCATCTCCATTCTGTTCCCATAGGACCTCCCAGGTCAGAGAAAGAGAGAGAGAGAGGCAGTTCTCACATATAACAAGAGCTAAGAGATCTCACAGAGGATAGGTAGGCTTGCTTTTTATGCGGAATATCCACAGGTTGCCCATATTTTATGAGTGAAAACAACCATGGATGTTAGTGATGGATCAACATATCGGCCACGATGATTATTTGGATGATCTGGCCATTGCGAGAGATAGTCATCAGCAAATGACCAGCTCAGACAATTACATAAAAAGTGTTAGTTTGATTATGTCAAATTTAAAAGAAACCAAATATCACAAATCAGCTTGTTATCACAATGACTTGTTATGAATTGTCAATTTCTCAGAGGATGCATTTTATGCATGATTTATTTAGGTAAATAAATATGAATAGTTAATTTTAAGATTTACTTTATGACTTTTGATTGTGAATTTTTGAGGTAGCTTAGCAAATCTGAGCATTTTGAGATGTTGTGATTTAAGTGAGGAGACAAAAGATTACTGTAGTATTTTGCTCAGGAGAAACATTCATCAAATTTAAGAAGCAGTTGTGATATTAAAGTTCTTTCATTTGTGATTTGTTTTCTTTCTTATGGGAATAGTTTTCAATTTGAACTCAAGTACGTTTCATCAGATTCTTCTAAGATCAAGTGATCTATGACATCCACAATAGTTTTATAACTTTATAATTGTACTGTATATCAGCAAGTGACATTGTTTCTAGTTTTATTTCTACCAGGGAATTTCAATAGAAACCTCTTAAATGAACACTTAACCGAAAACTACATAAAGAGTCTTGTGCGATGACAAAGTAAACATTGAGCAACACAATTTTCTTCAGAGATTTTCCTCTCATGCAGTTAAGGAGAATGAATTAAACAAATCACGGCCCGTGTACACCCACACTTGCTCACTCATCTAGTCTCACAGACACACACAGACACACATACTGTATCAAATCAAGATCACACAACCGCAGAGTCAGCAAATACTCCAGAGTATCACATAAATTACAGCAACGTTTCAACATGGCCCCAAATCAAGACCTGGGCAATGGGCCGGCGGTTGCAATTCTCTCAATCTCTGCTTCATTTCTGAAATCATTACACATAGTCGGCTCAGCAAAACCCTGCTGAAAATGTGTACAACAAGTAGTTTCATTCCAGTGAGTTTTAAAAGTCAGAACAAACATGTGCACACACATACACTAATGTTTTAAGTGACAAAGACAAAAAGGACGAGCTTGAAGCAGTGGAGAGGAGCAGTGTTAATTACAGCCAATGCTAACCATGGTGACACCTGTTTGAAAGGGCTGTGCTCACTTCCCTCTCTGCTGTGTCCAGACACTGGCTTGATTAATCCCAGAGAGAGAACTTTAATCATGATCCCTGCACATATGGCCCACTAGAGCCCAGCCCCCATCGCTACCCTTGGGCAGAAACATCTGGATTTGTCATGTTACGCAGGTGGAATAAAACATAATGAACACAACTGGTTCTGGCACTTATTGGACTCAAAAATTAAAAACTCAGTAAATATACAAAGTATAATGTACATGTAGTTAAAAACTGAATCCATCCTGTGTTGGAAGAGAGATCAACGTTCATGAGAACAAGCAGAATGTTGCCTTTTTCTGTACAACCAATAAAAATATGCATATCAATCAGCATATATATTCCACAACAATGCATTATCAGAAGCCTTGTGAACATTAACATAAAAAATGCAGCACAGAGATGCTCCCCCATCACCAGGATCAAATATCGTTACCTTCCTTGTGGGAAATTGACAAAATTGTCTTGTTTTCTCTGACAGACTCTGTTCGTACCTGCTCACTTAGTGAACAGCGAGAGCAAAGGGTTATACGGTGCCAACAATCTTTGGCTGATATACGGTGACTGACGTTAAAGACAGGGTTGTTTGACAGGCCCTGTAGGTAGTAGGAAGGAAGAATTAGGAAGGTTATATAACTTAATAGTATATGAGCAAAATTGGCTCAAAATGGCAGAACTATCTAGAGAAACAGGGAGAAATGCTCTGGAAGCTTGGTCAGTAGTTGTAAGTCTACATACACTGTGAACAGCCAATAATGAAATCAACATAGATTCCAACTCCCATAATACAGGAAGAAAGAAACCACGGAATAACGAAATGGTGCAAAAATATAACATGCACACCACACTGATTCATTCGCTACTCAAATCCATCATCTACAGCTCAGTATTTCATTTCATGCATCCAAGATTCCATGAGGAAGACATGCTTCCAGGAAGACGGCCATCATTAATTGCAGGCGATCCGCATGAACACAACGAGCCATGTGCACAATGGAGCACACGCAATTGTTAAGCCTGCAAATGGCATAGATCAAAACACAGCTGTAAGTGAGAAAAACAAGCCACGGGAAAGTCGCTGGAGAATGTTCAGTATGGCTGAATATTTCACGGCAGCAGGGAGCATGAGGCTAATACTTTCCTGCTGCTCCGGCACGTCACCATCCAGGTGTGGCAACACTGACTTGCAGGGAAAATGAAACTGCAGGAGAGTATTAACTGAGAGTGTTGTATTTAACACCTCACTCCAGTGATGCGTGTCACTGAGAGGCAATTAAAGAAAAAAAAAAAGCAATGCAAAAACACACAGGCATCTTCATACAAGGGACCGGCTTGATCTCCACACACTGAGATCAGACGATCTCATTAAACCTCAAACGAGACTACAAACAAACAAACAGTATCGCTGACCCTTAATAAACACATCATATGGTTGAGAAATCACTGCCTTTCAATCGGGATTGTCCATGAAATGAAGAATTATGCATGCTGTGGTTGGTAAAAGTATAAGCTGCCTTTGTGTGGCTGATAAGTATATTTCTCTGTGTGGTCGGTTAACCTAATGTTTTCCATTCTACAGGAATTCTATCTTTTACAATGACTGTGGTTAAAAGAGGCAAACCCTGGTGAACGCTGAGGTCCAAGGTCCTGGGCAGGAATTATCAATATGCATAGTTAAATATGCATAAGATTTTTCTTAAATTATTTTTTTAACCTTGAAGGAACGTTTAAAAATCTGATTACTGAAATTATGAACATTACTGATAATGACTGTAATCAGGTTTAGACACCTTATCTTGTTATTACTCATTCTTTTCACCCTAGAAAGCCCAGCAAAATAAAGACACTGAAACAGCTTTTCCAAAGAGCAAACATAAAATAATTTAGTTTTTGAGAGTAAGAAACTGAACATGTTGCAGCTAACCTAACCACATTACTAAACAGCGTAGCTTTTCCAGGAATAACAAGCCATTTTTATCCACCAATCACCTGAACAAATGAACTAACTGATTAATTTTAATGTGTTGGTTTGTTGAGATGTTAAACATCGACAGAAGTTGTTATCCTTATTGTTCTGTGATGAACACAGCTAAATAACGAAATACTTCTATGAGTACCTCAGCAAATGCATAGCTTGTCTATAGTTGAACTTTACATTTTGAGTAACACGGTTCACATGTTAACTGTCAGTTTAAGCTACAGGACCATGGCTGTGTTTGGTTATGCAGATGCTTATGTGCAAATGCTTAACAGCAGGAGAGGAAGGGTATGCACGTCTGTCGGCCAATCCCTTGCCGGAATCCCAGGCATGACACTGTCATGGCACAGTTCTAGTGCCCCAATGACTGCTGCATACCCCACACCCCTGACCCCTATTTCCCTGTTGGTCAGTGCCGTCGCAGATCCGAAAAGTCTCCCAGCATTTCCATGGCGACTGGCCCTGGCTGAACAGATGGCCTCAGTGTGCTGAGCAGCAATTAAAGAGGGGGAGAGTGCAGAGGAGAGAGAGAGAGAAAGTGGGTCAGGATCAAGGGGAGTGCGTCCGATTCTACTGTGCTGCACGTCCACAATATAAACACACATACACATGCACGCTTACGTACTCATAAACAGATTGACGTGTGTGTCTGTGCACACATATACTCATGCATCACCGCATCCCTCATTCTCAGAGCTCTCCATTCCCTTAACAAAACAAATGCCCTATCCATCCCCCTAACATCACGGAGTCACAGCAGGAACACTACGCAGGGCTTAAAAGCTTTGGATCCTACTGGAGAAAAAGCACTGAGAACTCATTCCCCCAAAAATAGAGAGGATCTATCGATAACGTCTAAAGTCAGGAGCCCTAGTGAAGAGAATAACGATACCAAATCCCAGCCAATTGGATTAACCCTTCCCACTTCTTCCCCGCCCCCTACATCTTTACTCCACATGATTACTTCCACAAGAGCAGCATCCTGGCACAGCCTCCACATTTTTTTTTTTTGTTCGTCTAGTAGTAGTAGTTAATTCACAAACAGTGGGGACAGAAGCTCTCCCTTAACACCATGGGCCTAATTCGAGTTTCCCAGATGGGTTCCACCAGAACTTTCATATATCTACATTCAAACACAGGCTCAACCCGAGATTAAACACGCCAGTTTAATGACCAAATCATTTTATGAATCCATTAGTTTATACATATTGCTTAAACATGTGGCAGAGATCAAGTGTTTGTTGTAGGAACTTTAAGGGGTTTTGTGGTCCAAGCGATCCAGATGAGAAACAAGGGGAAAGACATAAAAAAAATAGTGAAAGAGAAAAAGATTAACGACACAGGGGGAAAATGAATAAACACATTTTTCTTTAAACAGTTCTTCAGCCAGTCAGAAGTCCCTTGCTGCTTAAGAACATGGCTTGGGCCAAAAAGACGATCTAAGCTTGAACTGCGGTCAACCCTGGAATGGGTATTCATTAAGAGCTATAACACTCCCCTTGCACCCCTAGTACATCCCTACAGATCATGTCTGTAGATCAGCCCTCCCATCCCCCCTGTAAATCTGTTTTCCGTGAATTAACAAAAGAAAGGTTTAGCTTTAACTTAAGTAATTTCACAGTGTACCTCAGAACTTGGCAGCATGGATGGGTCACATCCAAGACCTTGGTGTTTTTCTTGCAGTCATAGGAACAGTATGGGGCACTGTATTGAGTTCCTTTTTTCGCTTAATTTTCATCATGAGATTTGATTTGCCCTTTCCTGAGTGCAGTTTCTAGGCTCCTAGCAGAAAAACCCGACCAAATAACAGTTCGGTCCATCAACTGTGGGTAGACAAACAACAGCAGTGAGAGAATTTGGATTTGGAGAGAGGCAAATGGTGGCGGCATCAACGTTCTTTGTGGCAAGGAAAACTTTGCCTCTTACTCTCTTTAACCTCCACAGAGCATGCTGGAAGAATAGAATCAGAAGCCACGCTTCCATAAGCATCACAGGGTGCTACATTGTCTCTGGCTATGGCCATGTTGTTGAGAGGTGGATTATTTAGCTTGTATGAATAAATGCCCCTCCCTCTCCCTAGTCAGATATACCGTTGGGCAAAAAAGTATTTAGTCAGCCACCAATTGTGCAAGTTCTCCCACTTAAAAAGATGAGAGAGACCTGTAATTTTCATCATAAGTACACTTCAACTATGCGAGACAGGATGGGGGGGGGGGGGAGAATCCAGGAAATCACATTTTTTAAGAATTTATTTGCAAATTATGGTGGAAAATAAGTATTTGGTCAATAACAAAAGTTCAATACTTTGTTACTTATATACCCTTTGTTGGCAATGACAGAGGTCAAACATTTTCTGTATGTCTTCACAAGGTTTTCACACACTGTTGCTGGTATTTTGGCCCATTTCTCCATGCACATCTCCTCTAGAGCAGTGATTTTTTGGGGCTGTCGCTGGGCAACACGGACTTTCAACTCCCTGCAAAGATTTTCTATGGGGTTGAGATCTGGAGACTGGCTAGGCCACTCCAGAACCTTGAAATGCTTCTTACGAAGCCACTCCTTCGTTGCCCGGGCAGTGTGTTTGGGATCATTGTCATGCTGAAAGACCTAGCCACGTTTTATCTTCAATGCCCTTGCTGATGGAAGGAGGTTTTCACTCAAAATCTCACGATACATGGCCCCATTCATTCTTTCCTTTGCACGGATCAGTCGTCCTGGTCCCTTTGCAGAAAAACAGCCCCAAAGCATGATGTTTCCACCCCCATGCTTCACAGTAGGTATGGTGTTCTTTGGATGCAACTCAGCATTCTTTCTCCTCCAAACACGACGAGTTGAGTTTCTACCAAAAAGTTATATTTTGGTTTCATCTGACCATATGACATTCTCCCAATCCTCTTCTGGATCATCCAAATGCTCTCTAGCAAACTTCAGATGGGCCCGGACATGTACTGGCTTAAGCAGGGGGACACGGTAGCCTGGTAGGTAGCGTGATGGTAGCCTTTGTTACTTTGGTCCCAGCTCTCTGCAGGTCATTCACTAGGTCCCCCCGTGTGGTTCTGGGATTTTTGCTCACCGTTCTTGTGATCATTTTGACCCCACGGGGTGAGATCTTGCGTGGAGCCCCAGATCGAGGGAGATTATCAGTGGTCTTGTATGTCTTCCATTTTCTAATAATTGCTCCCACAGTTGATTTCTTCACAGCAAGCTGCTTGCCTATTGCAGATTCAGTCTTCCCAGCCTGGTGCAGGTCTGCAATTTTGTTTCTGGTGTCCGTCGACAGCTCTTTGGTCTTGGCCATAGTGGAGTTTGGAGTGTGACTGTCTGAGGTTGTGGACAGGTGTCTTTTATACTGATAACGAGTTCACATAGGTGCCATTAATACAGGTAACGAGTGGAGGACAGAGGAGCCTCTAAAATAAGAAGTTACAGGTCTGTGAGAGCCAGAAATCTTGCTTGTTTGTAGGTGACCAAATACTTATTTTGACCAGGAATTTACTAATTAATTCATAAAAAATCCTACAATGTGATTTCCTGGATTCTTTCCCCCAATTCTGTCTCTCATAGTTGAAGTGTAGCTATGATGAAAATTACAGGCCTCTCTCATCTTTTTAAGTGGGAGAACTTGCACAATTGGTGGCTGACTAAATACTTTTTTGCCCAACTGTAACTCTTGGCACAGACTGAAGCACAACGAGGACTTGGCTCCCCACGTTAACTGGCTCCACAGCTTTTTGTGGCTTCCATACTGGCTGATGCCACAGCTAAACCAACCATGTAACGCCTCAAGAAACG
This sequence comes from Barbus barbus, assembly GCF_936440315.1. Classification (NCBI taxonomy): domain Eukaryota; kingdom Metazoa; phylum Chordata; class Actinopteri; order Cypriniformes; family Cyprinidae; genus Barbus; species Barbus barbus. The sequence continues at coordinate 5,402,977 of NC_136750.1, forward strand.
AGCCAGAGATTAACCTCCCGTTCAGTTCTCCTGGCACAGTTGCTCTCAGAAGGTGCGAAAGGGAGGGGTAAGGGTGGACCCACTGTGAGAATGAGGTGAAAGTGTTCTGGAGGAGAGAGAGTATTGTGTCTTTGGCTTATCCTTAGGGAGAGGAACCATGCCTGGTTGTTCTGCTCTAGGAGTGTCAATCCTCCATCTGTGTAGATTTCAGAGTTTGTTTCGTGCAATGTCACAGCACCTGGAACTGGGCAGGGAAAAGCCCCACAGAGCAAACTTGGGTTAAGTGTCTTGCTCATGGGCACAAAGGTGAACATGCGTGGCCTTCTTTTCAAGGAGACTGATCCAGCAATCTTATGGGTTACCAGTCAAGACTACAACCATGACAGTTCCATACGAGCAGATTTATCATACATAGGCCACCCCTGATGCATGGGGACATGCCAATGTACTACACTGCACATATAACCACACAGTTATGATGTGGATTATCAATTTCATAAACAAACATGAGTCAATGTGACTATAGCAATATGACGAGCGTACCTCTCTTTTACTTGGGGCATTTATCTACATCACACATTCACCTTGCAATAAAATGATCCACTAGATCAGATTTCAGGGTTTTTAATGTCAATGCACACTGCTGTCTGAGACACTGGGGACATGCACTATTATTGTGAGAGAAAGGAACCACACCCTGTCGCAGGTGGCACTCAGGTGATTTAATCACAGGTGAGGCGGCAGGCTTTATAATGCACTCGGGGACAAAGAGTCACCCCTGGTTCAAAAGTAAGAACTGCCTGGGGCAAGTCAGGGTTGAATGACTGCATTGGGGCAGTGAATTTGTGCTGTGGAACATATCGGCAGTCTGTTCCATTAGTGTGGCCATCACAATGCCTGAACAGAATATTCTTCCCTCATTTTTTAACACCTCTCTACGTTATTTCTCACCCTCTGTCTGTCCCTTCTCTACCACAGGAAAGGATGAAATCTATAGGCTTCTCTCTTTTTCTTTCTGTTTTTTTTTCTTTCCATCTGTCACTTACACTCACAAATTTTGTTCCAAAATCTAGTGAGCTGCCTACGTAGACAGCATTTTGAGGCATCACAGGAGCACTTTGCATAAAGACTGTTAACCGTATGATGTGAAAAATTCAGTAGAAGTTTATTGCAGAGCTACACTTACACCTGTACAAAACCCCACACATACACAATGAAAGGTGAAATGTGATGTGAACCCACTACCCACAGACATGTGAAACACAAAAAGTGCTAGAACGGTGGTGGATGTGTGGGTGCATTTGGGCCGAAATTTTCCCTCTCTAAATGAAGTAGCGACATGGAGCTGTGCGACCATGCCTGAAACTGGTGAATCAATATCAGACAACATTAGTTACTCTGGCATCAGAGCCTGCCAGGCCAGAACAGGATCAATGCCAAAACAGCAAGCCATCTCTCAGTTTATCTTCTTCTTTCACTCGGCAACTGTCTATATCTCTACCTGTCTGGCCAATCAGAACAATTTCAGCATGAATGAAAAGTCCAATTCTGAGCAAGTTATGCAAAAACACAACCTTCCAATAAACAAGGATCTGGATGTTTGCCCATAGCAGGTATAGGAGAGAAAATCTCCAGATTTTACATCTCAATTGGTAGCTGGTTTGGGATTTCAGAACAGCTGGAGATAGCTGAGAAGGTATTGATCTTAGGTAGGTCTATCCGAGCACTTTCCTGAGTCAGTGTAGAGTCTTAGCAGGACGCAGTGGGAGCAGATGTGCACTGCCAAGCAGGATAACTAAAGCCTGTTGTTGTTTTCTAAAGCAGACCCATTTCTCCTCCCTTTCTTACTACAACTATATTGTTGCTTTGAACCATGCTCTGCACTCCTAACAAGTCTGCAGCCTGGAAATATTAAACAAGTAACTATCAAAACTCATGAAAGAAAAGGAAACATTTCATCCAACAAACACATGCTCGTTGTGTCTCTCTGCCTGTGCAATACATAACTTGGGAGCTGCATAAAGATCTGCAAATGGTGCGTACATCACTACTTTACAGTTTCTTCAAAGTGGCTTCAGCCAATCAGATTTATTTAGAATGCATTACTATTTTGAATCGGACTACAATTTAAGAGTTTTTCTATTGATGCTCGACAACTTTGATCATTTCCTTTTTTTTTAATTTGGGATTTGTTCAAAATAAACCAAAATGTAACAATTCAAAATTACTTACAGCATGATGTAATATTTTTATCCATAACTACGAACTAGATCTGCTTAGCAACCCCAGTCCTTGCCTTCCCTTCATCCAATCTTTTATTAGTCAATTACACAAACACACACACACACACACACACACACTCACACATCCATCCAATACAGGATCTGTAGACTTACTGTCCCCTTGGAGAGAGAACAGGCAGGAAAACTGCAGCCATATTCATAGAATTCCTCTTCTCTTTTCCCCTGACTGACGCTTTTGCGCAGGCCAGTTATCACCAGTGCATGTCTCTTTTAATGGAGGCACATCAGCCCAGCTGCCTGTAGTAAATTGACTTGTTCAGTCTGAGGGGCCTGTGTGTGTGTGTAAATGTGTGAGAATCTGATCTATTTTATTTCAGAGGCATACACAGGATTTTAACAGAAGGCCTGGAATTATCCAATAGCTCAATCCCAGATCAGTGCTCTGACTAACCGCCCCACTTCTCTAGCGTGACACCATTACCCCTGCTGGATGCCTCTCAGCAGAGCCCTCACTGGTTTATCTCATATGGAGCCTGTAAAGTGGAAGGCTTGATAAAGACTCAACATAAACCCTTACATAGGCATTTGATAGACAGCTATAAAGCTCTGCTACACTCCTCAGAAATATATTATTATAGAGAAGCAGTGATAGCGAAATATGTCCAATAAATATACAATGATAAATATTCACTTTTTACAAATGCCCTTTGCAAACTTAAACCTTAAATGATTATGTAAAATATATTAAAACATTTATAATAATTATAATTATATAAAATATATTAGAAGACTTAAATATTTTGACTACATGATTTATATACTTTTAAAATGATAAATGAATGTAAATCACATACTTGTACCCTAATCCAACCCCCCTAAAAAAAAAAAAAAAATGAACAGCATTCCAACAAAAGCTCTGATCTACAATATCATGTTTCAATTAAAATCTAAACATGATGAGTTAAATTAGCAATGATGGATTACTGTTTAGTTCTTTTGGCATAGAAAAAGAGAATACTGTTTGAAGGAAATATAAAGCAGAATATTATCTGCTTCCAATTTTGGCCTAATCAGACAGATTATATAAAAAAAAAAAAAAAAAATGCTGCTATAACCACTTGTCATATCTTGCACCCCTAATGTATTATATGCACATAGAGAACCACACCTCTGTTCATGTGCTAAAATCTTTTTTAACAATGTTGCTCTTCATGCTAGCAGCATGACTAAAGACATCCATACATGAAAGAAAATGTTCTAAATGTATGTTATTTTTTTATCCAAAAGTTAACAGCAGTGGCCTAGATTAGTCATTTACTAGCCATGGGCGGCCTTGCACCCCAAACCGTCAAATCTTGTGATGACCATGAATTTGAGCAAAGTTCAGACTTTCATGTAGAGAGAGAGAGAGAGAGAGAGATGATAGTGACAGACAGAACAGAGAGAAATGGAGGGATTATTTAGGCCGGCCTCTGAGAGGATTCCATTTAAATGAGGAATCTTAATGAGCTGATCCATGGAAGACACAGCCGGAACCGAATAGAGAACATACTGAGAATTCAAATTCAATTCCATAATTTGAAATGACTGAGCAAATAGGATGCTGAACTGAAAATCTGATTCAAACCTGATTCATAAATGAGCAAAAAGTTTCATAAAAAATAATGGTAGGCTAACACTTTAGTATAAGGACCAATTCTCACTATTAACCAATTGATGGTTAGCATGCCTGTTATTAACATATTGGCTGTTTATTAGTACTTATAAAGCACATATTCTTCATGACCATATTCTGCATCGCTAATTCTTCCCAATACCTCAATTTAACAACTACCTTACTAACTATTAATAAGCAGCAAATTAGGAGTTTGAGGCAAAAACTATTTTTTTTTTGTTAATAAAATTAATTTGTAATGAATAAAATGTAATAAAAATAATCTACTAGTGGTCTCATATTCTGCATTTCAGGGAATAAACAGCCATAATTAAACACAATTAACTCATGAATACTGGACTAATGCAATTCCTCTTGTAATTCCTTTTCTTGCCATTCTAATTCATCATCCTGTGGCCAGCTCAATTCAAATTCCTAGTTATAAATTGAAAAGGTGCCAATTCTGGAAATTCTGCAAGAAAAAGAAGAGAAAATAAAAGAAGCCAAAAGAAGGAGGAGGGGAAACACTGCAGTAATACAGCTGAAGTATCTGTTCAGCAAGTGGAAAGCCAAGGGTGGGAATCACTAAATCAGATTAATACCAAATCAGAACAGCACAAGCAAGATTGGCCCCCATTTATTGATTTCCTTTTTCTTTAGTCGGCTGATTCAAGTATTTTGAACAGAACAGGATTTTCAGGGGTTTGAAGCAGAAAATTGCAGCTGCGCTTTGCAGATAAAACAAGAACTCCATTTGGACGGATTGGAAGGGAGAGGTTCGTGTGATCAGGGACCTGGAAAACAAGTGTGTGTAGCAGTGGCGCATGCATACACGCAGGCGAACGCAGACAAATACGTTCTGCACTGAGACGTCACATACACCCTCATCCGAAGGACGCTGAGGCTAAAGGTTCCCCGCGCAGAGTCATTTTCAGGTCAATGATGCTAAAATTCCAAAGCCACTAACACACTTCACAGACCTACCTAAAGACCCTCCACCAACAAAGAGAAAGAGGATGCGCTTGTGTGTGCGCGCGCATGTGTGTTAATTTAGCACTTACTCTGTTTTTAGTGTTATTTGTGCTGTCAGCAGTGCGGTGCAGAAACACTCTATGCTGTCACATCCACTTCATTATTTAGTTCAGGAGCTCTCACTCATGTTTAATTCACCATCAAGCAGCTACGCCACAACTAGACAGAGCCGCACAGCACCGCCTAAATGTGCACTACAGACTCAGCCGAAAAACAACGGCGGAAGTCCTGCGGATACAACATATTTGCATTACAAAAGGAAATCACTTTTTAAGAAAAACCATGTACACTGTTAGACATTTCTGTAATTTCTACAGTTATTTATTGCATATCACCCAGTATAATACCGCAAATTAAATTTATAGTAATTAACTGTAATACCCTTTGCATCATGGGAATTTTCTGTGAAGGCAGACCCCACATACAGTAAGTCTTACTGTATTTTTTTTTTAATTGCTGTATTCCTCTTTGGCACCATTCTATTGAGGTTGTTTTATTTTCATAATTTCTTACATTTGGATTGACACGATTTGCCTTGCACCGTGTCTACAACGCCGCAACAGCTTGGGACTGACCACACTGGATGTGTTACATATCAGTGATTGGAAAATACGTTTGTCCTTCATGTCAGAAACAGCGCGAGCGCTTGGAGCACATCTGTACATCAGAAATATACCGGGGCATCACTTTACTGTCCGCATCCACTGTAGATAGTATATATAATGGGTTCTATATAGTTTTTTATAGAGTCTGAGGAAGACAAGGAAGCAGCGGGGCAGCGCCGTGGGTTTTTCCCGGGGTGAACCCTTGAGAGTGGAAGAGTTTCGGAAAATATCTGTCCTGTGTGTCAATGCACCTTACGAGAGAAGACGTGCAAGCAAGGTAAAAATATATGTACGTTTGTCTGTGTGTTTGTGTCAGGTTTTTGCACACCAGTAATGTTACAGTTACCCGTCAACATGACGGTAGTGACCAACTTTACTATGGTAAACTGCTCTGTCGTTTCAAACGACTTTTGTTAGCTTATTGAATTAAGTTACCGAATTAAAAATATTTTTAACGAGCAACGCTTATCTTATATTAACATTAGGTTAACTAATGTGAAATTTTGTTTAGGTTAGTTAGTAGTTAATGTTGTCCAGTAGCCTATTAAGAAAATAAAATTGTATGTTAGCTGAGTTAAAAAAGTTTTATGGCTAGCTGCTTTTTCTAGTCTTAGAATTAGAGTGTTATAGTTTTTGATGGAATTTAAGGTTTACTGCATTTTTTTGTATTTGTGTTTTAAAGGCAACTGCAATGAAGCATCAAGTAAGACATGTGGAGCAGCGCCAGCCACCCTGAGACTGATAATTCATAGTAAGAGAACAACTATGGTTTTGAGAGGTTTGTGTATTCTATATGGGGTTTGCCTTTTAAAAGTGTGCCATTTCTACTTCTCGTTGGGAGTGGATGGTGAGCAAAGGTGGTGGCCACATTTTGGAGCAGCACCTGTTTGCAGATGACTATGTATTCTTTGGCTGTTTGTCTTTTTTCCCCATTATGTTTCTGTTGCCTAAAGATTCTTTGTGAGGATAAATCCAGAGTAGGACACAACATAATGCACCGCAAAATGTCCTAAGACAGAAGAAATGGTGAAGATGCACTGTTCCAGCATTGGATGACTGTATTTTTAATACAGTGTTATACATGCAATGTTTTAAATAAAGAATTTGATATTTTGTAATTATTGTGTCTGTTTAAATTGAATGCCAGTAGTACCTATGTAGAGTACAAATAAAATGAGTTTTATCTTAAAATAATAAAATCTAATGAAATCTATATCAAAATGTCTGAATTACAGTTGTATACTGATTAATTGGACTTAATTATTTGGTCATTTACTGTAAAACAGTACAGTTTGCAACTGTAAATCAAATACAGTTTGCTACTGTAAATCTTAATTACAGTACAGTAAATTACTGTCAACGGTTTTGTCAGTAAGTTACTGAAAAAACCCTTTGAAATGTCTAACAGTGTATGTATCACTAGGATATTTCTCAGGAAGAATTCTGGGTAAAAAAATAATTGATGAGCATATTCTTCTTCTTTTTAAGTATAAACAAGCTCAAATTGTGTCACTGCAGTAAGACAAAATGCACTCACATTCAAGAAACCAGTTTTAATAGTTTGCAGTGTTGCTTCAAGTAGAGGTATATTTTAAAAAGATATGTCGATATTTCTGAAAATAATATATGGAAAACCGCTTTGTATCCAAAGCGACTTACAAATGAGGACAATGGAAGCAATCAAAATCAACAAAAGATCAATGACATGCAAGTGCATTTTATTATTATTATTATTATTTTATACTATATAAAATATCTTTGATTAGCATCATCATTTTTGTGGTGTGAAGAATGACAAGAATACTTCGCAAGCACATACAGCATTTATTTAAACTGGATTATGGGTGGTTAAGGAATAAGATGCAGGGTTTTGTGCTGAAAAAAAGCAAAACAAAAAAAAAAACTTTTTGTGAAAATGACAAACCCATATTAATAAGATACAAAAATGAATTGTGCTTGCATCAAAATTCCCACTGCGCACAACACAGGAGTTCCAACCAGCATTTCAAATGCTGCATTAACAGTCTGCAGGGGTTGCTAGCAGTGGTCCATGAGGTAAATTCACCATAGTAATATTATTTGGCTGTCACTCTGACTGTTCTTCCTTAGCTCGGGGCGGCTTTCCATGCATCACCCCAGTACCGAATAAACCCAGCTACTCCAAGGGAATTGGATGGAGCTCTCATCTGCATGCTAATATTTAACCATCCAACCCAAATGTCTGTATAATCACTTTCGCTGCAGAACTCCATCCGGTGAGCGGCCCCCGCCAAACGCAGTGCCATGTGTCATTGTCAGACAGTTATGACTATCTCTCTCCAAGGAGGACAGACAAACAGACAGAAAGACATGCAATAAAAGACGTTTCCTGCGACCACTTGGGGTTAAGCAGCACTTATTGAGGTTTGGCTGATGAGTTCTGCAGGTTTTTCACCCTTACAAGCTCCATGACCCTTTGGGAGACACCTGCTTCTGATCAACGTCCTCTTTTATGACCCTGCTTCATCTGGTTTTTAGTTTTTTAAAAGATCCACTTCAAATAAGAACACATCCCCATCTGGCAATTACAGGCGCATGTAACAAGCCAATCAGCTCAAAGACATGAAACCGCGGACCATTTGGGTCAACTTCAGTGCGAACGAGCCAATTGTAAACATCTGAAAACAGCTAATCAAGAAAAGTGTTTCTGGCCATGGTAAACAACGCAATCAAATGTTACATTTTGTATACAGCAAATATTACAAAACCAAAAATGAGAGAAACTACTTGAAGTAAATCCTGGATACCAGAACCTCCACAGTTAGTTTTCACAAGATAAGCACCAATAAGCAACAAGCTTAGTGGGTAAACAGAACCGAAGGTGTCTGAAAGCTAAATTATTCAAATCAAGTTGGTGCCAAGTTATTACTTGGATTACATTTCAGAGCTAGACAAATTCACATTCTGAATAATCGCATTTCTGTGCTTGATGCTCATCCATCATTGGAAGTGTTCATTCCCCCAAAATGTTTAATCCAACTAAGATGAGCATTTGGAGTTGAGGAAATCGCTTTAACCAGCCTGAAAGGCAATGATCTATATGAGGGAATATACCACACAGATCTTTCCCAGCCTCACAATACAGTGTAGACAATTAAACAGCAATGGGAAAGGAAGTGAGGCGGGGGGGTGGCTCATAGATGAAATTATCATGACATCACAACAAACACCTGTGTTTCCGGGTTCCTCAGACAAGCAGCTTTTAGTGTTGAATATACAGTGAGGTATCATTGAAGCATTATATAGTAGATATGTTTGTTTATGAAAATTATAATGAAGTGATACCTTCTGTAATATCTATCTATCTAAAACACTTTTCACTCATAACCTGCTAGTAAATTTCACTAACAGTGAAAAAGCAGTAAGTAACAATGAATTATTTTTTTATAACAACAAATTGTGTAAATTGTATAGTGCATATAGTTTTCCACAAAAAAAAGGCAAGCAGACATATGATATGTATCTCTAACCCTAGAATACATTTTTACAACAATATTTTTACTGTATTGGACTAATTAGACTTTATAAATGTGTTTTTTAGGTTATATTAAATATTAAAATACAATTTTGAACACAATGCATATTTTACTTTACATTGGAAGTTAAAATTAGTCATTTCCAACTTCAAGGTTTGTGTGATGCCTTGGACAATGGGTGTCACCATCGGGATGAGAGATGATAATCATGATCAATTTTGCCGAATCCTGGACTTTTCATGATCTACCAATAATAGAACTCTAGTTTTTGGAAAACCCCCCACACACAGCACTTTTCTTTATCATTTTCAGCTCTTCAAATCTAAAACAGCTCTTTTCGAGTGTATCTGAAGAATTCAAAAGTGTCGCCACTGACAAACAGCAATTTCATGTATACTCTGCTGTAAAACCTCACCTTTCTGACCATGTTCTCATTATGATGAAGAACTGGAGGCAAGTACCCATTGACACAACTGTAAAACAGAACTACAAGCACAGCCAACTAATGTGACGTATTTGAGTGAAGTTTGTATTGGGATCTCTTACATTTGTGCAGACAATGTATTCTGCTCACTGAAGCCGAGTGGATTAGGTATGCTGCTGCTGTTTTGGCACAGTCAATTTAATCTTGAGCACCGCTGTGGACTACGGTTCATGTTAATAACTTTCTACACTGTTAATTTCAGGAATGGCTGGGCAGACCCCATAGATCACTGCTGCTTGATGATGAGGGGTACACGATAACCTGCTCTCTCACCTGTAAATCACACCTTACTTTGTTTTACACTGCAGTACTTAAAAGTTATATTTACCCAGATAACAATGCAAATTGCTCTGTTTCAAAACTACTACTAACTGAAACTGACCCTCATAAGCGAATGGTTAGGGCACCTGCATAGGAGATGTAATTAGCATGTTGCCATCCTAACAATATGATACCCTAAAAATAAAATGCACAAAACAATTATTGAGTAAAATACTCTACTGAAAAGTTTTAAGCTATTGTTCAATACTGAATAGATTTTATACATATTTACACATTGCCAAATTGGTCACAATGCATTATGGGAGTGCTTTCTCCACAAAGCATATGTGTGATGCTTCCATTTGGCTACAAGATAGAACTTTAGAAGGCAACGTAATTATATTTTGGAACAGCCGTCGCGTTGGGAGCTCACCTATGATACCTTAAAATCACGCCTACAAAGGAGAAAGCATCTTCGCCAAGTCTGCAGCGTTTGAATAGACGGCTTCGATAACTAGATTTCAGTACAGCATATGAAATCAAGGTTACTGGGAGAAATAACACAATTATCTTAGTAGAATAATAAATAAATAAAACTGCCATCTTAAGTCATTTAAAATGCATGACTAAACTCCAGTTCAATGAATGGGCACACTGACAGATGAAATCGATAAATAGAAAGAGGCTTTTTAATGCACCTCATTGTTAAACACCGTCAAAGAAAGCTGTTATAAGTGTTAAACGGCATCAAAGCGTGACTGAAACTGCTAAAATCAGGTCCCTTCACCCAAACCGTTTCAGTTCACGCTTACATAATATATTCTGATGTGAACTGAAAATGGGACTCACGTCAAAGCGAGTAACCTAATGCAAAAGTAATGAACGTTTTACTTGAGAATAAAACAGATTTTCAACACATTTGGAAATACAATTGAGGAGTGTTAACCATCTGTCTGAATTTACCCTAGTTTATCGTGGGTGGAGTGGAACAAGTGATGGTTTTACACCCACACACACACACACACACTTGTTTGCCATTTAAGCCATCTATTGTTGGGGTCACAAAAGCTTGTATATCACTTAGACCTTCAAAGCAAGCTGACATTAATAGGCTCACCTTTTGACCTCAAAGTGAATGACCGAATTCCTGTTGTTGCACATAAAGAAAAGCATAAAGCCAATTGACGTGAAAGAGAGCCGAGCTTTTGCTGCAAACGACATATATTTTCCCCTAGCTGAACTCTTTTACGAATTTGCAATCTTTCTTGTGCACATCCCTGAAAGACCCCGGGCAATCTGATATTGCTCATCGCAGCAATTTAGAGAGCATTGGCAAAACTCACAAATTAAAAATGTCACTCAAATATGGCTTTCACAGTCAATGGGATAATCAAAACTTGCAAGGGGGGGGGGGGGGGGGGGGGGATCACAAGATTTTCTTCTTCTCTCTCTTGATTGAACCACTTCAAACGAAATCCAAACATGATTCCTCCAGCCAGGAAAATAATCCTGATATTTTACATGAACCACAGGATCATCTCTACACAAATCAGGCAAGACTTTGTGATCAAAGAGCAGAACGCACAGAATCAGCTGTCGTGCTCTGAGGAAAGGGGACTCAAGGCTAACAGGGTATTTGTTCCGTTTTGTTTAGTAAAATATTAAAGCCGACCTGAAATCAGAACTGACCCTATTCTTCTGTCATGCTATTCACAATTTTGAACATTTCATCAGTGCACATTATTTCAAAGGAAAGGGAAATAAAGAAATTACTGTGCTGTTCCCCTCTTATTTATAAAAATATAAAAAAACACACTAGAAAATAAAATGTTGATTGAATCAGTTCTTGATCAGCAATTCAGTACTCACTGATGTGCTGAAACTTGCCATTTGTATTTGCATCAATCATTGACTGAATTTCATGAAAAAAAATGCAGTGGTTTCTATATTGTACATATTTCAATTATAAAGTTCACTGATAAAACCACCTTTCATATTGTACATGCAGTAGCTGAAAGAGCTTTAGAAACAGGTGAAAAAGCATTTTTGGCATTCAGCCATTTTTCTACCCTGGATTAACTCGACTGATTGTGACACGCGCTCATAAACCACTTTCCTGGGTATTTCACCTTGAACCAGCCCTCTTAGTAAAATTGATGTTTGTGGTGGGTTCAAATAATTAAGGTATAGATCAGCGCTCCTCCGTGAAGTACTCCTTAAACCGGGCCAAACCATGATAAATGCTTATTTCTGAAACATTAAAAAGTTTTCCATGCCATACATAGAAAAACTATTGCTAAAAAGGTATCACTGGAGGAAAAAAATGATTTACGAATCAATGGTGGCTCGCCAAACACTGGAGGTTAGAAGAAATTATCCATGTAGCATCTGTTTTACTCTAAAGGGAGAGCTGTAAGTCATGTAATCACTATCAAAAGGCACAGTCCGTTCCATTACTCTTCTCTTCCATCTTTTTGCGTTGTTGAATGAATTTTAGCCGCAAAGAAGATTTAGATGTGTTTTTATATGAACAAGGGAAATTACAGCACAGGCATGCTGTATCAAAGCCCAGAATGCGTTGGTGAAATTCACCATGCATGCTTTACAGCAGCATTGTTCTGTCTTCCTGGAAGAAAACCATCATGTTAAAGTAGAAGAGCCCTATAAACAAGTAAAAGGGATAGTTCACCCAAAATCATTTGCCCACCCTCATGTCATTCATAACCTGCAAGACTTGCATGTGGAACACAAAAAACATATTTTGAAAATGTTGGCAATCAGTTTTCATGACCACTGACCATTATGTTTCCCATGCAGAAGAAAGCAAGTCGCACATGTTCGGAAAGGCATGAGGGTAAGTAAATCATGACACAATCTCAATTTTGGGGTAAACAGTGCTCTTAAAAAAGACTTGCGAGTTCATAAAGCGTCAATCTACCGATTGATCTGGCCTAGTGCTGAGCCATTTCAGGCATTATCAATAGATCGGCACACCTGATGGTTTCCTCGAGCCGCATTACAATCAACAGGATGCAAATTGCCCTATTAATAGATTAGTCTGGCGGGTTCCAACTTGGCAAAAAAAGGGGTGTGAATCTCAGAGCAGATAACATTATACATTACAACACTTCTGCCCATGCTTTTCAATGGAAGAGCCTTGGGCGTCGAATCACAGAATCCATATAATTCATTACACTTCATTATTGTTATACTTCGAATCAGAGTTAAGCATTCAGCTGTACGTGTAGCTGCACGTGTTTGCGAACGCAGACAGAGGGCAGCCCTGCCAGCTCTGACATGTACATGTGCACGTAGTGTTGATTTATGCTGAGTGATTGCTTTGCTTCAGAAGGAGAAACAATAACCAGATGTCTTCTAAGACCCCCATTCCAGCTGTTAATTGCATGGCAAGTGTCTAGTAAACACTGCGCAGAGGTGAACAAAGAGGGATGTGTTCAGTGCGCCCGGGTTGTGTATATCATTTAGATTTGCAAGGTGTCTTGTCAACAGGGCATGCTTTGGTTTGTTTGCTCAAGGATCTTGTCTGAACGGATCTTTGTGACTTTTTGTATGCTCCTATATTTTTTTGCCCTGGGATTTTATTGTGTACGACTTTGAAGTCTTAAATTATAGCCTGGGAAGAAATTAATAGTTTTGTGCATGTCATTAATGTCAAGAAGGTGAAATATTTTGCTCTGTTAAGTTAGCCGTCATTGCTAACGGTGGGAAACGCAAGCCAGATAATTCTTTCTGAAGTCATCCCTTACCCACAGGAACAAAAGCTCAAATTTGCTGACTCTTTTAATACTGTGTGCTACCATCGACAATTTTGCTTGGGCACAATTCCAGATCTAGATCCTGTATCATCTTGCCATGCAAGTTTAGATCACATGACAAAAGTCTACGGGGAACTGAATCTGAAAGCAGCCTTAGAGACACACAAACATTTGGTCACCGTGTGGTTCAGACAAGGCTGTTCTGTTTCTGGAGTCACGCCAAAGGCAACATGTTCAAGCTAAGATATTTGCAACTGTACAATGTGCCATATATTACACAAAGCTTAGCGATAAAATCATCTCCTTATGGTAAGAGCTAGGAATTCAGTGAGACTTGCAAAACTTTTAGCAAAGCATTCTATCACTACAAAGAGCAGCAACACATTGAGAAGCAAAATATCACTGAAATGTTTACTTTTTCTAAGTCTCCATCACTTAAGAGTGGAAAAACGAGATGATACGAGGAATAATCACCCAATGAAAGGAGGTTCAAGTGTTATCACATAAGCCTTTCACTCAGCTGACCCCAAACAGCTGTTTTGACTGGCTTAACTTCCTCTACAGAGCCACTGGGGGCAGGCCAGAGATGCGCTCTAAGACCAGCCAATACATCAGACGGTTTGTTTACAACATTAGAGGTCAGCAGTGCAGTATTGATTGGAAAATATACTCTCAAGAGCAGTTTATTAAAAGACACCAAACGCTGGTCCAACAGTAGTACTGTCAGAGACTCTGGGGAATGAACATGAATTGAATACTCTTGCTGATAAAGGAACAGGATGCGTTTTAAAGGGGGACTGGCTGTTTAAATCAGGTTATTGTGTTACTCCATGTGATGCATTTGTTTCACAGGAAGGAAGGTTCAGGTAGAGCTGATGAACGAGGGAGGGCAGCTTCTCTGATCTTCACAGAGGAGTCACACCCATATATCAATCAAAGCAAGTGCTTTAATCTGGCAGCCAAGAGAAAGTTCACTAATTGCAACCCACTTGACCAGATAATGCCAGAGTTTCTTTTTATAGTTTACAGACACCATGAGATGTCATTTTTGTATGAACTGCATTTCTTGAAGCATTTTAATGTTTTAAATAAATGATATTTATTTTTGTTTATTGATTTACTCAAAACAGTAAACACCTGACACAAACTGTTTATGTAATAAAAGCAGCAGTTATTTCATTATCAGTTTGAAACGCGAATCGCTTCGGGTTACTTGACCCGTCTCCATCCAAGCCACTCATTTGACATCTGGCGTCAAATGATACCTACTGATAATTAAATAAATAAATAATAAATTATTATCCTTTATTTCTTGAAAACTAATTTACTCATCTCTCTCTGTTCCCTTATAGGCTCTTACCTGAGCTGTCCAATAATTCACAACTAACAAGCAGCACACATATTCCAGCGCAGCATCACTGTCGCCATCTGCCTGCATCTTATGCTCTCACGCGTACACTTTGAGTTCATTTATCTTAATTAAGGCAACACTGTATAATCAGATGGTTTAGTTTAATTTAACACAGTTATGAACCATGCACAGATCTGTCTGATCTGACAGATAACAAAAGCGCATTTTTGACTAACGAAACATCCTTCAGTGGAGCTCATGGACTTACCTGGAGCGTTTAACGCGACCAGCAGGACGATCCAAAAAGTCGCCAACATCGCCATCGCGCTTCACGCCTTGCGCCGAATATCCGATCTGATATCGCGATCTGCAAAGAGCGATCCGGTGATTCATGCAACTTCAACACAATCCACTTCTGTCCACCCTTCGCTATGCGACAGAAAGTCAACTGTTAATTAAACTGCATTCAGTGCAACGTGAGCCAGGAATCTAGATCAAACCCAAAGCTCGAATATTAGATGTTCATCGCCTCTCTCTGATTCTGCAGATGAAAAGTCCGCTGGATAAGTTCAGGGATCCCGCATCCCAAGCGTTGAATCCAGTACGGCTGTTCAACCCCCTCAAAACAGTGCCCTGAATAACGGGGCGTTTAATGCATCCGATCCGTTGACTCCACAATACAAGTACGTATAATAAGATTATTCTGTACTTTTTTAGTAACCAGAATATGTCCTAGAAGTCCCAGCGGTCCCGGTCTGTTCCCACAGTTTAGGAGTCTGGGGATTATCAGATTATAATTTTTTTGTTGTTGGGTGCTGAAGATGTATCAACAGACGTGAAATCCGTTCCGAGTATTTTTTTTTCCCCGAGAAAACGGACTGATTCTCCAGAATATGGCAACAATTCCGTGGTTTGGCGCACTTCGGGCACTGCTGCCACAACCTGAACTGTTCTAGTGTAGCTGATACAAGCGCTATCAGAGATCCGAATCAGGGTGACGTCAGAAAGGGGCGGGGCTTACACTAGAAGCACTAGTAGGAGGATTTAGTCCATTGTTGCCATGTCCGCTTATAATAAGCGGCTCTGTACTTGTTTTAGTTTGTAAGTATGAGCAATGGTGGTCTACAGTATTTGTGGATTATTTCCAGATCACATGCAGGTTTCTGAGGTTTGTTGGTACACAAATAGCAGCTGTCAAATATAATCACTGACTGTTTTAGCCACACTGTAGTCTGTGTGATGTCTTTATTAAGAAACCTAGTTTGTTTGTCACATTTTTAAGGGTGTTCACACTGACAGTAACTTGAAGAGACCAAGCAACCTACTGGACATCATTCATATTCAGTGAGACTTTGGCAATTTCTGCTGATGCGAGTGACGGCACAAGCAGCAATGGCAGAGCAGAAAGGCCTACTAGAAACTAATTAATCGCTGTCATTGTGAACAGGGCTTTCCAGTCTCTCTCTTACAAATGCATATATTATTTTATGTGATACATGAAATAAAATAAATAATTCTCAATGATCCATATTACATTCATAGGAGAGAAAAAAACTGCACAATTAGGCCTACTTCGTTTCGTCAGCTCAAACTACGTGCTTTCACGATTGAGATCTGGCAACACTGATTTAGTCGCCATTGCGCAAACTTTACTCTGAGGGGAGGATTAAATTCGCAGACATGCTGAAAAATATATGCGTAAAGAGATCTTCTGCATGATAAACCGGAAGATATCAACATGAAATTATCATTTGTGAGGTAAAATGTTGATTTTACCCCCCCGACTGCCTATTTTATTCTATCTTCTATTTACAAGCCAAACAGTAAAGGCTTGTCAACTTTAAGAGACTTTGCGTTTAACGCTGAGGTTTATCAATTAACATTTAATCTAACTTTATTATTTATTAACAGTCGTAAATATATGTCAGGTTGGACAGTCAGTGTGACAGAATATGAGGTGATTGAGGAGGTGGAAGTAGTAAAACACTTCCCTCTGCTGGTCACCCTCCCGTGAGTTCCTCTGGGTAAACCGGACAGCGCTGTGGGAGTTCAGCGTTACCGAAAACCCTTCTCTTTACAGAACTACGCATCAGTTTACCTCACGTGAGGATGAGTAACTTCTCATTGAAATCAATCAATGCATTGTTGCCAGGTCTTGCAAGAAAATGCACATCCTGGTCTGAAAGAAGACCACAATAAGCACATAGTGCATTCTGATTAATAATAATAATAATACTAATAATAAAATAAATAAAACATTAATATCAGATCATAAATATATACTTTTTTAAATATATATTTGTTCACATTTACATAAATTATATTTTAATGAATTATATTTAGTAATAACATGTAAACTAGAGCTGCACGAATCTGGATAAATTGAGAATCAATTTTTTTTACTTTATAAATTGGAGATCACAATTCTCTCACAAAATAACGTGATTTACTAGTTGTTCTGACAAAATCTTTAAAAATATATATATACATTAATTTGAACAAAAAAAAAATAATAATTCAATGGAGGAGTCAGTGTCTCACTTCATAAAGACTTGTTTCACTATTAATATCTCCTGAATGAATGATTCAATGTCAAATACATTTTTTAAACGGGTTGTCGCCACCTCCTGGAGGAAGATGATAAGCGTTACAATACAAGCGTTGATACTTTCGCTACTGCAGACAATAAGTGTTTATACTCAAACGATAAACTCTTATCCCAGTGCTTCTGTTATTTAAATGTCTGTAAGTTGTAGCACAGAAATAATGATGTGCGGTTGAAAAGATGTTTGTGTCGCTCTTTCTGGATCAGCAGCAGCATGAATGCAGATTTGAATGTCGTTAACACCTGTTTCACATCGTAAGCGTCAGTGGAGCTTGGGCACCGCGTGTTTTTTGTCTGACAGCGTTCACATCGGAAGTCGACCCTCTGATTCCTCAACATCTCACGCTCCACAGACACTCGCGATCTGAAACAGTCGTAATAGACATAGCTGAATCGTTGTCATTCAGGAATAAGATCGCATGTGTGTTTGAATCAAGATCACAAGCGCAATTTTTAACGATTAATGGTGCCGCTCTAATGGAAACATTGCAAAATATTTTGCCAAGGATATCGTCACGTTCTCGCGAGATCAGTCGGATCTTGCGAGACACATCGGATCTCGTCACATCCCTAGTATTTATATACAAGAGCTGAGTATTTGTAGGGATCCTACAAAATCCTACAAACATCCTACATCCTACAAAAATGCCCAAAGTCACTTATAAAAAGCGGGCATGGCAGCTATCCAAACCACATAGCCTAGTGGTTGGCAAAATGACCAAAATCTTATATCCCATTAAAAATAATGGTTTGCTTTCATCGAGTTACAAATAAAAAAAGAGAAAATAATCAAATAAAAGTCCATATATATATGCACTGCAAAATAGCCGATACACTTGCGAGTGCATGTGCATTTAATTATAAATGAATGCAGCAAGGTGCGACTCTTTAAAAAAAACTCATTTTGTTGTGCCTGACACCTTTTAATAAGTTCTCCTTCATCTTGACCTGTTTGGGACCTATCCAGCTCTTTATTTGTGAATTATTCATTGTTTCTTTGTCACTATCATGTGTAAATAATGTAAAGCAGTGCTGCCCACTGATAGCTCCAGAAATATATCTACAGCAGTATAAATGATGCAGCAAAACATCTACCGGCTGACACAATTCTACCATCGCACGGTCTTAACATCATACCACCCAGCCCTGCTGCCACAGTCACAATAATCTTGAAATGAAAAAGTGCTAGTAACAGATGCCGTTTGCATGTGATGAATTAAAAAAAAAAAGGACAGAAAATATGGTGATGATATTGAACTCCGTATTTAATTTAAATGCACGCACAAAATCCAGTTTCCCATGCACTGTGGGTGGGAGTTTCTCTCAACAATTTACAAATTGGAATGAATGATTTTATTCATCAAAACATCCATTCTGAAGTGTTGATGGAACAACACTGTTTAGTTTGTAGGATCTGGTGTTTGATGCATGGAGTTTTTTTTTTTTTTTACTCTTAGAAGAAATTGAGAGCCCCCAAAACATCTTCATGCTCTGTCCAGGGAAACAGACAAACCTCAAAAAAAAAAAATATATATATATATATATATATTCTACAATGAATATGAACGATCCACTTCTTCTATTGCACCATTCGACCCATGAAACAAACACATGACTCGTAAAGTTTACCCATTGCATGAGAGTTCAACCCTTTACTGTTTGTTTCTACAATAAACAGACACTCCTTTCTCCTCCTATTTTCTTTGCCACAAATACAAATGTGCTAGTTTAGACACACAAACATGCAGTTTAGCCATCCATTGTGTAGCTGCGTGAGGTTGTATACACATCTCTAAACCTCACGCCAATGGGAGATGAAAAACAATCACAAATACACAATATTTATTACAGTTTGTTCCACCACAATATCAGCAATCACAGCTGTGCACTGAACGATTTTCAGCAGCAGAATGGGATCACATGCATATTTGAGTCTCTTAAATCTTTTAATGGGCACTGAACGGGCCCTTATCGATATTGTGTGCATCGATGTATATATGTCAGAATTACAGAAGCTTTACACTCTGATGAACCTCATTTATTAGAATCAACACTAATGACCACGCTATTGGAAATTACTCAACTCATGACTGATTTAATGATTAGGGAGTAAAGCTGTATGCAAATATGCGTACTTCCCGACTATGTAGAGAAAAACGGTATGTAAAAAGATTAGTATGTCTGGATTCACAGTAGGCAAAATAAATGATGACTTACTACTTCCGGCAAGATTACAGTGTGCATCCAATGGACACTCTATCCCATGAGGTCATACATTTTTAATGGTCACTAAGTATTCAAAAGAATGCATTTTCGAAAAAAACAAAATGGGACTAGAACTAAGCAATGAATTACTGTTTTTGCAAGATTGAGTGAATTGCAAAGAAGAATATATATATATTATATTTAGAATGCAATGACAGTGTTTCATTCAACAAACAACCTAAAAGCACTGCAAGGATAACGCTGCAGACTTCACACGCAGTGCTTCAAGTCATTTTGCGCGTCCCAAGAGCAGAATGATGTATGGTGTAACTGGACTGTGTCAGGATCTGAGCAATTTCCAGGAAGTTAGAAAATAAAAGAATGTGTTTCCACTTTGGATGTCACCATTATATTGATTCCTCTGGGACACAACAACAGTGTTAGGACGTGTTTATCATGACCAACAATGCTGTGTTGTAGATATGCAGCTCGGGCAGCAGTTGAAACCCAATACATATGACCGAATTTGTAATTGACATTCAATACAAACAATATGATACACAGGATCAGACGTCCAAACAGAGGAAACACGCCTGTCGTTGAGTAGAGTTGTGTTACATTCTTGTTCCTACATCTCTCATATTTCAAATGAGACATTTCACTATTAATAAACGGATATTTACAAATAATATTAGGCCACATGTTTTAATAATATTTTAAGGTCAGTTTAACATGGCCATTTATATGCATTTTTAACCAGCCCTGTCTCACTGTTTATACATTGGTATTAGTTTTTAACATTTACAGGTACAAAAACATACTTTGGATAGATAATGAAATGTATAATATGGATGTAAAATGTAAACATTACATATAGCTATACAAAAACATAATATTTTAATAAATATATTTGCATAGTTACATAGTTAGTTTTTTAAACCATTTTATAGTTATGATTTTGGTCCCTTAACCCTACCCCCAAACCTAAACATACTGTATAACCACTTACAGTATATACTGTAGTATATATATATATAAAAAAAGATATATATGTTCAATGACCATTTTCATATACTGTATATATACCATTAAATAGATTGTTTAGAGCCGTTATTACCACTCCTACGTCTAGCCCTAAACATTTCTTACTGCTGTCTATGAATATAAAACAGATCACAATACAGCACAAGTATAATCAAATTAATTTATTGCAAAAATGCTAAAAAGCAGTGAATGTAGTCCAAATGACTGAAGATTTCTGAATAAAGTTTCTCACTAAATAATTGCATGCATTCTGAAGATTTGGATTACAGTGCATAAATAAATCGGATTACTTTTAAAATGATATAAAATAGATAACATTATGGTGCATTTTCTGTCACAGCATATAGAGAAAACACATTTTCAACAAGTGTAATCTTGTTTGAAATGTCCATTAAGTAAATAAGTCAAAAGTATTAAACAAATGCCATTGAAAACCATTGAATATCTCGCTGCTGCACAGTGCTGTATGCTATATCTTGCCTATCGGCATATTATCAATTTCCTCTTTGCTCCACGGTGTTTTTTTCACAGCATAAAAAAATGGACGTGTGGTGTGAGAACATGAGAGTTGGAAACCCTGTGTTAATACATCAGTATGACATTTTTTATAGTCTATGCAAAAGTAAGTACATTTACATGAGGTAGAAACTAATTTTATTAGTGAGATCACAGTTTTGACCCGAATTGAAAAGGCTGTCCCCCCCCCCCCCCCCCCCCCCTTAAGGCTTTTAAGACCATGTAAACATCATTTTAGCATGTGAGTAACAACACAGCCCTTCCTTCAACAACAGCCTCTTTGCATCTGCATCACATCACAACAGGTTCACAAAACGGTCAATGCTAAAATGTGCTGGACAAACTGTCAATAGTATCATCCTATGCCGCTGGTGGTGTTTAGAAATAATAGATCGAACATGTTCCCTCATTATTACTTCACAGAAAGACTAAGAGGCTGAACTACATTAAACTATAGAAAAAAAACAAAAACTTTGTAATAAGTATAACTGACATACCTAAGTTTATGGATTTTTTTTTTTTTTACATTAGAATCTATAAAACATCTCTCTCTCTCTCTCTCTCTCTCTCTCGCTCTCTCGTGGTGTGATTAGCTTGTCCCATGTCTGTCAGTTTTGTTGGTCTTTAAAACTTCCTTCATCGACCTTGAGCTTGAATGGCAATAAATAAATAGATCCCACTTTATATTAGGTGGCCTTAACTAATGTGTGCTTACATTTAAATTAATAATTTGGTACAATTATTGTGTACATGTTTTTACATTGGACTTATATTTTTAAAAATACCTATATGTTATTACATCTGTAATTAATTTCTTTAATAACATTTATAATTACACTGATGACCTATCCCTTACACCTTAACCCACCCTTAAACCTACCCATACCACCAAACCTGTCCCTAACCTTACCCGTGTCCATCTCAATAGCAGCAAAAGTGTTTTGCAATACAATATGCCGACAAGAAGTACATTGTACTTATTTTTTGATGTAAGTACATAGTAGTTAAGGCTACCTAATATAAAGTGTGACCAATAAATAAAACTGATGTTTGATAATACGTTCACCATGAAGTAGTTTGTGCATTGCAATGGGTTTGTGGAAGAAAAACTGTATTGGATCAGAATCGGAATTGGAAAAACACAATTGGAAGAAAACCAGACTGGAAAACTGGAGGCTTGATGAATATCACACAATACAGTCAATAGGAAAAATGCACAGACAATCTACAGCAGCATTTTTTTTTTAAACTGCATATAGAATACAAAAAAATTAAATTGTTGGGCAAAACTTGCATTTACAAAGCACCACCTGCACAGTCTGATTCACAAACAATTAACTATTATGAGCATCTTTAATGATTCATTCAAATAGATACAATCACGTGTTACCAGTCTTCAGTTTTAAGTGCCGTTGTCTTTGTTGTTCTACTGTCAGAACAATCAAATCTAGCATTATGCACCAACTGTTGACGTCAACATTCTGAAGACTTCTATATACAGTGCCCTCCATAAGTATTGGAACTGTAAAAACAAAATTGATCTGTTGGCTAAGACATTTGTAAATGTCTTGACTCCACAGCCAACAGAGCAATTTTGTCTTTACTGTTCCAATACTTTTGGAGGGCACTGTATGTTTATTCCTTCTCTTTGTGAAACACGCATTATTTTATGTTTTAACAAACAGCGGGCAAGACATGCTTGTAGGTGACTTGTTCAGTTGTTGTGCGTCTGATGATCACGATAATTTTCTTCAACAATAACTAGTTTGATGTCAGCGGGCTCTTACATTTAAGAAAAAAAAAAAAAAACAGGCTTCTGAACTGAGACATCACAGTGGCGATGTAAACACATGCTGTCCATTGTACAATTCTCACTGGATCCCACTGAAGATTATCCATATTAAGGAAAC
Source organism: Barbus barbus (assembly GCF_936440315.1). Lineage (NCBI taxonomy): Eukaryota > Metazoa > Chordata > Actinopteri > Cypriniformes > Cyprinidae > Barbus > Barbus barbus. Next base: position 5,426,178 of record NC_136750.1, read on the forward strand.
ATGCCAACTGCTTATTAATTAAACTTGAATGTGTGTACAAGTACACAAAAACCATATTCCGACTTGGTCTGATTATTTAGCCATAACTGTAAGGCAAAGTCAGTGCCATCTGCCCGCTCAACCACCCACCATCTGGGACACATTTGCCTTTCTGTCCATGATATCACTTCATTGGGTGTTTATCAGTGCTGCAGCTCATACAGCTCCCCACTGATGGGACTCTGTAGGGGGGAAATTCACGCAACTGTTGGGTCAATGCTTTGACAGTCTCCTGTGATTACAGGTGAGACAACAGACAGCACGTCAGCCCCACTTTGTCAGCTAATACAGACCCACTGACAGAAGCTTTGAGCACTCAGTTAAAAGTATAATAATATTTGACAAGTAACTACATTCAAAATAAATGCAAAGATTACTGCATAAGTACTGCATAATTTTTATTTGCATATCCAGTGATGCATTGAAAAAAAGAAAAAGGTGTAGGATTACTTTGGAACAATTTTCACTCAGAAATTGCTAGCAAATTTGACAATAATTACAAAGAAATATGGAACACTGAATTAAACATGACATTTTGAAGTAGAAAGATTGAAATAGTATTTTGTTGTAAAACGTATTCTAGTAATCATATTTATTATCTATATTATATTATAATATTTTTTACTGTATACCATAACTTATGTCAAATTCGGAGATTGTTCTGATATATTAAAACCACTGGAAATCTACAGATGGCCTAGTTATTTATGCCCAGAATTAATTTTCTTAAGGGAACAAAACAACAAAAAAAAGCACTTTTTGAAACCAATCCACTCCAAATTTACTCTCATATCTGATACATGCTAAAATTTAGTGACACTAAATGTTAAATTTGTTTAAGTTTTCTTGATTATGTTCTTTTCTTCATTACGTGGTCATTGTGCCCCGAGCCTTGAATTGCTAGTGCCCTCCAAAGCCTGAGACTGTCAAAGAAAGCTGAGCTCCATGGCCCTTCGGGCATGTCGTGCATAAAGCGTTAGGGCCCTCTAGCACATGCCGACCTAGGGCACCCTGGCCCTGAAGCGCATACTTCAAAAACTGGGCCCTTAACACGAGGCCTCTCAGAGAGTAAAGGGTGAGCTAAAAACCAGGGCCCCCAGGCCCCTCTGCACAAAATGTTCCAGGTTAATGCAACTTAAGATTCTAACAAATAGTAATGCATGCACATTTGAAGCATCAGTCAGGACATTCATGTATCTGCAATACCTCGAAGTAGGAATAAAGCAGTTAGTCAAGTTATCATCATTTAGTAAGTGGACCACTATAATCAACAATTATATAACTAACACAACAAATGTAAACATTTCAAAGAAAAGTCCTGTTATATATTTTGTAGCTACTTTTCTGCCATCTTGCAGTGCTGTAACTTGTGATGTCACAGGGTTAGTTGTCTTCCCATTCACATTCAATATTAACAGTTTGTGCTTGTTAGACAAGGTAAGGCAGTCAAGTTTATTTGTACAGAGCCCTGGACTATGTGGCTACAAATTAAGGGCCAGATTTACTAGCAGCCAGCGCCCACGCAAACCATCTTTTGGTGTTAAAAGTAGTACTCTCAGGATTTACTAAAGATGTGCAGTGAAGAATTACATTCTTACATTCTTAAATACAGAATTATATAATTATATATATATATTGTGGCGGGAGGAGCAAACGACAGACACAGTGGGCGTGGCGTCAAGCCTCGGAGAGGTTTTTATTAAACAATAAGGGATAAAATAAAGTGTCCAAAGGGGAAAAAGTGTCCAAATAAACGGGGAATCTGGTGTCCTCGTTGTGCCGCGGGGCTTGTGCAGGAAGGTAGTGTTCAGAAGGGAAGGGTCCAGGGAAGGGGCGGAGTCCGGTGGCCGCACGCGCTCCCCTCTCGGGGCCGGGAGCGAGTGGCGGCGGCGTCTCGTGCGTGGCTCCTTCCATCTCCTTGGTTCCCGGCGCTTCTGGGGGATTCGACGGCCCGGCATCCTGGCCCGTCAGCCATCTCACGGGTGCGGCAGTCCTCCTCGACGCACCCTTCCTGGACCCACGAGGACACCAGCGTGCATGCACGGGGAAGAGACCGGTCTCCCGAGGAGAGGCGCGCTCGGCGTTTAAACGGCGGCGGTGATGAGGCTCTATTCACGTCAGGTGCGCCTCATCACACGCCGCCAGCCCTGCGTGTTCAGCGCCCCTCCCCTCTCACACACCCACTCCCGTCGGGAGCCTGGTGAAGGGCGGCGAATACGGGACGGGGTGGTGATGATGGACAGGGGGGAGGCAGCCGACTCGTCACAATATATATAGTCATGGTCAAAAATATCGGCACCCTTGGTAAATATGATCAAAGAAGGCTGTGAAAATGATCTTTTATTTAAAAAACAAAAACAAAAATCTAACCTTTCATTGGATAATAAGAATTTAAAATGGGGGAAATATCAATATGAAATTAACGTTTTTCTCTAATACACATTGGCCACAATTAACGGCACCCTTTCATTCAATACTTTTTGAAACCTCCATTTGCCAGTTTAACAGCTCTAAATGTTCTCCTATAATGCCTGATGAGGTTAGAGAACACCTGACAAGAGATCAGAGACCATTCCTTCATCCAGAATCACTCCAGATCCTTCAGATTCACAGCTCCATGTTGGTGCTTCTTCTCTTCAGTTCACCCCACTCATTTTATATAGGGTTCAGGTCAGAGGACTGGAATAGAAGAAGCTTGGTTTTGTGCTCAGTGACCCATTTGTGTGATGTTTTTGAGGTTTGTGTTTGGATTATTGTACGGTTGGAAGATCCAAACATGGCCCATTATAAGATTTCTAACAGAGTCAGTCACTTATTGATTTTTTATCTGTTGGTATTTGATAGAATCCATGATGCCATGTGTCTAAACAAGATGTCCAGGACCTCCAGCAGAAATATAGGCCCACAACATAAAAAATACAGCAGTATATTTCATTGTACACATGGGGTACTTTTTATCCCTGTGTTCACCAAACCCATCTTGAGTGTTTGCTGCTAAAAAGCTATTTTTTTTACTTTCATCTGACCATAGAAGCCAGTCCCATTTGGAATTCCAGTCATGTCTGATAATTGAATATGCTGGAGTTTATTTTTGGATGAGCTAAGAGATTTTTTCTTGAAACCCTCCCAAACAACATGTGGTGATGTAAGTGCTGTTTGACCCTTTTTTTTAAAGGTTTTCTGGTAACACTTTATTTCGATAGTCCAGTTTAGACATTCTACTAACAGTAAATAACTTTGCAACTACATGTCAACTAGCAGTCATTAGAGTATAAGTAGACTATCTGCTTAATATCTTCTAACACTTTAATTTGATGGGTCCACAACATACAACATACTGACAATGAGAAACTTTGCAGGTATATGTCAACTTATTCTACTTACCCTAAACCTACCCTACTGAGAGTTAGTAGACATGTAGTTGCAAATTAATGAGAATTAGTTGACATGTAGTTACAAAGTTACTTATAATTAGTAGAATGTCTAAAGTGGACTATCAAAATAAAGTGTAACCGGTTTTCTGACCCTGATATTTTCTGAAATTCTCCAGCTGTGGTCCTTGGAGAGTCTTTAGCCACTCAAACTATCCTTCTCACCGTGCATTAGGACGATATAGACACATGTCCTCTTCCAGGCAGTTTCGTAACATTTTATGTTGATTGGAAATTCTTAATTATTGCCCTGATGGTGGAAATGGGAATTTTCACTGCTCTAGCTCTTTTCTTAAAGCCACTTCACTAATTTTTGAAGCTCAATTATCTTTTGCTGCACATCAGAAATATATTCTTTGGTTTTTCTCATTGTGATGGATGATTAAGGGAATTTGGGCTTTGTTTTCCCTCCTATTTATATTTCTGTGAAACAGGAAGCCATTGCTGGATAGTTCTATGTTCATAATCACCTTGGAGTGCTCAAAATTGTGAATATGAATGGGAATATACTTCAGAGATATTTTACTCATAAGAATTTCTAGCGGTGCCAATAATTGTGTCCAACGTGTATTTAAGAAAAACATTTATTTCATAATGATATTTCCCCCCATTTTAAATTCTTATTATCCAATGAAAGGTTAGATTTTTGTCATTTTTTTAAAATAAAAGATCAATAGGATTAACAATGTGTAACGCCACGCCAGCAGAGGGAGCCCTCACCTGAATACTGACTGCATGCTCCCTCTGCTGCTTCTACTTCCACTTCCTGTTTGGTACTTTAAAAGCGATCACCATGTGCTTCCACCTTGCGAAGTATTGCCAGTTTCACCTGCCTTACCGAGCGTTTTTCATATACCCTGTCTGATTACCTGTTACCGTCTTGTTTTGCCTCTGGATTATCGAGTTTACGGATCGCCCCTTTTGGATTGTTTGCCAGTGAGGACTGCTTTATGGTTTGACCCCTTTTGCCTGCCTTTGTCTTTTGCTCTCTAGATTTCCCCTTCTTGCTACGTTTGTTTATTTGGACTGATCACCCGGTATTGACCCTCTGCCTGCTTTATCTCACCGCTGCCTGGAATACGTTTGTTGCATCTGCCTTAGACTGCCTTCTGACACCGACCTCCTGCCTGTTTTGTGTACTCTGCTTTTCTTAATAAACATCCGCAAATGGATTCAACTTCTGCCTCAGCGTCCCCGTTACACAATGCAGATTAATTTCCACAGCCTTCATTGATCATATTTACCAAGGGTGCCAGTGTTTTTGGCCATGACTGTATATATATATATATATATATATATATATATATATACAGGTCCTTCTCAAAAAATTAGCATATTGTGATAAAGTTCATTATTTTCTGTAATGTACTGATAAACATTAGACTTTCATATATTTTAGATTCATTACAACACAACTGAAGTAGTTCAAGCCTTTTATTGTTTTAATATTGATGATTTTGGCATACAGCTCATGAAAACCCAAAATTCCTATCTCAAAAAATTAGCATATCATGAAAAGGTTCTCTAAACGAGCTATTAACCTAATCATCTGAATCAACTAATTAACTCTAAACACCTGCAAAAGATTCCTGAGGCTTTTAAAAACTCCCAGCCTGGTTCATTACTCAAAACCGCAATCATGGGTAAGACTGCCGACCTGACTGCTGTCCAGAAGGCCATCATTGACACCCTCAAGCAAGAGGGTAAGACACAGAAAGAAATTTCTGAACAAATAGGCTGTTCCCAGAGTGCTGTATCAAGGCACCTCAGTGGGAAGTCTGTGGGAAGGAAAAAGTGTGGCAGAAACGCAGCACAACGAGAAGAGGTGACCGGACCCTGAGGAAGATTGTGGAGAAGGACCGATTCCAGAGCTTGGGGGACCTGCGGAAGCAGTGGACTGAGTCTGGAGTAGAAACATCCAGAGCCACCGTGTACAGGCGTGTGCAGGAAATGGGCTACAGGTGCCGCATTCCCCAGGTCAAGCCACTTTTGAACCAGAAACAGCGGCAGAAGCGCCTGACCTGGGCTACAGAGAAGCAGCACTGGACTGTTGCTCAGTGGTCCAAAGTACTTTTTTCGGATGAAAGCAAATTTTGCATGTCATTCGGAAATCAAGGTGCCAGAGTCTGGAGGAAGACTGGGGAGAGGGAAATGCCAAAATGCCTGAAGTCCAGTGTCAAGTACCCACAGTCAGTGATGCTGGTGTTGGTCCACTGTGTTTTATCAAGGGCAGGGTCAATGCAGCTAGCTATCAGGAGATTTTGGAGCACTTCATGCTTCCATCTGCTGAAAAGCTTTATGGAGATGAAGATTTCATTTTTCAGCACGACCTGGCACCTGCTCACAGTGCCAAAACCACTGGTAAATGGTTTACTGACCATGGTATTACTGTGCTCAATTGGCCTGCCAACTCTCCTGACCTGAACCCCATAGAGAATCTGTGGGATATTGTGAAGAGAAAGTTGAGAGACGCAAGACCCAACACTCTGGATGAGCTTAAGGCCGCTATCGAAGCATCCTGGGCCTCCATAACACCTCAGCAGTGCCACAGGCTGATTGCCTCCATGCCACGCCGCATTGAAGCAGTCATTTCTGCAAAAGGATTCCCGACCAAGTATTGAGTGCATAAATGAACAATTATTTGAAGGTTGACTTTTTTTTTGTATTAAAAACACTTTTCTGTTATTGGTCGGATGAAATATGCTAATTTTTTGAGATAGGAATTTTGGGTTTTCATGAGCTGTATGCCAAAATCATCAATATTAAAACAATAAAAGGCTTGAACTACTTCAGTTGTGTTGTAATGAATCTAAAATATATGAAAGTCTAATGTTTATCAGTACATTACAGAAAATAATGAACTTTATCACAATATGCTAATTTTTTTAAAAGGACCTGTATATATATACACTCACTGGCCACTTTATTAGGTACACCTTGCTAGTACCGGGTTGGACCCCCTTTTGCCTTCAGAACTGCCTTAATTCTTTGTGGCATAGATTGAACAAGGTGTTGGAAACATTTCTCAGAGATTTTGGTCCATATTGACATGATAGCATCACGCAGTTGCTGCAGATTTGTCGGCTGCACATCCATGATGTAAATCTCCCGTTCCACTTCCGTTACACACCAATCAAAAATGCGATCAAACACTGTATAAAAACGCGCACAATATACTCGTGAAATAAAAACAAACTCAATGCACACATCATAATCCCATAGGAGCCAAAAAAAAATATGTACATAAATTAAACAATATTACCCAGTAATAATCTTACAAATAAGCAACAGCCCAGCAAATAAATATAAATATCACTCACGACTAAGGGCTTCTTCCTGCTCTTTTTATAAAGCGTTAGAAGGTATAGACATTTGAAAAATGTAACCTATAATTTTGTTTCTCTATTTAACAACATTAACTTAGCCTAGCAAAAAACATCTTCCCTCAGGTTGTTAGGGGTGTCTGGTGTGTAAAAACAAAGAGCACAAAGAAGGAATAGAAAAGGAGTTCTTTTAATTAATCACTGACTGAGAAGGGCACAACCAAACGTAAATCCAAAATTATAGCAGACAAAAGAACATGGGAGAACACAGGCTATAAATACTGTAATCATGGGGAGACAGAAACAGGTGAGGAGCTAATTAACTAATCAGGGTAACTAAGGAAAACTAGGTCAGCGGAAGACATGGCAAAACACAACTAAAACAGAACAACATGTAACACAGGTATTTGTATTTATTAAGCACCGATAAACACAACAACAGTTGACCATAGTGCTGCAGATAAAATAAAAACCAGTAAAAAGAATAACATCAGTAAACTCAAAAGATAATTGAACATACAAAGTTTAAAAAGCCAAGATAAGAAAATAAGATTTAAATTAGTTTTAAACTTTCTAGACAGAATTTGTAGCTTTCACAGATAAAGGAAGGGTAGGCTATTCCATAGCCTCTGCCCAACTATTGCAACTAGTAAAAGGTAGATAGTATGTTTTCTAGTTGGATGTTGAGCTTATGATCAATAGTCTTTGCATTCGCCCAAACTGATTTGCAGAAATCAAAACGCGAGCCCCGGGAGCGATAGGCGGCAGAGGATTCCGCTTGGTCTTAAATCCTTCCTTGAGCGGCTACATTTGCAATTCAAACAATGCTTTGGAAAAATAATAATTTATCTGTTATTTGTATGGTCTAGGTGGTCATACATCATATGCCTGCAAATGGGACAAACTGATGCCTTAAATACAGGACGATTCCGTGTTATACGGAACGGTTGGCAACCCTATATAAAATGCAAAAGAGAATTAACTTTGGGCTCCCTAGTGTTCGGGGCCCTGAGCTGCATGTTGCCCATTAGGATAACGCAGCCCTGGCTGTATACTGTTTGCAACATCCCATGATTCAGAGAAGAATTCCATGTCAAAGAAAGTGGAGCCTAGAGCACACCTAGTGGTAGTCTGAAGGTCAAAATGGAGCAAACAATTTCAGAAACTTCACTTTGGCAAGCTGTTTCAAACTCTTGAAACTAACCCCAAAAAATGAACTTCGCTTTGGCCTGATTTTGTTCAAAATGACATCACACCAATTCATTATTAAATTTCTCTTGATGTGTATCACTTGACAAGCTTCAAAGATGAGCACCTAAGCCCAGAGATCATGGTTCTGCATGGCCCTTGAACGCACATCTTTGGAGCCCATTCATGCAATGACAGTGAACGATAGGACCACCCATCTACATTTACATTTATTCATTTAGCTGACGCAAGCGACTTACAATTGCTATATATGACAGAGGTCGCACGCCTCTGGAGCAAATAGGGGTTAAGTGTCTTGCTCAGGGACACATTGGTGTCTCACAGTGGATTCGAACCCGGGTCTCTCACACCAAAGGCATGTGTCTTATCCACTGCACCATCACCACCCCGCCACCCTGGTCTACATGGCAGTAGACCAATTAAATACAGAAATCCATCTGTCAAAACACCTGTACACACTCCTAAAATTAAAATACATTTCATGGATACTATGTGGCACATGTTTTTGTCTTTGGTTTGGGTTTATATTTTGTTCAGTTCAAAATTTCTGCCTCCGATTAATTCATTTTGGCTTTGTTCTTGTAAAGCCCAATCTGTTTCTGCAGCTCACAAACACTCCGACATCCTGCAGTACACATGAATATTAATGAAAATGCAGAAAAAATGCCCTGAAATAACTGATTGAGAAGCAAGGGCCCTTGTACAAGGCCAGTAATTCTGTGTGAAACCTGTTTGCTTAGACATCTTTATGAGATTAGAACCAATTTAAAATCCAACCGGACTTTACCCTTAGGCTGAACTTTCATTTCCTTATTTCAAAAGGATGCATCGTTAACATTATATTCTGTCTACATTCATTGATGTACTGTATGTATCAGCTGTGTTATCTATCACCATTATGTTATTTTAGAGATTGGAGGGAATACTGCATCTTGGAAAGAGAGGATGACCAAGCAGGTTTCAGTAACTGTAAATGTTTCTTCCAATTGCAACTTTATTTTTCATTATTGCAAAGTTTTCATAATTTGTTTTGATTGTGACATTATATCACATTGTGAATTTATTTCTTATTTGAATTTTTTTTTTCTTTCAAATTTCATTCACAGTAGCAACATTTCAAAGGTAAAATGGTCCATTGTCTGTTGTCAAATAACAATATTATATAGCCTCTAATTCACCTGTACCCTAAAAAAAAACACTTCTTCTTCTTCAAAAAAAGGACACAATTCTGCACAATGTACAGTTGACAAAGAGAGCTAAACAGAAACTGAAATACAAAAGGACCTCAGTGCTTTATATTTATGTATTGCAGAATTGCAACTACCTTGGAAAAGTACTGATTAATTTTCTTTCTTTTTAAGCTACATTCATCCATCCATTTTCCATACCACTATCTTCTCCAGTGTTGCAGTGGGATGGAGCCTATTTTTAAACTACATTTATAATAATAATAAATATGCTAATTAGAAAAGCTTGAATACTGTTCATTTGATTGACTAATACTACTTTGGATAAGAGTTTAACAGAAGTCTTCAGAAGTCTGACAGTGTTAGCTCAAGAGACAGCCTTACATCATCATATGGTGAATTACTGAACATGGCTGGACATGGATAAACGAGCCATTAGGGACTCAGCTGGGATAAAGCTCATGCCTTTCCATGTGTGTTAAAAAGTGAGCACAATTATCATGCACGAACATCTTTTTTTTTTTTGCTCATTAGCAATTTCTCTGTGAAAATAGTTTCAAAGTAAATCCTACACCCATTTTTTTAATATATATATACAGTGTTTAGATATAATGGCAAATTCTACGTAAATACTGCATATATTATCATATTTTGCCCTAGTAATCGCTGAGGGGCTGCCCAGCTTATGTTAATACTGTTCATAAACTGCCTTACACTCTTTAGATTTATTGCTCCAAAATGTATTACCTCCTTCTGACCTTGCTGGTCCATTAAAGCAAGCGCTATCAAAGATGAATACACTGATAATCTGATGAGTACGTATTGCTGCAGAGAGGAGACCAGAGCTCCATCAGGAGCAGCAGAACACAGAACACATGCGATGCTCAGATTAAAGAAGGCTGGTGTGTTAATGCTCCAAACGTCCCTGGAGTCCTGTGTTGTTAACACTAATCACAGTTGTTGATGTGGATATTCACAGGGATAACTCACACCGTAAGCATGAAAATGTACAGATGTGATACTGTGTCTGCTGTGCAATTGATATCACGGGGTTTATGTTCTTTAACAACGTTAGTGGAGAGAAAACAGCAAATGTGAAAATAAGAAACATCCACATTTTTGCTTATTTAGATTTATTAAAATAAATGAATAAAAAACTCCTAGCATCTTGCAAATCCAGAAATCTGCATTTGTACAATTTGTATAATTTGTATAATTTTCAGTTGCCATTTACATTTTTATAAACAGATTATTAGCCAGCTGAACTGACTTGAAGCAGTGAATTAAACTGTGCTAATTGTAAATAACAAGTCAGGAACAACTTCCTGTGAAGGTCCCTTGTGAAAACACTCGTAAACTTTACATATACATTAAAAAAAAGAGTACTTATGGAAATAAAATAATTTAAAAGAATATACTTGAGTGCAAACTGAATGTAATGTTTTCAGGCCCTTAAACGACTTATATTTACAATTAGATGAAAATGTATTATAGTTTATATGTTTTAAATGTGTTTAAGTGGGTTTTTTCACCCACTTAAGTAGGACTTAAGTACATTTTTATATGTATTTTCATAATTACTTCTTGTCTTTGAAATAGTTAAAGTGTACTGCTGAATGTACTGACATTTATGGTAAACTAAAATATAGCTTAATGTAATTTCTACTGAAACATGTATATCATGTGTTTAAATATATTTGTAATTCCAAATGTGTAACGATGCAATTTAGAACATAAAAACTAAATTAATTAATAATAATTACTACAAAAATAAAATCAATTAAAATAATAACTTGTGTGTGATATCAAATGTAATATCAAATAACACCCTCCAGTTAAAATTAAATTACAGTTAAAAAGTAGTTTACATAGTATGTAGTATGTTAGCCAACAAATTAAAGGGATCATCGAAAAGAGCTCATTAGCATTTAAAGAAACATGGATTAAAACATATATATATATACACTGAACAAAATTATAAACGCAACGCTTTTATTTTTGCCCCCATTTTTCATGAGCTGAACTCAAAGATCTAAGACTTTTTCTATGTACACAGAAGGCCTATTTCTCTCAAATATTGTTCGCAAATCTGTCTAAATCCCGAAAACCAATCAGTATCTGGTGTGACCACCATTTGCCTCACGCAGTGCAACACATCTCCTTCGCATAGAGTTAATCAGGTTGTTGATTGTGGCCTGTGGAATGTTGGTCCACTCCTCTTCAATGGCTGTGAGAAGTTGCTGGATATTGGCAGAAACTGGAACACGCTGTCGTATTCACCTTATTTTGCAACGCGGAAGTAAATACGATGACGTACTTCCTTATAATGTGTTAGACTTCCGTTTCGCTACCTTGTAGGTAAGGAGCGATGTGGGGAGAACACACAGAGAACACTGTTAAACGCCGTGATGGTAAATATTTACCACACCCGCGGTGTATAACACAGTGGGAGGATGAAATGAAAAAGTGGCCTGCCATAACTTATGAGGACATTTTAAATTTTGTTGTGTTGTCGCTCGGAGTAGAGGGGTCTTCGATGCGGAATTATAAAAGCACGGAGGCATATCAGTAGCTACGTTACCTGCACAGCGGAAAAGTCGGTCGAGTGCTGGTACATGAAATAGACAGCGATTTCGTGTTTTTAAAAGCAGACGTGAATGCAAGTCAAAGTGGCGCAAATGTGCATTCAGAATGTTAGCTTCATTCACCATTCATTTCATGGACAAAATATGCAGTGAAATATGCAATGAAAGTGAATGGTGACTGTGGCTAACATATGTCTCCTTTTTTGTTCCACTGAGGAAAGTATTCAAAGTATTGGAATGATGTGAATAAATGATGACATGTTTTATCTCTTTCATCTGTGTAAGCACTTGTTGATAGTTTTAAATTAGTAATGCAATTTTTTGGTCCTTATCCTTAAACTGATTACTGTGCTGTGCAGCATTAGGTCGGATTAATAGCATCCAAAATAAGTTATAAAATAACTTAAATATGTGTTTCCTTTTGTTCCATGAGTTTTGAAAAAGTGACGAATTGGTGTTTATTTACCTAGCACTGCTAAACTGTATCATTTTCAGTGTATGTTGGGGGGGAATCAAAATAAATTGCATCTTGACATTATGATTTGTGTTTGTGTGTGTGCATACAGGGAGAAAAAAGTAATATAAGGTCTTGAAAATAGCTTCTTCACCCTTCGGAGATGCGTGCAAATCATAGGGTGCCTCACATCCACATTCAGCTCTTGTGCGTGTATTATGATCAAAACAAATGTCTTGCAGGTATTTTTTACCTTTGAACCAGCTATTATGACACCCTCTAACTGCGCAAAGTACGCCAGTCTTTCTGTAGTCCATATTAAAAGTTAACTAGCCTGTAAAATCTACACAGTCGACGCAAAACTACGTAATCACAATACAACTAATATTAGCGGAAGTGCTTTACCGGAAATCTGACACATTATAGTTCGAAAATGGCGGCGTCCGCGTTTACATGAAAAATAAGGTGAATACACCGATCCAGAGCATCCCAAACATGCTCAATGGGTGACATGTCCGGTGAGTATGCTGGCCATGCAAGAACTGGGATGTTTTCAGCTTCCAGGAATTGTGTACAGATCCTTGCAACATGGGCCCGTGCATTATCATGCTGCAACATGAGGTGATAGTTGTGGATGAATGACACAACAACGGGCCTCAGGATCTCGACACGGCATCTCTGTGCATTCAAAATGGCATCAATAAAATGCCCCTGTGTTCGTTGTCCATAACCTACGCCTGCCCATACCATAACCCCACCATGGGCCATTCGATCCACATTGTTGACATCAGCAAACCGCTCACCCACACAATGCCATACACGCTGTGTATAACCAGGATTCATCCGTGAAGAGAACACCTCTCCAAAGTGCCAGTTGCCGTTCAATGTGAGCATTTGCCCATTCAAGTTGAATACGACGACGAACTGCAGTCAGGTCGAGACCCCGATGAGGACGACGAGCATGCACAAGAGCTTCCCTGAGACAGTTTCTGACAGTTTGTGCAGAAATTCTTTGGTTATGCAAACCGACTGTTGCAGCAGCTGTGGCTGGTCTCAGACGATCTTGGAGGTGAAGATGCTGGATGTGGAGGTCCTGGGCTGGTGTGGTTACACGTGGTCTGTGGTTGTGAGGCCAGTTTGATGTACTGCCAAATTCTCTGAAACGCCTTTGGAGATGGCTTATGGTAGAGAAATGACCATTCAATTCAGGGGCAACAGCTCTGGTGGACACTCCTGCAGTCAGCATGCCAATTGCACGCTCCCTCAAAACTTGCGACATCTGTGGCATTGTGCTGTGTGATAAAATGCAGATTTTAGAGTGACCTGTGCAATAATCATGCTGTCTAATCAACATCTTGATATGCCACACCTGTGAGGTGGATGGATTATCTCGGCAAAGGAGACGTGCTCACTAAGACAGATTTAGACAGATTTGCGAACAATATTTGAGAGAAATAGGCCTTTACATAGAAGAAGTCTTAGATCTTTGAGTTCAGCTCATGAAAAATGGGGGCAAAAACAAAAGTGTTGCATTTATAATTTTATTCTGTATATATATATATATATATATATATATATATTTGGCATTTATTAAAGTGTTAAGAAACAGTCATGAAAGTGTACTCTTTCAATATATTGTCATTTTATTTAATATCATATTAACTGCAAGTACAGTATTTTTTAATAGTACACTAAAGTGCACATTTCATACAATTAAGCCCATTAATTACACATTTACTGAGAGACTGAGCACTTTGAAAGTCAATAATACCATCCAACATACAACCAAAAGTTCGACAGTAACATCAACTCATATAGTTTGTGGACAACCAGAGACCTAGAACGATCACCTCATCCTCTCTTTTTCACTTCACATGACCATATAATTCAGATTGTATCATTCAGAGAGCATTTGTGCACAGAGTGTATCATTCAGACCAACTGACAGACCATCAATCCTCCCATTTTCACATATACCGCAAACAGGACAAGCTATGTGCCTCTGACCACCCGGTTAGTCACTTTACAGTGCACACATTCCTCGCAGTGAGGCCTTTTAAGCTTCAGCCTCAAATGAAAGATGTACAGATACGCCAGACGTCTGTTGTTGCCCCTGCCATTCTCCTCAGCCCATAACAGTCCTTCAACTTCACTGACCTCTCCAAGTAAAAGCTTTCTAAAAGTAAGGAGAGAGAAAATTACCAAAAGAGCACCAAAGACTTGAATCACACAACAGTGCACTTTGTCCACCCTGTGATTACAGACCATGTGTCGACCGTAGTGATGTTAGGATTTAACATAGAGTGTCCTGCTGTGAAATGAAACACCCTATACGAAGCTCAAGTGTCACAATATTACTCGAGCGAGCCTTGGCCCACAATGAAGAAACCCCGTGGTGCAAAGCATTATGGGAGATAATGCTACAGTGTAAGTCATTCGTGGACATAAAATAGCAAGTTTGATCCACTTACCCTGTAGAGCTAAAGATATGTAAATAGGAGGTTTGAATTACAAAACCCATTCCAAAAGATGCTTAGAAATACTGTTCTTTGATAAAGAGTTGTTGGGTTCTTCTAGTTTTTATTTTATCAACAAAATTACAAACTTTTTTTTTTTTTGGTGAATTTTTCTGTTGACTTTTTTTTGTCAATATGTAAATATGACAATTTCAACAAATAATAAAATAAAATATCATATATATGTTGTTTCATAATATTTATAATAATATTCATAACATTTATAATACTAATAATAATAATAATAATAATAATAATAATAATTATTATTATTATTATTATTATTTATTTAGTAGTATAGTAGTAGTAGTGCTACCTACTAAGCCACTGCCCATAATATAATATAATATAATATAATATAATATAATATAATATAATATAATATAATATAATATAATATAATATAATATAATACTCATTTTGTCATTTCTATTTTTGACAGAGTAAACACCATATTATTAAATATGTAAAAATTAGTAATATAAATAAATTTAACATTATACGGAAATTATGACTTTTTAAAGTATATTTATAAAGTACATTTAAAGTATATTTCTGCAAAACACAAAACTATTAGTTAAAAAAGCAAGAAAAAAAAAAGAAAAGTTTAAGCCAAAGTGAACGAATTTAGCAAAAAAAAAAAAAAATCACAGTTGATACCATAAAGTATCTTAAGCAATTATTTAATACCATTAAATTTAAGCTGCAGCTGAAGCCAGGTTTGACTTCTGAGTTGGAACCAATTGTCCGAACAGCATTTATTTACAGCTAGCTAGCTGAGATTCAGGGTTATCTTTGAAGTGTGTCCCTCTCTGCTGCTTCAAACCTCAGGAGAAGCCTATTAGATGTCACAGAGTATGTGTTCTTGGCATGAAAGTGCATGGAGCAAAATTGCTTCTGCAGTGAGCAAATAGATAGACTCCCAGTTCAATGACAGTTCAACAGACCTGGTGCAAATGGAGAGAGAAAGTGACCAAGAGGGTGTCACATGCTTCCTAGCTATGAACAGATGTGTGGAGCGAACAGTCTGGGCTCCACAATGTTCACAAACAGGCAAATTGAGCCACACAGAAGTTAATTACATTTGTGTGGTTTTTTAATATGGTGTGCTTCCAGCCAGTAGTCTGTCAAAGCCGTTTGTAGATAGAAATATTTTACGGACACTGGTGCAAAATAATTGTATAATTGACTTTCACGTATCGGTTCCTTATTCTTTAGCAAACCAGCGAGCCAATCAAGAAACTATTTAGCAACACAGTTTGAAATTGCCAGCAGGCAATACTTGATATAACAGCTAAGTGAGAAATCGAGAGCTTTGACGGCAATGAGGTAAATTCATTACCTAACTGAAACAACATTGTCTCGATCACAGAGCTGAGTCTGTCAGAAGCCTCAGGTGTTAATTGTTTTCATCACAGGTTTTGATAGTGGTAATCTGTTTCAGTTCCAGCCCTGTTCCTGAGGACACTGCAGTGGTTTGAGAGAGACGACATGATTTATGTGGCGCTCTTATCTTCTGCTTTTGTTCCTCTATTAGGCAAGAGCCTCCAGCAGGGAAAAGAGTATCCGTTAAAATACTGTGGGTATGTCACATCACTGTCACCATTCTCTCCTGGACACCCGCCATTGATCTTTAGAGCCTTTGTGAGGTAAATGACTGATATACAGCGCTGAAGAATTAACGGTGAAGTGATTGCCTTGATCATGACTGAGGTTTGTAATTAATATTGATGCGAGCCCTCCGCCAGCCTGATCACTTATTTCAGTCGTACTTACAAGTATGAAAAATATGTGTGCAAAAATTTTAAACAAAATAAGGGCCTTACTTTTCCTCTTTTTCAAATAAGAGTCTAGGAACTTCAACCTTTTTCACAAAATAGATTTGATATGAGGGTGCAGTTATGAGCAATGAAGTCTCAATTGCAAGATATAGTTGAAATATAAAGTGACAATCATGAGAAACAAAGTCAAATAAAAAGTCGCAATTACAAGAAATAACCATAATTACAAGAAATGGTCACACTGGGAGATACAGTCATAGTGGGAGATACAAATTAGCATTCTAACCAAAAAAACCCATTCAAGAAACAAAGTTACAAATAGCAAGATACAAAATCATATACTGTAGTTGTGATGTTATAACGGCCATTACAAGAACAAAGTCAGAGTGCAAGATATAAATCACAATTCTGAAAAATAAAGTCGCAAACGTGATATTTGAAGTTATAATTGCAGATAGTCTTCTTTTGATAAACAAAGTCACAATAGCAACATGTGAAGTTGCAGTGAGTCCTATAAAGTGACAATTATGAGAAATAACTACAATTACAGGAAATTAAGTTATAGTGTGAGGAAATAAGGACTTTGTTTGAAATAGAAAGTCACATTTACATAAAATAAAATTGCAAATCCAATATATATAGTGAGATACAAATTAGCTTTCTAAAAATAGTTCCCATTTAAAAAAAAACTCATTTGCAATAGAAATATGTAAAGTTGGATTATGATATAAAGTGTCAATTACAAGAAATAATCTCAATTACATAAAGTCACACTATAAATATAAAGAGATTATTCAAATTAAAGTTGGACATGCAACATTGTACAGTTGTGAGATATAGCCTCACATTGTGAGATAAAAAGTAGAAACTAAGTCACAAAATCAAGATATAGTCTCAATAATCAAGTCAATTACAAGAAATACAATTACAAAAATCAAAAAGCAATTACAAAAACACAAAGTCACACTGCAAAATATAAAAGCAGAGTGTGAGATATAGTTACAATTACTAAAAATAATGTCACAATACTGTAGCAAGATATAAAGTTGCATTGCATGATATAGTCACAATTAAGAGAAATAACCACAATTACAAGAAAAACTGCAAGACATATAGGCATAGTGTGAGACATAGTCACAATTATGAAAAATAATGTAGCAAATGCAAGATATGAAGTCACACTGCATGATATAAAGTCACAATTACAAAAAGTAAGTTGCAATAGAAAAAAAAAAAAAATATCAGAGTTTGATATGTGAGAAATATGGTCACTCTTAGCGGAAACAAATCATATGTTTTAGCAATGGTGAATGATAATGCCATTTTTATAAAATAATAAAAACATAGTGTACATCTATGCTAAGAATATTCTAGTGATACATTACAAAGTAGAATTGTTGCTATTTTAATTACTAATGGCAGGTAATGTTGTAGGAGATATGTCCCATATCTCAAGAGTCAGTGAAATGATTTATCATTGAATGCGAATGTGAGGCAAGCATCTGAATTTCAATGAGCTCTTCAACATATCTTACAGCAGGGGTCTGTCTCAGAGCAGCAGTGTCACTGCAGTCTAATGACACAAATGTGCTAGACTTTACTCCGTATTAATAAGCATTCTGTCCACCTCAGCATTCCATATTTCCCCAACAACAGCTGTTTCCACTGATAACAGCAATTCAGACATCAGATTACATGAGAAGATGAACTACGACTCTTGTTCTGAAAATCCTAGTCAACAGTTCCCCTGATTGTGTAGATCACCATCCTCCTCCATGCAGAGTAATAAGTTTCTTAATGTTTTCTGGTGTTTGAG
Organism: Barbus barbus; assembly: GCF_936440315.1. NCBI lineage: Eukaryota > Metazoa > Chordata > Actinopteri > Cypriniformes > Cyprinidae > Barbus > Barbus barbus. The sequence goes on from NC_136750.1 coordinate 5,444,519, forward strand.
TGGCCCATGCCACTCGCTGATTCTTTGAACAATGGCTTCTTGACATGGCGGGAGCCGGGAGGTTATCAGTTCTGGACCCCAGCTTTAAAACCTGCCTTGTGTAGTTATTAAGGAATGAGATATTTCCTCCTAGCCCACAACAGCTGTATTTGAAGTGACAAGCAAAGAAGGAAGCAAATCTATAAATAACATGACAAGCGTCTGCTTATGGAGATAAGGCAGCTATTGCATGACTTTGATTAAAGTCTGTCTTTCCTCAGCACTCCGAATCTGCTGATTTAACCACTACAGATGAAGAAAATCCAAGATATTGGCTGGCATGTTTATTTATTATCCTCCTTCCCAAGATGAAGTTAATAACATAACATAAACCTTGATGTTTGGATGCAAAGTCATGGTGTTTTGGTCATGAACAAATCACTGTTCATTCTTAATTATGTACTGACAGTAAAGTGAACCTACTGAACGAATGTGGCCCTATAATGATTTTTTGTTTGTTTGTTTCTTTGTTTGTTTGTTTGTTTTTTATTGCCAATAAGGAATTGTTATTGGACAACTCTACTGGAGTGCAACCAATTAACTTTAAACTAAATTTTAAAACATGCATCCCTAAAAAACAAATGCAGAAAATGTAGATTCAGCAAATAGTAAATTGTGTTATATTTCAGACAGGCTATATTGTCTTATTGTCTGTTTTTGCTCAATTTTGGCAATTAAAATAATACCTTTAGAGCCACGGCAGAACAGTTTTGCATCTCCACGCTACACAGCGCTGTTTCGTTTCCGAATGAATCTACATTTTTAACTAATCGTGTGAACCAATGATTGAATGGCCCATTCATAAACAGAGCAATTTATGTCATTCCTGAATAAATCAGCAGTTTGAACAAATTGAATGAACAAATGACTCACTGACTTACTCATTAAGACAGTTACCTACTGGCAGTGTTACTTTCTTATATAGAGTATAATTTCATAAAAAAAAATTAAAAAGTAAGTAAATAAATGTGATAGTTTACCTACAATAATACATACACACATAAATAATTTACTCACCCTCAAACCTGTATCACTTACTTTCTTTTATGGAACAATAAACAAAATGATGTTGATAACCAGAAGAAAAAGGAGAAAGTTGGTGGTAACCAAGCTGATTTGGTTACCAAAGACTTTCATTATATGAACCAAAAATTATAATATGTTTTTCAAATTATTATATTCCATAGTTTATGTTAGGCCATTGTTGCCTAAACAATTAGGCCTTGTGTGTAATACATTTTTAGGTTGAATCAAATTAATTATTTATTTCTAAGGCTACTTTTTGTAATATCTACTTGATATATATATACAGATAGGTTTATATATATTTAGACACTGACACAATTTCCATAATTTCGACTCTGTATGCCACCAGAGCAGAATTAAAAATAAAACAATCAAAATGAAATTGAAGTGCAGACTTGAAGCTTTAATTCAAGGGGTTGAACAAAAATATAACATAAAATGCTTGGCAATTACAACTATTTTTTATACACAGTCCCCCAGTTTAGAAGCTCAAGTGTAATTGGACAAATAAATATAATCATAAATAAAATATTCATTTTTAATGTTTTGTTGAGAATTCTTTGCAGGCAATGACTGCCTTAAGTCTGTAACTCATGGACATCACCAGAGACTTGGTTTCCTCTTTTGTGATGATTTGCCAGGGCTTTACTACAGCTGACTTCAGTTGTTGTATGTTTGTGGGTCTTTCTGCCTTTAGTTTTGTCTTCAGCAAGTGCATGCTCAATCGAGTTGAGATCAGGAGATTGCCTTGGCCTTTGCAGAATATTTCACTTTTTATCTTCAAAAACTCCTGGGATGCTTTTGCTGCATGTTTTGGGTCATTGTCCATTTGGACTATGAAGCGTTGCCCAATCAACTTTGCTCCATTTGGCTGAATCTGGGCAGACAGTATATCCCTATACACTTCAGAATCCATCCAGCTGCTTCTGTCCTCTGTTACACCATCAATAAACACCAGTAACCCAGTGCCACTGGAAGCCATGCATGCTCATGCCATCACACTGCTCCACCATGTTTCACAGATGATATCATATGCTTTGGATCATGAGCTGTTAAGCCTTCTACATACTTTTTTTCTTCCCGTCATTCTGGTATAGGCTATATAGTCTTAATTTAAGCCATCCAAAAAATCCAGAAGTGGTCTGGCTTTTTTAGATGTCTTTTGGCAAAGTCTGAATGTACCAGACTGGTGATTTGGCCACACCTAATGTTCCTGCAATCTCTCTGATGGATTTGTTTTGTTCTTGAAGCCTAACAATTGTCTGTTTCACTTGCATGGAGAGCTCTTTTTACTGCATGATGTGGTTCAGCAAGAGCTTCCAAATGAAAATGGCACACTTAGAATCAAATCCAGAACTTTTACCTGCTTAATTGATGTAGAAATAACGAAGGAATAACCCATGTCTGTCTATGAAAAAGCTTTTGAGTCAATTGCTCAATTACTTCTGGTCCCTTGAAAAGGGGGGTGGGGTACATATTAAAGAGCTGTAATGGTTTTACCTTTCCTCCAATTGTGATGAGAATACCCTCAAATTAAAGCCCAGAGTGTGCACTTTAAGTCCATATTCATTATATAACTGTAACTTGAATATGTTTTGGTCAGCTGCTAAAATAAAATAAATTGTGCACGAATCCAAATATTTTTGGACCTGACATATACATATACATACACTCACATAAAGGATTATTAGGAACACCATACTAATACTGTGTTTGACCCCCTTTCGCCTTCAGAACTGCCTTAATTCTACATGGCATTGATTCAACAAGGTGCTGAAAGCATTCTTTAGAAATGTTGGCCCATATTGATAGGATAGCATCTTGCAGTTGATGGAGATTTGTGGGATGCACATCCAGGGCACGAAGCTCCTGTTCCACCACATCCCAAAGATGCTCTATTGGGTTGAGATCTGGTGACTGTGGGGGCCATTTTAGTACAGTGAACTCATTGTCATGTTCAAGAAACCAATTTGAAATGATTCAAGCTTTGTGACATTATCCTGCTGGAAGTAGCCATCAGAGGATGGGTACATGGTGGTCATAAAGGGATGGACATGGTCAGAAACAATGCTCAGGTAGGCCGTGGCATTTAAACGATGCCCAATTGGCACTAAGGGGCCTAAAGTGTGCCAAGAAAACATCCCCCACACCATTACACCACCACCACCAGCCTGCACAGTGGTAACAAGGCATGATGGATCCATGTTCTCATTCTGTTTACGGCAAATTCTGACTCTACCATCTGAATGTCTCAACAGAAATCGAGACTCATCAGACCAGGCAACATTTTTCCAGTCTTCAACCGTCCAATTTTGGTGAGCTCGTGCAAATTGTAGCCTCTTTTTCCTATTTGTAGTGGAGATGAGTGGTACCCGGTGGGGTCTTCTGCTGTTGTAGCCCATCCGCTTGTGCGTGTTGTGGCTTCAGAAATGCTTTGCTGCATACCTCGGTTGTAATGAGTGGTTATTTCAGTCAAAGTTGCTCTTCTATCAGCTTGAATCAGTCGGCCCATTCTCCTCTGACCTCTAGCATCAACAAGGCATTTTCGCCCACAGGACTGCCGCATACTGGATGTTTTTCCCTTTTCACACCATTCTTTGTAAACCCTAGAAATGGTTGTGCGTGAAAATCCCAGTAACTGAGCAGATTGTGAAATACTCAGACCGGCCCGTCTGGCACCAACAACCATGCCACGCTCAAAATTGCTTAAATCACCTTTCTTTCCCATTCTGACATTCAGTTTGGAGTTCAGGAGATTGTCTTGACCAGGACCACACCCCTAAATGCATTGAAGCAACTGCCATGTGATTGGTTGATTAGATAATTGCATTAATGAGAAATTGAACAGGTGTTCCTAATAATCCTTTAGGTGAGTGTATATATATATGTGTGTGTGTGTGTGTGTTGAAGCCGGAGGACAAGCTGAAAAGAGTAACTGTGTTATGAATGATGTTAACTCATTTACTTTTTTCTGCTAAAGGAGATTGAATATGTTCAGTCAAATCTTGATACTTCAGACAATAGTCTTTCACCATGGGTATAAAGGAAAATCCCTCAGCCCCCGTTTTAACTTTGATACTTTGGTGGAGCTGGCATGGCAGCGGTCTGTATCTACTGTTCTCAGGGTCAGGGCCGAGCGCTAGCCCTCTCTCAGGCTGCCAGAAGAGATGACATCTTGATGCTCTTGTCTTCAAAAGAGAAAAAGCGAGAGTGAGACAGAAACAAGAAAATGCAAATCTTAGCTCTATCAAACAAGCTTTCAAAAGCCATTTCAGACAAGAACATTGGCATTTTTTGCAGCGCAGGGCTCAATAAACACTGGCAGGTGCTTGCTGGCATGGGTGAAGAGTTAATCATAGCCAAACACTATCCAGATGAACACTGTCAATACAGTCGACTGTGATGGAAATAAATTGCACTTGTGATTGTGGCAGGCCTTTCAACTGTTTATGTAAGTTTCATGGAGAGTTGCTCTTAAACAGTGATTTGCATTTCATATATGCTTTCGTTTATTGACTTCCCACAATGCAAAAAAAAAAAAATCATATCTGCTACAATGTTTCAGCTTTTTATTGTATATGGTGCCCATTTATAATTTCTTTTCATCATAGCTTTTTCAATAATGCGTTACAATAAGGTTGTACTAGTTAATGCATTAGTTAACATGAACTAACAATGAACAACACATCTGTTCACCATTACATAATTTTTATTAATGTTAACTTGTATTAATGCATTAGCTAATGCTATTGGTAAACTTAATTCTAAAGAGGAAATGATCTGAATATCAAATTATATGTTAAGTTTGTAGACTGTTTATTAAAATGACTTACCACTTACAAAGTGGTTTTGCGTCATGGTTGCATCCCCACCTCAGGTGGTAACTTCTAATAATACAATGGCCCGTCGTCAATTATTCCTTACATAATTCATAGGTACAAGAATTTAATAAAAAGACAATTGGAAATTAATCTCTGTGCAACTGTAGTGAATGTAATTGTTTTATTTAAAATAAGCAATAAGCAATACATACTGTTACCTATTTTCTTTCTTTAAACATATTTTTATATTATTTATTTGCAGCAAATAAATACATTTCATATCACATTTCATTAAAAAATATATATTAATTTAATTATTGATGTATTTAAATTTTGCAGCCTCATTTCAATAATTCTGACTGGTTTTGTTCAGGCTTGGAAGGACATTTTGTGCTCTTATTTCAAAAGACGGAAAATTTGATTATTCATAGATATGATTCCTTCAATACCATTTGTATGTTTTTTTTTTTTTTTAATAAAAAAAATCGATGAATATTTGTTGAAGTCTCTATTAGACACGCACATTCCCAGCAACACACGTGATACTACAAGACTCCTGCATAAAACCGGCTTAACCTCAGAACCAGACCTCTAATCAGCCTACCACGCTTATGGAGCAAAGACTGCGAACAGAAGCACGGAAACACCGGTCCGATAAAAGGACTTACATCTGGGAGAAAAGGAAAGAGGATGGTGATTTTTCTCAATCCGCTTAAAGGAAAGAGTAAAGCTCATTTTCCTTATCTCAGCTCAGAAAAGCAGAGAATCGATACTATGTATATTTTGGTCATTTTATCCACTCTCTTTTCAACATTCATTCTAAATGTATTACATTTTGCACAAATTCAGTTCGCTGATTCCATATGCATATAAATGCACTGTTTCGATATTGGGTCTTTATATGCAAAATAAATTCCATTTAATTACACGGTTGGTAGTGTCACATCTTTGGGTGTCCTGATCCAGTTTCCAGTGCTGGATCCACTCACTATAATGCTCAAAATGCACTATTGCCCTGTTCTGCTGGTTAAAAGCACATATAAGGTAATAAAAATGATAAAAACTATACAGTATCTTACCTAGTATCTTCAAATTCTTGATTTAAGGCCTGATTTACTAAACAGGGCTAATCAGTGTGAGAGTGTGATCCCATAAAACTTTAGTAAATCCCTTTCCACGATTTATTTAAATACTCTCCACCCATAAATTATGTGGGAAACATCTACAAGTGCATATGCAATAACTGTGTCCATGCCTTTTCATCACTAATGTTGCAATGTGTTTTCAGTAAATACTGACTGTTGTTTTTTTTTTTTTAATGCCAAAACAGGGTTTGCATGTTTGGCGCAAGCTGTTAGTAAATCTGGCCCTCAGAATTAAATTCATCCGAGTAGAAGCAACTTATATGACTCACTACACTGATGTATCACAGACCCTGTGGGCTAATGTAGCAGATGTTAACAAGAAGAGAAATAGGACTTTCTGGAATCTAATTGATCCGGTGAAAAATTAATTTACAGGGATTTTTGTAGACGAGTTTAAAACTGTTGGCTTGAGTAGGAAGATGTGTGAGCAGTCAAAGGCTTATTGGAAATAAATCTTATATAAACTGACTGCATTCATTCGACTCAATCCTCAACTATAAAATCTTTTCAGTAATTTGAAGTAAGTATACTCAACACAACATGTGATAGGAAAAATAGCTTGAAGAGAAATAGTCTATGCATTTTCATTGATCCAATAGCTTTTTTTCAGTAATTAAGTAAATTACATGAGAGCGCACAATGAGCTGTAGATCACACTATTAGTGCCAATTTTCTATATTCATTACTGAGTTGCCCAGTGTAATAGCAGCTCTTAGTTTTAGGGGTTCAGCTGTTTCTTATAGTCCAGACCTTTTCAGGACCATTATAATGACTTATATAGAAATACATGGCAGCCTTCTTGCTCTTAGAAAATATCACACACATATGCAGTTGTCAAGTCGTGAGCTTATGCAAAAACTTTTTGCAAGGTCTCTTTGAAAGTTGAGTGACAACAATCTGTATGACTCATTCTCATTTGACAGTTGTATTTCGGAGTACAAAAACATTCTTTACATGGATTTTGGAGAACAGATATGCAGTTGTTAAAATATTGAGAGAGTTGTACAAGTAGCCAACAGCATTATATGTTGTATGCAAATGTATTACGCATACTCTAACCCAATCATCACCCTGAAGGTGTGTTCAAAATGACAGTAATTTGCAGCAACAAAGTGATAAAGCGAATGTAAAATGAAGTTATTCAAATTATTTGAGGTGACGTGAGGAACAGATAACGTTGAGAAGTGTTCAACTTTATGCAAATGAACAATGTTGCAATGCGGCGACAGCCAATGGGAATGCAGACAGACAGCTGCCAGCCATTGTAATCGAAGTGCCATTCACTAAGGCTGTATTATTGCAATGTCTGTAAAAGCGAAGTGTCAGTGTCATTTGAAGACCCTTGAGTCCAATTCCATTTTGTTTTAAATGCAGGAATGTGTGCTTTTGTACGGGCGATGGGGCTACTAGGAACGTTGTACCGGGCCCTTTGATAAGGGGGCCCACAAAGGCACTCTATGATGTAACTTAACCCTCTAGGGCCTGAGGGTGTTTTGGGGGCCTGGAGAACTTTCGACATGCGAAAAAAAATCTTACCTGCTTCCATCAGTCAGCACACTGTATGTAACTTTGTAATCTATATAAAGCTACACATAGCAAACCTACTGAAAAAGTTGTCTGTTACATATAACTGAAGACATATACTTGAATTTACACATGAAACATATAGTGGTACAGAATAAACATTAAAAAGTGTAAACAGGAAGAGTGCAAGATAAAAAAAGGGTGTAAGGTTTGTAGAAGCCCACTCTTACACCCTATGTATAACCTACTCTCTCACGTAGTACACAGAATTGAACAGCTATACATCTTTGTGCCACTCTAGGAAACAGTTCCTTTTCAGCTGAACACACAAGTGAACATCACATGCCTGGCATTTCCAAGGAGTGTCCTGCCTCTTACCATGCTTTGCTTTGCAAAGCACACAGGTCCGGCGACCAGCGCTGTTATCTGAGGCCTGCTCAGCTCCTGGAAATGGCACATGGTGAACACTGGTCTGTTTTGGTGGTATTTTCTGTGACACACCACAGAGCTCTGCCATTAGTTCTTCCATAAATTGCTTGTGGCTCATGGTGCCATAAAGCTCTTTGTGTACAATAAAAGCATTGGTGGCAGCAATGTCCAAGAAGTGTAGAAAGATCTTTCTGTACCACTTCATTGTTTTGTGCTGTGTACTGTAGTACTGTAACAGCTGATCAGACAGGTCAACGTCCCGCATGTGCTGGTTGTAGGCAGTCACAGGTGCAGGACATGGAAAACTCTTTGTCCTCCATCCATTTTCTGTTTTCACCCTCCTCTGCACAGTGTCTCCTGTATAAGCAGCATGGATGGTGGAACAGACAGACACCTCTCGTGTGTCCATCCACTTCACAAACACAAGATGTTTGTCTCGAATCCACCTGATGGAGCCCCTCACAGATTTTTTGGTGAGTGAGTTAGCTGCATTCCGAGGGCAATCCTTCCTGTTGTCTCTGTAAGTCCCACATGCACCAAACTTCAAATCAAACAGGTCTGTTAGGAGCTTGGGACTAGTGTAAAAATTATCCATATAAACATGGTACCCAGAGCCCAAAAGTGTACGGTCTAACAGAGATGTCACAGCATCATATGACAGTCCATGGACTGTTGGAAAGTGGTTCTTTCCTGTGTACACAGCAAAATCTACAGTATATCCATTTGATGAGTCCACAAGAACAAACAACTTGAAGCCCCACCTGGTTGGCTTGGCTTTCATGTACTGAGTCATTCCTGTGTTTGCGTTGCATGCCACCATTTTTTCATCCACTGCTAAATTTTTTCTTGGATGATAGATGGCCTTACATGCAAGCCGGATAGTGTCCATGAGGGGTCTGACCCTGAAAAGACGGTCGTGTTCAGCTGTGCACCTCTTTCTGTCATTGTCCTGGTCTGCATCTGGGTGACTCATGTGGAGATTCCATGAAATGGTACAGTATCTGTCCCTTGACATGATTGTGGCAGGAAAAGGAACAGAGAAAAGACTGTCCTGCCGTCAGTAGTCTCTGATGGATCTCAACTTCACCAAGGCCATGTAGAAGAGTAGCCCAATGTAGCAGTACAGCTCACTGATGCTGACGTCTGTCCATTTATATTTATGGCCCTTTGCACGTGCCCTGGCAGCCTGGGCATTGGTGTTTTGACACAGAGTGGACACAGCAGTTTCAGAAAAAAAATATTTGAATAGACTCATGAGAGTGTGTGCATCACATGGTCTGTGGTCCAGGTTCCTGTGCGGGCAGAAATCTCAGAGCCTATGGAGCCATGTCAACATCAGTCTCTGTTTTCCATGACCAAGTGGGCTGCTTATTTGATTTAGCTCTCTTTGCTACAGGTTCTTTTGCACGGTTATTCTCACATCTGAAAAAAAAGAGGGGAGAAGGGCCCACCCATAAAATTATATCCCATGACGTCTGAATTTAAGCTAGAGTTAACCTGCTCACCGCTACATACAAATGAAGTAATTTCTCACTGTCGTTTCATTATGTGAAACTTACTGTAATGTCTGTGTTAGCTTATACTTTTCTTTTTTGGAACCCGAGATGAAACACTCTCATGTTCCCGTCTCTTTAAATGGATAGTTCATCCAAAAGGAATGTTTGTAAGCAAACATTTGCTGGTAGCCATTGACTTCCACAGTATTGTATAGTATTGTATTGTATTAATTTATTTATTCATTTAGTTGGTTAGTTAGTTAGTTTCCATCTTATTATATTTCTCCTACTCCTGTGATGGCAAAGCTGAATTTTCACCATCATTACTTCAGTCTTCAGTGCCACATGATCATTCAGAAATCATTCTAATATGCTGATTTTATTATTACCAATGTTGAGAACATTATATTAATAGTTTTGTAAGAACTGTGATTTTTGGTCAATTTAATGCATTTTTCCTGAATATAATTTTTTTGTTTTGTTTTTCCCTGAAAGTGGGCTGTACTTTATATTTTTCTTCAAACATTTTATACGTGCCTTCAAATACTTCTTGGAGCACTTGAACAACTGATGAAACTATACTTGTTTGGTAGAGTTTGTTGCGCCCTAAAACTACTATGTTATGCTAAGGAGATATGCCAGCTTACTCATTTCAAAGGGCAATCAAGTGTCCTTGCATATTCAGAGTCATAATGTCTTTACTTTTTCTTCCTTTTCTTTTTATAAGGCTGCTCTACCATTCTGTTCAGCATCAGTGAGGCAATGACAGCATTGTGAATAGATGCAGATTCATATGGCAGAAAGAGATGAGCATTCATGGGATTCTGCAGTTTTGTTAGTGGCACAGACTTCATTAAAATTTGAAAATAGTGTCTTTGGTGGCACATTCATTAAATGCTCAGTTCTCCGGACTGTTCTGTTTCTGATGTCATGAACAATTACATTGTTTTGTAAGCCATAATGGCTTTACTTGAGCGGTGCCAGCTTGTGACTGTCTAACATTTCCCATTTAAAATACTATAAGAGAATAATTATGGATGGTACAAAACAGAATAGTTAATTAAAGAGCCGACAGACATTCAAATGGTGTTGTGTTCCTTTAACCTCTCTGGCTGGCAACATTTTGAAATTACTGCTATTATTTTTCATCCCACTCAATGTGACACATTAATAGTCAGTGACAGCTGCGGTCTGTGTGAGTCAAGCCTCACCCATTAAACCAAACGGCAAGGCCAATTAAAGGCTAGAATGATTTGAACCGGCTGATGCTTAATTGGTTTAATGTTGTTGATTTGACCATTACAATGTAGTTGTGGTCAAGTTGTCATCGGCTTTGTGATATTTGTATTTATTTTTAACAGAGTGACATGCTTTCTGTAATCAAATATAGGTTAACAGTAATTCATTCATTCATAATTCATTCATTGTGTACACAGATTTGCAGGGAATCAGGGCAGGGATAAAGTAATAATACAAAATAATAATATTTAAAAATATTAGTTTTTATTGATGCAATCATTAAAGCGATTATTTAAAATATTATTATATTAATACAATGTTTAATTTTAGAATATTTTAATTTAATACATTTTAATTACAAAGGTTACCAAATAAGTGCAAGCACAGTAAACAACAACAAAAAAGCAACCCAGGCTCATTCACAGTACTTTCAAAGCAAAATAACCATAAAGGCCATACGTATGATGATATAAAAATGTCAGTATATATTAGATTACAAATCATGCGCTGTACAGTAAAAGTGTTTTGAGGAACTGCGTGAAAATAAGCATTTTATTAATCAATAATCTGCCCCTGTAATCCTAATTTTTGTGAAAAAGAATAACAAGTTATTGATGTTTTACTACCACTAGTGTTGACATCAGCAGGAAACTGCAGTGAACTGTATGTATAGGTACGTTTTATTTTTATATATTTTTGCAAAAGTGTACACAGAGGCATGTTTTTTTCCCCATTATTTCTATGTTGCCAAATAGATATACGCATGCATACATGCATTAATAAATAAGCAGCATGCTGGACATTTTATCTGCTTATGTCTCATTCCTTTAATTGATGAGTTCCACTTACTGTCTGTCAAATGATTTCTTACCTGACAAGCAGATGTTTTGCTAAATTAATTTTATTTATCTTTTCTCCAGCACCGTTTGAGTCATCTACACCTCATTTACCAGAGGACAAGAGTGGATGCAAAATTGATAGGCCATCAACTGACAGAGCACCTCTGGGAATTAGACAGCGATTTCCCTCGCACCTTGCCATTCACAGGGTCTGAGATGGGGAGCTAATTGATTCCTGACAGGCTTTCCCAACAACAGGTTTCTCTCTATTCAAATCCGTTTATTTGCTGTCTCTTCATATGCTCTGATACACACTGTTTGCTAAGAATTATCTGGAAATTTACAGCCACTTGTGAACTTTGCAAATTCACTACATATAGGACTTGTTAAAGGCACATCTGATGATTGCTATGGATTTTTTTTTTAAAGTTTAGATATGTTGGCACTTATATTGCATTAGTGCTGTACATGGAACTGTATAGTATGCTTGAGTGTTATTGTTTAGATGCATGAGTTGTTGAAGCACCACTAACTGCTTGCCAGTTGGCCAACTGCCATAATTATATACACACATCGAAAATCCATGACCCGTGAAATGCTTGTGAAATGCTTGACTGAGGCACATGAATGCTAAAACAGCACAATAGTTTAATGCAGAAGTTGTTACTGAACTGCCTACACTGGCATAGTTCTGCTTGCTGCTCTATGTAGCACATAATGGTTTACCTTGCATAATCCAAACAGCCACTATTCCAGTTTAGTTAAAGAAATAGTTCACCCCATAAACATCACAATAATCCATAAGTAATCCACACGACTCCAGGGAGTGAACTGAAAAGCTGCATGTTCCTAATAAACAAATCCATAATCAACACATCTTAAAGGGGTCATCGGATGGCCATTTCACAAGTTGATTCTTTAGGGTCTTAATGAAAAGTCTATAACATACTTTGGTTAAATTTATCAATGGTAGTGTAAAAAACACCCTTTTAACCGGTCAAAATCAGCTCTGTTTTTAGCAAGCCATTCTAGTCCATGTTGCTTTAAATGCTAATGAGCTCTACTGACTCCACCCCTCTCTTCCGTGGAGTGTCGAGACGTTCTCATGAGACTGTTTACTTTAGCCATAAAACTGGCTAATTAGCTCATTAGAAATTAGCAAACCGTTATACTTCTTCAGTGGATGAAGCTGGATCACGAATGATTAACGCGAACAGACGCATTTAGGCAGATAGGGGATCGACGCATTCCCTTCAAAACGAAAGTAACATTAATCATCTGCATCTTCAGTGGCTCAGATGTCCAAGGATGTATCGCTGCAGTCTGGAGACCTCCAAGAGGGAGGGACTTACGCTGCAAGTAGGTTGGGAGACCTCCAAGAGGGAGGGTAGGTTTAGGGTTGGGTTTGGTGTAGGGGATATAATTTGGTGTAAGGAGATATATTAATATTAAGTCCTAACCATGACTGCGACCATTAACAATGACTGCTATGTTCATTATTACATCCAACAATAAAACAGCTCAATCGCTAATCGGAGATGTTCTTGTCTTCCCGTACATCGGAGTCGACACAATGGTGGCCAGCTCTCAGCTCACTCAGGGCGGGTTTAAGGTAAGACGGTCTTGACAATCAACTATCGTGGGAGAGGCCTGTACAGAACTACATCATTCTGACAGGAATCTCAGAACAGCCTGATTTGAGAAAGGGGATTTTAAAATAGGGATTAAAAAAAAAAAAAAACACTGGGTAATTTTTTTTATCATTATAGGATGGATGTGTACACGCACTTCCAACCCACATTTATATTCGAACAACTTGTAAAGTGAATTTAGCATCTGGGGACCCCTTTAAATTCAAACCGGTGCTTCCAAAATACGAGTCGTCTATCCAGAATTTTATTCTTTCAGTGAAAAGTCTGGATCAGGAGAGAAATATGCACAGATCAAGCACAGCTTAGAAGTGAAAATAGTCCAAAACAAAAGTCCTAAAGTATTAAGTCAATGGATTTGTTGTAAGAGGACAACAGGGATTGGACTTTTTCACTGGAGGAAGTTCTGCTATGGATTATGAACTCATATTTCGGCAAGACATGACTGTTAAAAATGCCTTATTGATGTATTTGTTTCTTACAAACATGCAGCTTTTCACTTCACAAGATATTTATTGTTAGACTGGAGTCATGTCTATCACTTGTGGATTATTATGATGTTTTTATCAACTGTTTGGACTCTCATTCTGAAGGTATCCATTCACAGCAGATGATCCATTTGTGAGCAAGTAATGTAATGCTAAATTTCTCCAGATCTATTATGATGAAGAAACAAATACATCTTTATCTTGGATGGCCTGAGGGTGAATATATTATTTTTTTTTTTGTTAATTATTTGTTTAATATGTATTGATTGTTCAATCTTAACACTTGTGTCTTGTGTTTGTTTGTTTATTTATTCAATATTCATAGTTTATGTTTCATAAAATGGTGAGATGTGGCTGAAGACAACCAGGCACTGAATGAATTATATATTGACTGTTAAAACTGTTCTTCAAAGTTGTTGGCTGGATTGTCACCTGTCGACGTTTCCACTTTTCTCCGTATGGCCATTTGAGGCTTTGTAGAGAAAAAGATCAGTAAAGATTTCACATAAATGAACTATGAAATGACAGTCACGCTGCTGCAGGTCATTAAGACTTAAACAACATCCAGAGCTGTCTGCTCTTGTAACACAATGGCACAAGACGATAAGCCCAAGTGCAATTTAATTTGAACAATGACGAAGTAAAATAGTCCAATATTCCAAACACAATGACCTGACTCAAAAACTCAAAGACAAGACACAATGTACTCAGTTTCAACCTCAGACTGACCACCCGCAGTCCATTCCCTGACCATCTGACGGGTGTTCTGTGTGGTTGCTTACTGGCTCAAGTCAAAGTCTCTGTGATATTCTTGGCCTCTAAAAATGTATTGAATCCCTTCATATAAATATATGAGATTTTTCCTCCTATTAGTATTATCTGGTTTGTTTGAAGTGTTTAGTTTTAAGTTAAAAATTCACAAGCAGATTCCATTTCGTTTTAGTTATTTGTGAATTAATCCGTATTTATATTTTTAAGGATTACTGCATTTTTTATACATCACACACACACACACACACACACACACTTATACTGTATATATATACTGATGAGGACATGCCATTCTTTTCTCTTAATTAGCTTCACATCTCCTTACATAGACCACACAGTGTTTCCTGCGTGACTCAAAGAGGAGGATCATGGGAGGACACTCAGCCCACTGCTGACATCACAAATTACTAGTTGCCTGCAATGCCGTTGTGTAGCTAAAAGATCACAGCCATTTGTTTCTAACAACAGCCTTCAACAGATGACAGTAAGGGTGCCCTGTAAAGATATCCATGCATAGACATGAATGTGGACTCAACCTTTCGCTTTGTAGTTCAAACAACCTTTTATCAAGGAGCTTGCAGAGCGTGAGAGAACGTGGAGACAGAGGCAGGTCTGACCCGTCAACTCAAAGCAGATTAGAGGCCAAGGGAAGGCGGGAGAGAACTAAGGAGGGGGTTTAAACAGAAATCTAAATGCAAAACTGGTCATTTAACAACAGACTGTTTCATGTATTCAAATGTAACTCCATTTATGATGCAGTTACTTTGGAAGCTTGTTTCTGCTATGGAATTAAAATCTCGCATTTTTGACATTTTCATCACAATTGCAAGTTTAGATCTTACCATTCAGGAAAAAAAAAGAATTCTGAGTTTACATATTGTAATTGCAAGTTATAAAGTTGTAATTGCAAGTTAACACCTCGTATTTAATTTTAATTTAAATTAAATTCAAAAGGTAATTGTGACTTTTTATCTCACAATCCTGACTTTTTTTCTCACCACTGCAAATTTATATCTCACAAAGCAGACTTATTTATTTTATATCTCGTGATCGCAAGTAATATAAACTCGTTACTGTGATTTACTTGCAATTCTGACTTTTTCATTTTTCATAATTATTTTTTTTTTAGTAATAACGCTAACCCTAACTTTTTTAATCGCACAATTCAGTTTTTTCCTCAGAGATGCGTCTTGAAAGTCTGCCATGTTTTCTCTTCTCTTAGAATTGCGATATTTCACAATTCAGACTTTTCTCTTTCTTTTACCTTTTTAAATCCTTTAATTATTTTATTTTATTTTATCATTTGGAAGGAACAATCTTCCCGTATATTACTGAAAATTATTATTTTGTTATTTTGCATCTTTAAAATGCGTCCCTAAATATATTTTAAATACAACTTATGACAAATAAATACAGAGATGTCCAAATAGGATGACTTTTTAGTTGCCAAAATCTCTTGTGGGTCAGTATCTCTGTAGGATTACTTATGTTTTGTGGCTATTGGCCTACAGGAATTAACATGATGATATCTGGGATCTTGCTTTCCACACAGTGATGCAGCACCGATTATCCTCAGAGCCACCGATCTGTGAGTTCAAATGCAAAACTTTATTAAATATTACTCAATTTTATCAACATCATTCTACTTGTTACTCACAGAATTTCTGGGTCTCGTTACCATTACTCTCTGTCATGGTTTATGATCTCAGACAAGACTGCAGTCTATTTCTAGACTACTAAAGGTGATAATTACATCAATTACTAGTTGGAACGTTACCTTTAACTTTACAGTGAATTTGCAAGAATTGCACAACTCAGAACGCCTACTCTGCCACTGTAATACAGTAAATATCTCAGTGTTTGAAATCCCAGAGGATTTCATAGCTCAGGAGACTTAATGGAGTTCTCAGTAGTTTCGCTGAAGTAATAATGCCATCTCAGATGTTTCTTCTGCCATAAAAATAGACATAAATGTAACTGTTGACCTAAAGTAAGGCAGAAAAGCTTTAAAGTGAATGAAGATAGCATATCAGATTATTAAATTTTGGTATTGGATAAAGAAATGTTTATATTGAGATCTACTGTATGGCTTTTGATTGCAAACTTTGGTATCTCAGTAAATCTGAGTATAGAGATTTATTAATTTACCGAGGAGACATTGGAGTTTTTTTCTCAGGAGATACATCCAATATACTTTCTTTTTCCTTTTTTTCAATAGAATGAATGATGTAAAGCATCTTCATCATTTCAGATCATTAAAATGGACAGTCTTGTTTTTGGATTGACAGGTCTTAGCCTCGAGAGGTGTAGTTTTGTTCTGGGTTGTGCAGGACTTGGACTTCATTCTAATTCTATGTGATGTAGATTGGAAGTTAGCCTTTTTATTTTGTTCCTTTTTTATTACCGTGTATTTCATTAATAACATGATCAAAGGATTCACACGCAATTATATTTTATCCGTTTTTATAATGGCAAACTCATAAACATACTGAGCTGTTCCTGTGACTGCAGAGCAAAATTTTGCCTCCGGCTCTGTTGTGCTGCAATTCTCTGTTGTTCTACACTACCAAGCACCAAACTCCATAGACCAAACAGTCTGGGGAATCACTTTGAAGCTGCTGGCTTTGAGCAGTGATAGTACTTTGCTATAGTTGACTGACACTGCCGTTAGACAGAGCATATGACATTCAGTCTTATAGCAGCAGAACTTGTTGACTTTCCAGTTCAGTTTGAATGGTATTTTATGAGTTTATACTGGAGTTTGTTTCACACAACATTATGCCTTGACATGTGTTTGTCCTTTTCACAAATAAATTGGTCATTCACTCACACACACACACACACACACAAAGTTACTTGTCCAGAAAGACAAAGGGATTGATTGTGGTGTAAATGTAATTTATTCTGAAGCAATATTCTCATCAGTGCTCTGCAAGCTTTTTTAAATAAGCATATTTGTGATATTTGGCCCTTTACATTGATTTCCAGGGCATTTTTGCTTTTATAAAGGGCCTACCCCTATGAAATATTTTAAAAGTTATCTGTCATGTCAATTTCTTACATTTTATTAGTTAATTAAATTAGAATAATAAGACTATAAGCCTCATACCAATCAAATGAAAATCAACAAAATCCTCTGCGTAAGAAGCACAAAAGCTGCATTTGAAGTGGCATTTAGATCCGAGCTCAGAGATAGAGATTTATATTGCAAAATGACTGCATAAATAGTGTTATGTATTTATTTATTTGCTTATTTATTTACATACTTGTAAATAAATCATCATGGGTGGTGATGGCGCAGTGGATGAGACACATGCCTTTGGTGTGAGAGACCCGGGTTCGAATCCACTGTGAAACACCAATGTGTCCCTGAGCAAGACACTTAACCCCTAGTTGCTCCAGAGGCGTGCGACCTCTGACATATATAGCAATTGTAAGTCGCTTTGGATAAAAGCGTCAGCTAAATGAATAAATGTAAATGTACATACTTAATATGTAATGATACTTTTTACACTGGCAATAAGTGGCAGCAAGTGATGAGAGAGTCATTGAATCATTCATTGAACTGAATTGTTCAATGAATTGTTATGAATAGGTAATTTAATTGCTGACTCAACCGTTCAACAGTTGCTGCTCAGAAATACACGACTGTAATCATTGTTTGGAACTTCTTTCTGCAGTCAATATTGGTTGTGCAGTGTTGATGATGATCCTCTCGCTATGAGGGCCTGGACTCATCGGTGGCATTCCTCATACAGGGCATCAGAAGACACGAATACGCTCTTCTGATGATCCTCTGGACACACCTGCAGGAGTGTTGCTCCTCTTTCTGTGTCGTCTTTCCCTTGACCCCTCTCATTCTACACTCTCTTTCCTGCTCTCCCCTCATCTTCTTCTTGAATATGAACACTGAATTTTCTTGGGAACAGATGGGTCCCTGCCTCAGTCAGTACATCATGTCCAAATCATAGCAATCTGCCAAGGCAAACAAGTGGAATGTATATGAAGTCATCCAAGAGCCATGCAGAGGCGTTTCAAAGCAGTTTGCAAGAATGACAGTATTCGCTTACCCTCGTCCTTTCGGAAAAGGCATAAGTCATTTGCATACCATTGATTCTTGAGTAGCTAGAAGTGTTTACCAGCTGAGGAATTATTATGGATTCATCTGTTAAAGTATGGTATTTTTGCTCCACTAATTGGAATGGCAAAAATAATGAGTGTTATTTGAAAATTCTCAGCGTGAATTCACCAATTGAACAGGCTCCAGATATGTAATTCCAACCTTTTAAAGTACAGAGTGAGAAGGATGAATCAGTGTTCATTTAAGGGCAACCCTTTGCCTGAGCCCCGCTCAGCTGCACATTAACAAACTACATGTATGTGATTCATTGCCTCTAAGGCACTTTGTCAACTTCCACATCGGAGCTCAGGGTCCAGGGCAGTGTGCCATATATGGAGCAATATATTGGTGTCCAGTAGCGGATAACATAGAAGGGAGGACTGTCAGAGTGATTTATTCAGATGCAAAAGAGAGAGAGAGAGAAAAAGAGAAACCTGCGGATTATAAAAAACAAACAAAAAAAAACTGTCAGCTACACCTCCGGGTCGCATCAAGGCAGTGAGGTGGAAAGCGGCGAGACAGTTGTTTACAAATGCATCCGTCTGTTTGCTCTTCACCACGGATGGGAATTAAAAGGCAAATTAGGGCCGTTGCGGTGGCGGTAAGTGTAAGGATGGGGGAGGAGCAGACGGAGAAGGAAGGAAAAACGCTTTCTGCAGGATGAGATTTCATCAGGGAATCAGCATCAACAATCAATCAAGCAACCTTGGTTTGGCTGGATTTAAGTGGTTGTGTTATGCATGTTGAAAGTATAATGTAAAAAAAAAAAAAAAAAACGATATGGCAAAGCATTCACAGGTCAGTCAGAGATACTGAGAAACATGTATGCGGTCAGATGATCAGCATACTTGTCACTGATGTTCTGAAATTACTGTGGCAATCAGGACTGGGTTCATCACTGGAGACCAAAACAATAATTATGAAATGGATAGTTCAGGCTCTGAATTCTGATTGGATGAGACATGATCAAAGCGATTCTAAAATGCTAACATGTGCACACACACACGCATGCACACCAATGCACATCAGTTGATAAACAGCATAGCAGGATAATAAACTATATGCCTGACAGAAGGATTTATTCTGATTATTAATATTATGATAGTAATAATAATAATAATAACATTATAATTAATTAAACACAGTATTTTATTATATTTAGCATGTATTTATTATAATATTTTTGTCTATACTTGCTTGTTTGCTGAGTTTAATAACTGTAATTTCCTGGTTTGGGAAGTCTGAACAGTCTCTAAAATTAGGTCATTTTCTGTCCCAGCATTAAAATGGCCCTGTGCACAAAATGAGATTCATATAGAATTTCTATTTCCAGACTAAGAGAGGTGTTAATTACTTCAATTACTAGTTGGCACATTATCTTTAACAGGGAATTCACAAAATAATTTATGGCACATCATTTCTACTCTGCCTTTGTAACAAAGAGCTCAGTGTTTGCAATCCCACTGTAGTTAATAATAATAATAATACTTATTGTTTTTATTATTATTATGTTTGTAGAGCTACAAAATAAGTATAAGAGAGGCACCCAACTGAAGCATACTGCCAGACAATGGTTATTATGCTAATTTTTGACTGCACAGGGAATATTACCCTCCAATACTGATAAAAAATATAACCAGAAAATAGGCCCAATTGTTCCTACATAAAAAGTGAAATTGAGACTTTTTTGTTAATACCCTGCAAAAAAGACTAAACAGAACATTGCAGAACATTGTGCATTTTTGTTTCGTTTGCAATACAGGGATAATAGCTTGGTAAAGGTTGAATCTCTGATTATAGCAAAAATATTGAAAAAGGGAAGAACCGGTGGCATGTTATTTTCTCACTGGATGAAAAGAGTAGTAGTTTCCTGGGAAATTCAGCATTGTTGTACAGTTATCACCTGCCTTTGAGCTGTTTATATAAATGTTTTATAAGTCTGAAGACACAATAATTCAACGCAAAGCTCCTCACAGTAATATAGACTCAAAAACTTCACACTGAAGTTCACGCAAGCTACACATCATTTATTGAATTTGACATTGCATCTGCCGTTGTCCTGTGTATGTAATGGAAAATCAGTTATCATTAAGCAAGATTTGAAATGTTCCCGGTCTATATAAGAGGGAATATTTACAATGGAAGATTATGAAGGGACAATGTTCATTTTAAACTAAAAGTACTATTGATTTTGGCTTTTTTCTCATCTGTTTCATCAATAAGGCTTATATTATATCCAGTTATGCATATTGATGAAGTAACTTCTCATATGTCAATAAGATCAGAAAGAAAGTTATGCATATTATAGTATTCCTTTTTTTTTGAGACAAGTACTAGTTGTAGATGAGTTACTGCAGCCCAAGAAGCAGGAAGGAAGCTTCCATTTCCCAGGAGCAGCAGTGTCAGCATGACTTACACTCTTCCAGAAATAGTCTACTGATAGGAGGTGAGGATGTCAGCCTGACTTAGGTCAAACAGAAAAAGAGGCTTGGGAGATTTTACCTGCTGAGTGAACCTGTGTTTTTGGTCTGTAGGGGTAACACAGGGCACTTTTACACATTTATTTTTTGACATCCACTTTGGGCTGTATACTTTCAAATGTGGTTGTAAATCTCACCTGACACTTGTATTTAATTCGCTACTTAATTTGAACATTTTCATCGTTGCTTTTCATCATGCCAAGATAGGCTAGGTCTGGTTTGAAATCATCACCTGGTTAGTGGAAACATGGAAATCCCTGTGTGGATTGCAGGGTATACTTTAACATTTGATAACATGTGTGTATGTAATGTGAATTTAAGTGGATCTGGTTTGAAGAAAGTACAATGTGGTCCATTACTGACTGTTCCACTCACAATGGAGAGAAATATGCCTGAAGTAATATTGCAGCTCCAAGATGCACAGCGTAAATCTGCTAAAAGCGGAATAACGCGTTTTTATAAAACACCTAATTAAGAGGTTATGTAAATCCAAAAATGATTACACTAATTAATGCACTGCTTGCTGAAGTGGTTATTTTCAATTAATATGTGTGTATATGGTGCTATGCTAAAGTGTTTGCATATGTGACAAAAATTGTCTAAAGTGTTTGCATATGTGACAAACTGTTCCTTATATTGCCACGATAATGACTGACTACAACATGACTACATTTACATTTTTAAAGGGCCAGTACAGAGAGAAACAAAAATGCAGAATTTCACACTTTGAAATGTGACAACATAAGGCAAACATTTATATACAAGGCAACACACCATATGTATATTTATATAACATATTATGTAAATTTTCAGATCTTTGCATTAAATATAGCTGTTGATGTGATGAGAATATTCACACCTGTGGAACTCAAGTAAGTTTAACTTGGACCCAAAAACCTGATCCGAAACCCCAATATCTCACTTGACGTTTACCTTGTTGACGTCACAGTTGTTTTAGTAATACATTGTGCGAAAATAAAAAAAACATGACGTGAATTTTCTCTTATGGCAATATATACGGATTTTAAGGTTGTGAAGATATCAGAGCAAATTTGCTTCAAAATTTGGGATCACAATGGGTCATTCCATGACCATTTTTTTTTCTCCCCTAAAGCAATTCACAGAGGTTGGCTGATTGTGAAGATGGTTCCTAGGTAGCAATTTACTATAAATGTGCAGATGGTAGTGGTCACTGGTGATCCTTACTAACCTTCCAGTGGGTGTAATTCACATAAATTATGGACTCACATCTCCAACCCTTAAAATGGCAGCCTAAAGTACAAGAGAAACACCACACCTCATCAAGCTTCATCCAGCTAAGAAGAAGAAGAAGAAGAAAAGAAGCGAATATCTGTGAAAGGCTGATTATACACAATTACTACAGTAATTGCATGCTGGAGAAAAAGGAACAGGGTAAAGATGCTGTAAATGAACAGGTGTTAAGGACCCTATGAATTCAAAATTTGCACATATTTTTTTATTAAATGGACACTTTGCCCAAAAATACAAATTCTGTCATCATTTACTCACCTTCATATTATTGTAAACCCGTAAGACTTTGATTATTCTTTGAATCACAATATTTTTGGGGAAGTCGTGGCCTAATGGTTAGAGAGTTGGACTCGTAATCCAAAGGTTGCGAGTTCGCGTCTCGGGCCGGCAGGGATTGTAGGTGGGGGGAGTGAATGTCCAGCGCTCTCTCCACCCTCAATACCACGACTGAGGTGCCCTTGAGCAAGGCACCGAACCCCCAACTGCTCCCCGGGCGCCGCAGCATAAATGGCTGCCCACTGCTCCGGGTGTGTGTTCACGGTGTGTGTGTTCGCTGTTGTGTGTGTGCACGTTGGATGGGTTAAACGCAGAGCACGAATTCCGAGTATGGGTCACCATACTTGGCCGTATGTCACTTTGTCAGGTTTCTGTCCTTCTACGGAAAGATAGATGACCAAAACTTTGTAAAACAAATCCATATGAGCTAAACAATTTAATACAAGTCTCGTGAAGAGATATGGTTGCTTTAAATAAATTACAGATTTAATTTAAGTTTTTATTCACCTATAAGAACATATAATATACTGAGTACATCACAAATGGTAACTACAGAACCTCTCAGGTTTCGTTAAATAATCTGGCAACACTTTATATTAAGGTGTCGTTTGTTAACATTAGTTAATGTATTAACTAACATGAACAAACAATGCACAATGCATTTATTACACTATTAAGCTTTGTTAATGTTAGTTAATGGAAATACAGTTGTTCATTGCTTATTCATGTTAGCTCACAGTGCATTAACTAATGCTAACAACAGGGGTGATAGTAGAAAAAAATCCTGAGCCTGAACTTTTTTCCCTGGGAGGTAAGCGGGCCCCTAAGCCAAGATATATGCCCTGATCAACATAATTGGCAAGCGGGATCCAGGGGTGTGCTCCCCTGGGAGAACATTTTGATAAATAGTCCCTTAAATGATAGATTCTGGTGACTTTTGTGGATATAAATGGACATCATTCAGACATGAGATGAACAAACCCAATACAATATATTACAGTAGCATCTTTGTGTAGAGCACCAGAGCTCCTGGGACCCTGGGCCTGGTAGGCCTGTTCATTAATCCGTCCCTGCTTTTAACTAGTCACTTTTACCTGCATACTTATTGCTTGTATAGCATACTGAGACTACAGATACTACAGCCATACCAAGAAAGGTCAGTGGGTGGCAATTATAATACTCCAAAGTAAACTACTTACTGATTAGTAGCCTAACCATTGACTTAAGGGCATGAACAAGGAGATATTCATTTTTCTGCTAAATATGCACCATTTATTTTAAATATGTTTTTGAAACAGTTACAGTGCAACAAAACCGTATGTAATACAACACTCAATTTGTTTATTCAAAACCATTTGCTATTAAGAGAACAATAATTGGCAATAATTTAAAGTGCTTCAAGAACTGAAAAACAGTGAGAAAATAAATAAAAATAAGCAAATACAGTTTACTACAAAAAACATTTTCCCCTTCCTTTCCTTTTTGAACAGGTTTTTGGGTTAGCAGAACCTCCCCTTTCCATTTGCAACATTAACCTTTTTGCTGGCAAGGTGCTGTGTTTTCACACTGCCTGCATCCTCGTCATAAAATCGGACCAGTACATTTAGAATCTTATCCATGCTTTTGTCCGTGGCCTCATCAATGTTAAGTGAAAACATGTTATTCTTAAGCTTGTCGGACAGATTTCTTTTAAATTCTGGCGAGATGCCGTGTGTAATAAGATAGCCCGCATGCTGTCTCGAGACAGACAGATGCGTAAGGGCGAGTTTATCCTCCGCTAATTTCTGACACAAAGTGACGAGTGGATGAGCGATTGCAAACGACAGATCAAACTCGGCAATGAAGGAGCACAAGCAAATTTTTAAATCAGCCACGCGATCGGTCATTGAGGGTCGGATATCTGCTGTGGCTGTTGCCCCCGGCAAACGTGAGGTGTGTTGAATTGCTCGGACAGCTGCTTGATGACTAGGGTCTAACTCGTGCCGTGGCAGCACTTTTTCCCCGCTAGTTCCATATAATATTTTCATTGCACACAAAGTGCAGAAACATGCTCCTGGTTGCCGGAGTTTTTGACACCAGCTTCCAAAGGGCTTTTCGTCTCTATCCACCTCCTCTATCCAAGACCAGCGCCATTTATTCTTTATGCCTTTATCGACAAGTTTGGTGTCTTCCCCTGGCTTCATAAAGTTGCACTCCATGACTTTGGCTACGTTTCACGCTGCCAGTGTGGGAAACACTGTCGTAGTGTATGGGGAAACACAAAACAAAATCGCACGTGGAGTGACTGCTGAATCAATCTGATTGGCCAAAACCCAAGACCAGCCCCTACCTTATTACGGATTGGCTGAAGTAGGCTTACTGGTGTGGTTTAGTGAAAGCGCCTCTCAGATCTTGGGAATTGCCAGATCACGCAAACATTTTTTTTTTTTTTTTCGCAGACACGTCTGTACGCCGGAGTGCTATCAGGCCTGTAACAAACATAACTTTGCTGAAATTAACATTAACTAAGATTAATAAATGGTGTAGAAGTATTGTTCATTCTTAGTTCATGTTTACTAATGTTGTTAACTAATGAACCTTATTGTAAAGTGTTACCGATAATCTTAATTTTAATTTGTGTTTCGAAGATACACAACTCTTATGGGTTTGGAGCAACATGATCGTGAGCAAATAATGACAATTTTCATTTTTTGGTAGTACTATCCCTTTAAAATCTAAGGAAAGCAAATATGTTCAATTTAGTGATGATGCCATTAATTATTTGATTCTCACTGGAACTCTCATCTCAAATACGGAAGCAATCAATCAACAATTCATTAGTAATCAATGCCCATAGAAAATTAATACACTGTCCTCTTCATAATTCAAAACAATGGCTCATAATTGCTTTGTGTCGGAACTCATAAATTCATGCTGTTCATTCACAGTTCACTAGATGCTAGGAGGGCTTCCTGCACAGCTGGTCCTACTAGACAAAGCAAAATAAGTGTTGAGGAAAGCCGTTATTTCTTTCCTTGGCTCTGGGAGAAACGGCTCACAACAGCTGCAATAATTTGCCTCTAAATAGATATTCTGGATTATAAAGAGAAAGACAAGACTGTGTTCATGGAAAGTATGGGTTTCCAGGTGTGTGCGAGCATAAATGGCTTATTTCTGTCATCCAGCACCTTTTGAACCTATTGTAAAGTAGATGTTCATAAACAATATATGGTTGTGTTGTAATTTAAATAAATATTTCTACTCTTGACTTTCAGAAATATGACCTGGTTAAACTTATTAATAAATTTATTAAAACTTTTTTATTAAACGAATGTGATGAAACTGGAGAGCAAATAAGATCTATAAAGCAAAGCTATTGCTTGAAATGCCATAAAACATCAGAGAATTAATAAACACCCTTGCTAATAATAAAGTTCATGTTCTTGTTTTACTGGGGGACTTCTTGAAGAGCCATGGTTTTTTTTGTGTTTTTTTTTTTTTTTTTTTGTTAGACATAGCTTTCCAATCCAATCCAGCAATTAAATTATATAAAATAATTAAATAAATAAATAACTTTGAGATCATGATGGTAATTGTAATCTAGATACCAAACAAACAAACAAATAAACACACAAACAAATAAATAAATAAATCAGCTAATAACCAAAGTAAAATCAATATATTGTGCATGCCTAGATATTACAAAACACCACTTTTTACCAATTAAAACAATATTTACAGGGAGAAAAAAATAATAATAATAACGACGATGATGATAATAATAATTATGAAATATTATGCAACATTCACCCTCCTGCACACTTAATTGTGATATTTGGATTAACAAAAACAAACTATTAGGATTTATGTCCTTAAAAATGGAAAGTTTCATATTTTATTTGGACATTTTCATTTTATTTTATTTGGACAGTGTATGTGATGGGGGCATAAAATATGTTCTGCATAACAGGATTGACCAAATGTGGGCCGTTGCAGTGCCGTGTGGGCATTTGAAGGCTCTGTATATGGACACAGTCTGTGTGGGGAGCTGAACAAACGCCGGGAAGGACTGTGTCCAACGAGTGCCACATCTAATCAGCCTCCATGTGTCCTTCACAGGGCGCTCAGCCGGAAAAACTGAAAATTGAGTGGAGCCATTTCTCTCTGGAGCTCTTGCTCTCTCTCACTCCTTCTGTTGCAGAGCTAATGTAAGATATAAGATTTCATAAGTGGATTACATAAGTGGATAAAAAGAATCTGACCTTTAATTCATGCAGCATTTACCTACACCAGCATAAATACAACATCAAATCATACTGCAGAGTTTCTGCACGTCAGTCTAACTGCAGTCTAAAATTCCAATTATCCAGTAGAATCTTGTTGGACTCCTGGATTCCTATTGGATGTTGTGTAATATTTTAGGAACTATACGCACATTATACAATTATAGATTTTCATTCATTTCCTTTTGATGTCCTATCCATGGACTTTTATCCTGTTGGCAGCTAATCATAATAGTCTTAATCAAATCTAACTCTATTTTAAATCCTTCCATCTACATAGGCAGCATCTTAACTGAAATGGAGCCTTATAAGTTTCTGAAAGTACATTTGAGACTTGACTCATTGACTGATTTTAAGTTTCTGTTAGCATGTTGCTAAGCTAACAAGCTCATTCTCTAAAAATAGTCAATTTTAATACATGCATCCTTATCTGTAATCAATAATTTATAAATACATTTATAATCAAAAATGTATCTTTCTACGTAAAGATGCATTTTGGGATTGCCTTCTCTGCAGAAGATGCATGCAATGCTACCTTAGAATTTGGTATGAGTACCTTTTAAAACAGTGTTCTTTAATATATGAATATGATGCCTTGAAATGTAGCCTATGTAGGTGGCTCACAATGTTCTGAATCTAGTTTCTGTGATTTTTGTTTGTAAGACACAAATCCATCAAGGCAATAAACCTTTTGGCAAAAACACTTCATAATTCATAACCCATATTAATGCTTCCTCTGGAAAAGTCCTATTGCTCTCTCATATCAAAATTTTAGATATGTTTTAGAACTATTTTGGACTTTTTTTTGTTTGCTTGTTTTTGTTTCTTGTAAACAGTGTTTGATCTGTGCATATTTCTCTCCTGATTCAGAGGAGAGAAATATGAAGAAAGCAATATTAACATTGCATGTTTTCTCTGCCTTCTAATTGAGCCACTTTGCCGTCCAATCACCTCGTACTGTGTATAGGATCTGTCATTAGAGCTAGAACCACCGGCGCTGTTATAAAAATGCTAATGAGTTGCTCCTCAGTCTGTATGCCTGCTGCAGCACTGATACATGGACACAATGTTAGTTATGAGCTTACTGGAGTGATTCTGTTATGGCATATTGTTGTGACATATTGCTTTTCAACTTTCTGCAAAGAATCAATCCTGTTCATTGAGCAATACTGTTAGTGTCTGATGAGAAGGTTATGTTTCAGTGGATGTGAAACTTAGAACAGTTTGATGATAGGCCTACTTCACTATACAGCTCTTGTTTATAAGGGACAAAGATGTGCAATTTTTTTAATCATTTAAAAACCTCATGTGATTTTGTGAAACACTTACTGTGCTTGCAAGCTGAATGGTTGACCTAAATGTCAAGTTTGACAATGTCATTGCAGGCAATTAATAAGAAGGATAATAATAATAATAATATTAATAATAAATAAAATATAAATTTGACTTCAATATAAAAAGCAGCAATTATGTCATTTTTAAGAACAAGTTGTAGTAGACAACATTGTTTAAATAAAACATTATTATAAAATCAGTTTGAATGTAAAACTTTAAAGCATAATTGTGCCTGTCAGTGCAGAATGCAAATGCCATTCGCCATTAAAAATCATTAAAGAATATCATTATAGGATATGAAATGCCATTGAAATCAGCACTATTGAGTAATAGCTATAATGAAGACACTATTGACAAGAACAGTTAGTGCTAAATTCATATGCTAATTGTAATTTATAATAAAATGACTTTATATAAACTTAGATAAAGTGTAAGCAGCAGTTGGTAGACAGGAAGCTCGGTTGCAAATTCACAGAATAGGAGACAGGTATTGAAGTGGCTGCTTTCGCTGCTGTTTTCCCCAGTCAGCATGGAAGACTTTTAGTGCTGAATTAACAGTCCTGCTGAGATAAAGGTTTGTTTCCTGTCAGACTGAAAGGTTTCTTGCCTGTGAAAAGAAGTTAGGAGGTCACATATCATTTCCTGTCTCTGTAGCCATGGACAAGTATGACAAGTTTGAACTAATTCTTACTTTGTTTTGCGCAATTTTATTGGCTTGATGAGAGTTTCACTTACTAAGCCCATTGTATATTAAATACAACATTCATTTCTTTACCACTGTGCTTCTGATTTCTCAAGAGCTGTTGCTAAAGCTGAATTATACATCAAATAATTACACAATTAATACAATTATCAATTAATCACAATTAATCACAATAATTACACAACTAATACAATTACCTGTCTAATTGGCCATTAAGTTCCCCAAAGACCATAAGTCATTAGACTGATTTAGATTTTTTTTTTTCCTTGCTAGTCTTCTAAAACACACACACACACATACATATATATACACGAATACATACACAGTGAAAAAAAAAATACAAAAATGATCCCCTGCTGATTTTGTACATTTGCCCACTGATAAAGAAATGATCAGTCTATAATTTTAATTAGTAGGTAGTAGGTAGGTAGTTTTAAATGCATTTCAAAAAAGTTATAAATTGATTTGCATTTTAATGAGTGAATAAGTATTTGACCCCTTCACAAAACACGATTTAGTACTTGGAGATTGGATTAGACCAATCCTCTTTGCAGATCCTCTCCAAGTCATTAAGGTTTCGAGACTGACATTTGGCAATTTGAACCTTCAGCTCCCTCCACAGATTTTCTATGGGATTAAGGTCTGGAGACTGGCTAGGCCACTCCAGGACCTTAATGTGGTACCTCGCCTCATGGTACCATCACAGAGAGGCTCAAAATCACTCTCCAGAACATTCTCGTTCACCATTCCTGGCTGGTGGAATGATCTTCCCATCCCTATCCAGAATGCTGGATCC
Organism: Barbus barbus; assembly: GCF_936440315.1. Lineage (NCBI taxonomy): Eukaryota > Metazoa > Chordata > Actinopteri > Cypriniformes > Cyprinidae > Barbus > Barbus barbus. Next base: position 5,474,229 of record NC_136750.1, read on the forward strand.
CTGTCAATCTTCAAGCATCAACTGAAAACTCATCTCTTTCAACACTACTTGACTTCATCCTAAACTTAAAAAAAAAAAACTTTATATTTCTCTTTATTTATTCCTTCCCTTGCTAGCTTGTACTTATTTGAACAATGCCTGAGACTTGATGTTGCGAGCACTTCCTCTGTCTGATTGCGTCTTCAAGATGAATCGCTTTATGTATTCCCCAATTGTAAGTCACTTTGGATAAAAGCGTCTGCAAAATGACTAAATGTAAAAGTAATTCTTGAGGCACTCCTTTGTTGCCTTGGCCATGTGTTTTGGGTCATTGTCATGCTGGAATACGCATCCACGATCCATTTTCAATGCCCTAGCCCTGACGGTACATGGCCCCGTCCATCGTCCCTTTGATGCGGTGCAGTTGTCCTGTCCCCTTAGCAGATAAACACTGCCAAAGCATAATGTTTCTACCTCCATGTTTGACGGTGGGGATGGTGTTCTTGGGGTCATAGGCAGCATTCATCCTATGAGTTGAGTTGATTCATATATTTTGGTCTCATCTGACCACAACACTTTCACCCAGTTCTCCTCTGAATCATTGGCAAACTTCAGATGGGCCTGTACAGGATTTCAGTCCTTCATGGCGTTGTGTGTTACCAATTGTTTTCTTGGTGACTATGGTCCCAGCTGCCTTGAGATCATTGACAAGATCCTCCCGTGTAGTTCTGGGCTGATTCCTCACTGTTCTCATGATCATTGAATCTCCACGAGGTGAGATCTTGCATGGAGCCACAGGCCGAGGGAGATTGATAGTTATTTTGTGTTTCTTTCATTTGTGAATAATTGCACTAACTTTGTCACCTTCTCACCAAGCTGCGTAGCGATGGTCTTGTTGCCCATTCCAGCCTTGTGTAGGTCTACAATCTTGTCCCTGACATCCTTGGACAGCTCTTTGGTCTTGGCCATGGTGGAGAGTTTGGAATCTGATTGATTGATTGCTTCTGTGGACAGGTGTCTTTTATACAGGTAACAAGCTGAGATTAGGATCACTTCCTTTAAGAGAGTGCTCCTAACTTCAGCTCCAGACACCTGGGAGCCAAAAATCTTGCTGATTGATAGGGGATCAAATACTTATTTTACTCATTAAAATGCAAATCAATTTATAACTTTTTTTGAAATGTGTTTGTCTGGATTTTTTTGTTGTTATTCTGTCTCTCACTGTTCAAATAAACCTACCATTAAAATTATAGACTGATCAGTGGGCAAACGTACATTTCTTTGTCGGTGGGTAAACGTACAAAATCGGCAGGGGATCAAACAATTTTCTTTTAAAATAATAAATAATAATACATTTTTATCATATATATATATATATATATATATATATATATATATATATATATATATATATATATATAAACACTGTTTCACACTTTCTATAAACCAATGATTCCTGAAAAAAAAGGGAAGTAGCACAACTGATAATGATAAGATCATCAAATCAGCATATTATAATGATTTCTGAAGGGTCATGTGACACTTAAGACTAAAGTAATGGCTGCTAAAAAAAATCAGTTTTCCATCACAGGAAAAACATGCATTTTAAAAAAAAAAGTGAGAAACAGGTATTTGAAATTTTAATAAAATTTCATAATATTACAGTTATATTTAATCAAATAAATGCAGCCTAGGTGAACATAAGGAACTTCTGACTCCAGTCTTTTGAACTGTAGTCAGGAGGCGGAGTACTGACACAGTACATTGTCAGGGTCCTGGACTGTTTTGTTGTGTTTTTGCTCCTCATGTGTTCCCCGTGACCCAGTTTCTCGAGGTCACAGGGAACCTCGTTTCGTCGACCCGCCATCACCTCAGGACTCCTCTCCTCTGGCTGCGCCTCGTAGCTCCGTCCCACCGGCTCCGTTGGGCTCCTTCCTCCCTTCAGCTCCACCTGGGTCCTCAGTCGCTCTGGCTCCGCTGCGGATCTCCGGACCTCCGCCTCGGTCGCCGGAGCCCTCGGCCCCCCGGATCCTCGGCATCCCCCTGGCTCGTTGGCTCTCCGTCTCAGCCTCAGGCTCCTCCACCACCTCTGCTACCGTTGGTTGGTCCCCTGGAGTCGGGAGCCATCCCTTCTCCATGGCTCCTCCCTCCGTCGGCCATCTTCATGGCTGTGGCCTGGGTCCACTGTGCACCTCCTGCTCCAGGTCCCTCCTGTCTCTTCCCTGGCTCCTCCCTCCTTCATCGCCTCCTTGGTCTCTGTGTGCCGGCCCCTCCTGGGTGTCCGTCCTCCTCCTGAGCCGCCGATGTTTCAACGGTGCGAGGCCGCACCTTCCGGGAGGGGGGCGATATGTCAGGATCCTGGACTGTTTTGTTGTGTTTTTGCTCATGTGTTCCCTGTGACCCAGTTTCTCCCCAGTCTGATTGTATTAATTTGGTCCAGGTGTGTCTCATTGTCTTCCCCAATTACCCCAAAAGCCCCAGTCCTTTCATTTAGTGTTTGTCGGATCTTGAATGTCTCTCCATGTGTTCCTGTGTACCCTGTTGGACATTAAAGACACTCGTTTGTGAATTCCTCGTCTCCTTGTTCCGTGCTTCCTGAGAAGTGTGACATACATATGATTCAATAATTAAAATTATTTGTTTGTTCATGAAAGTTTCTGCATGCTATTTGTCATGCATTGAAATCTGCAGGTACATAATGTTTATTACTATTGTTGCACTGACAATTATAAATGGACATAACTAAATATCATCATTCTTCCTTTTGTAGTAAAATAACAAAAGCATTATTTATCATTTTTAACCTGATTTTTACTATACTTTTTATCATTGCAAAACACATTTTGAAAATCTAAAATGTTTGTTCCGCTATAGGCTATATACTGTATATAAAATCATCATGTGTCAACAAATATAAATACATAGATATACATATGTATTAAAGTGTAGTTAAAAAGCTGAACAATTTTAGAGGATCTTTTTAGCGATCTCTCCCAGCTGTATGACTACTGTATCATCGTACACTAGCTGTGCTTATTCTCTGCTGTTCTCCTGCTGTCAGCCCTGGTCTTGTCAATTCCTTGATTATGTCTGCCTCCAACTTTTTTCCCCTCATCTCATCTTGTGTCATTTGATCTTGTCTTGTTTCCTAGCTTCTCTTAATCTTTAGATGAGTGTTCATGTTGCACCTAAAGCATAACGCAAATGGAATAAATGAAACTGCTGTACAACCTATACAATACACAATTCAAACTCTACTCCTGTTTTTCCCCTTTCTTCCCAGGCCTTGTGGGAATGCACTGCACTGTAAGATGGGTGACTTCATTAGCACAGATGGCCTGAATCTGAAAAAAGTACTATTTTTAACCATAACTGACTTGTTATTATTATTATTTGTTGTTGTTTGTGTGTTACAGTGCGATAGTTTCTGTTTGTTTGTTTGTCAGTTTGTTGCAGAGATGCATCAGGTAATTTGTAACGTGACAGGACTAAAATGAGGGTGATTCTTCTTTAGGGCTGCTGACCTGAGGACACATGCATGAGGGAAGAGCTGTTTGTTTTGTGATTTATAGGGGGATGAAAATAAGGTACTCGTGTTCCCTTCAATAAGCATCATATGAAATCAAACCATAATTTAACCCCCTCACTGACGCAGCATATCCTGGTGGGTTAACACTAAAGGAAAACAATTTTTTGTATAGTGTGCATAATGGAGAGAAAACTACGGAAGTTCTAAGCGGCCAAGCATTATTATAATTTTTCTGTCTTGTTTTTTCGTTATCACGACTTAATTTTCTCGTGGTCACGACATAACGAGTTGTTTTGTCGTTATCACGACTTAATTTTCTCGTGATCTCGACATAACGAAAGTTGTTTTGTCATTATCTCGACATAACGAAAGTTGTTGATCTCAACGTAAAAAACGTTTTCTCACGACGTAATTGTAGCTATCGTGAGAAAATCAGGGCCGCTATATTGTCTTCGACGATAAAGTTGCAGACCCGACAGCCTCCTTCTCAAGTGTCGAACACTTATGTGTAAGTCGTCAATCACTGACAGACACAGAGCTATTTCAGTTTGAGTGAGTCCCTGATCAAAGTAAAAGCGAATACGATCATCCATGATGCTGCGATGATGCTGCTTCTATAGCATTTTCTCATAACTTTCGTTATGTCGAGACCACGAGAAAATTAAGTCGTGATAACGACAAAACAACTTTCGTTATGTCGAGATCACGAGAAAATTAAGTCGTGATAACGACAAAACAACTTTCGTTATGTCGAGACCATGAGAAAATTAAGTCGTGATAATGACAAAACAACTTTCGTTATGTCGTGATCACGAGAAAACAAGACAGAAAAATTATAATAATGCATGGCCGCTTAGAACTTCCGTAGAAAACACCTGGAACATGAAGGTTAGTTGTGTATCAGGAATGGTTATGAATTACTTATGGATTACATTTTCTGCAATTAATGATAATTATAAAACCTAAGCATTCCTGCCAAGCAAAGATAAACACTATAGTAAAAGATATGGCACAAAACATCTGCTCACTAGCTACTTTGTAACATTTCAGACAACAGTTTTTTGTTCCATTACATTGTTAAAGGTAAAAATTTTTAGTTATTCATTCCAACCATTTCCAACTCTTAAGTTTTTAAATGAAGTTCCCCATTGTTATTTATTTTTTCTCTCTCTATAAAACCAATAGAGATGAAATGCTATGAATATGCTATGAATATAACAGTGGCAAAGACATTTATTTTTTAAATAAATAAAGAAAATTGGTTAGCCAGTGTGGGGCAATGTCTGACGTGATACAAAGGAAAATATATTCAGATTCGGTTCAAAGATGTGCCAAAATACGCAGAGACAGACAATGAGGTAAAACAACGGTAGATATTGGCAATGCTTTTACAAGACGGAGCAATTTGATGGAATGTTTGGTGCTGCATCTGAAAGCCAAATATTTACCTACACTATAGTATGCAAAAAACAGTAGGCAAAAAGTGCCTGGATGACTTCCGCTGTGATTCTGAATTGTGCATTCAATGGCACATTAATATCCCATGAGGCCACAGGAAAGGATTTATGAAAGGCAGTGAAGCGACACAACTGACGCTGGTAAGTCGCATGATAATAACAACACGTCGGATGTGGACTGTCCAAATTTAATTCATATTAACTATATTTATACTACACAGAACATACTTTATTAATGGTTATGAAGTAGGTTCAAATTCATATCTAATACCTATTCCACCAGTACACGGTTTTGGATGCACCATGTGTTTCAATTGATATGCCGAATTTCTGGAGTTAAGCTAAACTCAACATATTTTAGCTCTTTATACTGTTAAGCCCTAGACAAAACTGTAATTGTAAGGACTGCATAAGTGCGTGCATATAACATCTGGGACATGATGAGAGGCCAGGTGACAAAAACCTTATGGTAAGACTGTGCACCTTGCTGGGTATTTGGGTTTGATTGAGTTCCGCCTCTGCTGCACCTTGTCCTGTGTAAGAGAATTACCTTTCTAGCTGCAGTTGTATAGTAAAAATGGAACACATTAATATTTAATAGATAGCCATATGCTTGTTTGAAAATAATACCTGGCACACCATTCATCATTCCATTAACAACACTTCAGCCATAAAAACCTGCCCAGCTGGGTTACAAAGCCTTCTCTGAAATTACTTTTAAGAGTCCTGATTGTATATGTTCTGCTGGAAATGTTTTTTTGTTTTTTTTCTCAGTGAGTGAGCAAATAGTGACTGCAGTGATATTACAGGTTAAAAGCCTTTTAAAGGTTTGTCACAGGTTACTGGGGGGGGGGGGGGGATCATCAGAGGTTAGGAAGAAAAAAAAGCATCCGGTATTCCAATCCTCACATATGTTTGACTGAAGATAACTTCATAATGCTGCCGTTGGGGTTTAGAGCCTTTTCTGCACATGGGTGTTTGAACGGCGAGATAGTGTTTAAGACGAGTTAGGTGTATATATTTGGTATGTGTCCACACGCTAGCATTTTCATGGAGAAAAATCACTTCAGCACAAAGCAAGAGACAGGCTTGGGTACGAAATGTCAAAAAATTAACCTGATGTTTTCTCCTTTCTTACTTTCTCTGAGGGAAAGAAAGAAAAATTTTCATTTCACTCTGTCATTGTTATCAGGCGGCTGCGCTCTCATCCTTTCCTAATCGTAAAGCTTTTGTGACAGGTTTTTGCAAAATGATTCCCGTTTACTTATTTATTTCATATCACAGAAAAGAGACAGTGAGGGATAAACATGCAGTCGTATCCTAATTCACTCTGGATTGGGGGTGAGTTTGTTTGTGTTTATCTCAGGAGTTTCTGCTGCACATTTTTCTCACCCCTCCTCAGGCTATCCGCTCATTGTGTATTTACCTGCAATTTTCAATCAACGTGACAGAACAACAAAACATTCTTTCATTTAATTTCAAATCGTTATCTCAAAAAAGGTCCATTTTCATGCAGGGTTTTACACGCTTGAGGAAAATTGCATTAACGACATTCTAATATTTGTTTTGGTCATATTGGATAACTTTCTGATTTAGATTATTTGACAGGTTTGTATGACTTAATCTAAAATAATTAATTTGTGGAAAAGAAAAAAAGGATTCTTGGATGTTTTTAATTAGCATGCTTGATTTATTTTGCTGACGACTCAGTCTGTTAACAGATCTGAATAAACGTGATAACTTTACAAATTTGCTGGTTGAATTATATGAACCAGTTTTTTTTAACCTTGATTGTCAACAAATTCTTTACATAAAGATACAAAAGTGTGTCTAAAACGTTTTGAATAATCTGGATTCTGACAGATTTACTGAACATACATTTTTTGTGTGTCTCTTAACTTACATAAGGCCCAACATAATTTTTTTCTCCAACAACGTGAGAGCAGTTTAATCCATTATTTTATGTTTGCTTAAAAAAAGTCTATATTGCAAAATCTTATGTTGATAAATAGGATTATAGTGCCAAAAACTACATTGAACTCTACTATTTATCACAGTGTGCAGTACAGATGCTCTAACCTGTTTATGTGTGCAACGAAATAAATACACATTGCTCATGTGCCACAGTACATCGCGTGTGAAAAAAGGCAAACAGTTTTAAATAAAAATACGTTTTAGGGGATTTATATGAGCTTGATAGGATTAACATACACTACAAACAAGAGTTTTTTTATTTTGCTTTTTTCTCTCCCTGTAACTGTAGGCAAGTTGTGATGAACCCAAGTGCAGTTTATTACAATCCAAAAGTGAGCAAGAATGCAAGAAACAAGGCTTGGCTTGGCAAAAACATGAACAAGATTTGGCATGGCAAGGCAGGGCAGGGACATAAAAACATAAACTCACCAACAGAGGGATACATGAACACAATACAAAGCTAGACAAGGAACAATGGCAACATGAGGGCTACTTATATCAAACAATAAGGTTCACATTACAAGAACCAATCAATGATAAGACAGAACTAAAGAACAAGACGACCAATGAAAACATGACGCATGCAACCAAGGAACCAGTCAGAACATAACACACAGACAAGGGAAGCATATGACATATCACATGAAGGCAAGGGACTCACATGAAAACAGAAACAATAGGTGTGTTTGACTTAAAGCAAGTCATCAATTAAACAGGCAATGACATGAGAAGCTCTATACAATAGGCTGCAAGCTAGACAAAGAAAGGGATTAAGAGTAATTAATTTATTTGTTTATTTATTTTAACATACTTAACTGAAGACAGATTTGTATATGTTTGAAACCGACATACTTTTGTGCAAATGGATGTTTGTCTCAAAACTTTATACTTATAGGTCCAGTCTCTCCTATAACTGTAAATCAAAATGAAAATAAATGGTGCGATTCTCGGTACTCTACAAATAATTCCCACATTTATCAAAAATTGTCATTAAGATTTTCCTCAGCTGCCCTGAGCCTGAAACAAGTGATGTCAAATCACATAAGAACAGCCAACACAGCATTTCCTCCGCAGTCAGAGAATATGGTTTCTCCTGCTCTAGACACAGACATGAAATATAGCCATGTTATCTGTGCAGAGGGACACAGGATCCTGATGCAGCTCTAATGGATTCTGTGCCCCTAGTTGCTCCTGGATTGGTTTATTCCAACTGTGCAGACAGAAGGCAACAATCTTTAGGTGCACTTGTGATCCATCAGTGAGATGGACTGAGGAAATCTAACAACATAGATGTGGGTGGTATTATCAGCTTGACAAAAGTACTGGGCCGACCATAAATCATCTACTAGAAATCTGCCCTACAGGGAGCCAGAGTTCCATCAAGATATCACTGCTGTAGGAAATGTCTGCATCCTCAGATCTGCAATTTTTTTCCCTCATTCCTTGTTTTTATTTAACACTTATTCATGCTCTGAAACTTCTGAACAGCTTTCTTTCATTTAAAGTTTCACATCCCAATAGGGCCGTGCCTAAGAATCCTTGGCCCCCTGGCTATATATTGCTTTGGGCCCTGTAACTTTTTTAAAGGGATCATAACATACTTAGTTTTATTACTTTTACTTTTTTTATACTTACAATGTTTTTTTCAGAATTGTGGTTTTCAGGAAGATCTTCTACCCTCACTCTTAAAATATGGACTACTTATATATATATATATATATATATATATATATATATACACACATATATATTTATTCCATTGTCTGTCTGAATACTGGATTCTGATTGGCTGGCAGGTATGCAGTAAAACCGTTTAATGCACATGTAGTTCCAAGTCAGTTTAATTACCGTTCCATATTAATGCGCTGCTTTAATTGATGCACACTAACCAACACGCATCACTCGCACACACACACACACACACACACACGGAGAGAGAGAGAAAGAGTTCATATATCGCAGATTGCGCTGCACACACATAAACTTGTTGTCAAAGCTTCAATTTGTATTTATAAAATAGCCTAGATACTAAATCGTTACATTATACTCCTCAGCAACGATGGTAAAATGACTGTTTTTGAAGTAATTGTTTGTAGAGAGAGACGCACAGGGTAATACACACACAACTGTCATCCCTCTCTTGATAATTAACTGAAATACATGCTATAATTCATTCAAATAAATGTGATAATTGTGATTTTACCGCACTATTTCATCTCTGTGTCTGATTTGAAGCAGGCAGAATGCTGAGCTAACAGAGCCTTAACTGACGGAACAAAAAAAATCAGTACCCATTCGGTCAAATATTGCGCTGCAAAGAGCAATACTAGTTTTAACTTGTCTATAACTTGGCAAAAAAACATGGAATAAGTAGGATAATCAACAGCTAGCCGTGCATTAAAGGATTTTAAACATACGACGTGGAGGCAAAGAACCGCCCGACGCAAAGCGGAGCCTTGATTATCCCTTACATATTGTGTGTCTGTTTGGGAGGGCTGTACCCTCAACAAACACATATTTTGTTCATAAAATTTAACAACTGTCAAGATCGGGCAAAAATTATCCAAATATGTAGTTAAAAATAAACTTCAGTCACTCATTTCACAATGCATTCGATTTCTTCGGGAGAATCTGCAGAGCTGTAAGTGTTACACGCAGCCACATTTTACTCTAATTACTGTTGTTTCATCTCTAGAAATAATATATGTCCAACTACCTCCATATTGCAGAATTGATACCAAATTATATGCATAAATAATGATTTGGTTAATGTTTCAGAATTCTGGGGTCAGACATCATGCTTTCAGAATGAGTTTTTTTTAAGCAAGTTATCTTATGTGCTGTCAAATGTCTGTTCTTTAATTAGTTCCCTTATGTCTGTTCTTCGGTGTTATTACTTTCCTCTGATTTACTCTAATTTACTCTGGTTACTTTTCTCTAATCTAAATTTTTATGCCAACTTTTTATGCCTTATTTCCCTTAACACTTAATTAGTTATATTAGGTATAATCCACCTTTCACCCAGTTAGCCACAGCCTTGCTTCCTTCATCAGACTCAAGCAAATGACTCATGCAATTGCAGTAGTCCATATAACCTATGCATTATACACTCTAAAAATGCTTGTTTATCTGTTTATTTATTCTTTTTATTTTTAAATATTTAGTATTTGAGACTGTTGGGTAAGAAAGCTGGTGATAATCATTTATCATCAGTAACTCAACAGTGTTACCGTTGGGAATGTGGCTGTAAAAAAAAGAGCATGCATGTTCCAACCGAGTGCCAATACCACTTTAACTATCCATGTGTCGAAAATAAAATAAAAGTTTAGTCTGCATTTGTATTGCTTAACACACACATATATTTTGACAAATTAAAATTGTGTCCCATCCATTGTTATCACTATGTCAATCACTGCAATTTCGAAAGAGAATCCCACATATACCTATTAGAGTGAAGAGGAATTTATATATGTCACTCCTGAAATTTTGGAACATGTATGTGACTACTGGTCTTCAAAGAAACACACAATAAATTCTGAAATATATATATACAGTGCCTTGCAAAAGTATTCATTTTTTTCACGTTTTATGTTGCTGCCTTATGTTAAACTGCTGTAAATGACTTTTTTTCCACATCAATCTACACTCAATACCTAGAATATGGAGTGATAATATGATAATACCTAGAATATCAAAATCGACTGCAGGCGCCAGATCCTTTTCCTAGTTAGCGCCCAAACTCTGGAACAATCTACCTAATGCTGTTCGGGAGACAGACACACTCCGTCAGTTTAATTCTAGATTAAAGACACATTTCTTTAACCTGGCTTACACATAACACACTAATACGCTTCTATTATTAAAATCCATTGTTAGGCTGCATTAATTAGATCAACCGGAACCGGGAACACTCCCCATAACACACAATGTACTCGTTACATCGTAAGAAGAATGGCATCTACGCTAATATTTGTCTGTTTCTTTCTTATTCTGTTTCTCAGTCCGTGTCCGGATCAGATGGTGGATCGGCGCTGGGAGATGATGTCTCCCTGATCGACGGCGGAGGCCAGGACACCTGGATGAGCCCCGGAGACATATCCCCAGTGAAGACCTCGACTTAAATGCAATAAAACTAAAACTAAAATAAAATAAAATAACTAAAAATCTAATAAAATACCTAACTACATAATACTATTATTGTTAGAAATTGCAACAATATGAAATATAAATAAATACATTTATACATTTAAAATTTTAATTAAAACAATAAGTGAACAATAAATAAACAATTATCTCCTGGCCAGAGGAGAACTGGCCCCCCAACTGAGCCTGGTTTCTCTCAAAGTTTTTTTTTTTTTCTCCATTCTGTCACAGAGGGAGTTTTGGTTCCTTGCTGCCGTCGCCTCTGACTTGCTCAGTTGGGTACACTTAATTTCTAGTGATTATCATAAATTTGATTTAGCAGATACTATTTAAACTAAACTGATCTAGACAATGACATCTCTGAACTCAATAATGCAATGCCTTAACTGAAAACACTTTTTCACACAGGGCCATGTGGGTTTGGATTTAGTTCTCCCTTCATAAAAAAAAACCTTCATTTAAAAAATGCATATTGTGTTTACTTATGTTATCTTTGATTTAATATTTAAATTTGTTTGATGATCTGAAACATTAAAGTGTGACAAACATGCAATAAAATAAAAAATCAGGAAGGGGGCCAACACCTTTTCACACCACTGTATGTGGAGATAGGATAAATCTACAGAAGGACAAACATCACTGCAACACTCCACCGCTCTGGGCTTTATGGCAGTGTGACCAAACTCAATCCTCTCCTCAGTGAAGACAAAAGAAAACACACTTGGAATTTACAAAAAAGCACCTAAAGGACTCTCAGAGTCTGAGAAACAAGATTCTCTGGACTGATGAACCTCAATTTTAAGCATCATGTTTGAAGGGAACCAGCTCTGCTCATCACCTGCTGAGTACCATGCCAAAAGAAAAAGTGTGTTGGTAGCAGCCTCATGCTATGAGAGAATGAGAGAGTATGAGCTTTATTGCCAGGTATGTTTACACATACGAGGAATTTGTTATAGTGACAGAAGCTCCACAGTGCAACAGAAAGACAGCAACAGGACAGGACACAGATAATAAAAATAATAATATACAAATATACAAAAAAGGCAATGTACAAAAAAAGCAAAAACACAATATATAATATAGACAATTCAAGACGATGCAAATTTAAAATGTAAATAAGTATGTGTGATGAATAAATGATGTATAGTATGGCGTTATTTTACTGCCAAATGTGTGCTTGAGCACCTGCCTCTTTTCCCCTTGATGCCCAGAGTGCCCTTTTGTCAAGGCAATTTTTTATTTTTTTGTAATTAAACGCCATTTTGTGAAGGCCTGCTCAATCTAACTATTAGTAGAATTATTTAATAATAGTTTAGCCATAAATTATCCACACAATGACCATTCACCTGACGATCTCATCCGGGAGGATCCCTCACGTTCAGACACGCCTTTAGGATGCCCTTCAATAACGTCCGCGGCTGCCGGTAAGTGGAGTTCTCAGCGGAGCGGTGTGCTTGTAAACTTATATTATTGAATTATTATTATTTTACGAGAACGGCGTGAAGAGATCATGCACAGCTGTTGTTTATATTGCTGTGTGTAGCCTGTGGAAACAAGGTTAGCTGCAGCAGGGGGCTACAATATTTTTGTTCAGTGTTTTCCTAATGACAATTTTATGATTGGTTTATAAAGGCTACTACGAACACCCTTTTCCCATTTATATCACAGAATAATTCAGGAAATATATTTGATAGTTTGTATACTAAATGATATGTCAATCAGCACTGCATTTTTCATATAGTTTATTTATTACCTGAAGATAACTTGAAAAACACACATAAACCATATATTTTCGCAATCGTGTGTTTACTGTCTTCACGTTTCATCAGTAAAAACGTTTCTGCTTTTTATTCCGCTCAGCTACAGCGATAGCCGTGTGAGTTTGTCCATACGTCAATAGTTTCTGCGTGAGAGCGCCCTCTGACTTCGAGTATGAATGAAACATGCACTGCACGAGAGTGTTCAGCTCTCCTGATATACACATCTCCTCATTTTGGATACGAATAAAATCAGAATCAGAATCAGAATCAGAATGAGCTTTATTGGCCAAGTATGTTTACACATACAAGGAATTTGTTGTAGTGACAGAAGCTCCACAGTGCAACAGAAAGACAGTAACAGGACAGGACACAGGTAATGAAACAAAATAACAGGAAATAGCCAATAACCAATGTACAAAGCAGCAAAAAAAAATAAAAAATACACAATATATAATATATAATATAGGCGACTATGTATGTACAGGTGAAGTATGTGCAAATTAGAAATGAGAAAATAAAATAAGTGAGTGTGGTGAATGGATAATGTATTAGTTGTGTGTTCTACGTTTATTTATTGAGTGTTCATGAGATGTATTGACTGAGGGAAGAAACTGTTCCTGTGTCTGGTCGTTCTGGTGCTCAGAGCTCTGTAGCGTCGACCAGATGGTAACAGTTCAAAGAGGTTGTGTGCTGGATGTGAGGGGTCCAGAGTGATTTTACCAGCCCTTTTGCTCACTCTGGATAAGTACAGTTCTTGGAGAGTGGGGAGGGTTGTACCAATGATTCGCTCAGCAGTCCGGACTACCCTCCGTAGTCTTCTGAGGTCAGATTTGGTAGCTGAGCTGAACCAGACAGTTATTGAGGTGCAGAGGATGGATTCAATGATGGCAGAGTAGAACTGTTTCAGTAAGTCCTGTGGCAGGTTGAACTTCCTCAGCTGGCGAAGAAAGTACAGCCTCTGCTGGGCCTTCCTGACAATGGAGTCAATGTGAATATCCCACTTTAGGTCCTGAGAGATGGTGGTGCCCAAGAATCTGAATGACTCCACTGCAGTCACGGTGCTGTTCATGATGGTAAGTGGGGGGAGAGCAGGGGGGTTTCTCCTGAAGTCCACGATCATCTCCACAGTTTTGAGCGTGTTAAGCTCCAGGTTGTTGAGACTGCACCAGACAGCCAGCTCCTTAACCTCCTGTCTGTAAGCAGACTCGTCACCGTCCTGGATGAGGCCGATCAGTGTGGTGTCGTCTGCAAACTTCAGGAGCTTGACAGAGGGGTCTTTAGATGTGCAGTCGTTGGTGTAGAGGGAGAAGAGCAGTGGGGAGAGTACGCAGCCCTGAGGAGCTCCAGTGCTGATGGTTCGAGTGCTGGATGAGAATTTGCCAAGCTTTACTAACTGCTGTCTGTCTGTCAGGAAGCTGTTGATCCACTGGCAGACGGAGGTGGGGACGGAGAGCTGAGTTAGTTTATTTTGAAGGGTTTCCGGGATAATGGTGTTAAAAGCAGAGCTGAAGTCCACAAACAGGATCCTCACATAAGTCCCTGGTCTGTCCAGATGCTGCAGGATGAAGTGCAGACCCATGTTGACTGCATCATCCACAGACCTGTTTGCTCTGTAGGCAAACTGCAGGGGGTCCAGTAAGGGTCCAGTGATGTCCTTCAGATGAGCCAGAACCAGTCTTTCGAATGATTTCATGGCTACAGACGTTAGTGCCACAGGTCTGTAGTCATTTAGTCCAGTAATTTTGTGTTTCTTTGGGACGGGGATGATGGTGGAGCGTTTGAAGCATGAGGGGACTTCACACAGCTCCAGTGATCTATTGAAGATCTGTGTGAAGATGGGGGCCAGCTGCTCAGCACAGATTTTTAGGCAGGCTGGTGACACACCATCTGGACCAGGTGCTTTCCTTCTTTTGTTTTTCCTGAAGACCTGGCACACATCGTCTTCGCTGATTTGAATTGTAGGTGTGGGGGAGAGAGGGGTTGCTGGAGGTGTGAATGGTTGTGTGGAGGGGTGTTCTGGGCGGGTGTGGGGTGATCGTTCAAAACGACAAAAGAACTCGTTTAAGTCGTCTGCCAGGTGTTGATTCTCCAGAGTGCTGGGGGGTGGTGTTTTGTAGCTGGTGATGTCCTTTAATCCAAGCCACACTGAAGCCGGATCGCTGGAAGAGAATTTGTTCCTGAGCTTGTCAGAATAATTCCTCTTTGCCACTCTGATCTCCTTTTCCAGTGTGTATTTGGCCTGTTTGTACAAGACTTTATCCCCCTTTCTGTGAGCATCTTCTTTGGCCTGACGGAGCTGTCTGAGTTTGGCAGTGAACCATGGTTTGTCATTGTTGTAGAATAGATGAGTCCTGGTAGGAATGCACATGTCCTCACAGAAACTGATATATGATGTTACAGTCTCTGTGAGCTCGTCCAGGTCATTTGCTGCAGCTTCAAAAACAGACCAATCAGTCAGGTCGAAACAGGCTTGTAAATCCCGCTCTGTTTCGTTAGTCCATCTTTTAACAGATCTTAATACAGGCTTCGCAGACTTAAGTTTCTGCCTGTAGGATGGAATAAGATGAACCAAACAGTGATCAGAGAGTCCTAAAGCTGCTCGTGGAACCGAGTGATATGCGTCCTTTATTGTTGTGTAACAGTGATCCAATATATTACTGTCTCTGGTGGGACATGTAACATGCTGTCTGTATTTTGGCAGTTCACGGGAGAGATTTGCTTTATTAAAGTCCCCGAGAATGATTAAAACAGAGTCCGGGTGTTGTTGTTCACTCTCTGTGATCAGATCAGCGAGTTTCTGTAGAGCTGTGCTCACGTGCGCTTGCGGTGGAATGTAAACACTCACGAGAATGAACGAGCAGAACTCCCGCGGCGAATAGAACGGCTTGCAGTTAATGAAGAGCGTTTCTAGATCTGAGCAGCACATCTTCTTTAAAACAGTTACATCTGTACACCACCTCTCATTGATGTAAAAGCATGTCCCGCCGCCGCGCGATTTCCCCGTTGATTCTGTGTCCCGATCTGCTCTTATCAGCTGGTAATTAGGCAGATGGATCGCGCTGTCCGGTATGTCGCCATTCAACCAGGTTTCCGTGAAACATAGAGCAGCAGAGTTAGAAAAGTCCTTGTTTGTCCGGGAGAGCAGAAGGAGTTCGTCCGTTTTGTTGGGTAGAGAGCGGAGATTCGCCAGATGGATGCTAGGCAACGCCGTTCTAAATCCGCGCTGACGAAGTTTCACGAGCGCGCCGGCTCTCTTTCCCCGTCTGCGCCTCCTGAAGCGTTTGACCAGAGCTACAGCTCCGCCAACTACAATGTCCAGCAAAACGTCCGAAAAATCAAAAACCGGTAGAAGATTTTGTGGTGTGTTCTGCCGAATGTTCAGTAGATCATCCCTGGTAAAGCTGATCTTATTTGAAAAACAAAAAACAGGAAAAACAAACAAAAACAATACAAACACCGAGGAGCAACGCACAATAGCTGCCATCAGCGGCGCCATTTTGTTTGGAGAGGTCATGTCTCTTTTAATTTAAGTCTAGATTTCAATCTAGAAACCTCTATGTGAAAACACCTGCTCGAGCTTGAATAAAGTGCGGGGGACAGATTTAAATTTTATTAAAATTAATATAAAATATAAAAAATGCAGCTAACATATTTCTACACACAGCAATAAAAACAAAGGTGCTTGTTCTCTTTCGTTCTTGCGGTTTAGAAGTTTAAAGCGTATCGAGGTGTCTTGTCTTTTTTTATGTTATCTAACTAAAAACTGAAAAACTGAAAAAACTGAAAAACTCTTTCCCACTCTGATCTCCTTTTCCAATATGTATTGGTCTGTTTGTACAAAACTTTGTCCCCCTTCCTGTAAGCATCTTCTTTGGCTTTACGGAGCTGTCTGAGTTTTGCAGTGAACCACGGTTTGTCGTTGTTATAAGTTAGATGAGCCCTGGTAGGAATGCACATATCTTCACAGAAACTGATATAAGATATTACAGTCTCTGTGAGTTCGTCCAGATCGTTTGCAGCAGCCTCAAAAATGGGGCTGTTTTTCAGCAGCAGGGACTGAAGGACTCATCAGAATAGAAGCAAAGCTCAATGCACTAATATATTAAGATAGCCTTAATGAAACCCAGTCCAGAGCATTCAGAACCTTAAAATTGGTCAGAAGGTTTACCTTCCAACAGGACAATGACCCTAAGCACACAGAAGGAGTGGCTTATAGACAACTCTATGAATGTCCTTGAGTGGTCCAGCCACAGCCTGAGCTTGAACCCAATCAAATATCTCTGGAGAAACTTGAAAATGTGTATCTGACCCCATCCAACCTGGCAGAGATTGAGAGGTGAAGAGGCGAGGAGAAGAATGGCAGATAATTGCCAAATGATGATGAGCAAAGCTTGTCGCATTAAACAAAAAAAGACTTGAGACTGTAAAGGTGCTTCAGCTAAATATTTAGTTAAGGGTATGAATACTTATACAATGTACTTATTTATGGACAATGGACTTATTTGCCAAAGTCAAATTTGGTCTTAAATGCTATTCAATATTTAATATAAATATAAAGGTTATTCAATATTTAACCAATGACATGACAATGTTTTTTTGTTTTTTTTTCTTCTTCACTTTCTGCCTTTTTCCCTGCACTTTTTATCACTCACATGCACATGTTGTTTAACTTCTGCCTATATAAACGTCCCATCATTTAAGGTCAGACATTTAACTCAACCCCGCAGGGTCAAAATGGCCCAGATTTGATTGTTTTTTAACTAATTTTAATGTATTTCTAAGTCCTTTCGAACCTTCTGGAGCTTTGTGTGACGAACAGAATAAATCTGATGTTATTAAATGAAAACCTTCCTCTTTAGTGCAGCTCTCACAGGTCATTCTTCCCCCTACATTCTCAAATGGCTACAAGACGTGAGAACCAATGGCAATTTGGAACCAATGACACCAACCAGCAAACCGAAAAACCTTTTGTGTCTAGAACTACGAGTTAGAAGCAGCAAGAAATTCAAAGGAGTGAAGAATAAAATAGTTTTGAAAAAGGCCTTCACACTATGTTCATATTACACACACAAATGACAAAAGATCAGAGGGCTTCTATTTCCCTGGATATAACCGGGAGAATAAACCCATGGTGAAATGTTTGATCCTGGAGGCTTGCATAGTTGCAGACGTGAAAGACACAGAGAAGCAAAGTAATAGAACGGAATGCTGAGCCCTCGAGCTTGCTGCGGGAAATAGCAGAAGGAGAATTATTCAGCATTATTCAGAATCACCATGCTTCCAGACAAGTGTGACAGATAGAACTGCAGAAGAAATAACAGAGAAAAATAACAGCACGAGATATCAGAGTCTCACTAATGCTGATTTCATGGGGGTTCATAAAGTATTTGCATGCATAAAAGAGGTTGCAAGAGCTGTGATTTAAATATTTACGGTGGTAAATGACAGCAAAAGTATTCTTTACTTGCTAGTTTGCTTTTAAAGGAACAGCTCACCCAAAAAATAAACATATTTGTCATAAAATTATTGCTTAAAATCTGATCTAATCAATGATCCAGTTGAATGATCCAGTTCTTAAGTACAATTAATTGGCAGTAGTTAAAAACTTAATTATATTTAGGTCTGCTTCTCATCCAAAAATACCATATAACTTCTGAAATATAATACTGTACATGAGTTATAATACATGGACTACTTCCTCAGTACAGTTATTAGAAAGAGCTTTTCACTTTACATAGTGTTAACTGATGGACTGTGGATCATTGTGATGTTTTTATCAGCTGTTTGGACTCTCATTCTGATGGCACTCATTCACTGCAGATGATCCATTGCTGAACAAATTAATTTCTGTGAATCTGTTCCGATGAAGAAACAAACAAATATCCATTTTAGATGGCCTGAAGTTGAGTAAATTTTCATTTTGGGTGGACTATTTCTTTAATAGACATTCTTTACACTGAAAGTAAGAGATGAAATGTTTTGCTGAGAAGGGAAGTGCGCCAAACTCCTTTCAGGTACGACCACATCTGTTCTGCTGGTTGGATATGACTTCACCGCCTAATGCACCATGCTCATTACTTATCTCCTGAAGACAAGAGGAGCTCAATCTTACGATGAAATGATGCATTGTGTCTTTCAGAGATGTAGGTACATGCTTCTGCTGCACTTGTGAGGAAGCTTATCTTTAGCGGGCAGTTGGGCCTCAAATAGACCAAAAAAGTCCTGCAAAACAAAGTCATGAAACCCTTTTCCAGGACATTAAATTTATCTATTGTTCATTTTATTTGTTTATTTAATTTTTTGGCAAGTCTGCAACAATGTAATGTAAAAGCCCAGACACATTGCCCTTTCCTTGCAAGAACTGATATATTATGCTAATGAACTGTGTAAAGTCTTGAGAAAAATATTTATCCTTAAAAGAAGGAATTAAAGGAATGATTCACTCAAAAAAAAGTACTGTACTTTACTTCTTATGTTATTGCAAACCCAAAACCATATAATAAAACCATATAACGATATATATACATACTGTATATAATACGTATAACTTCCATTTAACAAACTACAACCTGAATTCCAGAAATGTTGGGACATTTGTTAAAATTGAATATGAAAAGTAAAATAATTTCAAATCACAAGAGCCAATATTTTATTCACAATAGAACATAGATAACAAATGTTTAAACTGAGAAATTTTACAATTTTATGCACAAAATTAGGTCATTTCAAATTTGATGCCTGCTACAGGTCTCAAAATAGTTGGGACGGGGGCATGTTTACCGTGGTGTAGCATCTCCTCTTCTTTTCAAAACAGTTTGAAGATGTTTAGGCATCGAGGTTATGGGTTTCTGGAGTTTTGGTGTTGGAATTTGGTCCCATTCTTGCCTGATATAGGTTTCCAGCTGCTGAAGAGTTTGTGGTCATCTTTGACATATTTTTCGTTTAATGATTGGCCAAATGTTCTGTATAGGTGAAAGATCTGGACTGCAGGCAGGCCAATTCAGCACCCAGACTCTTCTACTACGAAGCCATGCTGTTGTAATAGCTGCAGTATGTGGTTTTGCATTGTCCTGCTGAAATACACAAGGCCTTCCCTGAAACAGATGTCATTTGGAGGGGAGCATATGTTGCTTTAAAACCTTTATATACCTTTCAGCATTCATAGTGCCTTCCAAAACATGCAAGCTGCCCATACCGTATGCACTTATGCAGCCCCATACCATCAGAGATGTTGGCTTTTGAACTAAACGCAGATAACACGCTGGAAGGTCTCCCTCCTCTTTAGCCCAGAGGACACTGCATCTGTGATTTCCAAAAAAAGGATCAAATTTGGACTCATCTGACCATAGAATACTTTTCCACTTTGAAACAACCCATTTTAAATGAGTCTTGGCCCACAGGACACAACGGCGCTTCTAGACCATGTTCACATATAGCTTGCTTTCTGCATGATAGAGATTTAGTTGGCATCTGCAGATGGCACAGTGGATTGTGTTTACCGACAGTGATTTCTGGAAGAATTCCTGGGCCCATTTATTAATGTCAATGACAGAATCATGCCGATGACTGATGCAGTGTCGTCTGAGGGCCCGAAGACCACAGGCATCCAACAAAGTTCTTTGTACTTGTCCCTTACACACAGAGATTTATCCAGTTTCTCTGAATCTTTTGATGATGTTCTGCACATGTAGATGATGAGATTTGCAAAGCCTTTGAAAATTTGATGTTGAGGAACGTTTTTTTAAAGTATTCCACAATCTTTTTATGCACTCTTTCAAAAATTGGAGAGCCTCTGCCCATCTTTGCTGTTCTTCTGCTGGCGGTAATCAAACAGCGTTGCATTACTGTGGGCGCCCCCTTCTGGATTGGGGGTGAATTGCCTGTATTCGTTGTAAGGCCTCATGCACCGAACCGAGATGTCCGTACCATGATGGTTCGGTACGAATACATATATTGTTCCCACCCCGCCCCCCCATGTATATACTGTATATATATATATATATATATATATATATATATATATATATATATATATATATATATAATTTAAATATGAAGCTTAAAATTAATTGCCAATTCATATAATAATTATATTAATATATTATATGAATTATAAATAATTACAATTAATATAATATAAATATAATAAATAAGTAGCTGCAAAAGTCTTTGACTGTAAACTGCTTTAATTTGGAGCGAGAGATACGGGGGAGTGGCTTCATTGCATCAGATATATGTCACTTTGCTCACAGCTGATTGGTCCAGTTTGGGTTTGCAATCTCTAACCCAGAATAAAACCTGGGGCACATTCAAGCTCACACTGGTGCCCAACGTTTTGCTACGGCTTCCGGGTTGAACAACATGTTTCCTGGAAACGGTGTGCAATGGGGTTTGAGATACATTTTCTCTTGTTTGGTGGGTGTGTCAAAAATGTCAGCCCGATCAGCAGCAACATGTATATAAACCACGTGGTATTAAAGAGACAGCTCGCATAATGGGTCCAAGTGAAGTCAGTATGCATTCAGTATACACACCAACTGAAGATATTAGAAGACATTTTTGTCATAAGAGTTTTATAGTAACATAGCATATCAGCATGATGATGATGAATTTGTAAGTAAATGTAATTAACATCAAAATAAATTCACAAGAACAATAGGGCTGCAACAAACGATTATTTTTGACAATCGATTAATCTAACTATTATTAGAACGATTCAATCAACTGATCGTCGATTATTTCACGGATTAATCAGTAGACTTTTTTATTATTCGGCTTTTGCAATTAGTTAAAATATTAAGTTATACATATTCTAACATTAATAAGGGTCACTTCAGCTTTAGAAAAGAATATTATGTAATAACAATTATTATACAATTAATTGGTAACATTTTACAATAAGGTTCAAGAGATCAAGGTCCTGCGGCGCCCGGGGAGCAGTTGGGGGTTCAGTGCCTTGCTCAAGGGTACCTCAGTCGTGGTATTGAGGGTGGAGAGAACGCTGGACATTCACTCCCCCCACCTACAATCCCTGCCGGCCCGAGACTCGAACCTTTTGGATTACAAGTCCGACTCTCTAACCATTAGGTCACGACTTCCCCACATTGGTAAATGCACTGTGAACTAACATGAACAAATAATGAAGAACTGTATTTTTATTAGCCAACATTAACAAAGATTAATACATAAATGTAATAAATGCATTGTTCATTGTTCATTCATGTTAATTAATTAATACATGATGAGATGACACACAAGATGAGATGACAGACAGAGACACTCTCTCAGCATTTAATTAACTACATGAAAAAGTAACTGAATGACACATCATTCTGCCTGACATCTCCTTTTGTAAGTCATATAGATAAGAAACAAAATATAGGTAAGTGATAAAATGCTTTGGATATACTTTTTTCACAACATACTGTCTTAAAATAGGGTTATGATAAACAAAACAGTCCCTAGCTAGATCAAGCTTTGATCTCTGTAAATCAAACTGTCACTTTAATGAAATATTTTTTTCCTACTATTAAAAATATTTTATCATTAGCTAGCTCCACACTGGACAGCTGCTTTATAACAAAAAATCAAGTTGTAATTCTAACTGAAAGCGACACTGACTTAGGTTTTTCCTGTTTAATACCGTAAAGCTGCTTGAATTAAGGCTATCTATTGCATAAAGTACTATAAATAAACATGATGTGACCAGACTTTACTGGAGTAACGTTACGTTACTGAAAAGCAGAGCTCATGCAAACATCCACATTGTTGTAATCAGATGCATTTTTAACTGCTGTTTTCACACTGCTGTCAGTTTTTATTGTGTTTATTTCATTACTGAGAGGAAAGTGTTCAATATATATTTACATATTCATCCAAACGCCACTTAGGTTCGGATGCATTTTCTCTGAAGCACTTCTTCTTCTTCTTCTTTTAGTTTAATGGCGGATCGCAGATTTCTTTTGAGTTCAAGCTACTAAGAGCTGCAGCAGAGTCTGAACAAAGACTCTGAACAAAGACTCTTCTATCCATTGTAATCCTAGGATTATGGCAACAATTTCAGCTGTGAATACAGATACTCCATCAATAATTATTTTACTTATTTCAACATTAAACTCAGGTATATATACTCCTGCTCCTACATGCTCACTTCCTGAGTTTTTAGATCCATCAGTAAAAATTGTCATGTAATTATAATAATTAATTTTCACATAATTATTAACCAAATATCCAATATTACCCCTCATTCCTTTCAGCCCATACTCTCTTCTGTTCTATAAGATGAAAGTTTACCTTGGGCACTGGGAGTATCCATGGAGGAACATTACCCCATACAGTGTTTGGTGCATATCCTACCCTGTTTAATCCATATTCTTCAGCTACATTTTGAATATTCCAACCAAATCCATTTTCTTTGTTGTGCATACTCCCAACAATCATTTAACACCTTTATAGCAGGTTGTTCCTCTCCAGATCCTTTTAACTTTAATATATACCAATGATAGCTTTGGCCATCTTATATATAATTGTTTTAACTGCACCAATGCTGATTCTTAATGATCTGAACTGAATTTTGTCAAGTTTTTCCAAAATACTTTTGGCTGCTGCTCCATATACCATACACCCATAATCTAGACACGACCGTATTAAGGCCCTATATATATCCATTAATGATAATTTATCTGCTCCCCATTCATACCCAGTAACTGACCTCATTAGGTTTATTACCTTTGTACATTTTGTTTAAATCTGATTAATATGATTCCTCCATATACATTTCTCATCAAACCATAGTCCTAAGTATTTGAACTTTGTTACCCTTTCCATGCTTTGACCGTATAATTTAAGCTGTACTTTATCTGTCCTTTTCTTTCTAGTAAAAAGCATGTAGCATGACTTTTCTATTGACATTTTAAATCCCCATTCATATGACCATCTTTCAATATTCAATATAGCACTCTGTATACTATTAGTCACGTTTAATATTCTCCCCCTTTTCCATATAGCCCCATCATCTGTGTAAATTGATGATCCAATGTCTTTACCAACATTCATAAAAATATAATTTATCATAAAATTAAACAGGATCGGGCTGATAACACTACCTTGAGGAATACCATTTATAATAATAAAAACTTTGGAAAAAGCATCTCCAATTTTAACATGGAATATCCGATTATTTAAGAAATCTAAAACCCAGTTGTAAAATCTTCCGCCAATACCCATTGTCTGCATTTTAATCATTAAACCTTCTCTCCACATAGAATCATACGCTTTCTCAATATCAAAGAATACTATATTCAAAACCTCTTTCATGCTGATTGCTTTTTCTGCTTCATTGCTAACTTTCACTAGTGCATCTGTCGTAGATCTTCCTTTACGAAATCCACTTTGACATGGGCTTAACAATTCTCTTTGTTCTAGATAATATGTCAATCTACGAACAATAATCTTTTCCATCCATTTACATAGATGATACGTTAGTGCAATTGGTCTGTAGTTTCCTGCATTGGTTGGGTCTTTACCAGGCTTACCAAAAGGTAATATCAGAGCACTTTTCCAGCTATCAGGTATTACTCCTTCTCTCCATATCTTATTAAACAGATGTAATATGCTTTCCAATGTTTCATCTGGTAGTTGTCTAAACATCACATTACATAATTGGTCCTCTCCTGGGGTTGAGTTCTCTGAAGCGCTGTGTGTCTCTTCTCTTGAATTGCATCCAGTAGAGCTGAACTACATTCTTGCGCTACAGCGCCACACTGGTCGAACTGCAGTATTGCAGGCTCTTACATTAGCTCATATGAGATCAAACGACTACTCGACAAAAATATTTTTCGACAAATTTTTATTGTCGACGTTATCGATAATGTCGACTAATCATTGCAGCCCTAAAGAGCAAGTATATTGTTTGCACGTTTATTGACATTAAAGGCTAAATAATAATATTTGTGACAGTAGTGTGAACTCAAAGCGATCCTGTTTTCTTGCTTTGAAAATGCTTCCCTTCACATTTGTGCAGAGAGTCAACAAAAGCAGTTCACCAGAAAACGCTGCTCTGAACAATGTCAGCCACAGTATCTCTTTCATGTCACTAAGAATATAGATTTTTCAGTCTTTGTTACAAAGCAGTGAAGATATAAGCCTCATTGAGCGGGAATACTAATCAGATGTTTCATCTGTTTATTTGGGAAGCTGGTGGGAAACCCAGCACTGGCCAAAAATCCATGCCTTTCACAGAGGCAATGTCAAAGAGTCACCGCAGTCTCCACCAACGACACTCACCAGATCCCAATCCCCTGATTTCTAATCACCGCCACCTGTCAGCACTCATCAACAGCACTATATCCCTGCACTCCTCCCGTTCACTCACTGTCTGGTCTCAACAATTCCATGTTGACTAACCTGACCCACTTACCTTTTGTCTACTTACCAGTTGCTCCAGTGTTCCTATCCCTGTTCTCCACCTCTCCACAGTCTCCATGCTCCGCTGTTACCTCCGGATCCCCTAGAAAAGGAATAAGGACATTCACACTCAGATAAGCCCCTAAAGACATTCCCAGTCCCCACCTGCTTACCTGGACATTTTGCTCCTCTCATTCCCCTCTGTTGCTACTCAATAAACCTGTTGATTGTATTGCACTTACCTCTGTGTCCTGTGTCTATCTGCTGACAGGCAACAGGCAATATAAGACATCAATGGGTTTTGATTAATCATCTTTCATTAGGTTCAGTTAATTGGATATATTTCCACATTTTATTATAATTTAACTGTGTGATGGCAATGGCGAATTTTAAGCAGTAATTGAGTGCCAAGGATTATGTGACTCTGAAGATTGGAGTCATGGCTGCTGAAAATTCAGCTTTACCATCAAATGATAAATTTGATTTTAAAATATAATAGAAAACTATATATATATATATATATATTTATTTATTTATTTATTTTTTAATTATTATTTTAAATTGAAATGTAAAACAAATTAAATATTATTTTACATTTTATTTTAATAATTTCAAAATATTACCAGTAAATGCAGACTTGGTGAGCATAAGAGACTTTTATATAAACATTTGTAGTTCACACATGTTCTCAATTGAACCACCATTGCCAGGTGTAGTAAAAGGTTAGTCCCGCTTAGCCAGACCTTCAGATTGACGACCAATCATAGTTTGTTTCGTTTAGCGTCATGTTTCGGGGCATGGAAATGTTGCCACAATAACAAACCGGTGAGTGAAACTATCGGATGTATTTTAAATATTCTATGCCGCGAACTTTAAATATTTCACATACTTTTGAAAATCCAGTGTTTCGTTGACCCTGGTAAGCGTTCGTCGTCATATTTGTAAACACAATGGCTTTCTTCTTTTGTGAAGGGGTTTGGCACCACGGCATCTTTGATTCCCAGCGGACCGAAAAATATCCGGTTTAATTCAACGACTTCGACATTCCTGAAGTGTTTCCAGAAAAGTGTGCCATATGCATCATGTTTAGCCAACCTTCCGTGGGCATGACGTCTGAGGCTGAGACTAGTAAAAGGTTAACATTAAACTATGTTTAAAATATTTCAGTAATCAGTGTATAATATATGTGCATATCAAACTGAGCTTTAGGTGAGTTGTTTTGATTGTTGTTGGTGTGTAATCAAGCATGCCAGTTTGAATTGTACTTTCCTTTGAGTGAAACACTTAAATAGAGTTCTGCTTTTTTGTTTCTGCTTATATATTTTATCTTTGGCCTTTGTTTAAATGACCTTGCAGACATTACAGCAGTACATTGAACTAAAGCACAGTTATAAAATAAGCTTTCTTCTCTTTATACCAAGCATAACCAGTGGAATAAAACAGGAAAGCTGAACTGATGGGTCATAACCAAAACAAAAAAAAAGCACAACAGGGGAAAACAATAATAGTAAATAATAAAACACAACTGTGTCTACTTTTACTCCATGCCCCATGATGTTTTGCACAGATGGTAAGAGGAACTTCTTTTAAACTGTAAATAATCAGTGACGAATCTGTTTAAAAGTGAATGCAATGGAACATCAAAGGGAAATTTAAAAGTGTAAAAGCATTAACAACTTACTTTCAGCAGACCATGAATAACCCCAACAGCTCAGACGAGTCTTTCCGCAACAATATTATGGATGTGTTAAATATTACTGTAATAATATTATATAACACAGTATGTTTCGTTGATCAAAAATGTTTATTAACAGGAACATTGATAGATAATTAAGTGATTTATGTCCTTTTAACATAACAAAATTGTGTATTTTTCAATGCATTAGAAACATTACAGTCAACACTGCTAATATGGATTACAAGTGAAAACGAAGAAAAATTATTTTCTTTTTAAAGCGCCCGTGTGAAAACAAAGCGGAAAAGAGACGTGAGGATTAAAGGAGAAAAAAAAAGAGATTCTTAGTGCATTCCAGTGAATTATTCATGGGATATGGTGTTTATTAAACGGGAGAGAAGGCCAAAACTGTGCAGTGTCTGCTGTCTTTTCTTGTCATTCTGTTACAGCAAAATACAAAGGGAAAAAGAAAATAATCAGCAAGAACCAAACACAGCGACTGAAAAGAGCTCTTACCATAAATATACTTGTGATAGCAATGTCACATTAAAATACCAAGCCTTATTATTGTCCTGACGGATACAAATGGAGCATGAAGGAAAATGTACAACTTATTCAGTCAAACTGATTATTTGTAACCTTACAATTTGAAATAATTTGTTTCAATCATTTTGAATGGAAGTTCTCCAAACTGGAAGTGCCATCCATAACTTAAAACAGGCTTGTTCGGAAAAAGGTGGATAAGCTTATGAACTTATAAAACAGAATGTGTTGGCAAGGACTGTGCATCCAGTCAAATCCAAAATTTACACAGAATGCATAAAACAATACAGGCAGCATATTTACACATAACAATTGCAGAAATAATTGCTTAAAATATAATTTGATGAATATGGTAATATGAATACAGAAACATGAGATGATTAATGCAAATGAATAATAATTTAGCACCAATTATAACTGTGCAACAAAATCATAGAATGATTTCTGAAAGATTGTTGTGACACTGAAGACTGGAGTAAGGATGCTTAAAATTCAGCTTTTACAGAAATACATTACATTTTTAAATATATTCCAACAGGAAAGTTATTTCACAACATGAATGTTTTTACTGTATTTTTGATCAAATAAATGCAGTCCTGGTGAGTATGATACTTCTTTAAAAAAAAAAAACATTAACAATTGTCATGAATCATAAGTTTCCAAAACTGAATTAATTTATTTCTGGCAAATATGTATTTTGAAAATATAAATTTCATAATATATTGTAGCTCACATTTTTGCAACCTTTTCAATACATACTACTGTATTTCTTGAAGAAAAAAAGGTATTCGAACATTATTTTAACTCTTAGGTGAGACAGATAGACAAGTAAAAATAAATCATATACATTTTGGATACCCTGAGACTAAGAATCAACATTTTCTGAATATTAAAAACCTTTTGCTGAATGAAGAACCTTCATCAAAGAACCTTAATTATAAAATATCTGCTATAATAACAAGACTGCTCTAATTGATTTACACAGAACCAAAGCAGCATTAGATAGGTCACTGACATATTTTAGTGCACCGTTTATGCTGCATCGTGTTTTTACACGGGGTTTGGCGCCACTGAGTCTGTTACGATCGGGTTTAACTCGTCTTTTATTACCTGTTTATCCATCACAGGTGATTGGCTCCAGTGAGTCAGTCGCAGTGTGACAGTTCTGGATGATTCATTGTGAGAGTGTGGATGGTCGGATGGAAGCCAAGTGAGAGACAGTCAGCTTCACTGCGGATCCAAGCATCAGAGCTCCGTCCAAACGGAGGAAACATTAGAAGAGCCTCCAGCTATTTATAGAGGGAAACAGAGAAATACGGAGAGTTGTATAACCATTTGTATGCCAATTCTCTCACAACTATAAAAAGCCACTCTTTGTTCTTTTTTAACATGCAATGTTCATTTACAAACGAAAACATCTTGAGCTACAGTGCAATTCTTTGAACTGACACGATGAAATTTTTAACATGACAAAATAATTAACATCTATGCAGTTGTTTACGGCAAAATATTGCCTTCAAGGTGGTCTTTTTGACAAAAAGCATGAATGTTCAGCATACCTGAGTACAGAAGGCTGAATGCTGCATTGAGTGGGTTTTGTGAAATAAAACCTTGAATACTGAGAATGTATGGATATTCTGTAAAAGTTGCTGAAAACAAGCCTTAGTGAAAAAAATCAGCGCTGAAAGTCCTATTTAGCCTAATATGATTATATCATGATAAACTGATTTGGGAAAAGAAGATGCAGTTGAGCTATGGGAGAAAATGTGATAAACATTTGAGAAATGTCCTGTTAAGGAGGAATAATGAGATGATTAACGCCATTAATCACAGGACATTTTCTCTTTTTTTCTGCACAGCACAATGGACCAAAAATAGAGCTGACCTGATGAACATGAGCTTACAAAGACTAGGGTGAGAGAAACATCAGGGTAAGATTAGGCAAAAACAGTGTAGTCTGAAAAGTTTAGTGTAGTCTGATACACAAACAAATGGATCATATGAGTCTTTTAATGCATACATCAAAAACATATAGCATTAGAATAGTATTACTCGAATGTTTAGAATAATTAAGATTTGTGTTGTCGTTGTTTGTAAAATGTCTCTTCACCAAGGTTGTGTTTATTTAATAAAAATTACAGCAAATAAACAAATAATAACAATAATAATGTGAAATATTACAATTGAAAATATATTTTGATATGTTTTAAATGTTATATCATTTTAAAATGAAGATTTCATTTGTAAAAACTTAACTCCATTTTTATGTATTTTCAGAAATCATATATATATATATATATATATATATAATTTATTTATATTTTTTGTGCATCCAAAGTAATATCAATCAAACTGCAGTTGAGTTGTTTTGATTAAGTGATAATAACTTAACAAATACAGTTAACTTACAAAATGAAAACTTGTGAAAGTATGTGAACCCTTTAGAATTGTCTATATTTCTGCATAAATATGACCCAAAACATCATCAGGTTTTCATATAAGTCTTGAAAGTAGACAAAGAGAACCTAATCAAGCAAGTGAGATTAACATTTTCTTTGTCATTTATTTGAGAAAAATGATCCAGTGTTACATAGAGTCCATCTGTGCAGAGGTGTTTTCAGTCAGTGCAATGACTATCAAATGTCAGTACGTGACCTGTTTTATTCAAAGAACAAGGATCTGTCAATTGCTTTGTAACACAAATTGCTAATCAGCCAGTCACATGGCAGCAATTCAATGCATTTAGGCATCTAGATGTGGTGAAGACGACTTGCTGAGTTCAAACCGAGCATCAGAATGGGGAAGAAAGGGGATTTAAGTGCCTTTGAACGTGGAATGGTTGTTGGTGCCAGACGGGTTGGTCTGAGTGTTTCAAAAACTGCTGATCTACTGGGATTTTCATGCACAACCATCTCTACGGTTTACAGAGAATGGTCAGAAAAAGAGAAAATATCCAGTGAGCGGCAGTTGTGTGGATGAAAATGCCTTGTTGATATCAGAGGAGAATGGGCAGACTGGTTAGAGATGATAGAAAGGCAACAAAAACATATAGCATATAACATGTCGGAGTATTTTTTCTTTCTTTTTTTCTTTTATCTCATCACGCACTGACGTGTGTATGGAATGTATTAGTGTAACGGGGTTTTCTAGGGAAATAAACCCATCAAGTCAAGGAAATTGAGAATTAGAATTGTTGCTATCCACAAAGATGGCCTAGACTATAAGAAGTTCGGTAACAGCCTGGAACTGAGTTACAGTAGTGACCAGGGTCATACAGTGGTTTTCTTAGACAGGTTTCACTCGGAACAGGCCTCGCAAGGGTCGATCAAAGAAGTTGAGTCCTTGTGCTGTGTGTCAGGTGCAGAAGCTGGCTTCAAAAAAACAGACGCATGAGTGCTGCCAGCATTGCTTTAGAGGTTGCAGAAGTGAAAGGTCAGCATGTCAGTGCTCAGACCATACGCCACACACTGCAACAAGTCGGTTTGCACGGCCGTCGTCCCAGAAGAAAGCCTCTTCTGAAGCTGGCTCACAAAAAAAAGCCTGCAAACAGTTTGCTGAAGACAACCTGGCCATGAGCATGAATTACTGGAACCATGTCCTGTGGTCTGATGAGTCTAAGGTAAACTTGTTTGGCTCAGATGGTGTCCAGCATGTGTGGCGACACCCTGGTAAGGAGTACCGAGAAAATTGTGCCTTGTCTACAGTCAAACATGGTGGTGGTAGCATCATGGTCTGGGGCTCCATGAGTGCTGCTGGTACTGGGGAGCTGCAGTTCATTGAGGGAAACATGGATTCCAACATGTACTGTGCATTCTGAAGCAGAAGATGATGCCCTCCCTTCAGAAACTGTGCTGAACAGCAGTTTTCCAGCATAATAACCACCCCAAATACACCACCAAGATGACACTGCCTTGCTGATGAAGCTGAAGGTGATGGAGTGGCTAAGTATGTCTCCAGACCTGAACCCTATTGAGTACATGTGGTGCATCCTCAAGCGGAAGGTGGAGAAGCACCATGTGTCTAACATCCAGCAGCTCCGTGACGTCATTGTGGAGGAGTGGAAGAGGATGCCAGCAACCACCAGTGCAGCTCTGGTGAATTCCATGCCCAGGAGGATTAAGGCAGTGCTAGATAACAATGGTGCCCCTACAAAATATTGACACTTTGGACACAGTTTTGACATGTTCTCTTAGGGTGTATTCATTTTTGTTGCCAATTTGTTTGGACAATAATGGCGATATGTTGAGTTATATTTAGAGGACAGTACATTTGTCCTTCTGTACAAGCTGCACATCAACTACTCTAAAATATATCCAAGTTTATTTTTTTGTGGTATTGTCCCTTGAGAAGATATACTAAAATTTTTGCTGAAATGTGAGGGGTGTACTCACTTTTGTGAGATACTTTATATGAATATGATCTTCAAAAGAAATATAGCACGCAGGTTATTCAGACTACTGTGATTAATTTTATATATAGACATTTATAATACTACTATATATATATATGGCTTGTTTTGTTTACTGTGCTGAGAGGTGCTGAAGTTGTGTTTGGTCTCGTAGTCTATCGCATACCTTGTCAGTGTCATGTGCTTGCTTAGCCCTTTGTTGCGATGAACAGTAAAGTGTGTTTAAGCGCTAGCATAAGACAGTGTAAAAAAATACTCTTTGAGAGAAGCAGTCAATCAGCAGATGTTAAAAGCAGATCGTAAGTGTATTTATTTCTTCTTAGTGTGTCTATGCAGGTTCATTACAGACAGGTACTGTAAGACTAAACTCCGAAAATCAGTTTGAATATTGTTTGATTGATAGGTGAGTAGGCGGGCCTGTGCCATTGTCTGGGACACATCAGATGGATTAGCATTCGCATTAAGGTGCAACGAGGTCACATGCATTTCTAACAAATGTGATTTGAGTGGTTGGATCACAGCATGTTTGGACCTATTGGCATCAGCATTTGCATTGATAGAGACAGGTGTTTGATGGGTTTGTCATGTAGATTTGAGAGGTGTTGTGCGCTGACAAATTGATGTGCCACACAGTATTTTTGTACATGATCATAATCAACAGATGACATTATTTTCAACAAAGTTTTGGAGGATGGATGGTTTAACCTCTAGTCTAATAGATGTGTCAGTCTTATAAATTAAAAATAGCATCTCTCTGAGAATTAGTGGGAACAGAAAACAGAACAAAGACACAAATTATCTTTCATAAGGTCTAAAATATTGATACACTGAAAACATTTACATGCAAGTGGGTCAATTAATGTTCTTGTTGTATTTTATTTTTTTTGTTAAAAAAACAAACAAAAAAACTTTTGGATAATTTAAAATAGAGTACTTATTTGCGGAAGAGGATTTGAGCCAAGCAATAATAAAAAAAATAAAAACCATCTCAAGATTAAAGTCATTAAATTTCAAGAAAAAATCTCGAGATAAAACGTTGAGATTAAACTCATTAAATTTAGAGAATAAAGTCATTGTGTTTTGAGAAAAATTCGTTAAATGTCTAGAATAAAAAGTTGAAATAAAATATTGAGAAAAAAGTTGTTAAATTGCTAGGGACAAAAAGTTGAGATAAAATGTTGAGAATAAACTCATTAAATTCAGAGAAAAAAAAAGTTGTTAAATTTGACGGGAAAAAAAGTCGTTAAATTTCTAGAAAAACTTTTAAATAAAATGTTGAGAATAAACGTATTAAATTACGAGAAAAAAAGTTGAGCATACACACACTTGTGTCATGTTCATTTCATCTTGTTGGATAGGGTTATTCAGCGTCTTCAGTGGCAGAGGGTGGAGGGTAATGCGCTGGGGATAGCGTGTGATATGATTGACTGGGTTCGAGGCTATCTTTTGCCAAACTCACTTTTCTTATCACATATCACATCGGAGAAGTGGAAATCAATTGCTTAACGAGTGTTTAATAATAGTGCATTAATTAGGGGTAGGCAGGCTATAGGGAGGGCTTTGTTGTTCCAATAAGGCAGCATCTATTTAATAATTTAAATAATAATGTCGAATAATAATTAAATAATAATAATAATAATAAAAAGTTTTTCCCTGAATTTAACAACTTTTTTTTCGTAATTTAATGAGTTTATTCTCAACATTTTTACTTTTTTCTCAAAATGTATCTACTTCTTTCCCGTAATTTAATGAGTTTATGCTCAAAATTTTTTCTTGACTATTTTCTTGAAATTTAAACATATTTTGTTTCACGAAATTTAAAGAATTTAATCTCGAGATGGTTTTATGTTATTTTGTTTTATTGTTATTAGTGCTTGGCCCTAATCCTCTTCCGTAATTATACTATATTATTGTTTTGTTTTTTTGTTGTTTTTTTTAGATTTTGAAAAGACACTAAACTGTCTTCTCTGAAGAAGAAAAAAAAAAAAAAAGTACAGCCAGTATATTATATTTGTTTGCCAATTTACCCCAATACTAATTCAGCATCTTGGGCTGCAGTCATGGAAGCCAGCAAACAAAGCGGATTGGAGATTCTATCTATTAAAAAAGTCCACATATGCTGGTTTATGATTTTCGAGTAACAAAAATACTGCAAACACATATGTTAGCTGATCAACATGCAGTGTAAGGCCCATCACTTGTCATTGCAATTTGCGCTTGTTCTTGTTTTATGTTCTCAAACTGGCAACCCACATAAGCTTTAAGTCTGGAAAGGAGAGGGCGATGGAAATAACTTTCTCCAATATTTTGAATTTGAATTGCCGTAACTGTTTCAACTGCATGCGGTATTGCTCCTTTAATAAAGGCATTGACATCTAAACAAAAGTTTAAAGAAACAGCTTGGGAATTCCAGTGCTTTCTTGCTTTTTCCACCTAGAAGAGCTTTAAAATATTATCCCTGTAGCCCCTGTAATTCAGATCTTATTGATTAATAGACTGTGACCAGACAGCCCTTGATATTTGCAGAATTAGTTATGTGAAGTTTAATTTATAGTTTTATTCCTGTGAATAAAGTCGGCCAAAAAAAAGTAAAAAAAAATAAATGTGGAGATTTTGACTAAAGTAAAAGCAGTTATTTTGTTATGCCTAATGTGAAGGGTGCACTTTCGTTGCCAATTCCAGCTTAAAATCAAAGTGTGATAAGATGTTTGTAGAAAAAAAAAAAAAAACTCATTCAACGTTCCTTTCCGTAAGGCTAGATTTAAGAGAAGCCAAGGCAAACTAAAGCAGGCAAGCTTTTACTGAGGATCTTAAAAAGCAAAGAGAATTCTTCAGTCAGTCAGTCATTGTCAAATCTTAATTCAACATCTACCTGCTGGGAGAAAATGTATCATTCATTATGGAATACGGGAGCACCTGCGCTCATTCCACTCCCATAGTCAGGCTTTACACATGTAGACTAATTTGATGAACTGTCACTGTTATCCCATTGCACCAGATTTACCTGCTCCAGCCTTTCAACGCACGCTCCCCCAAGCAGTAGTAATGATAATAGACAACTCGGACAGAAAGCACTGAAGATCTCTTAGATGAAAAACCATGCTTCTTTTTTAAGGTCACAATAGTTCCTATGGGTCATTCCAGACTGGCTTTGTGGCTGAAAAGACCTCGCAGTTTATATGAATAATAAAAAGATATCTACGACCCATTCTACATGCTGTGACAACATGCATCAGGGTTTAGAGCAACTAAAATGATGAGAGACAACATCTAGAGTCAGAGAAGATGTGAATGAAAAATCAATCACTATATTATCAGATTAGTTGGAGAAAATGTTATGCTTTATTTCTGTCATTTTAAAAGAAATAGAATTTTGACGTTTCCTTTAGAATTTATTTTCAATATTAAAGAAAACAGCATTCAAAATATGCAATATGAAAGCTAAATATAAAATGTATGAGATGAAATTGAATTAAATATGTAAATAAACAGACAGATTGTTACTTTGTTGAGAGATCAGGTTGTCAAGTATAATCATTTATTGACTCATAGAGTGTAGATTTGGCTATAGACCAAATTTAAATAAAATAATTAAATACATTAATAAAGAATAATGTGGTATTTGTAGTACATGTGTGACAAAATGTATCTAATTTGTTGTAATATTACATACAAAAATACATATTACTATATAAAATGTCATTTTCATTCACAAAATAGCAGTTTTTCTTTTTTTTATTATTAAATTAACAGTTGTAGACACTATATCTAGTATGCAATGGTTAAGCAAGTTTATTAGTGTCAATAAATAGTAAAGTAAAAAAAAAATTAATAAATTAATTAAATAATCAATCAATCAATCAATCAATCAATCAATCAATGTTAACCGAGATAATAAAAAACATTAAAACTTATCTTAAGTGTTTTAAAACATCACTTATCAAGTACTTAAAACACTTATCTCAGATAATTGCCAAGACAAAAATATCTGATATATTTATTTGAACTTTTATGTACTAAAATAACTAAAAAAAAAAACTGAAAATGTCAAAACATTACAATTACTAAAAATGTAACTAAATGTAAAATCAAAACGATTAAAATAGAGATAAAAACTAAATTACATAAATACAACAGACATTATTATATTAGGTTTGCAACTTGTACTTGCTCAAGTAGCTGTGAAAAACCCTAAAATTCATGGAGTTTAATGTCATAAAAAAAAGACAACGCTGAAGCAAATATTATCTTATTCATGTTGACAAAACTTCTCTTCAAAAAGTCTCAGAGGGCAAAAAGTATTTGACCACGGCTGAATTATGACCCATATTTTGACCTGCCCTCAAGTGCATCATTCCAAATTGCCTGGCCTGCCACTCGCATATGCTGGCTGGACCTGTTGCCCTCAGAATGCACTAAACCAGAAACTTCTTATTTCCTATGAATTATTTTCTGCATGAAAAATGCAACATCATAGCAACATGACAAGACTGATCATTAAATACCAAAATTTGTTAATCAGTATATCATAATAAATTCAAATTGCATCCTATTGCATAAAGACAAAAGACATACAAAATAAATCACCATATCACTGTGATTGGCTGATTACCCTGTCAGTGTAATAATGCCCACATCTCATGCTCACAAACCCGTCTGAATGGGTTAAACTGGTGGACAAGTCTGACTAATTATAAAGAAAACAACTCAGGCTCTCAGACATTATCACTTTCAGTCACAACTGAATGGGAATGAACTTGAAATTACTTGAGATTATCTCTGAGAGCTGTAACCACCATTACACTTTCAGTGTTTAATGGAGCAATGGTCCAAAAAGAAGCTCACTATTGATTATAAATGAATAGTAACTTTGCCTCCTCGTTTCAGAAGCTTGCCATACGCTACAGCAAACTGATGGCTGGACAGACAGTTTATCTTCTGAACATTCATGGTGAATACTGATCGGGTGAATGATGAAGTTCAATGCTGAGTGTGTGACAAATTGTCAAGCACATTTTAGAAAGATTGAATTTAAGAGATCACCTCCATCTCTATTTCCCCCCCCCCCCCCATGGTAATTAGGATTACTAATTACCATGGGCAAAGATAGCCGAGAGGCCTGGCACCCCCATAATGAAATGTTACAAAAATTTTAATTTAATGTTTTTTTTTTTTTGTAAAGTTTGATATATCTCCGTATCGCACAGAATTCCGTAGTAGCGAAATGCAACCATGAATGAATATTTCTGAGCTCTTGAGTAGGCTATTTATGGGCTCTTTAAATTAAGTATATCCACGTACTGTTTTAGCATCCTGAATTTTTAATGGAAGTATTTTCTCATAAAATTGTCTGAGAAGCATAATATTTCCATGATAATTGATCAATTAAACACACAAACATATATATATATATATATATATATATATATTATACATACATACACATATATATACACACACACACACACACACATATATACACATACAATCACCGGCCACTTTATTAGGTACACCTTGCTAGGACCGAGTTGGACCCACTTTTGCCATCAGAACTGCCTTAATTCTTCGTGGCATAGATTCAACAAGGTGTTAGAAACATTCCTCAGAGATTTTGGTCCATATTGACATGATAGCATCACGCAGTTGCTGCAGATTTGTCGGCTGCAGATCCATGATGCGAATCTCCCGTTCCACCACATCCAAAGGTGCTCTATTGGATTGAGATCTGGTGACTGTGGAGGCCATTTGAGTAAAGTGAACACATTATCATGTTCAAGAAACCAGTCTGAGATGATTTGAGCTTTGTAACATGGTGCATTATCCTGCTGGAAGTAGCCATCAGAAGATGGGTACACTGTAGTCATAAAGAGATGGACATGGTCAGCAACAATACTCAGGTAGGCTGTGGCGTTTAAACGATGCTCAATTGGTACTAAGTGGCCCAAAGTGTGCCAATAAAATATCCCCCACACCATTACACCACCAGCCTGAACCGTTGAGACAAGGCAGGATGGATCCATGCTTTCATGTTCTTTAAGCCAAATTCTGACCTTACTATCTGAATGTCGCAGGAGAAATCGAGACTCAGACAAGGCAACGTTTTTCAAATCTTCTATTGTCCAATTTTGGTGAGCCTGTGCGAATTGTAGCCTCCATTTCCTGTTCTTAGCTGACAGGAGCGGCACCCGGTGTGGTCTTCTGCTGCTGTAGCCCATCTGCTTCAGGGTTCGACGTGTTGTGCGTTCAGAGATGGTATTCTGCATACCAGAATACCTTGGTTGTAACGAGTGGTTATTTGAGTTACTGTTGCCTTTCTGTCATCTCTAACCAGTCTGCCCATTCTCCTCTGACATCAACAAGGCATTTTCGTCCACACAACTGCCGCTCACTGGATATTTTCTCTTTTTTGGACCATTCTCTGTAAACCTTAGAGATGGTTGTGCGTGAAAATCCCAGTAGATCAGCAGTTTTTGAAATTCTCAGACCGTCTGGCACCAACAACCATTCCACGTTCAAAGTCACTTAAATCCCCTTTCTTCCCCGTTCTGATGCTCGGTTTGAACATCAGCAAGTCGTCTTCACCACATCTATTTGCATTGAGTTGCTGCCATGTGATTGTCTGATTAACAATT
Organism: Barbus barbus; assembly: GCF_936440315.1. Taxonomy (NCBI): domain Eukaryota; kingdom Metazoa; phylum Chordata; class Actinopteri; order Cypriniformes; family Cyprinidae; genus Barbus; species Barbus barbus. The sequence continues at coordinate 5,512,734 of NC_136750.1, forward strand.
TGTGTTACCAAGCAATTGAACAGGTGTACCTAATAAACAGTTGATTTCTTCACACCAAGCTACTTGCCTATTGCAGATTCAGTCTTCCCAGCCTGGTGCAGGTCTACAATTTTGTTTCTGGTGTCCTGTTCTTGGACAGCTCTTTGGTCTTGGCCATAGTGGAGTTTGGAGTGTGACTGTTTGAGGTTGTGGACAGGTGTCTTTTATACTGATAACGAGTTCAAACAGGTGCCATTAATACAGGTAACGAGTGGAGAACTTGCACAATTGGTGGCTGACTAAATACTTTTTTGCCCAACTGTGTGTATATATATATATATATATAAGTGTATGCACAACCTCAAAGTTTATAGGCTCATCTTGAAAGGTTTATATGTTATTTAAAATCTATTTCTATTAGAAATAAATGAATGAGAATCCTAGCTCAACCCTATTACTGAGCTCTATTCTGACAGCAAAGTTGTCACAGCAAAATGATATACAGCATATGCTGCTTATAAAACTGTTTACATTAGCACTGTTGCTGCTTATTCTGTGTGTGTCTGTTATTATCTGTTATTCTGTTAACTTAAAGAAATAGTTCACTCAGCAATGAAAATTTGTAGAAAATGTAAACACACAGGTCATCCAAGATGTAGATGAGTTTGTTTCTTCATTAGAAAAGATTTGGAGATATTTAGCTTTACATCAGTTACTCACCAATGGATCATCTGCAGTGAATGGGTGCCGTCACAATGAGAGCCCAAACAGTTAATAAAAGCATCACAATAATCCAAAAGTAATTGACACAACTCCAGTCCATCAGTTAGCATCTTGTGAAACAAAAATCTGCATGTTTATAAGATAAATATAAAATAATTTATTTTTAAACCATTGCATCTGGTTAAAATAACCATAATAATGCTTCCTCCTAGGGGTGAGATATATGATTAAAATCTTATATCACGATACAAGTAATTTTATTTCATGGTAACAATATACAGTATATCACAGTATAGTTATTTTTGCTTTAATAAGGTCTCTATGATGTCAACATTTTTGATACCGTAGAAATTTAATAATTCTTATCACCAGTGTCAATATCACACAAAAACTAATACTAATCTAAAAAAAAATATATATATATATATATATATATATATATATATATATATATATATATATATATATATATAAAGATATATATATATATATATATATATATATATATATATATATATATATATACAGTATCTCAAAGAAGTGACTACACCCCTCACATTTTTGTAAATATTTTATTATATCTTTTCATGTGACAACACTGAAGAAATGACACTTTGCTACAATGTAAAGTAGTGTGTACAGCTTGCATAACAGTGTAAATTTGCTGTCCCCTCAAAATAACTCAACACACAGCCATTAATGTCTAAACCACTGTCCACAAAAGTGAGTACACCCCTAAGTGATAATGTCCAAATTGGGCCCAATTAGCCATTTTCTCTCCCTGGTGTCATGTGACTGTTACAAGGTCGCAGGGGTGAATGGGGAGTAGATGTGTTAAATTTGGTGTTATTGCTCTCACTCTCTCATACTGGTCACTGGAAGCTCAAAATGGCACCTCATGGCAAAGAACTCTCTGAGGATCTGAAAAAAAAGAATTGTTGCTCTACATAAAGATAGTGTAGGCTATAAGAAGATTGCCAAGACCCTGAAACTGAGCTGCAGCACGGTGACCAAGACCATACAGCGGTTTAACAGGACAGGTTCCTCTCAGAACAGGCCTCGCCATGGTCGACCAAAGAAGTTGAGTGCACGTGGTCAGCGTCATATCCAGAGGTTGTGTTTGGGAAATAGACGTATGAGTGCTGCCAGCATTGCTGCAGAGGTTGAAGGGGTGGGGGGTAAGCCTGTCAGTGCTCAGACCATACGCTGCAAACTGCATCAAATTGGTCTGCATGAATGTCGTCCCAGAAGGAAGCCTCTTCTAAAGATGATGCACAAGAAAGCCCGCAAAACGTTTGCTGAAGACAAGCAGACTAAGGACATGGATTACTGGAACCATGTCCTGTGGTCTGATGAGTCCAAGATAAACTTATTTGGTTCAGATGGTGTCAAGCATGTGTGGCGGCAACCAGGTGAGGAGTACAAAGACAAGTGTGTAGTGTCTACAGTCAAGCATGGTTGTGGGAGTGTCATGGTCTGGGGCTGCATGAGTGCTGCCGGCACTGGGGAGCCACAGTTCATTGAGGGAACCATGAATGTACAACATGTACTAAGTTTTTTGTTTTAATTTTGATGATTAGAGCTTACAGCTCATGAAAATCAAAAATCAGTATCTCAAAATATTAGAATATTTACATTTGAGTTTCAATTAATGACCATCCCTACAGTATAAATTCCGGGTATCTCTTGTTCTTTGAAATCACAATAATGGGGAAGACTGCTGACTTGGCAATGATCCAGAAGACAAACATTGACGCCCTCCACAAAGAGGGTAAGTCACAGAGGGTCATTACTGAAAGCTGTGGCTGTTTACAGAGTGCTAGGTCAAAGCATATTAAATGCAAAGTTGACTGGAAGGAAGAATTTGGGTAGGAAAAGGTGCACAAGCAACAGGCATGCTGGTGTTGGTCCACTGTGTTTTCTGAATTCCACAGTCAACGCAGCCATCTACCAGGAATTTTAGAGCACTTCATGCTTCCTTCTGCTGACAAGCTTTATGGAGATGCTGATTTCATTTTCACTTGGCACTTGGCACTTGGCACCTGCCCACACTGCCAAAGGTACCAAAAGCTGGTTCAAAGACCATGGTGTTACTGTGCTTGATTGGCCAGCAAACTCGCCTGACCTGAACCTCTATGGGGTATTGTCAAGAGGAAGATGAGAGACACCAGACCCAACAATGCAGATGACCTGAAGGCCGCTAACAAAGCAACCTGGGCTTCCATTACACCTGAGCAGTGTCACAGGCTGATTGTCTCCATGCCACGCATTGATGCAGTAATTCATGCAAAAGGAGGCCCAACCAAGTAATGAGTGCATAGAAATGAACATACTTTTCAGAAGCCTGACATTTCTGTTTAAAATATGCTTTTTTTATTAATCTTATGTAATATTAAAATTTTCAGAATTTCATTATCAGTAAGACAATAATCATCGACATTTCAAGAAATAAAGGCTTGAAATATTTCACTCTATGTGTAATGAATCTATATAATATATGGGTTTCAGTTTCTGAAATCAGTGACAAAAAGTATTGACCTTTTTCATGATATTCTAATTTTTTGAGATTGGTGTACCTGTACTGTTACACGTGTATTTTCTTTCTCAGCTGTTTGCTTTCACTTAAGACCTAAATTACTGTTCATGTGGATACTTGCAAAGACATGCATTTTGATTTAACCTTAACCTTATTTAACCTTCCAAGGACTATAAAGCGGCAAAAATTACTCCCGAACTCTGAGCACTGTCTTCTCGTGTGCATGCCTCTCTGACAGCCTTAAAAACAGTTTCTGATAGCGTGCACATATAGCAAAATAAGTTCTCTTTTGCCATGATTGCATTTCAGTGGCTTAAAATCACTTGCTTTTAAACCACAATGAATAAAAACGAGTGCAAACAATACGTTTTCTTGACCACGTATCACACCAATGTCATGTGAGCAAGTACCCACGATGGCAGTGATGGTAGTCCAAAAGAAAAATAAATATTATGGATAGAGGACTCATATTTTGGCTGAAAGCAATGGTTTGAAGTTGAAAACACCTGTCTAATAATCTAATGCTTTAATACACCCACACAGCTTTTGGAGTCATGCCTTTTTAATTTGTGGATTAGTGTGATGTTTTATCAGTTGTTTGTACTCTCATCTGAGCGGCACCCATTCACTGCAGAGGATCCATTGGTGAGCAAGTGATGTAATGCCTAATTTCACCAAATCTCTTCTAATGAAGAAACAAACTCATCTTAAATGGCCTAAGAGAAATTGTGATATTTGACTTCAAAAATGACTTCATTTGAGCAAGCTTTTCTAGTTATGACAGTTAGACTAGTTAGTAGGCCAAACTACTGTCGTTTGATTTGTATTTTTTATTTATTTGAATTTTAGTTAAATTATGTCTGAATTTATTATGTTTGTATAGGTCTTTTATTAAGTTTTAGTTTTATTTAATTTGAGTTATTTTAATACTTCTACAAACTAAATGGAAATGAAATAATATATATTAAATTTATAAATGTGTGTATATATATATATATATATATATATATATATATATATATATATATATATATATATATATATATATGTGTGTGTGTGTAAAGAACCTTTTGTTCTGTAATATTTTGAAAAGTTTTTAGCTTTACTTTTTGTTTTTCATTTAAATGTTAAGATTTGAAATTTTGTTGTATGCATTTGACATTTTTATTTAATCTCTTTATTTTTAAAATGTGTATATGTAGTATTGATAAATTTTTAGCTTTTAGTTTTGGATCTGTTTTTAGTTGTTGTAATACTACAATTGATTGCTTCTGTTGTCCTCATTTGTAAGTCACTTTGGATAAAAGCGCCTGCTAAATGACTAAAATAATAAATAATATTATAATAATACAATATAATATAATATAATATATCTGTAACGGGGTGAACAAACGAGAGATGTGCAGATCCATATGCAAGCTTTTATTCAACAGAGACGTGGTCATAAAGGCTAAGATCGACACTGGTAAATTAGGTTGAACAGGGCTGGAAAAAAAAAAAGAGTATTCCATAGACAGGCATGAGTCAGTCGATGGCGAACTTAATCCTGAGGGCGAGACAAATGGTGAATCTACAAACAGGAAATAGTCCAGGCGAGGTGCAAACACAGTCCAAAACAGCAAGGCAAAGGGTAAATCCAAGACAGGCTATAAGCTTCAGGACAGGCAGAGATCAGACAGGACAAGGTAAACCAGGCTAGAATCAAGACCGATTAAACAGGTACAAAACAGGACAGACTAGACATAAACTCAGGAAACACGGAATGGCTCTGTAAAATTGCTATTGCTAGGAGAGTGATAAACAGAGCCAATACTCGGCGATCCGAAAGAGGAAGTCCAAGGCTTATAAAGTATGTTTGATTGGTTGCAGCTGTGTGTGTGTAATCGGTGCAATGGATGATGGGAACTGTAGTCTGGGGTGACATGCAACAGTTTGTGTAGTGTGCGAGTCAGTAGGCTTGTTTGAGATGCACCTCACCTGAAATGTAGGCGAAAGTAGGAGGCTGCAGTGAGGGGAGGAGTGAAATAAGCGCAGACAAGAAGGACAGTTCTGAGCTCTCAAAGTGGAACAGATAGGCTACACGAGATCAAAGGCAGACATTGCGTGACAAATTCACATGAAAATAAATACGATGAACAAGACACTCAAAGTGCTTGGTATTTAATTACATACAAAAGGTGTATTTATCATCCATTTTTATTTTAATACAAACATGCATTTTAGATTTTTATAGAAATATAACGACAGTCACATATCTCACACAGATCGCACTTCATAGTGTTTGGGAATATTCATGCATAATTTAAATACATAATCACATGAAATCAGATCAAAAAAAAAAAAAAAAAAACATTTTATAAGAGAACGCAACATCACGGTTGTCTGAACTAATGAGCATTAAGCTGTGTCGTCAGCCAGTCGTTTCCCATTATGCTTTTGATCAGCGCAGTCGGTGGAGAGCAACTGCGCACGACTGCATAATCTGACACATTTACAAAATTTTTTTTTTTTTTTTAGAATATAAACATTTTCTTAAAATCATCCAGGGTGTGATATCCCTGTTTTGCATCATTTCATCTTATATAGTTTTCAACGGGTTTCATACAGCAGTACTGAGTCAGACACCTTGCATTTGCATGGTTCAGAAATATAAAAATAAATTAATAAACCACTCTCTCAGATGAGATCTTTAACCTCCGGCCAATAATGAAAACATATTATATGAAGGTTTTAAAAATCATTTGAGATAAACATAATACACGTCAAAACATACACGGTGTAGCCTGAGCTCAAGGCTAAAGGTGTCTGGAGTACTGAGAGCATGTTTATGGAGGGATACGCAGGCAGAGCTCTTCCAGTGGGAGGCGGTACTCTTAATGAGTGTAGACAGTCTATACAAGGTTATCTCCCTGGAGAGCGAGAGTGTAAAATGGTTTTCTATCCCTGCAGATGAGTCCCTCGGTTTTCCGTTAGCTTCTCAGATGAGAGTGTACGGTGTGTTTGTGGGTTCATATGTCGGAGTCGGCGATGCTTTATTGGTTTGGGAGGACCTCATGTTTACGTTTGTGGTTTGTGGTGCAATTTAAAGGCAGCTGAATCAAACAGCATGCCGGTTCAGAGAGGTCAACCATCCAGCAAATAGTACGCAACCAAATGTGATGAAACGTGTCAACAACTCTATCCCTGTGTCCAAAAATACATACTTTCCTGCTGCATAGTATGCAAATACAACAGTGTCTGAACACTCAGTATTCATGATACAGTAAGCAAACAATATACAAATGATCAACTGCATCTACTGAGATTATGAAGTGCATACTTTAGTACAACGTGAGGCCACGTGTGCTGAGGAGCCATCAGATTCAAAGAGAAACTGAATGCCAAAAAGATCTCTTCGTTGTTCACCATTCAACTAAAAACAGAAAAGTTTGTGTTTTGGCCTTTAACTTATACAACGATAGCATATTGAGAGACTGAAAACACAAACTTTGAAAATGGGTTTCAAAGTACAATTTTTTGTCAATGATACCATTATTGTCTCCATGTAAATTAAATTGTGAAAACAGTGATGACGTGTGTATGTATTACTGTACATGTTCAGGCTGCGTTCTACTCCAATTTTAGACACGCTCTCGCAAACTTCCCTAAGCACTTCCCATCGGGACGTTTTCCAGTCTCTCTAGAAGTATGCTATGATCGACAGTGTCAAACGCAGCACTAATGGCGCTTTTCCACTGCATGGTACAACACAGTACGGTTCATCACGGCTCACTTTTGGGGGGTTTTCCACTGGGTACAGTACCTGGTACCTGGTACCTGGTACTTTTTTTAGTACCAACTCAGCCGAGGTTCCAAGCGAGCCGTACCGTTACCAAAACATGATGTGTAAACTCTGCTGATCACTGATTGGCCGGAGACACTTTTGAAAAAAGATGTGGGAAGTGAGTCAAGAGAGCAGGTTGACGATTTAAGATGTACTATTTCTTCCAAAATTTTGCTAGAAATTGCTGTTTAATTTATCCCCACCCCAAACAGCTCTATAATATAATTTATTTATTTATTTTTACATGTATAACAGCCCAAGCATACCTATATACATATAGAATGCTGCACCAAACAAATTCTTATGGGGAAAAATGTAAACAATAAACCAACTGTATAGCTGATTCTACAGTAAGTGATCAAGGGCTTAGGATGTTCCAATTCAGCCCATTCCAAGGGTTTTGCCAGAAGTGGGCACTAATGCAATGTAATCAATAACATACATCTGAGTGAATGAGACGGAGGCAAGTTTGCGAGCCAAGAGTATGCAAAAATGGACTGGAATGCAGCCTCAGTCTATAGCATTGGTCTCAAACTCAATTCCTGGAGGGCCGCAGCTCTGCACAGTTTAGCTCCAATGAGCTCCAAATCACACCTGCTTGGAAGTTTCTAGTGATCCTGAAGAGCTTGATTAGCTGGATCAGGTGTGTTTGAGTAGGGTTGGAGCTAAACTGTGCAGACCTGTGGCCCTCCAGGAATTGAGTTTGAGACCAATGGTCTATAGGAATGTGTATGTGCACAGGTGTGTAGTCTTTACAAAGTGACATAGCCAACTACTGGCCTGGCATGAATAAGTGAAGTGACATACTGCCAAGTATGGTGACCCATACTCGGAATTCGTGCTCTGCATTTAACCCATCCAACGTGCACACACCCGGAGCAGTGGGCAGCCATTTATGCTGCGGCGCCCGGGGAGCAGTTGGGGGTTCGGTGCCTTGCTCAAGGGCACCTCAGTCGTGGTATTGAGGGTGGAGAGAGCGCTGGACATTCACTCCCCCCACCTACAATCCCTGCCGGCCCGGGACTCGAACCTGCAACCTTTGGATTACGAGTCCGACTCTCTAACCATCTCTAACCTTTTGTTTTTCATGGATTCGTGTAAATGGGGATCATTTTGACAAAGTTGTCACCTCTATGCAAAACATTTTTTAAATGTTTTTTAATTTTTTTTTAAAAGTTTTGTTTTTAGTACAATCATTGTCATGTAAAAGAAACCTTGTTTGTAGTCGATGTCAGGTTCTTGTTTCCTCCAGATTACTTCGTGATTGTGTACACCTGTGTGCTGTTAGCTTGTGTTTTTATGCTTTGTTCGTGCCATATAGTAATTACTGTAATTTCGAAAGGACAACACCTAATGTTCACACCCTTGGACTCGGACACAGAATTATCACATTATAAATGCCTAAACATAGCGCCTAATGAGTCTGAGGTGGTACAAGTCGTAGCTCTCAGAAAACTCCATGTTCACAAGTTGTGTTCTATGAGGACGCGTACACTTTTTACAAGTAGGTCTATCGCAGAACTGATCCTTCCTATACACAGAATACACAAGCTGCATAGTGCCCCCGGAACACCAGGGGGCCCCCTTGTTCTCAAAGGTGTTTTAATTTTAATTTTAGTTTTGTTTTTGAATTTGGCCAGCAGTTATGAAAACATGAATGATAATTTATTTTAATGTGGTGCGCTGTCACCCTCTCTATGCATTCATGTTACTTGAATGTCGAGACTAAAACGAGTTGAAAGCGTGCCAAGCCGTGGAAGAGATATTGCTTCTCGAGTGCTTTCTGTGAGCGCGATTCAAGACAGAGTGAAACACGGACAAATGCATTTCATCCACTCTTTCATCCCAAAATGATAGAGTTTAGCATAAGGCCCCAGAACGTCTAGGATCGACACTGTTATATCGTAATTATGATATGGCGTGAATGCACCTTTATTCTCTTGTGTTTCCTTTCCTCATTGTGAGGTCTTGTCCATATTGTCCACACATCTTGTCCACTTCCTAGTTTCCAAATTTATGGGTTGATGTTTTGTACTTTTCTTTTGTTTTCTAAGAAATTAAATTACATTACAAGAGCAGTCTGAAATTTATTCTAAATCCCTCCTTTTGTGCTTCAAAGAAAACAGACAAGGTTTTTCGAACTAAGTATCCCTTTAAGGCTTGTCATTACAAGTCAAGTCTCTAAAAAATTGCTATTTATTGAGCAAATGCCTCGAAAAGCAATAGAAAATTATACAAAAGCATTTGACAAGGGACACTCCCTTATCAAATCAATAATCCATCCATTCCCTGCAGCCGAGCTCCTGGTCACATTTGATGAATCATCTAATCCTCTTCAGCAAGCCCGCTTTGGGTACCGAGCCTGGTGAGATGCTCACATATATCAGCCTCCTCAGCAGCCTGTCGATATGCTGCTCCGTTGCCCAAACGGACTCGTCACCTACAGGCCTGAACCCAGCCATGCTGATTTACAGTGTCTGCGTGCCGCCGCTATCTGGCTGTGTTATGATCCGCTCCGCCACGCTCCGGTGGCCACGGCACACTCCGTCTCGCTTGTAATTCTGTCTAAAACAGCACCTGTGAGGTTCTGCCTCTAAAACATTGGTCTTGACACCGCTGTGGAGGACTGATACTCAGACACACGCAATCTCACATAGACAGAGGGAAAGCCAAAGTTGCGTCTGAGCTTGATGAGGCAGAACAGGCAGAAAATACATTGTAGATACGGCATAAAATACATTGTGATCTGATAGGACTTTTCCAATTACCTGCCACTGGAAGTAAAGCTTTGATTGAGGACGCTTGCTGGGTTTTCTCATCCCCGACACATCCGGTCCTGATGAAATCAGGAGATTGTTTTGTTTTATTGATAACTGACCTTATCCCCATTCTCTAGACACACAATTTACATTACTTGAAAGTATAATAAATGGAAGTCTGTGAGGGATGTGTATTGGCAATGTCATGACAATGTTTATTGCTTCAATATGGTAGGTTACAGAGCTATGTATCTTTGATTAAATCTAAATGTCCGGTTTGCACTGGACACAACTTGTCACATCCCTGCTTTAGAAATACCATGAAAGACTAGAATATATATTATTATTATTATTATTATTATTATGCTGAAAACAGCAGAGTATAATTATTTATTTATTTATTTATTTTGTCAGGTTTCTTTGATAGATAAAACGTTTAGAAGAACAGCATTTATCTGAAATATAAATCTTTTGTAACATTATAAATGTCCTTATCATGACTTTTGATAAATTTAACGCATCCATGCTAAATAAAAGTAATTTATTTCCATTATGTACTGAACAGCAAATCAGCATCTTCGAATGATTTCTGAAGGATCGTGTAACACTGTAAACTGGAGTAATGATGCTGAAAATGCAGCTTTGATCACAGTAATAAATTACATTTTAAAATATATTCAAATAGAAAGCAGTTATTTTAAATAGTAAGAATATTTCACAATATTACTACTTTTTCTGCATTTTGCATCAAATAAATGCAGGCTTGGTGAGCAGAATCATATATATATATATATATATATATATATATATATAAAAAAACATTAAACATCTTACTGTTCAAAAAACTTTGACTGGAAGTGTATATTAAATTAGAAAGCAGTTATTTTTTATTGTAATAATATTTCACAATATTACTGCTTTTACTGTGTTTTTGACCAAATAGCTGCATCCTTGGTGACTGTATGAGACTCAAAAATATAAAAAATATATCTGTTATTACAAAATTTCGACCAGTTTTGTGTAAATGTGCCCCTATATAGTCCACATAAGGTTTTGGAATAAATTAAGATGTGACTTAAACAAATCGTCGCATTGGAATTATAAGGTTCTATCTGCATTCTGAGTGGTTTTGAGATATTGAGCTTCATAGTTTTTGCATTACATATATCAAAAATGGTATGGGGAACAAGTCTCTTTCCTACATGAAAATGAGACCCTAAATGTATTCTAACTCTACAATATCAAAATCCTCTCAAATTTTTAAATGGGTATTTTTGGAACAGGCCAAATGCAGATAGAACCTTCGAATTCTAAAAAGTAATTTTCCGCTTGGAATTATAAGGTTCTATTTTGCAAAACATTAATTAAAGCAACAATGTTCAAGAAAAACAAATAGTTTTTTTATAATTTATTTTAAAACATAAAATTAATGTTGTAACAATGTGTCAACATGTATGAGAAAGGTAAATTTACTGCTTTCTTTATCACATTAATTCCATATTTTAGGATAAATATTTTTTCTTGGTTAAGTTAGGCACAAAGGGCAATACTAAAGATTTTGTCCAGTGCTAATGTTAATTTTAGCTTGGATTATAGTGGGTAATTAAACACATTATTGAGGGAACCGTTAAGGTAGCTAATGTTACTCTAATCTATCTGACCAGGACTTTATTCCACAAAAAGCGGTACAGGGAAAATGGCATTGTCTATAAATCAGTATGGACGAGATAACATGCTGACATTTATTGTTGTAATTAAGACCCCGTAATTTAAATTGTTGACTATTTGATATTTAAGGCTTAATGTTTTAAAATTTAAGACATTTTAAGAGTTTAAACCGTATGAATATTTCGCCAATCATTACATATTCGGGTCTTTAGCGACCCAGACTTATATCCAGCACGGATGGATCTCTAATTGCTACAATAGTAGACTCTCCTGATATGTTAAGAACATATATTAATAATAAAAAAAGAATACAATAAGCATACTTCCTTACCTTTGGAAACATAGAAGGTTTCAATTTGAGTAGATGATTTTACCATCACTGCCATTGTCAGAGCGCATTTCCCTAGTATTCAGCATCTGGCTCATATTCGCGATCTCAATATATTCTCAAAACATCTTCAAAAACAACATTTTGATTGCTATTCACCACATCCACCATCAAACGACAGTGACACTTATATTTCATTATGTACAGTAATTGCTCTGCGGTAAAGCCATTCAAGCCAGTTCAATTTTTGCAGATGATTATTTGTTTTATGAATGCGCTAATTATGAGTGAAAAATCACATCATCATTGTTTCAAACAGTGCCACATTGTGGAATAAAGGTGAATTAAACTTGTTGATTACGCAGACACGTAATTATTGTCGTTTAATGTTTAATCTTTCCTGCTGTTACGGAGCAGTCTGGCGACATGACAAGGAACGTTGATCCTGATTGGTCCTCTTGCGTGCATTCGAAGTGCTGATTGGCTGATTCACAGATATAATCTAATAGAACCAAGTTAGAGTTTGACTTTGTAGATAGAACCTTTTTGTTTTCTAAATAAAAAGTCCTAAAATGTACAAAACTTAAAAAAAAACTAAACAAAAAAAACATCACATAATGTAAATACGTTGTCACAGAATAAGAATATGTGAATAACTCAATTTTGACAAAAATGGCAGATAGAACCAGACAGAATTCCAAGGCGACGAAATGTAAACATTTCTGTCTTATCAAGCCTATAGCATCACTTATGAACATTATGTACCAGATCTGTCTCCTCCTGCAACCATCCATGACACAACGCTGAGAGATAAAAATATGAAATAACACAGGCATGGGGTTTGGCCTCTGGCATGATATGGGCTCTCGTTGACCTTCGAACATCTGCATATGGAATGGGAATGCTGTGAAATGCTGAAAGTGAATGATGCAACCCCCGGAGACTAAGATTCAGGGCCTGATCAGTCTGTAGCCTCTAGCATTAGAGATGCCAGCTCCATTACCCTGGCCTGTATCGCTTCCCTGGGCAGTGTGAAGCATAGGGCACATCACATTGTGCCTAAAGCCTCGTATCATTTGCAGACATTCATTCCGTGATTTCTTTCCCTTTCTACCCTTGTCATGCCTTCTGGCATAACTTAAAATGTCTGACACAGAGATGAGCCAAAGGAGCATTCATGTTATTATGATTGTTTCCCCTCTCTCCTCTTTCGAACCAGCTGGCCCAGGGGAGGATCTGCTGACCTTATACCCAATTGACTGGGGACCGCTTTCATTTCCACGTTTAGCAATGACATGGTAAAAGAAGCCTAATCTTTTGAAAATGTATTCAAGGCTAAGGTTCAGAAATGACTATAGGATTCAAATGGCATCCAGCCTCCCAAAGCTATTCCCGGGCAATTATAGACTTGGATAGACTTTATATCAAATCCAACCTAGTGACTTTGTTGATCCTCAGAGAAGCTATTTGCTCTGTCTCCCACACACCTCACCTCACTGAGCTTAGGTTTATTATTGTTGGTATTATTATTGTTATTTTTAATAAGGGGTGTTTGCTTTTACAGTTTACACTATGTATCATTAATTACAGGAACAATATGGCGACGTGACAATATGTATACAAATGAAAGAATCAAAGAAACATACTGTATACAAAAAACAAACAAACAAACAAATAAATAAATGTACCGTAGATATAGTAATGTGTGATGAATTTAGACAATTATATATAATATAACAACAATTATTATTTTATTATTTACATTTACATTAAAACCAATAATAATAATAACTGGTCATTGTAATATGAGCTACAATATTTTATTTAAATTGAGCAATTTACTTTATTTTAACCTCATTCCTCAATATCATATCATTTTAAATCATAGTCATTTACCATTATTTTTTGCAAGGCAAATTTTTGTTAATCATTTTTTAAACTACTCTCAAAGATGATCTATCTTATAACAACTTTGATTCAAATAAACTTCTCAATCATCACAAAATAATTTTAAACATTCAAATAATTTTATTAAATGTCATATTTATTAAGTGCAAACTCCAGTAGTTGCATCCATTTCAATAATTATTGAAATTTTAAGCAGTTAAACAGCCTGTAGTGGCCTATTAATCTGAAATATTAATATACTGTACATAAATACTGCATAATGTGAAATAGTTTCAGAAGTAGCATTTGTTGCTTACTTATCCATAACTGGAAAAATCGATATATTACTATCCCCAGCACTATACTGTGTAGTGGGTCTGGTTTTATTTTGTTGTTGGTAAAAAATATTTTTAGCGTGCATCTGTTATCAACTACATTACGTATAAAGCAAGTCAGCTGTGATTTTTCTGAAAGTTTTGATCATTATTTGTGCATGAGCTGATACTAATGCTACATTGGCTAATACTGCATTTATAGACCTTTGACAAGGTGCTCTGAATGGTAAAATATGACAAGCAAGCCAAGTATGACAAATGCGTTTTATTACCAAAGAAATGTTTCGGAGCATCCAGACAGGCTCTGCACCAGAAATATTCATAGCAGCTGCCATATGCACATTTCTTCTTGTTCTCTTGTAGGTTCACTTTTGAGAGCAACTCAAATACCTCTAAAGCACAGCCCTTGGTTTTTGAATCAGGCAGATTACATTTTTTTAATGATGCATTAATTAGAGAGAGGAGGAATTAAAGACGAGGTAATGTATTATTCAGAGGAGCAATGGCTAGCTAAAATGCTTGGTTGCTTTAAGCTGCTTTTACAGTGTGTCTGTCATGTGCCAGTGTGTGTTCCTCAGTGATCTCACAAAACGTCTCAACAGGCATTTCATCTTTTATCTGAGGTCATTATAACTCACTTTAAGGCTAACAATTCCCATCCTGCTGTTTATACTCATGTATCAACTGTATCATGGATTGCTTCTGTCTGTTCCTGTCTGTCGTGCTGCTGATAGGTTTGCGATTGTAGCTCTGTGTAGCTTTGCTTTTCTGTTGAATCTCTATCTTACTTTCAATCTCTGTTGTTTAAGTGGTAAAATATAACTTAATTCCCACCATATTTCTGATATTATCTATCAAACTAACCTGACTAATTTGATCGTTCGCTTTTAGTCTAAAACCGCGCATACAGCGTGTTAGCATTTGTTAGCCGGTTAGCTTGTCATAAGTGTTTCTACTCGTGTCCATTACTTTTTTATTTCTCTCTCGCTCAGTTTTTCACTAGTTCATCAAACAACAGTGGTATCATTCATCAATCATTCATCAATCATGGTGAGTAATGGCTTCTAATGGTTTATCTCTCTCTGTCGGCGACGAGGGATTCACATGTGATAAATGCAGGGAAATAGTTAGGCTGACAGAGAAGGTTTTAGAACTAGAGACACGGATCCAAACTTTAGTTGTGGACAGTAAAGGCCCCGATATACTTCAAACGAAATCGAAGAACGAACTGATATGACGTCATTTCAAGCAAAATCAGGTTTCGGCAGTTCGATACAGCCCACCAAAGCGAACTTTCTGGGGGAGTTTGTTTTGGCTTTTAAACACCTTTGAGCTACCATTGGTCTGTGGCAATTACGCAATTGGTGGGTGGGTTCGGGAACGCTGCCTTATTTGACGTGCAATTATGCCACAAATATATCAGCACCTGTACAATCACTCGCGGGGAGACTTTAAAGATTCTGAGAAAGCATTTAATTCCTAGAAAGAAATTGCAACGAAGCTTGGTGTCGATGACCTGGAGTTATGCAAAAAGCGACTTAGAGAAACATCAGATGCAAGTTTTCCAAAGCTGTGAAAAGAATAGAATGAAATAGTAAAGACAAAGGGTAGCAAATACCAAATACATGTGTTTCAAATAAATGTTACACCATACTGCTGCTGTTGTTGTTGTTCTTTCAATAAGCAAATTTAAAAGGTGTAGCCTACAATAAATTAAATGCCAAAAGAACATACAATAATAACCCCTTGTTTTTATCAAATTATGACAACACATAAAATATAAAAACGTGTAATAACTTATCCAGTTTAATCAGAGACCTAGATACACCATCATTGCATCGTTATTGTGTTTAAGGCATTCGCACGAGCATCGTGACACATGTTTACATTAATCTACAGCCTGCCTCCAGCGTAGCGGGGATGTTGGAATGTTAGAAAACAGTATACTGTCGCTCAGTCTTTTCGAAGTTATTTTTGCCTCCAAACAAAGAACTAAAATGAACTTCGTTTGAAGTATATCGGGGCCTTAAGAATGTGAGGGCTGTAGATATTGCTTTGGATGCGACTAGCTCAGGGAGTCCTGTACATTGCTCGGTTCCGGCATTAGAGGCCATGCAGCAGGGCAACTGGGTGACTGTGAGGTGGCCTAGTCGCGGGTCAAAACACCTGTAGCAAATTTTAGCTCAAAAGCAAACAAACAAACATTCAATCACTCATACATGGGGAAAAGGGCAAATGAGAGTTTAAGGATGAAACCATCAGGAAACCAGAGAATGAAGCTATGAAAAGAGTCAGTTAACCACCTCAATAAAACCATCAGTCCTGTTTATAACAGGGTCTATAACTTACACTAAACCTCTGTTTCATTTAGTTAAATGTACGATACTTGCAATGCCTTTGGTCATTGAAACAGTGTCCGGATGCAGTCTCGGATGAAAGTTCTGATGGTTTGAAGGTTTGGTGGTGTTGGATTTCTTCAAGTTCTTCCGGGTTTGAAGGGTGATGAACTCCAAAAGATGTTATTCTGGCTTGCTGGTAATTGGGAGTTTCTTCCCAGGTAGAAAAGGGAAAAAGAGCTAAGAAAGAGATCTGCTGAGATCCGAGAATCCTTGGTTGAATGGAAAGTCACAAAAACTCAAGGGTCCAGAAGAGTTCTAGCTCACTTCCTCCTCATCCTCTTAGGATCTAACAGAACCACAGACTGCAGGAGCGTCACTGATGTGAGAGCTTTATCTGCTATAGAGGTCACACCTCCGGAGTGTCAAATAGCCAATGGAGTACTGAATTTTTGGAGGGAAAGTTTTACTACTCTTTGTGTCTGAACATGGTAATTTGCATAGGTAATTCACCTGGGTTAATGCACAAACTACTAAAGATTCTTAGAACACTAATATTTTGCATAGGTATCAACATGGAATGTTCACTCTCAATTAGATCATCCGAAGACGAATTGATATAGACTAAACATGGTACAGCTAAAGTCATATTAACTAGTGATCTATCGTAAGCATGCATAAAACAGTATACAATACACAAAAACATATACAAGACCAGTAATAATATACACAATGACCTGAAGATATGAGTGTTCATTGAAAGAAAGGTTTTTCTATTAATTAATTAGAGAAGAGTCAATTTGTATGGCATAATGTCTCTTTCCTAAGGGAAAAAGGTAGTGAGAGTTGCTCTGCCTGCATTTATATTGAGCAATAAAACTGGTGTTATCAGATTGGTTGCCATGGAACCAGAGGCCTGTTCTGCCTTTCTTAGGTGTTAGATGCATTTCGGGGGAACTGTCCACAGACCCTCATAGTTGGCCCTTTGGTTAGGTGAGGGGGCACAAGAGATTATTTGTTAAATATAACATAGTTGTGTATCTGATTGGTCGAAATGCTACACACCGCTCTTCCATTCCGATCAAAACCTCAAACAGGTTCTCCCCACTCATTGACGCAGCCACTGAGAAACCTGATGAAAGTGCTCTAGTTATTGGCGATTCTATTGTACGGAATGTGAAAATAGAGACACCACCCACCATAGTCCATTGTTTACCGGGAGCCAGAGCGCCTGACATCTTGGCAAATTTAAAAGTGACCATCAGCGCTAATGATGCTCGACTTTGCCAGTCGGAGATCACTAAAAATAATGTTAAAGAGGTGTGTGAACTTGCAAGTACGATGTCAGACACTGTAATATGCTCTGGCCCGCTCCCTGCTTACCGGGGCGATGAGATTCATAGCAGACTGTCGTCACTCAATGGCTGGATGTCTAAGTGGTGCCCGCAGAATAACATAGGTTTTATAGACAATTGGACAAGTTTTTGGGGCAGACCTGACCTGCTGAATAGAGATGGTCTTCATCCCTCTTGGGGTGGTGCCGCTCTTCTCTCTAGAAATATGGCACATAGTCTTAGAGTTCGTACTTGACTAACTGGGGCCCAGGTCAGGAAGCAGACAGACTGGCTAAACCAACCGTCTGCTAGCTGCCTCACGTCACAGAAGTCAGTTAATTCTCAGCACATAGAGACTCTGTTCCCCGAACTAGAAAATACAAAAAAACGTCCAAACCAATGTATGAGTAACAACTTAATTGATGTTCAACAAATGAAACATGTATATAACACAGAGAAACAAATGATAAAGCTTGGCTTATTGAATATCAGGTCCCTTTCTACTAAAGCACTTTTTGTAAATGATATGATCACTGATCATAAACTAGATGTGCTCTGTTTGACAGAAACCTGGCTAAAACCAGATGAATACATTATTTTAAATGGGTCTACCCCCCCCCAAGTTTACTGGAGGTGTTGCTAAAATTTATAGCAATATTTTCAGTATTTCACAGAAGACAGGCTTTAAGTATAACTCCTTTGAAGTAATGGTGCTTCATATAACATTATCTAGAGAAAAAAGTATTAATGATTGTAACAAAGTTCGTAGATTCGGGAAGAAGGAGGCGGGAACCGGCAAACATTCAACGATTTAATAACAAAATAAACAAACGTAAAAGTACAGCGGCAGCCCCTCACGGACGACTGCCGCACACAAAACACAAAATAAAATCCAGGCCTGGTCCTCCCTCGTCTTCCACTGTCGTCACTCCTCCTTTTATCCTTCCGGAGCTCCTCCGTGGGACTCGAGACCGGTGAGTGTCGCAGGTGTCGCTCATTATCATTAACTCCACCGGCCTCGCTCCGTTCCCACGGCTCTCGGCCCCGCCCCACTCACCACAATGATAAATCCCCCATGATGTTTGTACTGGCTACTGTATACAGGCCACCAGGGCACCATACAGACTTTATAATAGAATTTGGTGATTTCCTATCAGAGTTAGTGCTGGCTGCAAATACATTCTTAATTGTGGGTGATTTTAATATCCACTTTGACAATAAAAAATATGCATTAGGATCAGCATTCATAGACATTCTGAACTCTATCGGGCTTAGACAACACGTGTCAGGACCTACTCATTGTCGAAATCATACTCTAGATTTAATACTGTCACATGGAATTTATGTTAATGGTGTTGAAATTTTGCAGCAAAGCGATGATATATCAGATCATTATCTAGTCTTGTGTGAACTCCATATAACTAAAGCTGCAAATTCAACTCCTTCTTACAAATATGGTAGAACCATCACTTCTACCACAAAGGACTGCTTTGTAAGTAATCTTCCTGATTTATCTCAATTCCTCAGCATATCCAACAGCGCAGAAAAACTTGATGATGTAACATATATTATGGACTCTCTCTTTTCTAGCACTTTAGATACAGTTGCTCCTTTACGCTTAATGAAGATTAAGGAAAAGAGTCCAACACCGTGGTATAATGAGCACACTCACGCCCTAAAGAGAGCAGCCTGGAAAATGGAGCGCTGCTGGAGGAAAACTAAACTAGATGTATTTCGTATTGCTTGGCGGGAAAGCACCCTATCCTACAATAACTGCTAGATCTGATTACTTTTCATCTCTTTTAGAAGAAAACAAACATAACCCCAGGTATTTATTCAATAAAGTGGCAAAAAATACAAAAAATAAAGCATCAACAGCACAGCAGTAATGACTTTATGAACTATCTTACTTCCAAAATCGATATTATTAGAGATCAAATTGTAACCATGCAGCCGTCAGCTACAGTATCGCATCAGATAGTGCACTATTGATCCCCTGAAGAACAGTTCCACTCATTCTCTACTATAGGAGAGGAAGAATTGTATAAACTTGTTAAATCAGCTAAACCAACAACATATATGTTAGACCTTATTCCAGCTAAACTACTAAAAGAGGTGCTTCCAGAAGTCATAGATCCTCTTTTGGCTATTATTAATTTGTCATTGTCATTAGGATATGTCCCCAAAACCTTTAACCCTCTGGGGTCTGAGGTGATTTTGGGGCCCTTGAGACGTTTTGACATGCCTTGATATTTGTGCTTATTTTAGCTACTTATAACATACTATTGGCCAATATGTATATTTTTTTTTGTATTCAGCACAAACTGTGCTACAATAATATGTGACCAAGATGGATGTACATGCTTGCATTTTTTAGAAAAAAAAATATTATGCGTGGTTAGTAAGTTTTGGGAAAAAAATGTAGCTGAAATAAGGCATAAAACCCACACCACATAGTCCTGAATAAAACTTTTAATAGTATTTCATCTTCATTCATCGCACCCAAAGAAAAACTGCAGTGCTTTACAACTATAAGACAGGAAGAGCTAAATGAACTTATCAGTACATCTAAACCAACAACGTGTTTATTAGGTCCTGTACCCACTAAACTACTGAAAGAGTTGTTACCTGTAGCAGAAGAACCGCTTCTCAATATTATTAACTCATCGTTATCTTTAGGTCACGTCCCAAAACCATTCAAGCTGGTGGTTATTAAGACTCTTATTAAGAAACCACAACTAGATTTTAATGAACTGGAAAATTACAGACCCATTTCAAATCTTCCGTTTATGTCTAAAATTTTAGAAAAAGTTGTGTCTGCTCAATTGTGTTCCTACTTGCAAAAAAATTATCTCTATGAAGAATTTCAGTCAGGTTTCAGGCCGCACCATAGCACAGAAACTGCAGTTGTTAAAATGACAAATGACTTGCTGCTTGCTTCAGACCAAGGATGCATCTCATTTGCTAGTATTACTTGATCTTAGTGGTGCATTCGACACTATAGACCATGACACACTCATAGATCGATTACAAAACTATACTGGCATTCAAGGGTAGGCTTTAAGATGTTTTAGATCTTACCTGTCCGATCGCTACCACTTTGTTCATTTAAATGGGGAGTCATCTCAGTTATCACCAGTAACGTATGGAGTACCACAAGGATCTGTCCTAGGTCCTCTGCTATTTTCAATATACATGTTGCCCCTTGGTAATATTATTAGAAAATACAGGATTAGTTTTCATTGTTATGCTGATGATACTCAACTATATATCTAAACAAGACCAGATAACTTCTCAACTATCTAAGCTAATAGATTGTGTAAAAAATGTAAAAGATTGGATGACCAATAATTTCCTCCTATTAAATTCAGATAAGACAGAGATTTTACTTATTGGACCAAAAAACAGTACACAGAATCTCTTGGATTACAATTTGCAACTAGACGGATGTACTGTTACGTCCTTTAAAGTCAGAAATCTGGGTGTTATATTAGACAGCAACTTCAATATGAAAATCATATTTCCCATGTTACAAAAACAGCATTCTTCCATCTTAGAAACATTGCCAAGCTTCGAAACATGCTACCTGTTTCTGATGCAGAAAAGCTAGTTCATGCATTCATGACCTTTAGACTGGACTATGTGAAGTGACATTCAGCCAAGTATGGTGACCCATACTCGGAATTCGTGCTCTGCATTTAACCCATCCAACGTGCACACAAACAGCAGTGAACACACACACACCGTGAACATACACCCGGAGGAGTGGGCAGCCATTTTATGCTGCAGCGCCCGGGGAGCAGTTGGGGGTTCAGTGCCTTGCTCAAGGGCACCTCAGTCATGGTATTGATGGTGGAGAGAGCGCTGGACATTCACTCCCCCCACCTACAATTCCTGCCGGCCGGAGACTCGAACCCGCAACCTTTGGATCACAAGTCCAACTCTCTAACCATTAGGCCACGACTTCCCCCGTAATGCACTGCTTGGTGGTTGTCCTGCATCTTCAATAAACAAACTACAGATAGTCCAAAATGCAGCGGCTAGAGTTCTTACCAGGTCAAGAAAATATGATCATATTACCTATTAAGTTCTGTATCATTTACAAAATATTATTACTTGCCTATAAGGCCCTAAATGGTTTAGCTCATGCGTACCTAACTCGTCTTCTACAACGCTGCAATCCAACCTGCTCCCTAAGGTCACAAAACTCTGGACTTTTGGTATTACCTAGGATAGCAAAGTCCACTAAAGGAGGTAGAGCTTTTTCAAATTTTGGCTTCCAAACTCTGGAATAGCCTTCCTGATAACGCTCGGGGTTCAGACACACGCTCTCTGTTTAAATCTAGATTAAAGACACATCTCTTTAGTCAAGCATTCACATAATGCATTTTATAATCTTGTAAATTTAGTCATTTGGCAGACGCTTTTGTACTGCAGTTATATCTGATCAAATGTACATTATTATTATTCTTTAGCTTGGGTTGAACAAATAATTTTTGCTTAGATGGAACAGCAGCTATGCTAATTATGTCTCTATTTGTTTCTCTGTTTCTGTCACGGGATTAACATCCCGTGGTAACTAGGAATTACAGAAGCTTCAGTCTGGATCCAACCCTTAAATAATCTGAGATGACCGAACACCTGAGAAAAGATAATGCCAACCCCTCAGAGGACCTCAGAGGATGCCAATTCTCAGATAACATACAGAATTACCAAATTTCCCCATAAGTTAAATATATTAAGGCTCTGCAATATATAAATATATTGTGGAAACTTAATGTCCTGTAGAGCTGCTTTGCAACGATTTGTATCGTAAAAAGCGCTGTACAAATAAACTTGAACTTGAATTTGAACTGCTTGGATTGAGTTGGGTAGGTCATTCCAGCAGGAGGGAACAGTTAATGAAAAAGTCCATGAAAGTTTTACCACAGTTTGAATGCAAAATGTTTCAATACAGGCATTTCAGTCAAATGTAATTTATGCAATATTTCAAACTTTTAACCTACTTCAATCAACCCATGGCAACAGTTTAAAAGTAGCCCAATTCTGTGTGAAAAAAAAAAACATGGACTTGGCAACCCTGCATCCAACAAGAGCTGCAGGAGTCAGATTTGACTGATCACAGGTCAAGAATAAGGAGGGATGACTGACAAGACCATGCTGGAGTATTTGCTGCTCAACAGATCCTGAGTTCACTGACAAGTATTGTATTGTTATAGTGTTAGTTAATTAAATATAAGTTGAGTTACAGTTCTTTCATATATTCTAATAACGAGTTCTGTATTGTCCAATTAGATGCTGTTACGTCATTACATGGGGACTAGTTCACTAGTTGTTTATGTTTAGCGTCAGTATACTTCCAGGCTCCGGTGTGGACAGTTGTAGTCAAACCCATCAGCACTGGGCAAGAGCATAAACCCCCACTGTTGTAAAGTAATGCTTTACCAAGTAAAGTTTGTGCAACGGATTATCTTTGTTGTGTGCTTCTCTTCATGCCTCCACGGACACTGATTAACAAATGTTACAGACAAGAGTACAACAAGTGGTGTCAGAAGTTGAGCGCGATAGAAAACTATCAACAAATTGTGAGTGTTATGAACTGTTGGGACATGCGTTGTGATTCTATGGATATTATAAGCTGCAAAACGCCATTGTGAAGTAGTATTAAAGACTGATTGACACGTTTCTTCATCGCATTAATCGTTCTTGCACGGAGATAAAAGCAGCACGGAATTCCCCTCCCCCAGCAGAGAGGCGTGGCACTTGAAGTCTGCCAAATCAAGCTCTGTTTTTGGCTACCTGCCAAGCTTCACAGACACTGCGAAACAGCCTTGAAAAGTTACATTACAACTCGTGGAGTAGAATATACTTCCATATTAATAAATAAATATTATAAATAAAACATTAACTCAACAAAAATTAAGAGTTGGAGCAGTGTCACTCTCAATTGTTATACAAGATGGATTCAACTGATCCGGACGTCTCACTTGGAGCATCAGCTGCCCCAACCCCCCCACACTGGCTACAGGCTGTGCTGTCACAACAAAATACATAACTGCACAATGCAGTATCACCTCTGCTCCAAAGACTGGAAGCTACAGAGACTTGTTTGTTAACTCTCACGCAGCAGCCCCATGCTAACAAGGTGACACGTGGTCCACACCCACGTGAATACACTACCACACTTTAATCTGCCCCAGATAGAACCCTTGTGACAAACAGAGATGCAACAGGGTCTTCAGATGCTGAACAACTTTTTGCTGCTGAGCTCGCTGTCATTGACAGACATGTACGGACCCCAGCTAGTCAAAATTCCTCAACACCTGACCCCGATGTGAGACCCAGAAGCCGTGTACAGGGACTCAGCTGTTATAAAGGCTTATTCAACTTGGGCCCACACATGCACGCACCTTCCACTGCTTCAATGCCCACCCATCATCTCACAGCCCCTTATGCATAAGTGGCATACGAAGTTATGAACCGTGACCCTATATCACTGGATGAGGCACAGCGGCTACTTTCATCATACGAACACAACTTTAAAGTGAAACTTGGACAAGATTTTGATCAGAGGGGGAGGACACGTCAAGTATCCTGGGATGATTTATACATGGACTCTGATGAGGAGCCACAGGTCTTGCAGTCACGTAGAGTGCAGTCACAGGGCTATGTTACACAGCACCAGTTGCAAGCACTCATGGATAAAGTTGATAAGCTCCAACTAGCCATAGACCGTCTACCTCCTCCATCTTCTGTTGTTCTCCCTTCTACGGTAAGACCCACCCACCAGACAAATTCCAGTAAGACAGTCCAGTCAGAAAGGGAACGCACAGCTCAGACTTCTTTCAAGTCAAACAGATATAGACAGCAGAATAACAGCCCAACCAGAGCTGCTAATGGGCCATGTTTTCAGTGTGGGGAGGAAGGACATTACAAAAGGAACTGCTCACCGTCCCCCAGTCCATCTACAAGTACCCCTGCAAATACTGTGACCAAAATGGAGCCCCCAAGTCAAAATGAACTAACACATTAGTATATGAATAAGTTAACATGAGCAAAGATTAAGTAATGCTGAACAGATGCATTGTTCATTTTTATTTTATGTTAACTAATTGTTTATGTTAAGAGAAGCATTAGTAATAAGTTAACATGAGCAAAGATTAAGTAATGCTGAACAGATGTGTTGTTCATTTTTAGTTAATTTGATCTAATGTATTAAGCAAAACATTAACTACTTAATCTGTTAATGTAAAGAGATGCATTAGTAAATGTGTAAGTTACCATTGACAAAACATTAAGTTATCCTGAACAGATGCGTTGTTAGTTCATGTTAACTAATGCATTAACTAATGTTAATTAATATAACCTTATTGTAAAGTGTTACTGGATCAACATTTTATGAACTAGTTGTGATCCTCAAAATTATAAGAACTTTGGAATTGTAAGTAAACCAAAAATACTGCAATAATAATTTAAATCATTATTTAGTTGATCTAAAAATCTTGTTTTACACTGTACTTTAAAGCTCACTGCAGCTCTACTGCACCCAAGTTCTTTCTAATAATGAGAGAGTAATGACTACACGTCCGCTCTGCTTTAGTTACAAGGGAAATTAGAGGGGAAAAGACACAATAACAGCCAAAATCCTTATTCATCACAAAATGAATTCCCTTCCAGGCATCAGCATAATCCCTCACACATCAATTACTTCTTTATCAGAGGGAGACAAGATAGATTCCCAGTCTTCAATCTTGTTAAGAATCATATTTAAAATGTTTTTTTGTTTGTTTTTTTTCCCTCAAAGTGAAGTTTTTCAGAAAGTGCCTCAATATTTCATTGATGTAATAGGAACATTTATATTTTAAAAATAATGTGTTAGCTTATGTTCATTCGCTTATGCTCTGAATTTCCCCATTTAAGTCCTACTATGCAGTGCGGAAAATATTTTTGATGTGAGAATGAATGATAATATGAAACTGGCTGCCAGTAACTCCACAGGCATTTTACATACATTTGATGGCTCCAGAAAATGACTTTCAGAGACTAGTAGAAAAAGTTGCAAGAATAGCTCTGGAGACCTAATGGAATTATCTGCTTCATTGAAATATCAACTTTGTTTTAACAATGTGCCTCAAGAGAGCCAATTTAATTTAAAAACTCCAATTAAACGGTACTAAGCAAATCACCTTACAGAACGCACAGTTGATTTGTAGAAATAAGATGTAGTAAGTCGGTGACTCAAGAAAATATTCTTAATTTTGTGAAAAGGAATCAATTGTTTTAAATTACGCAAGTCCTTGCATTCCATTCCAGATCATTTATTACTTAGGGAACTGAGAGCTATGGTAATAGACAACAAAATCAGCAGCCTAATACATAATGACAGCAATGTGTGTGTTATTGTTTTTATTTACCTCCCACAGGGACAAAATCACAATTTAATATTTACATGGAGAGCAAATGGATACTTAAATATGTTTTTTTTTTTCTCTTTTCTTTCAGAGATCTCAACAATGCCTCAAACTAAGCTCAGATTTGCCAAAACAATAATCTTAATGAATTCAAACATTTCTCATAAAAAATAGTTATTTTGCCATTTTCCAAAGTAAGCAATTTAAAGCACAAATAGTTTTATTGAATTCATTTATTTATTTTCATAAATTAATTTATGTATTTATGTATTAAGTATTGGATCCTTGCCCTGTCTAGTCAATGCAAACTACCAATGGCTCTTAACGGCAGTGATCGTTATCGGATTTAAATATTTAGAAATTAATAATTTGATTTAACACGATTGGCCTGCATTTGTAACTGAAGATTGTTATCAGTTGACAAAGTTTGTTTCGCTGGAACAAATTAATTTTAGCTTAGAATCTGCTGGAAAGTATTAATATTGAATGCTTTGGTGAGAGTTCAGGCTGGGTATGAAGTTATAAACTGTAACAGCAGAAATGTATTAACCAATTTTGCAGAGATTTTGCAAATTCTCTTATTACGGCTTCATGTTGCTTCTTGATAACTCTCACATGTAAATATCATACAGTAATGTGTAAATACAAAGCAGAATGTGTCCTAGACAAGACAACCCAAGGAAGAACTTATTATTAAGTTGTTAAACTGCATAGGCATTGATTTGTGTAATTTGTTATGCGCTGATGACAGACTTCATATTAGCTTTTGCATTGGATCCATCAAGGAGAACATTCAGTTAGTTTACCATCAGCCTTGCTGTGGAATATAGTTACTCCATTAGTCTAAACTACCAGGGGTATCAGAAAGCATAAAAGCCCCCTCTTCTTATTGAGCAAGCAAACAATTAAACATTAATTAAAAAAATATTGATTATTCAAAGTTTTCTTCTCAAGGCTCTAAAAACGTTTGTTTTTAAATCTCTGCAAAATCAAGCCCCATCATATCTCTCCTAAGCAATCTCTACTTAGAAATAAAATAGGTCCCTAAGATCTAGTAATCTTGGTCTCCTCTCTGTTCCTAGATCTAGGTTCCATTGCAGAGGTGATCGAGCCTTTGCTGTTGCTGGTCCTAGTCTTTGGAACAAATTACCAGCTTCTATTAGAGCTGCGCCCTCTTTGCCTCTATTCAAATGCCAGCTTAAAAAAACATCTTCTGTCAATAACTTTTATTTAGCCATGTCAATTGTATTGTTATGTTATGTTTTGTTGTCTCTTATTTGTTTTATTTTAGCTGAATTGTACAGCACTTTGGATCAACTGGTAGTTGTGTGAAAGTGCTTTATAAAGAAAGAAAGAAAGAAAGAAGTACCATCATGCTTCAAACGCTCCACCATCATAACCCCTGTCCCAAAGAAACCCAAGGTAATAGGAATTAACGACTACAGACCTGTGGCTCTAACATCTGTGGTCATGAAGTAATTTGAAAAACTGGTTTTGGCTTATCTGAAGGACATCACTGGACCCCTGCAGTTTGCCTACAGAGCAAACAGGTCTGTTGATGATGCAGTCAATGTGGGACTGCATTACATACTGCAACACCTGGACAGACCAGGAACTTATTTCTATTTGTGGACTTCAGCTCGGCCTTTAACACTATCATTCCAAACCTCCTCCTGCCCAAACTAACTCAGTTCTCCATCCCTACCTCCGCCTGTCAGTGGATCAACAGCTTCCTGACAGACAGGCAGCAGCTAGTGAGGCTGGGAAAATACACATCCAGCACCCATAAGATCAGCACTGGAGCTCCTCAGGGCTGCGTTCTCTCCCCACTGCTCTTCTCCCGCTACACCAACGACTGCACAGCTAAAGACCCCTCTGTCAAGCTTCTGAAGTCTGATCGGCCTCATCCAGGACGGTGATGAGTCTGTTTACAGACAGGAGGTTAAAGAGCTGGCTGTCTGGTGCAGTCTTAACAACCTGGAGCTCAACACACCCAAAACAGTGGAGATGATCATGGACTTCAGGAGAAACCCCCCTGCACTCCCCCCACTCACCATCATGAACAGCACTGTGACTGCAGTGGAGTCATTCAGATTCCTGAGCAGCACCATCTCTCAGGACCTGAAGTGGGACATTCACATTGGCTCTATTGTCAAAAAGGCCCAGCAGAGGTTGTACTTCCTTCGCCAGCTGCACTTATATAATTATAATTGTCTGGTTCAGCTCAGCTACCAAATCTGACCTCAGAAGGTAGTCCGGACTGCTGAGCGAATCATTGGTACAACCCTCCCCAGTCTCTAAGAACTGTACTCATCCAGAGTGAGCAAAAGAGCTTGTAAAATCACTCTGGACCCCTCACATCCAGCACACTCTCTCTTTGAACTGTTACCGTCTGGTCGACGCTACAGAGCTCTGAGCACCAGAACGACCAGACATAGGAACAGTTTCTTCCCTCAGGCAATCCATCTCATGAAGTTTTGAACTCTTAACAATAAACATGAAAAACAACACTATCATACTCTTTATTTTTTATTTAACACACATACTTATAAATTCAAATTTGCACCTAACATACCTGTACATACTGAATTGTCTATTTTGTATATTGTGTTTGTGCTATTTTGCATATTGTCAATTTTGTATATTTGTACTTTATTATTTTATCATCTGTGTCCTGTCCTGTCCTGTCGCTGTCATTCTGTCACATTGTGGAGCTACTGTCACTAAAACAAATTCCTTGCATGTGCAAACATACCTGGCAATAAAGCTAATTGTGATTCTGATTCTGATATTCCACCAGTCCACCAATTAACATCTTGCAATTGAAAAGCTACATATTTATATAAAAGTGAATATATAATTAGGAAGTTTTAAATTTAAGCCATCACTTTCTGACAAAATACAAGTCCATAATCTATAATAATGCTTCCTCCAGTGAAAAAGTCCAACCCCGTTGTCCTTTCACATTAAAAGCAACCAACACATTTGTTTTCAACTGTTTTGGACTGTTTTCCCTTGTAAATCATGCTTAATCTGTGCATATTTTTTCTCCTAATTCAGATGAGATTACTTTTTACTGTAAAAAGCAATATAAAAGAGGACTCATATTTTAGTTGGTTTACATCAACTAAAATATGATACATTACTTGTGAAATATTACTTGTGGATAATTTTGATTATTTTAATCAGCTGTTTGGACTCTCATTCTGATGGCACCCATTCACTGCAGAGGATCCATTGGTAAGCAAGTGATGTAACGCAGAATGCATTTTTACAAAAGTTTCAGGCCCTATTCTACTACCTTTCCATAAAAAGTCAATGCATGTTCTGATATACATTATTTTATTGGATACATTTTGTACACTTAAGTGTGTTGCACCCTCTTTCAACCCAAACTAATTACAAGTGGTAAGCACATTTCTATCACAGCCAACTCATATCCAAATGACTATGACCACTTGTAATTGGATTTTAAGGTGAGGTTCTCTAAATTCATGTATACATCATGAAATCAGAATTGCTCATTGCCTTTTCAGTTAGCATATGTGTTAAATGAACTTCAAATATGTGTGCTTTACACAATCTACATTTATTCATGAAGCAGACACTTTTATCCAAAGCAAATTATCTGTGTCACTGCATGTCGTTGACGGCCAATTCCAGTAGCCAATATATCCAATCAGATCACCCGAGACAGATATCGTGTACAAGTGTAAATGTGGACTTATGCAAAAGCCATTTTCCAAACTGCTAGTATTCAGTAGCATGAACATGAAAGTTGAATGCACTGGCAACTTGTGTAACAATCCATACCATGCCACATTAAAAAGAGACTTTCAGCTCCAAAGGCACATTCAGATTGCAGTATGGGAATTAAATGTCTATCGAGTCATCAGAGACAGACGCTCATCATAGGTGATCAACCTTTTTTCATCTGCAAGTCTTTGCATGATCAGTTACTGACAGCACAATACGGTCTGACGGCCCCAGATGAACATTTATTGCGCTCACAAAAGTGGCAGATCAAAGCTTTCTTCTCACCCCAGGGAAGTCGTATTTTCTTCCTCTTTGTTTTCGCCATATGCATTTTATGTTTCTTTGTCTGTGTCGGGTTTTGAAGATTCTCAGGGAGGCTGCAACTGCTCCCCATCCAATTTCTCCAGAGAGCCACAATGTTTTCAATATGCTGATGTACTGCATTGCCTATCACTTTTACAAATGGGCTGTGATATTAAAATGAACACCCCTATCCTGAAATCCATTTACTCTCTTGCTGGTTTAAAACCATCACTGAATTGAAATAAATGTGTTCCTCCACCTTCAGGTAATATTCATTAAAATAACCTTAATGAAATAAGCTGCAATCCATGTCACTTGCCCATGTTTCCTCGTATGCTCGTATGTTAGGGTTTTTATTCAGGACCGGTTCCAATTTGTAGCAAATACCTCACCTGAATTTATTTTTATTTATTTTTGTATGTATTTATTGGTGCTTGTGAATGCAATACTTATTCAACAGCACATGCAACTGAATCTATATGTGAAACAAACACAAATTATCAGTATGTCAGATTATCGAACAAATGACAAGTCAGTTCTATTTAATGAATTATATAATTCCTCTTACAACTGTGAGATTTAAGTCAGTGCTGTTACTGACTGATATACTGACTGTTCGTATTACAACATAGTTAAATATTCATTATATTATAAACATACATAATTAATATATTAAATATATTATAAACATTATGCATTTTGTTAATAATATACAAAATAAATTAAATATGATATCGTATTTTATGGTATTTTGTGTTTAATAGTGTTTAACAGATGGCCATTGGAATGCATTTATGTTCAATATGACAGCACAAAAACTATACTTTATGAATAAACATCAAATAAATACTGGCTAAAGTCAAGAGATCAAATTTACAATATAACGTGAATTAAGTGACTAATAGCCAGATATAAATAAGCAGCTAAAAGAAACATAATAAGGGTATAATTGGAAGGCAGAGACTTTAGTTTTTCATTCAGTGCATAAAACTCACTATGTGTTTCTGGGTCAGAATGACTTAAAATGACACTGACATGATGGTTCCTGTTTATTGTTCCTGATTTGCACTATTATAAAAAAATACAGTGAAAGTACAGCAGCAAGTGCTCAAGAAAATACTGTGTTTGTGTGTGTGTATATACAGTATATATACATATATATATATATATATATATATATATATACATATATATATATATATATATATATATATTGTTGTACGGTATACATGTACTCTTTTGTTTTCTCCTAATGGCTTCTTGCAGCATGAGTGGGCTGTTATATTCCATGCCAGTGTCTTGGTAAGTATCATTCCTATGACATCTAAAATAAGGAAATATGCCTGTTCATGTTTCTTAATGAGGTCTACTCAACACACATACAAAAAAAAAAGTATTGTACAAAAAAAAAAAAGAGTCAAACATCGTCACCCTCGTGGGTGTATATAATCAATAGTTTTTTACCAAACACGCTATTCCCACTCATGAACATTGGTTAAAGTCAAGAGGTCAAAATCATTGCAATATAATGAGAGAGACTAATAGCCAGAAATAAGCCACCAATTTCAGACTAAGAACATTAGGTTTTCTGTAATTACGAAGGCCGTAACCTCAGCTGTTGGACACTAATTATCTTAGGTTTGCTCATCATAATGGTGTCCACTCTTGAGTCTCTGTCCTCACCGGGTTTTTTAGCTGTACTCTAAAGGTAATGAGGTCTTTAGTGTCATAGACTTAGTGTTCTTCAATGACTCAAAGACTGCAGGCTTTGTTTTTCTCTCAGTATAGACACCCATAGAATGTACCCCAACTATTTGGATTCTTAGACCATGTCTACAATGGGCATGAACTGCGTGAAACTGTCTACACAAGATGTTTCAAAGCGACTATTGCAAATCCATGTGTCCTTAATGTCAGAAGTAGAGCAAGCAGGTCATAAATAGAAGGGGGCATCAGTTTACTGTTGGAACTCGTTGCAACATGCAGTGCTATATATTTATAGTCTGTGATTATAATGGGTTCTATTGGTCTTAGTAGCATCACGCTGATCACGTCTGGTGTAGAAATGACTCAAAATGTATGAATGTCTTTGCATTAAACAATACATTGTCAAAACAAGTTGCATTTATTTTCAACGCTTTTTAAGAAAAAAAAACATTTCACAAAAAGATGTTTCCTAAGATGGATGGACGGACGGGAAAACGGACAACATATGGATGAAATCTATGGATGGTTGGATTTATGGATGGAACAACATGGATGAACATTATAGTGACCTGGCTATTGGTGTATGAATGAGTGAGTGAATGAATAAATTAATTAAAATTGGATGGATGGATGGATGGATGGATGGATGGATGGATGGATGGATGGATGGATGGATGGATGGATGGAAGAACATGGATGAAATATATAGCGACATGGCTATAGATGGATGGATGGAACAACATATGGATGGATGGTTAGATGGATGGAATGAAATGGATGGATGGAACAACATATGGATGAAATCTATGGATGGATAGATAGATGGAATGGCATATGAAGGGATGGGTGGATGGATGGATGGAACAACATATGGGTGAAATTATTGGATGGATGGATGGATGGAACAACATGGATGAAATATATAGTGACATGGCTATAGATGGAAGGATGGATCGAAAAACATATCAAAGCCTGGTTAGATGGATGGAATGACATGGATGGATGGATAATGGATGGATGGAACAACATATGGATGAGTTAATGGATGGATAGATGGATGGAAGAACATATGGATGGATGGTTAGATGGATGGATGGTTAGATGGATGGAATGACATATGGAGGGATGGGTGGATGGATGGATGGAACAAAATATGGATGAGTTAATGGATGAATGGATAGAACAACATGGATGAAATATATAGCGACATGGCTATAGATGGATGGATGGATGGAACAACATATGGATGGATGGAATGACATGGATGGATGGAACAACATATGGATGAAATCTATGGATGGATAGATAGATGAAATGACATATGGAGGGATGGGTGGATGGAACAACATATGGATGGATGGAACCATATGGATGAAATATATAGTGAAATGGCTATAGATGGATGGATGGATGGAACAACATAGGGATGAAATCTATGGATGGATCATCCACCAAACCCCCCCTCACAACCTAATAGTTATTTATTTATTTATTTTTTACAGTATCTTGGACCAATTTTCTAATAAGAAGTCAGTGGAGTTGATCATGGCAAACAGAAAGAAAAAGCATCATTTCCTTGCGATTATGCAAATAAGGATTATAGATGTCAAGCAAGGCAGAATTTTTGGAGTATATTTATCAGATAACATAATTGGGCAAACAGTGTTGAGGAGTGAAGGTTTGTTTTGGGAGGTGGATTTCTGTTTGCTCAATGTGACAACTTCAGCTAGCTGCTAATTGATTATTGCACCTTGGAATGAGAAATGTAACAGAAAACAGAACACGTGTCTGTCACACACAATTATATTTCTCTTTTAATTCCAGGGAATATAAGGAAAACGTTGTAAGTACAAAATATTTCACAGGGGCAGTACCTTTTCAAAAGGTACTAAAATAACCATGTAGTTACTAATATTTACTCTTTAGTTATTACACACTTTTAAGGTATGGATATGCACTCTTAAGTAAGGATAAGTAAGGTATAAAGGTGTAGCTTTTTAAAGGTACAGTTACAAACTGCAGCAGACCCAATCGCAAGCTCACAATCATGACACCACACCGTTTTTGTAGCATCAAATAACTAATTAAAAACAAACTTATTAGTAAAACGAACACTTGGACATACATCAGAATGAAAAGAACTAGTTAAAATGATGGAAATCATCTTTGGGAGAAAAAAAAATATTTAAAGTGTAATTTGAATTTTAGTTTGGCTTACATCTCATACACTTACATGGAGAGGGCGGGGTTTCAGATGGCGATCAAAATGTTTTGTCTTTACTTTTCAGGACGTGTTCGACACACTTGATTGCACAGCATATTCGTAAATTTGGTCAAACAAGATAAGGGTGCGATCCTTTAAGTACACTTTTGATGTGTTGACTAACATACTAAGGCACATCAAATTATATTTTTACGGGAAAAAAAACAAAAACAATCAATCAATCAGTAGAATTAAGTTTAAAATATCAAGTAACATTTTGGCGGTGCACGACAATAAAAGTTTGATTTCTTTATATGAGAGTCAGTTGCTTAATTTAGAACAAATCAGATGGCATACTGTTATATCCTGAGTGCCATATTGTACCTCCCAGCTCTTCTGTTGAACTTTATTCATCTATATACTTCATTTGACTCTCGATGGTGCTGTAACTCCATTGGTTATACACAAGAATAGCTCAGACACTGCATTAACAAATTCCAGCGAGAGCTTGATTTACATCATAATTAGACCAAATGAAATACAATCCCAGGGAAAAAGAACAACACTGCAGCAAACTGCTTAGAGTAGTGCATATTTAATAGCCCATTGTGTACCAGCTCCTTTACTGAAGGTCAAAACTCAACACGAGCAATCTGAAACCGTTTCCTCAAGGGTTCTAATGAGCATACCATTATAGATCCAAAACACATGGCAGAGAGATGCAGTATGCTTGTCAAATTGACTTAATGTCATTTACAATTGTTCTCTGGTGTTCTATAACCTCACAGATCTAAGACACGTTGTGATCTACAGTAAAAGATGGCGGCTAACACAATGTGGAACAAATTTAAACTGGTTTTGCTTAGCATCTGCCTTCTTACGCTGGCCATCTTAATCTTCATGATGGAGGTTCCTCTTTATCTGCATGTTTTTGCAAGTCTGCATGTTTTTTTTTTACAAGTGCCTCCAGCCCTGTGCTCCTATTGTTTGATGGTATTCATTTCAGGAAATAGAAATGTAAAATACAAAAGCTGGTAAAATGATTAAAAGACTCTCCAGATCAAACACAGAATGACTAAAAGGATCCAGTCATATTCAAAAGCAATAAACAAATGCACCTACCAAAACTTACCTTTGCCTGTCAGCTTGGCAAGGTATTAATGGCTCCATACTGACATTTTAAACTTTGTGCATCAAGGCTAAGAGGACTTCAGATGTGGTTTTTGTTATGAAAATATATAGCCATTTGCCAATATATATTCAGTGTTTCAGACAGATGTATGATCCCTATGGAGTGTATTTTAATTAACCAGAAATAAAAGCAGAATAATGTAGGCAGAATAGTACAACAGTTGGTCACTGAGGCAGTATCCTCAAAGGAACATTTTTGAAACTTATTTATCTTAGAGGGTTCATAGTACTGTACCTTCCCTTCTGAAAAAGAGGAGCACTTTATTGTACTGAATGTGCATTTGTGGTATACTTCAAACAAACACATAAATAAATAAATAAGCATATAATATAATATTAATCATGACTGTTTCTACAAATATATTATTTCCATAAATACTCTTGTTAAAATCATTCTACTTTTTTTTTTTCCCCATAAGGATACAGTACATGTTCTAAGGTACTAACATGCACCTCTTAGGGTAGATCAAGGTACAAAGTTGTCCCTTTAAGGGTACTACCCCAGTGACAAGCTGTTGTGCAACTAAATTTAAATTATTAAGGCATAACTCATAGTGCTTCGAGGTGGTAATAAACTGCGATGTTTGTAGACATCGCAGAAAGTGATTTTACAATCATACAGTGATGGAGAGTGCTCATATCACTCATATCAGAGTGATTCACAGAGCTGTCATAACACAATAATTCAATTTGATACAATGTATTAAGAGTGACAAGTATTGATACTACAATATCACATGATATACTGTAGTGATATAACACATTGTTCAGAAGAATTGCAATTCATTAACTCTCTCACACACACTAATTAAAGATTTTATTTTTAATTAGAAAAC
This sequence comes from Barbus barbus, assembly GCF_936440315.1. Taxonomy (NCBI): domain Eukaryota; kingdom Metazoa; phylum Chordata; class Actinopteri; order Cypriniformes; family Cyprinidae; genus Barbus; species Barbus barbus. Next base: position 5,548,849 of record NC_136750.1, read on the forward strand.
TGAATGGGCTGAGTGTCTTTTAAAATTTATTTATTTTTAGAAATGTGCATATAGGATGGTCATCTTGTTTACACTCTGTATTGATTCATCCCTTGCTGCATGGACAAAGTGCTTCTAGCAGTATCATGTAACTTAATAATGTGAAATTCTGTGACCTTAGAGATATTTTTGTGCTATGGTAAGAAACATTTCTGTGACATTTGATATTTCCTTGAAAACCACGTCACACTCCAACCAGTCTTATCTACAAAATTCCCTCTGTCCCACAGATCTGTCAGCCGGTGCAGACGACAGTTTAGCTGTGGCTCCCCTATGGCAGATTATGGAGTTGATAAACCGATGAACACCCCAAATACTCTGCAATACAAGTGCAAGCAAATATCAGACCGCTTACAATGAGCAGCTAGTGAAAAGCTGAGCACGTTTCTACTGTAGAAGGCAAAAAGGAGCTAAGCATCTCCCATGCTATTTTAATCCCTAAACTATATTTATATAGGTTTTTGTCCCTCACCTGAAACCATTGACATCAAGGGAAATATACATACAAGAGTCATGTAATGTTATGCTATAAAGATTATACACACTTTAATGTATTGCTTAATAAAGGGTGCAATATTTCCATTAGCAGGGTGTAACACCGGTATCACACCACTTACTGTGCCACTGGACCAGTTCTAGGTTCTAAGGAGTGGGGAGCAAAAACAAAAAAATACACCAGAGACCGTTGCTTTAAATACAAAAGGCCGGCAATTTACTGAATGCAAAACACACATAGAATATACAGTAAGCAAAACAAACAAAAATAATACCCTGCAGATTTTCAGTATTGAGGTAGGTATAATAAATGGAAAGGTATTTCACTTCCTTTTTGTTCTTTGGTTCACCTAAGTTATTTTAGTTAGGCTAGTCTAGGTTAGACCAGTCTTTATCTAGGTTGCACCTATTTTAGAATTCCTATTTTTCTTCCTGAGTTAACTCTTTTTCCCTTTCTTTTACAGGTAAGAAAACACCTTCAATTTACACAACCAAATCAAAGTGGACCACAAGCATTTCAAATCACATTCAAAGATATGAACTCAATATGAAAATAAAAGTATAACACCTTAAACCCAAGTTCAAGTGCAAATGTGAGTTCAATTATTCAGTTCAATGAAGAGCTTCAGTTCGATTCAGTTCAAAAATAATGATTCAATCAGTTTCCAGTTCAGTTCAAAAATAATGATTCAATCAGTTTCCAGTTCAGTTCAAAAATAATGGTTCAATCAGTTTCCAGTTCAGTTCAAAAATAATTCCTGATACTCCTACCACTCTGGCAGTGAGTCACCATACGCAGGAGATTTCCTCACTGATGCGATGGAGAAAAGTTGGACGTCTGGGTCTGGCTCGCCATCTTGAATCCCGTCTGTGCATGTGCACACCCGCACACTGCAGACCAATCCTCGCTCCGACCAAGCTTCAACTAAGCAGAAAACCTGACCTGTGTAACAGGTCATAAACACAATAAATCTCTTTTTAAATCCTCAAATTACACAAATGAATGTTTCACAGTCTCTGAGTTGTAACGTTATTGCTACGATGCTTTTTTCACTTCAAAAATGGCGGCGGAGCGGTCTCTTTTAACTCACGGCTCCATTTCCCACACAACTACCGCACACATCTTTCATTTACAAAGCATACATTCACTTTTATAATATTCACAGTTTTCATAAACCCAAAATACTAACTGGTAACAGTTTATGGCGAAGCATCTCCTCATAAACAGCTAAGTTTTTACGTTAGCTCTCCGCCAGAGAAAAAGGAAGAAAGAAAAAAAAAGTACAACACGGCAAAGTGCGAGAAACAACTCAAACTCACCAAAACCGGTGTGGCTTAGTTCTCATAAAATCCCCGTCAGTTCCCGACCAGGAAAGTTGTTATTCAACTGCAAAACCAACTTTTTCACTCTTTTCTCTGCTTATTAAACACAGCTCGTTCTCTCTGCTGCAACGTCACTGAAGTACTGTGTCTAGCGTCACTTGTCCCTTAAAGGGGCAGTGACATGAATTTTCTGTCAGCATATTTTTAAGCTTAAAACATTAAATTGTTGTATTAACATTTTTAATTATGAATTAACTTACATTAAATGAATCATTTAACTTTCTAACTTATTTATGCAGCTTTTAAACTATTTATTCTAATTTATCATATTTTAACATGGGTTACATCCTCCCCTCTTTACCTAATGCACGTCCCTGTGCATCCTGAATCTATACAGTCATAACTCTAGGGGTTTTTGGAAAGCTAGGCTCTTTAAGGGAATCTGTAAACACATCACTCAAGGTTTGAAATAAAGACTGAACTATTGTAACCAACGGGTTCCCTAGCTCAGGGTAAGTCAGTCTTTTAGTCGCTTTTCTGTCTCTGATAGGTCTTCTAGAACAGTCACCTTCTGTCTGGATGTCAGTTTGGTCCATAACGCTTGTGTTTTCTTCGCCCTCCTGAGCAGGTTGAGTAGAAGGATGGACATTATCCAGGTCTTCCTCAGGTAGGTTTCCAATTTCCTGTCCAGCGGTTGAACTGCTCTCTTCAGGATCAGGTAAGTCATTATTTCCAGGATCAGGTAAGTCATTTCCAGGATCAGGTAAGTCATTTCCAGGATCAGGTAAGTCATTTCCAGGATCAGGTAAGTCCAGGTCACAAGTCTCTACTGGAACATCCTCAGGGAAAGCTTTGGGTACGTCTGAAGGATATTGCTTAACAGCAGTCAACTCTTTGGAGGGTTCCGGTTCAATCCTTTCTGGTAGGTGTTCTATGGGTTCAGGGGTCGGGTCGAAACCTAGTGTTTCCACTCTTAGGTTTCTGTGTCCAGCATATTGATATTCCTCAGAGTCAGATTGGGATTCATCCCCATCAGCTCCATCTGAACTGTCATTTTTAGGATGTTGTCGAGTTCTTGGTCGTCTCGCTGCCATTGACGGGTTAGTTTCACTTTCGATTGAGGTCACAGGAAGGAAACCGCATGGCAGCAGAAGGTCACGATGAAGAGTCCTTTGTGGACCATCTTTTGTCTCAGGCCTCACAACATACACTGGGACGTCTCCAGACTGTCTCTGGACAACATACACATCGGACTCCCACCTGTCGGCCAGCTTGTGCTTGCCTCTAAGGCGGACGTTTCGAACCAAGACTCTGTCGCCTTCCTTCAAGGTGGAGTCAACAACATGCTTGTCAAACCTCGCTTTGTTGCGACTGGCTGTCTTTTTGGCATTCTCAGTTGCTACTTTGTAACTGTCTTCGAGTTGGGATTTCAGGTTGCGAACATATTGTGAGTGTGAGCCTGGCTGGTGATTGACTGGCAGGCCAAAGGCTAGGTCGACTGGCAACCTTGGCTGACGCCCGAACATTAATTCGTAAGGGGTAAAACCAGTAGTCTCATTTTTAGTACAATTATAAGCGTGTACTAATGGTTTGACGTAATCCCGCCAGTGACTCTTTTTCTGATTCTCGAGGGTTCCCAACATGTTGAGCAGGGTCCTGTTGAAGCGTTCTACAGGGTTCCCTCTCGGATGGTAAGGGGTGGTTCTTATCTTTTGAGTGCCAATGAGCTCACACAGTTCTTTTATTGTTCGGGATTCAAAGTCAGGACCTTGGTCACTGTGGAGTTTTTCAGGGATGCCATAATGGACAAAAAAATGGTCCCACAGGCTCTTGGCCACTGTCCTGGCTTTCTGATTCGGGGTGGGGACAGCCACTGCATATTTCGTAAAATGGTCGGTAATGACCAGAATGTCTTTGGTCTTACTGGAGTCTGGCTCCACACTGAGAAAATCCATACACACAAGTTCGAGTGGTCTTGTAGCGATGATGTTGACGAGTGGTGCGGCTTTCTCGGGCATAGTCTTGCGTCGTATGCAGCGGTCGCAGGTTCTGACCTTAGTTTCTACCTCGGCTGACATTTTAGGCCAATAGAAACGCTTCCGGACGAGATCTAGGGTGCGCTCTACGCCCATGTGGCCCATGTCGTCATGGAGGCTCCTTAGGACTACGGATCTCAGGACTTCAGGGAGCACAAGCTGGTAGTGAGTCTGAGCACCCTCTTGCCGCTTGCGATACAAGACACCATTAAAGACTATAAGTTTGTTCCACTCTCTTAATAAGAGACCAAGCTCAGGAAGTTCCTTCCTCAAGGATGGTGGGGGTTTCTCTTCTAACTCCACTTGCCTGAGTACTTCACGGATACAGGGATCAGCATTTTGCTTGTCTCTTAGTTCAGCTGGTGCTAATGAGGGGATAACAGGTAAGCCACCAAGCTGATCCTCTTCTTCAAAGCTTTGTGGGAGAGCCTTTGGATGATGGGCAAGTGACACAACCAAGGTGGTGCTGGGTGATGTTTCCCCAGAGTGATTGTTGATCACTTGGCGAACCAAGTGCTTCTCACAGATAGCTTTGATGGTGTTTTCATCAAGGTGTGCATAATCAGCCTCTGACAAGTGTCTTTTCGTGAACTGTTGTATCCTCTCCAACTCTTTTCGTGATGATGTGTCATCAGGTAATCTACCGTGGGGACGCCTGGACAACCCGTCCGCGTCTTGATTTTGCTTACCGGCTCTGTATTGTAGCTGGAAATCAAATGTCGACAGAGCGGCTAACCATCTGTAGCTCGTGGCGTCGAGCTTAGCAGAGGTAAGAATGTATGTCAACGGATTGCTATCGGTGACAGCTAGGAACGCATTCCCATATAGGTAGTCCTGGAATTTCTCTGTCACTGCCCATTTAAGGGCAAGGAATTCTAATTTGTGCGCAGGATACCTGGACTCACATTTTGACAGACCTCGACTTGCATAGGCAACAACTCGCTTCCGTCCCTGTTGCTCCTGGTAAAGGGCAGCACCGAGTCCCGAGGTGCTCGCATCTGTGTGCAAAATGTAGGGGAGCTTGGGGTCAGCAAACCCGAGGATGGGTGCTGTTGTCAGTTTTTCGATTATGATGTCGAACGCTGCCTGGCAAGCAGGAGTCCATCTGTCACCAAAGAGGTCCTTTGGGTTGTAGTATTTCTCAGGATTCTCTGTGGTTTTAGTGTGCTTTCTCAGCGGCGGATAGCCAGCAGTGAGCCCGTTCAGTGGCTTCACAATCTTTGAGTAGTCTTTTACGAACCGGCGGTAATAACCGCAGAAACCCAGGAAGGTTCTTAGCTCTTTCAGGTTGTTTGGTTTTGGCCAGGTTTTTAATGCTGCTACTTTGTCTGGATCAGTTTCGATGCCCTTTTCAGACACAATGTGGCCGAGGTACTTTACAGAAGTTTGGAAGAACTTGCACTTCCCTGGCGACAGTTTCAAGCCAAACTCTTTCAATTGGTTGAGCACGCGCATCAACCTTTCCTCGTGTTCCTCCAGTGTCGAGGAGAAGATGATGAGGTCATCAAGAAAAACTAGGGCTTGCTTCAAGTTCAACTCTCCCATACAGCGCTCCATAAGCCTCTGGAACGTGCTAGGGGCGTTAGTTATCCCCTGAGGCATCCTATTGAACTCGAAGAATCCTAGTGGGCAGACGAATGCGGTTTTGTGTTTGTCTGCTTCCTCCATCTCTATTTGATAGAAGCCTGATTTGAGATCGAGCACTGAGAACCACCTGGACCCGGTCAACGCCGAGAATGACTCCTCAAGATTAGGTAAGGCATATGAATCTTTTACTGTTTGGGCGTTCAACTTTCTGTAGTCTATGCAGAGTCTGACATCGGCATTCTTTTTCCTGACGACGACAATCGGCGAGGAGAAGGGCGACTCCGATTCGCGGATGACTTCTGCATCAAGGAGTTGCTGGAGATGGTTACGCACAGCCTCTATATCTTGGGGGTGTATAGGTCTTGGTCTATGTTTGAATGTTGTCTCGTCACTGAGGGTTATATGGTGTTTTATTTTGTCAGTGCGACCAAAATCAAGCTCGTGCAGTGCAAACACCTCCGGCATGGAACTTAATTTCTCAGTTATCCTCTCTTTCCACTCATTGGGTACAGGAGAGTCAGTGAAGTCAAGGTTGAGATTTAATTTTTGGTCAGGTTTTGTGGGAAGGTCTGAGTCAGGGGTCTTAATTGATTGAACACTCTTGACAGCGTGTATCTCTGCTATTACAGCCTTTGGAGATAGAGTGATGTCATGATGTGACTCATTCTTGAGCATGACTGGTATGCAGCGTAGTGGTTTCGGTGGTAGGCTTACCAAGCCATCTGTCACCAGGATGCCACCTGGCAGGGAAAATGATTTTGGTGACTCTACCATCACCCACTTTCCAACATCAGTTGTCTTGCAGCTCACTGATCCTTCAAGGACTTTGGTCTGTCCAGCTGCAATAGTCTCAAAGTCCCTACTATGAAGCCTCACTTCCCCTAGACTGGAATCAACATTCTGTCTGTTCCTGATTTCAAGGGTCTTTAAGACAACTTTGTAGCCGTAAGGAAGAGACTCATAGTTCTGAGGTGCGATATCTACATACTTTTCATAGAGAACATCCAAAGTATTTGTGCCTATAAGCACTGATGACAAGGTGGAACGCATGTCAGGTACAACCAAAACCAGTGTGGGCACCTCAATGTCCGCTCCAAGCAAGCTCTTTGGGAATCTGATGGTGGCCTCAACATAGCCAAGGTAAGGAACGCTTTGGCCGTTGGCTCCTTCCACCTCAAGCAGGTCATTCAAGGAATTCATAGGTAAGTGAGACAGGTTCTCTAAATAGAAAGAGTTGGGGATCGTTGTTACTTGAGAGCCTGAATCCAACAAGCATCTGCAGTCTTTGTTACCTATGGTCACTTGTGCAGTACACTTGGCTCCAATCAGTCCTTTTGGCAGGGTCACTGTCTGTTTTTGTGTGTGAGAGTACACACGGGCTCTGTGCAACTTCTTTTTGGGACACTTTGTCTGTGTTCCAGTCCCCGTTTGTCCCACAACCGGAACTGGGTCTAGTTTAAATGATCAGGCTTTGAAACACCATTTTCAATGTCCCATGTTAGCTGCTTTTCTCTTAGCTGCTTCCTCTTCTCAGCTACAAGAGATGGGTTCGGCTCACTTTCACACTGAGGCTTAATGTGTCCGTCTTCTCCACATCTAAAGCAATACCAGGGCCTTGGTCTATTGCCTGTGTTGTTGTTTACATCTCGGCTGTGGTGCAGCCTTTGAGATGTTGGAGTGATAGCCGTTTGGGGAGCTATTGGTCTGGCAGCTGATTTAGCTTTTCTACTGTCTTTCTGTGTGATGCGTGTGAGCTGGGACTGTAAATCAGCTATTTGTTTCTTTAGGTCTTGGATTTCGGACCTGTGATCAAGAACTGGCTGAGATGGGTCGCAGTCTTCACTCTGCACATAAATACCTTGATAATAAGAAGACACTTTTGGCTTTGCTATATTGAAGTGGCTTTTCATGCGGGATGCTTTGGAAGTACGCTTATCTTCTGCTGTGCGGAGTAACAGGAGAAGTTCAGCAAAGGTAGGTGGGTTCTGTTTCTTTTGTTCTAGCTGGAGTTCAGCTATCAAGATGTTGTCCCAGCAGCCTCTGACAAACTGTCTGAGAAGATGCCGGTCAAGGTCACTTGCGGTCACACCTCCCCTCCTGAGGGTGGTGTTCAGCATCACCTGCAGCCGTTGTAGATAGGCTGAGGGTTTCTCACCATTATCTTGCATCGTGTTAAGATACTTTGCGAAAAGATCATCTCCATCCTCGACAGTGCCGAAAGCGGAGTCCAAGATCTCCAAGTACGCCTTAAGGGGAGATTCAGGTGTCAGGTGCTTCACAATATCGATAGCAGGTGATAAGAGACTTTCAAGAAGCTTCCGTGACTTGTAAAGATCAGACTGTGTTGTGTCTTTAAGAAGAAGTTCCACATTGGAACGCCATGTCTCATAATCCACTTCATTGTTGGATCGGGGGAAACGCCCAGAGAAGGGTCTGAGTCTCAAAGAAGTGTGCACCTGCAGAGCAGAATCTTCATTTCTCACAATGTGCTCGACTATTACTTTTTGTATGTCAGGAGGGTTGACGTCAGAAAGTTTCAGAGCAGGCTGTGTTTTCTCTTTAGATGGTGGTGGAGAACAACGAAGTTGAATATGCTGTCCCGGGGCCGTACTGGGCAGGGGGCTTACTTGTGCAGCATTTTCAGGGCCATATTGCCCTGGGGTATCAGGTGAGTTCTGTTCCATATCTTCATCTTGGATTTCTGATTGATCTAGATCGACACTCTCACTGATGACGGAGAGCTCTTCTCTGAGGACAGCTGCAAAGTCTTTGCCAGTCAGTTTTGCGATGTCCTTTAACTCTGAAAGGTAAGTCTGTGTGGCTGTTTTGCTAGCTACAGGTGTGTAGACACTGGCTAAGGCTCTAATGTGATAAGTGACATCAGTCTGAGTCTTACTGTCGAGTCTGTGTGGCAATGAAGGTAAGAGAGATTGCATGGCTGTACCATACACATACTCTACTACAACCTGTTTGTCCAACGCTGGCTCAGCGAAATCTACAGGGATTACCCTTTGAATGGAACCATATTGTTTCAGGAAATCATATAGCTCTTCATCAGTTTCTGTACTGGCTATACCACTAACTATAACTGAGTTAGGGATTTTCACACTACTCGTTTGAATAACATCCATAATGGATCACTGATAACAATACTATACGGTCTCTGGTTTCTAGTTTTAAATGCTTTAAGCCACTCCTGGCTGGCTCGCCAATTTGTAACACCGGTATCACACCACTTACTGTGCCACTGGACCAGTTCTAGGTTCTAAGGAGTGGGGAGCAAAAACAAAAAAATACACCAGAGACCGTTGCTTTAAATACAAAAGGCCGGCAATTTACTGAATGCAAGACACACATAGAATATACAGTAAGCAAAACAAACAAAAATAATACCCTGCAGATTTTCAGTATTGAGGTAGGTATAATAAATGGAAAGGTATTTCACTTCCTTTTTGTTCTTTGGTTCACCTAAGTTATTTTAGTTAGGCTAGTCTAGGTTAGACCAGTCTTTATCTAGGTTGCACCTATTTTAGAATTCCTATTTTTCTTCCTGAGTTAACTCTTTTTCCCTTTCTTTTACAGGTAAGAAAACACCTTCAATTTACACAACCAAATCAAAGTGGACCACAAGCATTTCAAATCACATTCAAAGATATGAACTCAATATGAAAATAAAAGTATAACACCTTAAACCCAAGTTCAAGTGCAAATGTGAGTTCAATTATTCAGTTCAATGAAGAGCTTCAGTTCGATTCAGTTCAAAAATAATGATTCAATCAGTTTCCAGTTCAGTTCAAAAATAATGATTCAATCAGTTTCCAGTTCAGTTCAAAAATAATGGTTCAATCAGTTTCCAGTTCAGTTCAAAAATAATTCCTGATACTCCTACCACTCTGGCAGTGAGTCACCATACGCAGGAGATTTCCTCACTGATGCGATGGAGAAAAGTTGGACGTCTGGGTCTGGCTCGCCATCTTGAATCCCGTCTGTGCATGTGCACACCCGCACACTGCAGACCAATCCTCGCTCCGACCAAGCTTCAACTAAGCAGAAAACCTGACCTGTGTAACAGGTCATAAACACAATAAATCTCTTTTTAAATCCTCAAATTACACAAATGAATGTTTCACAGTCTCTGAGTTGTAACGTTATTGCTACGATGCTTTTTTCACTTCAAAAATGGCGGCGGAGCGGTCTCTTTTAACTCACGGCTCCATTTCCCACACAACTACCGCACACATCTTTCATTTACAAAGCATACATTCACTTTTATAATATTCACAGTTTTCATAAACCCAAAATACTAACTGGTAACAGTTTATGGCGAAGCATCTCCTCATAAACAGCTAAGTTTTTACGTTAGCTCTCCGCCAGAGAAAAAGGAAGAAAGAAAAAAAAGTACAACACGGCAAAGTGCGAGAAACAACTCAAACTCACCAAAACCGGTGTGGCTTAGTTCTCATAAAATCCCCGTCAGTTCCCGACCAGGAAAGTTGTTATTCAACTGCAAAACCAACTTTTTCACTCTTTTCTCTGCTTATTAAACACAGCTCGTTCTCTCTGCTGCAACGTCACTGAAGTACTGTGTCTAGCGTCACTTGTCCCTTAAAGGGGCAGTGACATGAATTTTCTGTCAGCATATTTTTAAGCTTAAAACATTAAATTGTTGTATTAACATTTTTAATTATGAATTAACTTACATTAAATGAATCATTTAACTTTCTAACTTATTTATGCAGCTTTTAAACTATTTATTCTAATTTATCATATTTTAACATGGGTTACAAGGGCAATTTAGTATCCACTCCTCAGCACAAAGAAAAGGATCAATTATATGAAATGCACCATTTTATGGTTCACTCAGAGGAGCATTCCAAGCTATTTTTTGGAAAGATTTCATTCTCTACTCTTTTCCCCCACTCTCTCTCTCTCTCTCACTCTCCTAGCCCATCGCATAAATGCCCACTACAGAACCCTGCTGAGCTCCATTTTCAAAAACATTTATCTTTCATGCGCACTTCCAGCTTCTGTCAATCTCCCCGAATGCAACGTTTTCCATCCAGTATAAACTAAATATACTCCTTCGCCAACTAGTTTGTGTCTACTCCATCCTTAAGCTTTTAAAGTTGTTTCTCTTTTGTGCTCCTTTAGCTTGTGGTTCAATTGCTATTAGCTTTGCTGGAGAATATATATATATATATATATATATATATATATATATATATATATATATATATATATACACATATATATACACAGTATATGAAGCATATATATATATTTTTTTTTTGTAGTTTTTATTGCTACATCAAATGAGCAGTTAAAAGTTCTGGATTTGATTCTAAGTGTACCATTTACATTTTCATTTGGAGATTGTTGCTCTGAATCCACATCATGCCGTCAAAGGAGCTCTCCATGCAAGTGAAACAGACAATTGATAGGCTTCAAAATTAAAACAAATCAATCAGAGAGATAGCAGGAACATTAGGAGTGGCCAAATCATCAGTTTGTTACATTCTGAGAAAAAAAAATGGACTGGTGAGCTCAGCAACCTAAAAAAGACTGGACGTCCACGGAGGACAACAGTGGTGGATGATCTGAGAATCCGCTCCATGGTAAAGAAAAACCCTTTCACAACATCCAGCCAAGTGAAGAACACTCTCCAGGAGGTAGGTGTGTCACTGTCAAAGTCTACAGTAGATTTCATGAGAGCAAATACATATGTTCACCACAAGGTGCAAACAAGGCATGATTAGACTTTGCCAAAAAAACATCTAAAAAAGCCAGACCACTTCTGGAAAAGCATTCTTTGGATGGCTGAATTTAAGATCAACCTGTACCAGAATGATGGGAAGAAACAAGATGGAGCAGTGTGATGGCATGAGCATGAATGGCTTCCAGTGGCACTGGGTTACTGGTGTTTATTGATGACGTGACAGAGGACAGAAGCAGCCGGATGAATTCTGAAGTGTATAATACTGTCTGCTCAGATTCAGACAAATGCAGCAAAGTTGATTGGACGGCACTTCATAATACAAGTGGAGTGTAAGTGTTAAAAGTGTTAAATAAGTGTTTATATTTCAGACCTGTCAGGAAATATTTCATGGGACATTGTTTATCCATGCGTGACTTGTCATAACTGTAAACAGAGTGAAGTATAGCTTCAATACTATTGCACATGTGAGGTGTGGGAGTAGCATGAAGCTGAAAGTTAGTTGTGACAATGAATGAGAAATATTGTACCTTGTACTATACAAAAAAAACAAATCACAGGTTATAAAAACAAATAAACTCCAAACAGAGCAAAGTTTATAAGCAAATAGGGTATAGGGGGAAAGGGAAGTGGTGTGTGGCCAAGTATGGTGACCCATACTCTGAATTAGTGCTCTGCATTTAACCCATCCAAGTGTACACACAGTAGTGAACATACACCCAGAACAGTGTACAGCCAATGTTGTGGCGCCCAGGGAGCAGTTGGGGGTTCAGTGCCTTGCTCAAGGGTCTCACCTCAGTTGAGAGTGTTGGTTATTCACTCCCCCACCTACAATCCCTGCCGGAACTGAGACTCAAACCCACGACCTTCAGGTTACAAGTCCAACTCTCTATCCATTAGGCCATAACTGCCCTAGTTGGGACAGAGTCCCAGATAACCATGCAGCTTTCAAAGACTAGTGTGAGTTCATGATTTAATGTTAGGTACTGTAAAAGGTCATTTCATTGCAGTGCTTTGCTGAATTTTGTTTTCAAAGATGGGTCGCCAAATTAAAAACATCTTCAGATGTCTAAATAGGAAACTTGTGACCCATTTAAAACCAGTCCAATTAAAATCATTACCTCTTCAGCCTGTGTTTTGATTTGTTTCATACTCAGAGCTTACAATTTTGTCAATTTTTGTAACATCATTAATTTAAAAACATCAATGTTTCCAATTACTCCAAATAACCACATAACAATATAAGACTTACCCGCTCAGATGATCTGTTTTAGATTTCCACATCAATACAACATTCGGCTGAACAAACGTGCAGAGCTGAACAACCAAAACAACCAAACAAACAAAAAGTTTTCAGCAGAAGACACCTGCAGTTTTATTTTTTAACCGCTAGAAGGCAAAGAGTTAACATAGTGTACATAGTATACCTTTAAATATAGCACTGGTGTGTCTCAAAACTAATTGTGATTCAGCAAATTCCAATATACACATATTTATATCAGACATGCAAGGTTTTGAAGCTACAGATAGTACTCAACCAGAACGAGCTATTTACTGTCACGGGTACTATCGCTGCCACTTCTGCAAAATGCATTTGCAGCCTTTGACCACTGAGTGGTGCTTAACTTAAACCACAAGTTATTACGCAAACACATCAAAGTGCATTTTCCCAAACAGCAGTCATTTTCCCAAATAGCAGTTCCCAAATAGCGTGTTTAGACACGATGAAAACAACGCAATTGCTTTCAATTAATTTCTACATGTCACACGCATACTTTGTAATTCAAAATCTCTCCTTTATTTTGATAGAGAACTACATGAGAATATGTCCATGAAGTGAGAAATCATTGCATTTTTTTAAATTAATTCCTTCCTTAATTTTAGTGAAAAGTAAGCACTGTATTATTTTGTTCCCATTTATTTAAGTAACATAAGAAACAAATAAATAAAATCTGGCCACGATTAGCTAAATTTATGGAACTGAGAAGAGACGGCAGATTTATAAAACATCTTCATGATTAAACTCACAAGGTCTCTTTTTATAATAAACAAAGTGCACAGACAATGTAAGTAAGATAACCACTGTGCAGTTAGCTTCATTATTTTAACTTACAACGCGAATTCAGGAAATGTTGGGAGGTTTTTTGAAATTTGTATAAAATGAAAAATCAAAGACTTTCAAATCACATGAGCCAATATTTTATTCACAATAGTTAAACATTTGTTATGTTCTGTATGTTCTGAGAAATTTTACACTTTTATGCACTAAATGAGCTCATTTCAAATTTGATGCCTGGTACAGGTCTCAAAAAAGTTGGCACAGGGGCAACAAAGCGCTGAAAAAGCAAGAAATGTTGAAAAGATTCAGCTGGGAGAACATCTAGCAACTTATTAAAGTTAATTGACATCAGGTCTGTAACACAATTAGCTATAAAAGGGATGGGTCCCACTTTATATTAGGTGGCCTTAACTACTATGTACTTACATTGAAATTAATAATTTGATACAATGCACTTATTGTGTACATACATGTTTTTACATTGTACTTATATATTTCAAAATACCTATATGTAATTAATTTCTGTAATTACATGTATAATTACAATTTTGACCCATCCCTTACACCTTAACCCACCCTTAAACCTACCCATACCACTTAACCTGTGACTAACCTTACCCATATCCCTCCTCAATAACAGCAAAAGTGTTTTGAAATACAATATGACCACAATAAGTACATTGTACTTGTGTTTTGATGTAAGTACATAGTAGTTAAGGCCACCTAATATAAAGTGTGACCAAGGGATGTCTTAGAGAGGCAGAGTCTCTCAGAAGTAAAGATGGGCAGAGGCTCTCCAATCTATAAAAGAGTGCGTAAAAAGATTTTGGAATACTTTAAAAACAACGTTTCTGAACGCCAAATTGCAAAGGCTTAGCAAATCTCATCATCTACAGTGCATAACATCATCAAAATATTCAGAGAACCTGGAGAAATCTCTCTGCGTAAGGGACAAGGCCGAAGACCTTTGTTGGATGCCCGTGATCTTCGGGCCCTCAGACGACACTACATCACTCATTGGCAGGATTCTGTCATTGACATTAATGTAGGATATCAGAGTGAATCAGACAATTAAAGATTCGATCAGAACATCAAAACATGAGGAGCTGAAATTCCACAAAGAGGCCCAAGACAACAGGATGTCATAAATCAGATCCCTAGCACCATGAGTCTGAAGCAAACCTAACCAACAACTCTTTAACAGAACATTTTACAACATTAAAACAAAAAGGACAATTATTGATAATCCCAACTCAGGAAGGAGATTGTCAAATTTGGGGCAAGTGACCAATATTGATGGTCAAAAGACAGCACATCATGACCAAAATCATTAGTAGAGACTTTGTTGAGTGGGTTCCCCCAACCAGGACAAGAACCAGACTGAAATTCCTTATGAGACCTTTTAACCTCTTTGGTCTTCACAGAACATATTCTCACGTCCACAGAATGGCACAGAAACGGTCTTTTCCATATGCATCTAAAATCCTCTTAAAAGGACTTATGAGCAACTAATCATTTATATGCATAACTCCATATTATGTATGTAATCCACACATTTGACTGTCATGTTCTAATCACTCATTGTTTATGTCTTTTTAATAACTATTGAATAGCTTAAGGGTTGATATTCATGTTTGGTATGTACGAGTGTGATAAACCTAGCTTGAAACGTTTCTTCCAATCAATACTTTGTCAAATGCATCATATTCTGGTTATAGAAATCATGTCCAAAATTATACTCTGCAAAAGCGGGAAAGTTCGGACCATGTGACTGACCAGATAGCATGTTGATTTATTTATTGGGAGGAGAAACAGAGCAACACCCCGAGCTAAGACGGTGTCTAATTGGTCGAGACACCATTTTGGGATGTGTCAAAAAGCCCAGTTAAAAACTCAGGACACCATCAAACCATGCTTTTTAGTCATTGCTTTCAGACATGCTTTTTGCTACTGCTGTTTGCCCGTGAATTCTTCGAGCACCGTTCCAGCGTGCTCTGGCCTACATGCCAGCTGCTACTTAACCATGGTGAGAAGAAAACCCATCTAGTCTCGTTACATCCTTTTATTCTTTTACTTTAATTACTTTTCTTTCCCGTTGTGAGTTTCGTGTCCTGAGTCAAGTTTGCCAATGTTGTGTCTCCGAGTTCGACCTTGAGCGCCCATCTAAAACTTCAACCAGCCCACAATCCACAACTTCAGCCAACGCCCAAGATTTCACTACGAACGACCACTGAACTTTCAACCAATCAACAACCTTGGGAAACCACCTTTCTGCAAAGACGACAACAAAAGGGAATCCCCTAACACAAAGGCAACGCAAGAACAAACTTCAGATTCTAGCTGAGCTGGTGCATTTAATATAAATTTTAGCCTCATTGAGAAACTCAATGTGAGGGTTAAATAAGTGATTGATGGTTGTTCAGGTCTATGCAATAGCACATATTGCTAAAAGCTTGGGATTTCACATTTTCATTCTCTTAAACTCATTCTTTCTTCACTTTCTCTCTTCCTGCAACATGTATGAATGTGTGAGTGTGTGTTTATGTGTTAGATTATTGGATAAATCTAAGACATGTAAACTAAAGTCTTATTTATATTGAAAAGAGAAGTATTTTGTGTTTTGTGCTTACAAGTTAATGTCTTAAACTGCCGATCTTGATACTGTGCTATTTAATAGAGTTTTCACTATATTTTGGATTTTAATATCCAGTGCAGAGTTTATGTTATATGGCTCGTTCAGTGAATTGCTGGCCGACTCAGTGATCAGCCGTAAAACAGTGATTCTGTTCAAATTCCCTATAAAATCATAAATGATTCCCTTGAGCTAAATTGACCTGTTTCCCTTACATTACTAAATGGGCCCAGGAATACTTCCAGAAACCACTGTCGGTAAACACAAAATGCAAAAAGGAAGCCATATGTGAACATGGTCCAGAAGCGCCGTTGTGTCCTGTGGGCCAAGGCTCATTTAAAATGGACCGTTTCAAAGTGTAAAAGTGTTCTATGGTCAGACGAGTCCAAATTTGACATTCTTGTTGGAAATCACGGATGCCGTGTCCTCCGGGCTAAAGAGGAAGGAGACCTTCCAGCGTGTTATCAGCGTTCAGTATAAAAGCTAGCATCTCTGATGGTATGGGGATGAATAAGTGCATACGGTATGGGCAGCTTACATGTTTTGGAAGGCACTATGAATGCTGAAAGGTTTTAGAGCAACGTATGCTCCTTTCCAGACGACCTCTTACAGCAGGACGATGCAAAAC
The DNA here is from genome assembly GCF_936440315.1 of Barbus barbus. Lineage (NCBI taxonomy): Eukaryota > Metazoa > Chordata > Actinopteri > Cypriniformes > Cyprinidae > Barbus > Barbus barbus. The sequence continues at coordinate 5,565,361 of NC_136750.1, forward strand.
CACATACTGCAGCTATAGACAACATTTGGCACATCATTAAACGAAAAATATGTCAAGACGACCACAAACTCTTCAGCAGCTGGAAACCTATATCAGGAAAGATTGGGACCAAATTCCAACACCAAAACTACAGAAACTCATAACCTCGATGCCCAGACGTCTTCAAACTGTTTTGAAAAGAAGAGGAGATGCTTCACCACGGTAAATATGACCCCGTCCCAACTATTTTGAGACCTGTAGCAGGCATAAAATTTGAAATGAGCTCATTTTGTACATAAAATTTTAATATTTTTCAGATAACATAGCAAATGTTTAAACTGTGTTCTATCGTGATTAAAACATTGGCTCATGTGATTTGAAATAATTTTAGTTTTCATTTTATTCAAATAAAAAAAAAAATGTATCAACATTTTAGGAATTTGGGTTGTATTAAAGAAGGCTTTGAAATGACAAAAGGGTATCTGAATGATGACCGAATTTGAATTCCAGGGTGAACTGCTCCTTTAATGAAGCCCCACACTGCTTCTAAAACTCTAAAATGGGATTGGTTGATTGAAATGTGGTTCCAGAAATAAAAATAAAAATTCTGTAAATGTACTCAATCTCAGGCCATAAGTGATCTTTATTTCTGCAGTGGAACACTGAAGAGGATTTTTAGCTAAACTCATGGTCCTTGGTGATTCAAAACTTATGAAGGAAAATTATCTGAATGTTATTTACAAAATAATTACATGCAATCCATAGCCTCTGTAAATGATCCAAGCTTTCCATCTGCATTTTAGCAAAATCACACACTCATACCATTATTCTTTAAAACAGAGAGGGAGGTCGCTATCTGCTTTTTGTGAATTTTAAAGCAGCAGCTGATTTCTATATTATGAATCACCAAGTTACATGGATTAATGCTATTCTATCTTGGATGTGTTGAGGGTGACAAAATTAACAGCACTTTTTTTAGTTGTGGGTGAACTATTCTGGCGACGGTGACATGATGCTGACAACTAGGTAAATTTAGCACTAATTAATTGCAAAGTCTTTTTCAGACATTGCTTATAACTAATACATGTAAAAAAGCTCTATTATAGAGATTTTACACAGCATCGTGAGAGGTAGATTGTAAGCCATTTAAAACAATCAACACATCTGCCATTTAAAAGTATATCCAAAATTACACTGCTGTCAAGAGCAAAACAAAAGAGAAAGTGCTTTGAAAGCTCTTTTCTAAATGTACTTCCTTCATCTGCAACCTCAAATAGAATCCCATTTGAACACTTGAGCTAAAAAAGGCCCGTGTTGTCTGCTTTTTGTGGGTGCTGCTCTTTCTTTGCACAAACTATAATTTTTTCTCTTAAGTGACACAATGTTAAAAAGGTCTCAAAAGGCGGATGCTTGAGTGATGTGCGTACAAGGATGGAAAACAAGCCATTACAGGTCTGCCCTGCATCCGGCAGGTCAATGTATAAAAGGTGAATACTGGCCTACAGTACTACAGTAGGGTCAAAACATTGTTGAGCCACGTGAGAGCACGCATGTGGAATTAATATGAAAAATATATATGTAGAATTCTGTGTGTGAGTTCTTTGCATGAGAGAGAGACTAAGAGGGAGGGAAAGTCAGCGAGAGAGTGTGCTTTGGTTGTCTATTCATGCTTCAGTAAACAGCGAGACATTTTCTGTCTCACTGGCTGCCAGTGTGTTTGTATTACGTAACCATCGCAATGGCAGGGGATTGAAGTAGCACTCCTGAGCTCTGAATATAACAACCACATAGAAAACAGATCATTTATGTCTCTTAACAACAGAGTATATCCTGTTTTACAACTATTGCAATTACTAATGTAGAACTTCTAATGTTAGTTAAGCATACATCTGAATTCTGACAGTCTTAAACACAATGTTCTTGATTCAGTATTTAGCTTCAGTTTTCAACATTTGCTTGAGGGCCACAGAAAACAGTTACAACTCAAAAAGAAGAGTAAGGATCTGAAGCTCATATTTCTGTAAAAATGTACGTTATTTGTGTGTGAAGTCAAAAATGACATTTTTGTGTGTTAACTGGGACTACTCTTTTGGTGGGTGAACTTCTAGTTATTGTAGTGCATCAACAGAGGCTTGAAGTCACACACCTGTTGTCAAGATGTCAGCATGGTTTAAACTTTTTCTGGCTAGTTTTTGTCGTGAGATATTATGAACCTAAACAGACCACGGTGAGGAGACAGGTTTGTATTTCTGCTGATTCAAGACAACATTCTGGCAGACTGTCTGCTCAGCTCCATGTAAGCAAAGTTACCGATTTACCAAAACCTAGTGAGCTGCCTTGTTGTTTCCTGTTTACATTACCAGCTATCGTCTAATGCAGTATTTTAACCATAATAAAACCACAGATAAAATCCAACAAAATGTATAAATTATCCAAAAATCATGATTTTCATCTGCCTCTGACATTGAAATGGTTCACCATACACGTATTTCAAAGACTGGCATAAAATAAATGCACATAACTAGTTCAATAAGGCTCAAAACATACTCTGTTGAAATATCCAGCTGCTCTGTGGATGTAATGTTTTTGTTGGCTGATTATTTTCTTTAAATGAAGAAACATACACATCCTAAACATGTGCAGTGATCGGATTAATTCAGGTAAATGACGTCATATTCCAGTGAAGATCTACTTACTCAAGATAATTTGTGCTGATAATGTTTTCCACTTGTTTTTTAAAGGATTAGTTCACTGATAACCAGAGTTGGGAATAACGAGTAACTGTATTCTAATTACTTTTCCTGGTAACGCATTAATGTAATACGTTACATATTAAATTTATGTAATTTGCTTACAGTTACTAATGTTAATAAAATTACGTTACTTACGTTACAAATGCCGTGTTAAAAAAATTGAAGTAAAAATCATGTTTTGCATGTCAGTATGCCCTTTTAATAAATCGCCGGAGATTGCGCGCTAATGCAGACGAGTCCTACAACATTTAGATGCAATGAAAGTTTGCCTATCATATTTCAAAATGTTGCACTTTATATTTTAGTCATAGTTTATGTCAAGTAACACTAAGTAAAAATAAATGATTCATCACAATTAGATCCACTGAATTAAGGCGCGTCACATTGCATTCTTCTTCTGGGGAAAATTCAAGATTTATACCTCACAGCGCGTCTTCTTCCAAAAACGAAAAGTAGCCGAGATGAACTTGATGAATCTTTCTTTGTTTACAGAGGTTATGTGGATGTAAACATATTTGCGCGTCTCAAGCTTGGTTTCGCATGAATGATTGGTAGTGTAAAAAACACCTTTTTTACCCTGTCAAAAACAGCTCTTGTCAGAGCAAGCCGTATTGTGTCATTCTCCTTTAAATGTTAATGAGCTCTGCTGACCCCACCCCTCTCTTCCAAGCAGCTCTATAAGAGAAGTCACTGACTTTTTACGACAGTGTTGCACAACTCTGACTGAAATTCAATGACATCAAGGCTGTAATGTGATTGGTTAATAGGGGAAAAGCAAGGGAAAAGCAAGTCCATGATCTTCTGTAAAAATTCTCTGTGCAAAAGCAGTGCTGAAGTTAAACTAAAGTTGTATTAAATATACTTTTTTGTGCTAAAGTGGAACTATTCCAAGTATACTTAAGTACACTTTAAATATCCACTCTTTTATTTATTTTTTGAAATGCAGAATTCATTCAGCATAAACTTCAAATGTATTTTGGTGACATTACAATTGCAATTCAGTTATACTGTAAGAGTGTTGAACATACATTCATATTATACTAATAACAAACTGAAGTCATACTATCCCTTACTTTTAGTGACTTTAAAATACATTGCAATGGCATTCCAAGTAAACTTGAAGTGTGCTAATGGCACAATTATTGTGTGCTTCTAATGCAATAAATTAACTTTTACAAAAAATGGCACAGCTTAAGAAATTGGCTTTTACTACCAGCCCCAGCATACAAGCCAACTCAATTATTCAGAGAACATCAGTGGAACATTGGACACAGACATTTGAACATTGGCTGAAGGAATCACTGCGGACTGGATTCGAACTCGGGTCGCTGCGACACACGTGCACTCGCTTTACCAGATCGCCACCAAAGCAACTCTAAAGGTTTCTTCTGAAAAATGTGCCAAATCCACAACACAGATTTCCAATAGTGTGCACTCTACTGATTTCAGGCATTTAGCAAAAGTACAGCAAAACCGATAATTGGTGAATTTCAGAGCTAATGAAAGTAGGAGAGACTGACTTATCAAGCCCCTTCACTGAACATACTTTAGACAATATTTAGGCTGATGTTAAAATCACATTATTAAAATACTTAAGACACTTTTAAGGGGTGAAGGAACAAACGAATAACAATACACATAATGTGATATTGTCTCATGTGCCATAATTTTAGTTGAGAACTCATACAGCTGCCTTTTTTACTTAAATTATATGATAACGTACAATACAAACAATATTTGTACATACATTATATGGCCTTCATACAGCTATAGGATCATAAGATGAGTTGCTTCATTCATCCCTTATCGACACTAGTTGTTGTGCTGAGTGAGCATGGACATGTCATTGCTGTTATGAAGTGGTGTCCTCTTTCAAAGGTTTCGTCCAGTTAGTTTATATGGGTGTGTATGTGTGAAAATCACTTTTAACAAGTTTCAAACATGTTGTAGATGGAATTAAGAACCTAGCCAATGCACTTTCTTAAAGTTTAATATATGCATTTCATCCTTCCCCAAATGCATTTGTAAAAAGTATAGTATTTTACAAATGAATTTGTAGCGCACTAAGTTGTTGCTTGATGAAAGCATGAAATAACTATATTTAGAATGTATTTTCAGTTAGTATAGACATGTCAATCTATTTTTAGTATACTTATCATGAAATAAATATATTTTAAATACAATTAAGTATTTTTTCACTAGGGGTGGCTTCCACAGAAAAAAAAAAGAAAGCCAAACAGGTTTGAAACGACATGACAGCAAGTGAATTAATTAGAATTTTTGAGTGAATTAAAGATAAAGGTATTTTCCCATCTTCAAGCAAATATCTCTCAATGACTTCCGTAGCTCCCACAATTTGATAGAAAAATCTAATTCCCTGCACTCAGTGTCTGATCTGGTGTGCCAGTGAGGTTTGATTGATTTCATCGTGTTGTTAAGGGAATGAGAGGAGACTGGAAGGGCTGAAAGTAATGCTCTCTTTAGCTGGATTAATTCAGCAGTTAATATGTGTTTCCTTGTTGGCTTCATGTATCACTGCATGTAGGGCCGCCTGCAATTAGCCTGGCTTCAGTAAAAGCGAATATTGCATTATTCATCGGTTTTATTTCAGACAGCCTCACATTCAGAGTCCATCTGACTCTGACATGCCCAGTGACAAGGGAAGTTCACGCATTAATCTTGCGTCAGCCCTGCGATGAGGTTTAATGGCTGCAGGGAATACAGCCGTCGTTCGGCGACGGATGCAAAGTCTGTCGTCCTGACAGGAAGCTGTTAGAATCCTAATGAAGACCACCAAGCTTTTTAAATGTAGCATAGCAGTCTATCACCTCAGCACTTCTTTCCAATTAAATTACGTACCTAAGAATTTGTCGGTTACTTAGCATCCATGTTATGAGTGTGTTGCAAATGAGGATTTGATTGCTTAATTTAAAGTGACGGCTTGCTTAGGAGATGTGGAGCTCTTTGCATAAGTTTCCATTGTGTACCTTAACTCACACAATTAAGACAAATTCAGAGCCGCCGCATCTCAGAGATGTGAATGGTGCTATTATTATAGAGAACTTTAATCGGTCTTCACACCACAAAGCAAGATTTCTCTTCTATGTGGAAGTTTATAAAAATTTACACCAGATCTTCTTCTGCTTTCAGCATCTGCCTCCTAATGGTTTGTGATTCCATTATAGGCCATTGAGTGCTGATAAAGAGGGTCTTATCGGCTCCTTTTGCAGGCAGAGACTTGGGTTGCATCCTCCCACTCAGAGACGAAATCATGGTGAAAATGGAGGCATGTTTGCAGCACTCATGTTACAATGGCAAAGCAGAAAATAAAGTCAGTCTAAGTCAGCAGTGTGACTTGGAGGGGATTCAGGACAAGTCATGTTATGCAGAAAGACATATAACCACTAGCAGAGGAGGCATTGCAATGATTATTCTTATAAATGCTTCATACTGCAATGTAAGTCTATATTATATCTGTTTATGCAATTTATGCAATATTCATATGTAAACAGGATCATGCCAAGGAGGTCTATATAATACATAGAGAAAGCTATTAGTTACCTTTTCATTCCTTGCAGCTGGTGTATTTTCCACTTAAATTCACACAACGTATGTATCAGCATCAAATGTGATATATAATATATCATGGTTCTCTCATGGAGGTGAGGGAATTTTGTCAGAATCTTCATGGGTTGGTTTTGCTGAATCTTCACTTTGACTCTTCATTGGTTTCTCTGGAGAATCTACAGGCTGCTTTAAAGTGAGCAAATTCCAGATGAATTGCCAGTCACGTAACCAGATTCTTCTCTTTGTTGCTCTCTTTTCATTGAGTGCTGATGTAGAGTTGGTAAGTGTTGCCGGGACATACTGTCTGCCCCTCACTTCTTCTGTTATTGACTGCAGTTTAGTGTGGCATACTGGGTCAATGACCCTCCATACGGCTTGTTTTAGTCACCTGAGAGGAAGGAGGTTAGTATATCCTTGTGAACACGAAGTACATATCAGGATACTTTTAAAAATTTAACTTAGTTACTTTAAGTACTTACATAATATACATCTTAAAGGTGCACTAAGCTAATTTTGCCAATCGGTTGATGTTTGAAAGCACCAAAACAAACACGCCCATACCCCAACAGGACCTCATCCCTAGTTTGATATCTCCACCCCACAAGTACGTACAAAACCATGGCAGCGACGATCGCGGGAACAAGCAAAGATGACACACAAGTATATTCAAGCAAAAGCCAACACAGATAAATTGTGTGAAATTATGCAAAATCAATGTTACTCACCAATGCAGCATATCCGATTCCAGGCCTTCCCGCTCCTTGAGTTCTCTCCACCAATAGAAAGCTGCTCCAATATTTACGCAGGTCCTACATCTTGCATGATCGTAACCCTTTTTTTTATGTTTTGTTCCTCTGGTATTTTCCTTTTTTTTTTTTACCTGCCACCTCTCTCTATCTATAGTCGATCCGTCTTATGCACTCAAATTGAATACTCACTTCTCCCTATCATTACTAGACGCCCCTTACTGCTGATTGGCTACAAGTGTGTTTTGGGACTCAGTCCGACACTGTGGTCAAAAGTGTTTTTCAAATATTGCTTAGTGCAGTGGTTCTCAAAGTGTGGTATGAGTACCAGTAGTGGTACTCAGGCTCCCTCTAGTGGTAAACAGAGCAATCACTAAATTAGTTATAAATTAATGTTAAAACACAATACATTTTAATAAAATCTTTATTTGAGGTATTTCATTATTATAATTTTTTTACATTTAAGTACAGTACAGTTTTTATTTTAACTTTTAGTTACAACACAATTTAATTTAATCATTTTTTAAGTTTATTTATTTATTTATTTACCTGTTTGTAAGCACTGTGCAGTATATTTACAATGTTAAAGTGGCTGACAACAATAAATATTCTTATTAGGAATAAAACTGCCTCGTTTTTGAACTGTGCAGAGCTGTAGCTGAATAGATACGCCTACTACGCTACTGTATTTTAATGTTGGTCATTATGGTGGTAGTTAGACAGCCAAATGTTTTCTGAGGTGATATTCGGTATAAAAAGTTTGAGAACCACTGGCTTAGTGCATCTTTAAGACTTAAAGGATTAGTTCACTTTTAAAAAAACTTTTGCTGATAATTTACTCACCCCCATGTCATCCAAGATGTCCATGTCTTTCTTTCTTCAGTCGAAAAGAAATTAAGGTTTTTGATGAAAAAAATTCTCAATATAATGGACTTCATTGGGACCCAAACAGTTCAAGGTCCAAATGACAGTTTCAGTGCAGCTTCAAAGGGCTTTAAACGATACCAGACGATGAATAAGGGTCTTATCTAGCGAAACGATCGGTCATTTCAAAAATAAATAAAAAAGTTTAAGTTTTATAAGCACAAATGCTCGCCTTGCTCTGTTCTGTGATGCGCGTTCGTGACGTCACGTAATACGCAATTACGTGGAAAAGGTCACAAAACAAATATTGAAAATTGTTTTTATCCATTTGTGTTTTTGAAAAGTTTCACGTACAGAGGTGAATTATCTTTCAAATTGCACCAATTGAAATAAATTGTGAATTAAAAATATGGCCAATGGAAACACGACAATGTCCAAAAGAAGAAAAAAAACCCAAAAAAACCATATAATCACAAAAACGTTTTTTTTTTTTTTTTTTTTTGTGCTCGCATGCAGTGATTTTTCAGGCAATTTCAAAACGGATTGTCTATTTACACTAAGTGCAAATAGCCCGCCTTGTTGGCAAAGTCTATTTACACTAATTCCACCCACCAACAAGTGATTGGGTTAGTCTGATTGTGGAGTCAGAAGATCCAGCAGGACAAGGAGAGAAGCCATGTCACTATCCCATTCTGGAGACAGAAAATAACAGAAGTTATTTCAAACTAGTGTGTTTATGGCATCTCTAAGTTACCCCTGTGTATTATGCATCATAATATCTTAAAATTACAAACTATTAGTGGGGTAGTTATAGTTGTGCTGGAGAGCAAACACAATTTTTTAATTTCATATACTGTACATGCCCAAAGCCAAGGGGACTTTTACTCTATGTTCTTTCACGCATCATGTTTTTTTTTTATGTAAATAGTTATGAACAGCATTCCCAAAGCATGAATTTACTGATGAAATAGACAAAATGTTAAGAAATAACTGTATTAAGTGTTTTTAGCAGAATTTTTGGGAAAAAATTATTTTGGGAAATAATCAATAAAACCTTTTTAAAAAGAAGAATGATTGACTCAAGCAACATTACTATTTTGATGATGACTGTACCTGGATCATCATTCAGTACAGCTTTCAGAAGCTGTTTTAGGAGAGCAGTCTCTTTAAGGTTCCTGGCCTCCTGGATTACTTTTTCTTTAAAACTGGTGTTCCATTTTTCCAGGAACCTTGAAGCAACTTCTGCTCCAAACATCAGTGAGAACTCTTGCAAAATCGAATTAAAAAAAGGAAAGACAACCATCTAATGTGACATAATATACAGGGTGGGCCATTTATATGGATACACCGTAATAACATGGGAATGGTTGGTGATATTAAAGTCCTGTTTGTGGCACATTAGTATATGTGAGGGGGCAAACTCCTCAAGATGGGTGGTGACCATGGTGGCCATTTAGAAGTCGGCCATCTTGGATACAACTTTTGTTTTTTCAATAGGAAGAGGGCCATGTGACACATCAAACATATTGGTAATGTCACAAGAAAAACAATGGTGTGCTTGGTTTCAACGTAACTTTATTCGTTCATGAGTTATTTACAAGTTTCTGACCACTTATAAAATGTGTTCAATGTGCTGCCCATTGTGTTGGATTGACAATGCAACCCTCTTCTCCCACTCTTCACACACTGATAGCAACACCGCAGGAGAAATGCCAGCACAGGCATCCAGTATCCGTAGTTTCAGGTGCTGCACATCTCGTATCTTCACACCATAGACAATTGCCTTCAGATGACCCCAAAGATAAAAGTCTAAGGGGGTCAGATCGGGAGACCTTGGGGGCCATTCAACTGGCCCACGACGACCAATCCACTTTCCAGGAAACTGTTCATCTAGGAATGCTCGGACCTGGCACCCATAATGTGGTGGTGCACCATCTTGCTGGAGAAACTCAGGGAACGTGCCAGCTTCAGTGCATAAAGAGGGAAACACATCATCATGTAGCAATTTCAAATATCCAGTGGCCTTGAGGTTTCCATTGATGGTGCACCACCACATTATGGGTGCCAGGTCCGAGCATTCCTAGATGAACAGTTTCCTGGAAAGTGGATTGGTCGTCGTGGGCCAGTTGAATGGCCCCCAAGGTCTCCCGATCTGACCCCCTTAGAAGAGTGGGAGAAGAGGGTTGCATTGTCAATCCAACACAATGGGCAGCACATTGAACACATGTTATAAGTGGTCAGAAACTTGTAAATAACTCATGAACGAATAAAGTTACGTTGAAACCAAGCACACCATTGTTTTTCTTGTGACATTACCAATAAGTTTGATGTGTCACATGGCCCTCTTCCTATTGAAAAAACAAAAGTTGTATCCAAGATGGCCGACTTCTAAATGGCCACCATATATATATATACTAATGTGCCACAAACAGGACTTTAATATCACCAACCATTCCCATGTTATTACGGTGTATCCATATAAATGGCCCACCCTGTATATTTTAAATAAAATTTCACATTCTCATTTAACTAATGAACCTTATTGTAAAGTGTTACCATATAATCTATAAGAGCTGCGTCAGCAAATCTATCATATGTTCCAAAGAGGATATTCCCAGGGTCAGACAAAATAATCACATTACATATAACTGTTCTTACCACAAGTAGTGAGAGTAACATATTCTGTCTGATTTGAGGAGGCACCAAACTCTGTCAGGTCTGAGAAGTCAGTAGAGTTCTTGGATGTTTCAGCAAATAGAAGTTCTGGAGTACACACATTTGGTCTCTGAGTCAAGATACAAACTCTCAAAATATCTATAAAACAAAACAAATGTTCTTAAATGTCCTACCATCATCAGTGTGGATGATGCACATACAATGGTCATCTGTGACTTTCAATGTTGTATTCTTTGGTCTCAGAAACGTCTGCTGGACTGCACCATAACATCAACATGTTATTTACAAAAGCAATTGCAAAATTACTGTCACTTACTCTTTAACTGAATACTAAACATCTCACCTGTATTGAGAAAAACTGAGAAACAAACTTCTTCCACGTTGCACTTTTATCAAAGTCGTGACCTGATATTAAAGAGAAAACATGTAATTTAAGATAACAGCTAATGCTAGTGTGATTGAGAATGCAAAAAATGTTTAAGCTGAAAACCACGCACTCTCATGGGTCACGACTAAAACGTATTTATCATAGCTGTTACAATTCAAAACATCACAGGCCTAACGTTACACTTTCATGGCTGAACTATAGCCAGGGTAGACGTTTAGTAACCACGTATGTAAAACATAAGGCTATCTGAGAGACATAAGGCTGCATTACTGGATAAAAGATATTACCTCGTCGGCATTAGTTTATGGAAGGTGAACAGGATGTTTCTTGAGCTGAGTCACCACTTCAATTTGACGGCAAAACACTGCGAATGGAAAGACAGTTAGTCACTACTGTTAGCTTGTTCACGTCGTAAGAAAAAAAGCCAGCACAAAACACTCTGTAAAACGGAGAAACAACGAGCTATGTTCAACTCCAAGTTGGCCATGATCATTGACGTTAGTACACAGTATATAACATAACAGCTATGACAAAACGTGTTTCTGTCAGAAAATATTGAACATTTTGAAATAGTATTTTTCTATAAAAACGCGTTTTTACCTCACGACGAAGTACAAGTCCTTTGTGCTGCAGAACCAGGGTCGTGGCGCACTTCTCAACATTTAACTCCAGATGAGGTGTTAAAACACGCTCCTGAACACCAATTAATGAACGCCAAAATAAAACACAGCCAGGGAGTTTCCCTTAACACAAACTGTAGTCACTAGTCAGAGTTAAAAAATAAACTCCAGAAATCGAACTCTTTCACACTTTTTTGCCTAACTCCTGATTTTTCAACTCCAGAAATTTGCTGTGTATCGGGTAGGGCAAGGGTAGGTGTAGGGAGGGCTTATTGTCCCAATAAGATGGCATCCATTTAATAATTTAAATTAAAACTAATTTACACTCAATACGATATTATTGTGTACCGTTTTATAATGTACTACAATACTGAGGTGCAGATAATTGCCACTGTTCAATAAGCAATATAAATAGCAGAAAATATTGATATTTTAACAGTGTAAATAGCATCATCGCTATTTGCACTTAGTGTAAATAGTATCTATCGCTAAGAAAATATTCTATTTGCACTTATTACTAGAATAGTAGCTGTTTATTAGTAATAATTAAGCACATATTAATGCCTTATTCTACATGACCTTATTCTATATCCCTAATCCTACCCAATACCTAAACTTAACAACTTCCTTACAAACTATTAATAAGCAGCAAATTAGGAATTTATCGAGGGAAAAGTCGTAGTTAATAGTGAATAAGTGTTCTCTATTCTAAAATGTTACCAAAACTTCATATGTGGGCTTTAATTCATAAGGGGCTTTAATGGTTGGATAACACCTTATTTACACTGCACTCGTCTACAGCTCATCACGGTTCACACGGCTACCGGAGACATTTATAAAATATTGCAAAAGTTTTGTGCAGATCTTTAATAGAAATGCAACTATTGTCAACAATCTCCATGCAAAAAAAAAAATTAAAAATTAAAAATGCTGTATTACGCATGTGATGCCAGTAGTTGGCAATATCACGGTGTAAAGAAACTTGCGCATGTGCACGACGTCACTGTTTTCACAAATTTGCTTTTTTATAGTTTACACAAGAGACAATAATTGTATAGTTTTCAAAAACTTGCGATTTGAAACCGGTTTTCAAAAGTTTCCAATTACAGACTGACAAAATGCTGTTGTTGTGTAAATATACGGCCAACACGCATATAAAGTTTTCAGTTTTTAGTTGAAAATGGTGTCATGTAAATGCTGCAAGTATACCTTAAGTGGCCCTTAACTTCATTAATATTATATACCTGCAAGTACTGTTTTCTAGAAATATACACATTTAAGATTTTAAGAAGTAAGCTACAAGTGTTCATGAACTGCAGATGTCTTGAATTGGTTTTTACTTTCCTTCAGTGCCTGAAGAATGACAATGAGTAGTATTGATGTTGGTCTAAACACAGCAAATGGAATTTGAGAATAAACAGTCATTTGTTTGCTAATTTATGCTAATGCAGTGTATGCTAATGTAGTGGGTTTAAAAAAAAAAGAAAGAATTGATGGGTATAAAATGCATTTGTGTATCTAAAGAAAAAAAGACACCCCCTTTAAAGGTCATATGGTATGTGTAACATTAATTTTTCTGAATGTATAAATTCATTATCCTCTGCATTTTCAATCATCAATTCATCATTATCTTTTTTTTTTTGTGAGGAAAAATATATAGTGTTGTTCTGTTTGCCGCCTGTAGAGGGCGCTTAGCGCTATTTATTCGGGGTATTACAAAGGGCGAGTCAGAATCAATTAAACATTGACAAAGACTGCAGCCAGTGCTCGTGTCTCACCTTGTCTCTTCTTATTATTCTACAGGTGAGCAAAATCGATTCAAAAACTAAGTACAACTAATGTAATACACTGTATTTCAAAGAAGTATGTGTTCATTTTTGTTGGATTACAGAGTAAAAGTGTTTTGTAATTATGAGTCATGTATCAGACATAAGAGGGACAAATATGTAAGTGCGATGTGAAATATGATAAAATGTATGTGTTAAATGAGTTCAGGGATGTTTTTAAAGAGTTTGTAATGTTGTTTGTTGTGGGATGAGAAAGTTTAAACGAGTTAAATGTGCATTCGCAACTGGAAGTTATCTAGAGCCAAAATGGCGGTGCATGTATGCGAGCCAAAATGGAGACGTATCTGTAAAACAGAGAATAGCGTTTTCATCAGTATGACAGTCTAAAAAATAGACTAATTGTTTCGTGAATGTTATGGTGATGTGAAATCCTGTATATTTGATTGAAAAACACTATGAAAGGGGAATGTGTTGTGCTAGATAGTAATGTGTCATACAACTTAAAACAAATAACTTCTGAAAGGCCTTTATTAAGTTGTAACTGTCTTTATTGAAGTGTGTTGTTTCAAAAAGAAAAGAACAAGTAATTGTTGTTAAGTAAAGTTAAATGTGTTAATGATGTTCATGCATTGAAATCAAAGAAATGAGTCAGAATCAATTAAACATTGACAAAGACTGCAGCCAGTGCTCGTGTCTCACCTTGTCTCTTCTTATTATTCTACAGTACTGGCAAGTGTTGTATATGCAACTTACCCACTCAGGCTTCCCAGACTCGAGGCGGGTAACACTAATATTACATTGATGGGAATTAGCCATTCAGTCATGGGCAACACAAGGTCATTCACGCCAATGACCATTTTCACAACCTTAGCCCAAAAACCAAGATCTGGATAAGTATAAATACGAGGGCTGAATGTAGCAGATGACAACCATGAAACTTCAATCCATGACGAGGTGGAAGCACTAGCATACTGAGGGAGGTTAGCCCCATGCACATTCCCTGTCAACATCACCCTCCTGTTGACACCCATTATACTGGTGTTAATGAGAAACTGGTGACTCTGAGATCTCTTGACCCTGTCTCCACTCCTGACAACGATATGGAGTCTAACCACCCACCGCAGCTTCTCACTCCATGCCTGTTTTCCCAAAGGAAATGGACAGTAAACAGAGTTTGTGTTGAACTTTTCTTTGTGTGTGTGTGTGTGTGAGTGTGTGTAGTTTCTGTTTTTTTTGTTGTCTTTTTTGATTTTGCCCATTATGAGTGAATTTGAAAGAATCTGTGCAATACTAAAGCAGGTTTGTGTTTTGACATTTCAGGTGTCTGTGATGTACTTTTCCAGCCTTCCAGCAGCAATCACAAGTATAATTGGATGATCTGATGGAAATCTATAAAAGAAACAAAAAAAAAAGGAAGGCATTTTCTGATCCAGAAGGCAGAGAAGAAAAACAAATGACTCACAAATGAGAGGAAAACAGGGGCTTATGAAAACATGACTGAATTACCCTGAATTACAACCAATTGAACTTTGTTTTTGTTTTGATGTAATTATTGACAGACTGTGTATGAAAAAGTAAGTATGAACTATTAAATCAACAATCTGCGGTCATATGTTGCTATTTGACAGTGATGACCCATTTTTTTGTTGAAATTTGTTGAAAAATTGAAAATTTAAGCCCACCTACAACATAATTATAGTACATTACAAAATATCACATATAGCATATAGATAACCTAACCTTAAAACTAAGGGACATAGGCTAAAAGTTATAAATCAGTTGTTTTGTCTGTTACAAATGAGATCAATGCATATAAATGTTGCTTTATCTTCTGTTTATCTGCAATGACCCTATTAAAAAAAAAAAAAAACGTTTCTACTTGCATTTGATGCAGTACATAAACTTGGATAAGAGAGTCTCATCTAAGGTGAGTGGTTGCATATTTCACAAGACTTTTGCAGGATAGTGTACACACACACACACACACACACACATATATATATATATATATATATATATATATATATATATATATATATATATATATTTATTTATATATTCAGAAAAATGGTTCTGTCTTCAGCTAGTCTAAGAAGTAATTCTTTAAAAAAAATGTAAAGAAAGTTTTTAATGTGGCATAAGTGCTGAGGAGGCATAAAAAGCAAAGTAGGGAAGTTAACAGTTTGTAAAATGTATCTGCAAAGGCATTCAACTGTATAACACTGTTTTCAGACAGAAAGGAACATGGTAAAGAGAAAACGACTTATGATTTATTTGTTTATTCCCTCTGTTGTTTACAATTTGGCATAGGATGATATAAACTAATACTGCTGTTTTGATCCTCGAGCTACCCCATGGGTAAATGTAAAGAGTAGAGCCCTTTTCAATTTATAGGTGAAGGCAACAGCATCCATTTATATATTTATTTTGGGCTGAGTTTCCCCACAGCATTACTGTGCAGAGAGCTTCACTCATAAGGAAATGTTTCTGTAATTTTACCTGGCTGTTAAACAGAGGTCATGGTTGTCACTGATGATTTCAGCATGGTTTAGAGGTCTGCTACCGAAAGTATTTCGGTAACCGTTTGGCTTGGGTTAATGTTTAATGAATAGCTTCGGGCTCGGGTTTGTAGCTAAACTAAAACTACAGTGGTGTGAAAAAGTGTTGGCCCCTTTCTGATTTTTTTTATTTTATTGCATGTTTGTCACACTTTAATGTTTCAGATCATCAAACAAATTTAAATATGAATCAAAGATAACACAAGTAAACACAACATGCAGTTTTTAAACGAAGGGGGGTTTTTTATGAAGGGAAAACATAATTCAAACCCACATGGCCCTGTGTGAAAAAGTGTTTGTCCCTACTCCTGTTAAAACATAACTGTGGTTTATCACACCTGAGTTCAGTTTCTCTAGCCACACCTGTTCGCAATCAAGAAATCACTTAAATAGGACCTGCCTGACAAAGTGAAGTAGACCAAAAGATCCTCAAAAGCTACACATCATGTTGAGATCCAAAGAAATTCAGGAACAAATGAGAAAGTAATTGAGATCTATCAGTCTGGAAAATGTTATAAAGTCATTTCTAAACCTTTGGGACTCCAGCGAACCACAGTGAGAGCCATTATCCACAAATCACTTCCCAGGAGTGGCCGGCCAACCAAAATTACCCCAAGAGCGCAGCGACGACTCATCCAGAGGTCACAAAAGACCCCACAACAACATCTAAAGAACTGCAGGCCTCACTTGCCTCAGTTAAGGTCAGTGTTCATGACTCCACCATAAGAAAGAGACTGGGCAAAAAGGGCCTGCATGGCAGAGTTCCAAGACGAAAACCACTGCTGAGCAAAAAGAACATAAAGGCTCGTCTCAGTTTTGCCAAAAAACATCTTGATGATCCCCAAGACTTTTGGGAAAATACTCTGTGGACTGATGAGACAAAAGTTGAACTTTTTGGAAGGTGTGTGCCCCATTACATCTGGCGTAAAAGTAACACAGCATTTCAGAAAAAGAACATCATACCAACAGTAAAATATGGTGGTGGTAGTGTGATGGTCTGGGGCTGTTTTGCTGCTTCAGGACCTGGAAGACTTGCTGTGATAAATGGAACCACGAATTCAGCTGTCTACCAAAAATTCCAGAAGGACAATGTCTGGCCATCTGTTTGTGACCTCAAGCTGAAGCGAACTTGGGTTCTGCAGCAGGACAATGATCCAAAACACACCAGCAAATCCACCTCTGAATGGCTGAAGAAAAACAAAGTGAAGACTTTGGAGTGGCCTAGTCAAAGTCCTGACCTCAATCCTATTGAGATGCTGTGGGATGAACTTAAAAAGGCAGTTCATGCTCGAAAACCCTCCAATGTGGCTGAATTACAACAATTCTGCCAAGATGAGTGGGCCAAAATTCCTCCACAGCGCTGTAACAGACTCATTGCAAGTTATTGCAAACGCTTGATTGCAGTTGTTGCTGCTAAGGGTGGCCCAACCAGTTATTAGGTTTAGGGGATAAGCACATTTTCACACAGGGCCATGTGGGTTTGGATTTTGTTTTCCCTTCATAATAAAAAACTTCATTCAAAAACGGCATGTTGTGCTTACTTGTGTTATCTTGGATTAATATTTTAATTAGTTTGATTATCTGAAACATTAAAGTGTGACAAACATGCAAAACAATTAAGAAATCAGGAAGGGGGCCAATACTTTTTCACACCACTGTATATGCAGTAGGCTACAATGCTTTCATAGATGCACGCACACATACACATTATTGCACACATATATCAGAGAACGCGCAGCAAACACACAGCATGGAATCTTTTATTTGCCTAGTAAAATAGCTTTTATAGGCTACTGACTTGCAACGTTATTTCTCTGCAATGAGTGGGTAAAACCAGGGGCATCATGCTCTCATTATTTTTGAGGGGGCACAAGTGAGGTGGGGTGGGGGGTGATTGGGGGGCACATCATTTGACACACAGCAGCCACAATATTGTTACAAATCGGTCAGGCTCACCACCCAACCAATCACAGCACACTTCCTCTCCCGAGTACTGATCACCAGCACCTGTTCCTCATCATCGCACTCCTCAAGTCCGGTTTATAAGCACACACCTCAGCCATAGTCACTGTCCGATCTCGCTAACACGAAGTGGACTCTACCCTTGGTACTCTCACCTTATTCTATTGAAGTGACTTACCTGTGGTACTTACCTGCATTCTCTTTCTCCAGTTGTGTATTCCGTCTTCAGCTCCAACCACCCGCTGAGGTGTGCTCCCAGTCATCCTGTTCTCAAATTCACACAAATTCGTACACACATCTGCACTTTCTTGTTTCTAATGAGAGAATTTGCCAGAAAGAGGTCTTCAGTCAGCGAGCGAGTGAAGAAAACACCAGCATTGTAGCGATGACTCATCTAAACGCCTCTGATTGGTCATTGCATTCATAAGCTCAACAGAATTGTGTGTGATTGGTTATAATGCAGTGCTTTAAAAACGCGTCTGTCTCTGGCAGCGGCAGCCAGCGAAGGCAGATTTGAATTTAGCAGCTGATGATATGAATATGATCGACGTACTGAACGATCACGCTGGTGTGATCGTAATATTAAAAATATGAATCGGCTATTTTTTTTTGTCTTTTGAAAGCTGCATTCAAAATCCACTTGGCTCAAAAATCATGCCCCCTGACTTTGAAAGGGCATGACGCCTCTGGGTAAAACGTTTTTTGAAGTAACTAAGCCTCATTGTTTGTAGAGAGAGACGCGCAGATGCAGGTTCACACACGCAACTTTCATCCCTATCTCTTCTTCTCTCTCTCTCACACACCAATTCAAATAAATTATATAATTAATTAATTCAAATAAATGTGATCTTACCGCACTGCATCTCTGTGTCTGATTTAAAGCAGGCCTAATGCTAACAAGCCTTAACTGACAAAAATTATCATAATTTGCACGGTGGAAGAATTATCATCTTGTCATAGCTTACTTAGCAGAATTTATGTGACCGCTGCACCTGATGTTCATACACTTTCATAACTGGTAAGTGTTTTTTATTTTGCCTTGTGAACTGGCCGATCTTGATTAATCTGTTTCTTTACATGTATTTGTTTATTGACCGTTGCATGCAATTGTGAAATACAGCATCTTTGTTTTGTTTTTTAGTTTTTTTAATGGCTATCCGTTGTGGGGAAAGAAAAAAATAAAAATGTTGCTATCATTTTACATATTTTTCATAATAATAATAAACTAATGAATAAAATAAATAAAATAATGTATTTTTATGATAGCAGTCACTGTAAATCAAATGTAAGCTGGCATACTAGCTCAAAAATGTGTGTTCCTCTTATCAGTTAAAATGTAGTCTGAGTTCTATTATTTATTTTCATTTTTAATTCAGTGATTTTAACTTTTAATTTAGTGTTTTTAATGCTTTAAAGAGCAATTTTAGATTGTAATGTTTTAATGTTCTAATAACCATAAAAGCTGTCATAAACCCGAGAGAAAGGCCGCATGGCTAGAAACTGTTGATTAACTGAATGCACAAGTAACAACTATGTTAAAATGATTTCATATATCTTAAAAAAAGGTAATTACATTTTGGGCACAATACATTAAATACAGTTGGTTGTAGTTTATTTTGTTTTTTCTTATTTGATTATTTAAGGTGTATTTTCTGTATACTTTTATTTTTGGACTAATAATAAAGTCAACTTATTGTATGTATGAGGGAGTCAGTGGTAATATCAGTGCATTCCTATTGGTCCGTGTTAGAGGAGCTCATTTTAGCCTGACCAGGGCTGCATTTCCCAAAAGCATCTTAAGCCTAAATTGTTCGTAAGCTCCATTGGTTTCAAAGGGTCTACGATGTACATAAGCTTACGGTGCTTCTGGGAAACGCAGCTCAGGTTAGTTTCTCAGCATAAGTTGCCACAGTGACTGAGCTTGAGCTATGGTAATTTTGCTTTCAGAAACCAAATCAAGTGAAAATAAGTCAGAATTACTGAAATAAGCCTGGCTTATTTGGTGAACTAGTTTTATGAAACAGCCCCCTGGTCTTGCTCAATAATCAAACAATCAAATCTTTATGTTCCTTTCTTCCAGTAGAATTTGTTATTAATTTTAAAGTCATTAAAATTTTAAAGTCATTCATGCCTTGTGAACAAGGTCGGCTATAAGCACATCCCTCTTACATGCAACTTTGCTGTGGAATTTGACCATGCATTTATTTTGATGTGCTGTATTGACAGAAGCTCAGCATATTTATAGACAATAGTTACGATTAATAATTTTATATCAGCTCAGTGTTAAAATTAGATTTTTTTTTTTTTTGTAATTATTGTTATGAAACCATGGCTTTAGTTTCATTAAAACAACTCCGGGCTGATGAGAATGACCTTTGCTAAACTGTCCTTGCCTGATTTTCACATCACAGTCAGGAGATTGAAAAGATATTTAAATCCAGATAATGTGCCGCTAACCCTGCCCCTCAAACTTGTCTTCATTTTTTTTAAAACCTCTGTAACACTACAATGAATAAAGCTCCCAGTAGACTAGGTAATTCCAAGGTGTTTAGCATGAATATTTCAGATCTTTTCAAAAGATGCACATGAAGGAGAAAAATTAATTTCAATTTATTTAAAATATACACTATCAGTCATAGAAGATACAAGGTCATTTGCACTATACCAGCAACTTTGAAATGTTTCAGACAAGCCTGCCAATTATGCAAGCTAATTTAGTGTGATTTAATTATAAAATAAAATAACACAATTAAAATATATGTAATTAATGACACCCCCTGTCCTGTATAAAACAATACATTGACATCTAGAATCAATTTTTGTCTATTCAATGATTTACTCAACTTCAATGGCTTTACTCAAATATTGATAAATGTGATTAATTTGAAAAATATATTGGTATGACATGATTTTAATCAATTTAATCAGTCTTCAGATGACTCACCGCACATGAGGTATATAATGATATAGTCTGACTGTTGGTAATTTACAAGCAATCTGGTGGGTCAACTTCTCTTCAGGCTGGTGAGAGGAAAGAGAATAACTAAACATAGCTTGTCTGTAGAGAAATATGTCTACAGTGTACGGTCCCTAGATGGTGATTCATTGCGAGAGACATGTCATTATCTTTCCAGATGTTCAGCACCCTCACTCATGCAGAAAACCTACGCAGTGTGACAAATGATGTATAGCTTAGAATATTAATAACTATCAGATAAAAAAATAAATAAATAACAAAATAATAACTATAATGATTTGATAACAAAAAAAAAAAGAAAAGATTTATAATCAGAAAATGAAGAAATCTAACAGTTTCATCAATGTTGATATAAAAGTGCTAAAAGAATCACCTGGAGTGAAACTGTAAGTCTTATGCACGTTTAGCTCGAGTGACTTAATGAAGTTCTTCGTCACAATGTTTCTCCTAAAATTTCTTAGAATAACTAAAAAGGGTAAAACAAAATATAGCTGCCTGGAACAGTTAAGGGGTCAAGAACACCAGTGGCATTTCACTAGAGTGGTTTAAAAGTCTTAAGAAGAAACACTAATAAAATAGTACAATTGCACACTGTATGGATTTTAACAGACAGGTGGCATTGTTGCCAAACTACTTAAGCACCTTTCCTGCAAGTGAGGTACAAATTTATTATCAATAGGCCAAAGGAATATTAAAATAGAGCCTCTCTTCCTTCTTGTCATTGCAACTTGCAACATTCCTATCGCCCTGCAGCGAAAACCAGAGACAGCCGGCATGGGAGGTGTGCGTGATAACAAGGACGCTAAAGACTGCAGCCTGTAGTGTCAATTACCAATGTGCCTCTTGGGGTCAGAAAGGTGAGGCTTACTGCACAGCCCTTACCAGCTGGCCTCTTTTGCGTTTATTTTCATAAATCTCACTCCCATCTAGGGCTGTCACGATATCAGATTTTTCACTACACGATTATCGTGGCCACAAAAATTCACGATAATGATATCCCGATATATCATTATCATGTATATACTCACATACATATATATAAATAAATATATATATATATATAATTTTCTAGACTTCTATATAATGTAATTACCTTAGCATTACCCTATAAATACGTACTGTATCCTTCTTAAAATACCTGAGATGGCTTGAAGAACAGATAAACCATACTGTTGTAATTGATTGTTGATTTTCTTCATGGTTCATCAAATAAAACATTTATTTCTGCATTTTACTCATCTACAGGGAACGTCATACGTTCTATTACTCCTATGAGTCTTGCTTGTGGACTTTCTGTGCAAGGGTGCCCTCCGGCATAAACTATATGTGAGCATTAAGCAATCCATAAAGGACTGGATTATCGGCTGCATTTACTCTGCATGTTTCAAGTGATCCAATTCCGATTGGTTTTTCCCATGTGGCACAGATCGAAAATGGCCCATGACCATGTAAGCAGGAAAAAGTCACATGGATTCCGATATTCTCAGATCGGTTTCAGGCCTCATTCATATGTGGATATAAATCAGATAAATTGGATAAATAAAAAAGTGTTTTTTTTATACCATCATTCTTCTGCTAAATATAAATGCTGTTTTGAAGAATGTGGAAAACCATACAGTTGCTGGTCCACAGTGACTTCCATTGTATTTTTTTTCACTATCAAAATCAATGTGGATCAGCAACTGCTTGGATACCCAGATTCTCCAAAATATCTTATTTTGTGTTCAGCACAAGAACAAAATGAATACAGGTTTGGGACAACATGTGAGCGAGTAAATAATGACAGAAATAAAATTTTAGGCTGAACTATCCCTTTAATTACAGTCGGCAGCATGTTTAGTACTGTCCCTTTAAGACCTGCTCCCATCAAATCTACAGGCAGGCATCCGTTTCTCTCAGCTGTTTACTTTCATTTTAGACATAACCAACTGAGTCTAAACATAAACCTTGTGTGTTTTGACAGTATTAGCACAAAAGATAACTTAGTTCAGTAATCAGGCACAGTTTGACAGACTTTTTCGTGTGGGCGCTTTGGGTTTATGTGCTCATAAAAAAAGTGTGTGAATGAAATCTTTAACTGGCAAGGCTTTAAAGCCGATGCAAATAATGTACTTTTGCAATTGTGAATAAGTGCAGTGTCCTGTAACTCTACCGCTGAGTTAACACTGATGTGAATGTATGTTGCGTTGTACAGTAAATAGAGACGGCGGCGCCAGAACTGCAGCTGATAGAATGTGTGCTGTAGCACGATACTATGATATTTCTTCCAAAAAAGCAGACATTTGTATCATCCACGATCAAAAATCCTCATATCCAACACCCCTACCCTCTGCAGAAATCGCAGACTGGACCGCAAGGGCCCTTTACCGTTGGACCTCAAAGGGGCAGGGGCTCGAGTCCCCCGCCCCCCTCCCTTGTGCACGCCACTGTGTAACATGTTGACATGCTTTAATGTTAAAAAACGCATTTTTCAAATACTGTACATTATTGTAGGTCCTCTATGCCCCGCCTCTCTCAAACACTTAGTTTTCTACAAAGTCCCTCCTTCTGACAAGCGCAGTCTGCTCTGATTGGCCAACTGGCACAGTGCATTGTGATTGGCCGAACACCGCAAGCACAAGTCGGAAATGTTACACCCCTTTCCATAATCGCGAGCATTAGTTTTCAAAATAAAAGTAAAGACAGTTAATAATGTCCTTAGTTTTACCATCAGTTCAAGCCCGAGAGGGGAACAGAGTCACGTCACAGACACAGTGATGATCCTCATATGCAGTACACAAGCCACTGTTGTGTGACCGTGTCTCCCTCTCTCACACACTCGAGCACACACACACACCCACACACACCACATGATGCGCAAAACTCCTCATTAGAGCAGTCAATAGCAAATACTTAACCTAATAACAAAACATACAGTTGCTGATTCCAAAGCGCCAGATTGACATAGCAAAGTCAGAATTATCTCCTCTCCTAGGTTCACGAAACTGTTGTCCATAAACTACGTTGTGATAACATCTGGGTTGTGCTGTTCTGTTGTAAGTAATTTTAATGATTCCTAAATTCATCTACTTACGGAAGGTCAAATAAAGTGCTTTTGCTTTCGCATAGAAACACACAGCGTCTCCCTGACATGAGTGCATCAACACTACTGCGGTTACTGAAACCGTGCCGCCTTCCTTTGCATGAACATTTGGGCGGCATTAAGCAAATATTTCCACATCGTGACGTAGACATGTGTGGACGTGTTTGAATGAGCCGTTTTAGGAGGTCTTAACTTTAGTCTTTGCAACTTCAGGGATCTTATCTATACACAAACAGCTTGTAACACTCCAAAGAGAAACGAAATCTTCAAATTGCATCATATGACCCTTTTAAGAGAGAAAAACAGAGATACAATTGCATTGAAAACGAACAAGAGAACACGGAAAGAAGATAAAAATGAGCAATTAAGATAACGTGGTTGTGTTATTTATGTTACACTGACCACACACCCCCCAAAAAAATAAATAAATAAATCACTCATGGTTAGCTGGTTTTATGTATGGCACACTTTGCATTGCTCAATGATCTTGCCACATGCGTTCTCATCTTTAGAAAGTGTCATATTTGTTTGCTGAGTGATAAAAGACCTTAAGATCAAAGACTGTGTAAATTTCTTATATTGACATAGTATGGGCAAATTTTATGAAAATAACTAACCTTGGGCATGCATTCGCTCACTTAGAATATTCCAAATTCATTAACAAGGTTAAGAACAAATTTGTATGCATATGCATGTGTTGTGAATTAGGTGGAAATATTTTCATGAGAAGTTCTCCTGTGTGTGCAAATACGAAATAATCTATGAAATTATTAGTGCATGAAACCTAATGTTTTTTGGTAGCTGTATCAAACAGAATAGCACAGCATGCTTGCAACTCCAATGTCATGGGTTCAATTCCCAGGGAATACATGAACTGAAAAAATGGGGCGGGGGGGTTACATAGTTTTGACCAGCATTATTTGACCCAAATTTAGTGAAGGACAAGGACCCCCAAAATGCCCAAACATTTTCAGATCCTCCCTAATCAGTGTGCCATATTTAAACTTTTCACCTGTCTTTGAGAAAGTTCCAATATTAAAGGGATCTTGTTTGTGACTGTTGCTTCCTGTGTACACAAAATGACTTAACACAATCAAGTAAAAATTGTGCAGGTTCATTGAATGAGTAGTTGTGTCACGTAACATTGACATTGTACCTAGGCAAACAATATTTTATGACTAAAACACACTCACTGGCTCCTACACTACAATATAATTTAATAGTTCTTCATCTCTTTTTCTAAAAGAAAATATGTATTTCAGTGTGCAGAAAATTTGACTTTATTGAAAATCGTTGTGTCTACCCTACAAGAAAGAAAAGACCCATACAATGTCAAAATAAGTTTAAAGCTCAAATAATCAATTGTGCAAATGTGGAATAACCTTCCTATTGATTTCCATCAGTGCATTGCATGGTGTGTTCACACAGCTCTCCAACAGGAGAGAGAATACTACTGCTTTAGATGCTGTCATTGAAACACTCTCTTGTGAGGACTACTATAGAATAGAGGGACCAGAAATACTTTGTTGTGATTTATAAGGGTCACCAAGTGTGACACAACTAGACCAGGCGACTTGTCCAACGGTTGAAACCAAATGTGTTGAGTAAACATACAGGAAAAATATGTACTGAAATTATCACAGCATCGTAAAAGTACATGTAAGTTGATGTAAACATATTCTGTTCACCGCAAATCGCAACCAATCAAAAACTATGTGTGTGGCTTCTCTCAAAATGCACTGCACAGCTGAATAGTGTAGCTAATGCTAAGAACTCAACACATACATTGCGTTTACTTCCATGATGTTTCTCCAGTCCAGATGTCATCTTTATGTCAGCTATCCTTGTGAAACATCTGGGGTTTGTCATATAGTCATATACTGCCTTTTTCCTTTTCTTTTTTTTCAACATTCAAGTGAATCTTCATCCAAGTCTGATGTTTAATAAACATGAGAAGTAAGATTTTGGTCCAATGTGATTTCAGTGTGGACGGGGCTATTTTTTATTTAGATTTTTTTTTAAGCTAAGCACTTAGTTTTTTGTCACAGTTTAACCAGTTTAAAACACAGAGACAAATATGTGTCAGACATTTGAGGTGATTATCTGTAAGAAAAAAAAAAAACTTTAGATTACAACCCGTAAAGAATTGTTGTATGGTGTATGTTTCTGTAATGATAGTGTACCTATAAAGAACGTACGTGTAGGTATAAGGGAACAATGTGTTTGGTTAGCTACTCTCAGTCACTGAAGCCCTGCGAATTGCAAAGGCGGATTCCAAATCATCAGTCCTCATTCTGGTGGATCTTTCTGCTGCTTTTGACACTGTCAATCATCAGATTCTCCTGTCTACCCTCTCATCACTGGGCATCACTGGGATTCCACTTTGCTGGTTTGAATCCTATCTCACCGGTAGATTCTTCAGGGTGGCCTGGGGAGGGGAGGTATCCAAACCACATCAACTGGTCACTGGAGTTCCCCAGGGATCGGTTCTTGGACCCCTCCTCTTCTCCACATACACTACATCGCTGGGTCCCATCATACATGCACATGGCTTCTCCTATCACTGCTACGCCGATGACACACAGCTCTATCTCTCTTTTCAACCAGATGACCCAACGGTAGCTGCACGGATCTCAGGCTGCCTGGCAGACATCTCGGCATGGATGAAAGAACATCACCTACAGCTCAACCTGGCAAAGACGGAACATCTTGTCTTCCCTGCCACTCCGACTCTACAGCATGACTTCACGATTCAGTTAGGCTTATCAATGATTACCCCATCAACTTCGGTCAGAAATCTTGGTGTAATCTTTGATGACCAGCTGACCTTCAAAGAGCACATTGCAAAGACTGCTCGATAC
Organism: Barbus barbus; assembly: GCF_936440315.1. Lineage (NCBI taxonomy): Eukaryota > Metazoa > Chordata > Actinopteri > Cypriniformes > Cyprinidae > Barbus > Barbus barbus. Next base: position 5,592,181 of record NC_136750.1, read on the forward strand.
CTGACACATAGATACCTGACTGGGCAGATAGCTGGTCAACTGATCAAAAAATAGGCACATGTATTTTACTATGGCACAGTAATACAGTAATAATTTACTACTTTCTCCTGTTTTACTGTTGATTTCCTCTTTTCCTGATCATTTGGAATGAGGATAAAAAGACAAAAAACAAACAAACATGCAAATAAGTTCAAACATCAATATCTATTATTTCCTGAATATTACTGATGAACTGATCAAAAAGTAGGCTACTGTTCACATGCGTTTTACTACTATATAGTATAGTTATATAGTAATAATTTAGTACTCTATCCTGTTTTATTGTTGGTTTCCTCTTTTCTGATCATTTGGAATGAGGAGAAAGAGACAAAATAAAATCAAACATCAATTCAATATCTACTATTTCCTGAATATTATGAAATTCAAGAGGGCCCACCCCTTGATGACGTAATAAAATGCAAATTAGATGAGTATATTTACACCCCCCATAAACTTTCGGTCATGCCCAACATTTTTCTAATTTACAGTAGATCTCTATCTTTAAGCCCTTTCAAGCCACAAGCTTTTGAAATCTTGATGTCAAAATCCATCATTTTTTCCAAAAAAAACCCTGGCGGCTAAAGGGTTAAACTCTCTTCAAATCAAAACAATTCATTGCCTGCAGCGTGTATGTGTGTGTACGTATTCTGTTTTGTGTTATTTTAGCTTAGTAGTGTTGTAGAGTAGCAAATAAACTTTGATTTATTAAGAAATCTTGTGTCTGGTGCTCTGTGATTTTCAAGTCTTAAACTATTTGCCAAAGATCGCGTTACCTATACTAAAATTTACCTATGATAAAATTACCTATGCTAAAAATTACCTAATCAATTCGGTATTACTGTGGCCACGAGAATAATCTGAATTGTCAAAACATACTGGTTTTAATGCTTGCTGGATAAGTCGTTAATGAGGTATTGTTAATAAGGTATAAGTTGGACGTTTTGATTAATATCCATTAATCATACGAATATGAAATCGATACAACTCGATTTCCAGAAACTAAAATTAAATTAATAGTTCTAAAATTACTACACCTACTTTCCACATGTTCCCATCTTAAGAAAACAGCAGAAACGGATTTTGTCGCACACAGAACCGTTCGCGATTTAACTCACGTGACTTGCTGCATGCTCTCTATCATGTCCTCTACATTCCTAACCCATAACCATTGGGTTACTTATTACTTATATCAACCCAATGTGGGTCAAATCAAGTCAGCTTCCCAACCCAACAGTCTCAACCAAGCATTTGGATTGAAACAATTACCAGCGTGTTTTATATGTGTAGGCTATACAGTGTATGTTTTTGCTAAATCACCTGCTAATATAAGATTGTCAGGCCAGACATGCCATGCAGTATTAGAATAGGATCCCCTTAGTTTCAAAATTATTATAGTAGAAATAATTTGTAATTTAACAGGTTATTACCCATTTATTCCCCAAACTTAGCATATTATTCCCTTATACCTACACGGGGATACTGAATAGGTACACTATAATTACAAAAACATTTACGCTGTAAATTCAGTTTACTTACACAGTACCTTCTGGGTTGTAATCTAAAATGTAACCAATATAAGTATGAAACAAAACAAAAAAACAAACAAGAAAAAATGCTGTATGCATTGTTGCTTTATGATGTTTTCTACACATACCTCTTCTTTGATCATCCCAGAATTTTTGTTTATTGACCAATGGTAGTGTTGGGGTTCTGTTTCTGGTTAAGGTTTTCATGTCTTTTATTTTGATATTTTGCCTTGTTTCCTGTTCTTGCCAAGTGCTCCCTTAGTCTGTCTGTCATGTTCTCATTGGTTATTGTCTTATGTGTCTTACAGGTAAGTCGCAGCGAAGCGCTATGAGAGTCCACTTTGTATAAGGGAGATCTGATAACTGACTGGAGTGGGGTGTGTGCTTAAGTAGTGCTGGGCTGATTAGGTGCTGATGAGGTGCAGGTGGCTTGAATTAATACACAGGTGATTCCAGGTGAGGGCGTGCGTTGTGATATGAGAGGGGGAAGGACAGACAGACTCGTAACAGGTGTGAGTAAATAAAGACATTCACATTCGATTCACTCAGGCAGAGGAGCTCTCCACAGTCAACCATATTGAATGATTTAGTATTCTCTGCAATAACTCCTCAGTAATGGACCAATTTCATAATCCTACTCCTTGCACATAAAACTGACAGACAAAGGAAATACATTCTCCATTCCCGTTATTTCTATTCTCTTGCAGCTCCACTCTTGCAGAATTTATGTTTGATATTGATAAATGTATTGCCTGCAAAAGGTCATGGCATATAATTTTTTACTAAGCCAGACTAAGCAAGTAAAATGTTTTATTTGGAGATGTACTGAAATTTAAAATGACCTCATGTAAATTTACAGCACAAATCATATTTGCTATTTTCATCTACTGTTTTTCATATGTACAATACATATTTGAGGATGAAGGTGTTCATGTTTTTTTTTTTTTTTTTTTGTAAATAAACTACATAATTGCTTGTCATTTACTGTATTGCAGTATTAGAAAGTGAGTTGATATAAAGATAAAAACAAGTATTCTTCATAAATTAATTTGTAATTGTATTTTCACTGAAACCTTCATGAAGTCTCAACATGCTGAAGAAGGGTCTATTCTGGAAGCCTTAGAAGGACTGGCCTAGGCAAAATAATTGAAAAAAGTCAGTTTTGGTGGACTTTAGGGCTTTTCACACTTGGGCCCGGTTTCATAGAGAGGGTTTAGCATAAACTAGGATTAGGCCATAGTTCAATTAGGACATTTAAGTCATTTTTATAAACATGCTTTAGAAAAAAGCCTTACTGGTGTGCATCTTAAAACAAAACAAAGGCACTGATATATTTTAAGATCAGTTAGTGCAAGTTTATTTCAGTTGAAACAGCTCAGATTTACATTTTAGTCTAGGACTAGTCTTAAGCCTGGTCTGTGAAACCAGGGGTTGAAGTTGTTAACCCTGGGTAAACCTAAACCCCAGATAAAAAAATTATTGTAATCACGTTTCATACTGCTCATAATATACCTGGGGTTAACTGTTAATCGTGGGTATTCATTAACAGACGTTTCACACTGTACATTTCTAAACCCTGGGTTAACATTCTTATTTGCATATTTGCGGTGTCACTGTCGCTGATTGGACGAATAGCAGGCAACCTCTTTACACGGCATTTCCGCATCTTGCTAGTTATTAAAAAATGATGTCGCCGCGTAGATGTTTAGCCCTTGTAAGCCTACTGAGACGCAAAAAGGCAAGAAAACAAAGACAAATGTCCAAGAGAAAGAAAACTTGTCCAATTTGTCTTGAATTTTTTTTTCTGACCATAGTTCTAAAAATAATTCAGTCTCCTCGTCACTCCAGTTCACACGCTTTCCGTCGTTTGACATTTCTTACTTTTGAAGTGCTTTACGTTACTTTTCACTTTTTTTCACTACTGACCTGCTGCTGTTTACAACACGCGCGTTTCGTGACGTACGCCTCGCCGCTCAATTTCTGATTGGCTGTCTGTTGCAAATGCGGTGTTAACCCTGCTCCGGAGCAGGGTTTCATAACCCCGGGTAAAATGCGGTGCTAACACCGCTTTCAAATTACAGGTGTGAAACGTGTCTTTACCCAGGGTTAAATGCGGTGTTTAGAACGTAGATAACCCGGGGTTAAGCGTAGTGTGAAAAGCCCTGAGGTTTTCACACACAAAAATGTCATATAGTCATTAAACATCTAACATGATCTTTATTTGTACGTTTTCTGAGAGGAGTACCTTTTTCTCTGCTCACTTCTGGATGACTGCTGCTGCTTCTCACCACAAGTTGTAGTTCTATTGTTGCAAAGCGCTGCATTCTAGCTTTGTGAATGTTTATATCGAATTATCGATGACAAGAGTCAATGACAAAACAATCGCACTGGCTGACATTTGCAAAATGTGTGCATACGACTTGCCTCTCCTACAGTGCGCAATCTCCAAATAAAGTAGATTATTGCGAAATGTCCTGGCCAGATTCACACAAAAATAATCTTTTATGTTTTACATGAACGTTTAGTTAATGGTTAAGGAAAATCTGATGTGCATCATTATATTTGATCCATGCATTACAGTAGGTCTTAATATAGATCTGTCTCAATATTAACTAAACATTAAAAGAAAAGACGCAATCACTCTTTGCTCTTGATTAAACTATGGTTTATTTGCATCTCTGTTGTTATTTTTAATAACAGATAACTATATTGAGATGAATAATATATTCATTATTATTAAGAAAAGAACTGGAGGAAAATATGCAACGTTGCATGGTGATTTTGCTTTGGAATCTTCAGAAAACTTTAACTCGATTTTTCTCTAAATCAGATCTGCTGACTCTATCCCCTTCAAATGGCTGTAGCTGTAACTGAAAATAAAAATAACTAATTTCGACTCATATTGCCAGCACAGGTCACAATTAGAGAAGTACCCCTTGCCTTTATGAGTGACTGAATTGTTCACTCAACCGTTTTGTTCATAATTCTTTCAGGAACAAACAAGTAGGCCTACTTCATGAGTGAGTGAATCAGTCACTCATACGATTCATTCAAAAACACAGGTTTATAAAGGAATGCCACTACTTTCTCAGAGACAACCGTTGATTCTGCTATGATTTAGTTTGTAAGCATTTGTGTTGATGGTGCAAAAATAGAAACAAGAATTGTAATTTACCCAGCTTCTTGCCTGGAACTGGTATACAAAAGCAGTATCACACTCGTCCAGTTATGAGGCTGCAGATAATTTGAATCAGAATTTTGGAACAATGTTTTCATGTGATATTTCTTAAATGTTTCAAATGCAACACATTTATTCAACAATATTTACCCATCTGCATACGTAATGGTTGGTGAAATGGATCATTGCCTTCAGGATGATGTTTTTAATTCTCAGCATTGATTCTTCTGTCCATAGTCATTGCACCCTAGAGAACCGCAGTTAATCTCTTGACCTGAGGCTTTGCAAGTACAGCTGAACTCTTGTTTCCATTTTTAATAAATATGTGTAGTTTTGTACTGCAGTGCTATTTTGCCCCAAAGCTGAATCAATACATTATTGAAATTATGATTATTATTTTGACAGGTAGTGCCTAAAACAAAATGAACTATGTCTAAATTTAAAACCAAAACTGGTCGGTAACACTAGAAAAGGGTTTTCCCTCAGTAAGTTCCTAATTTGCTGCTTACTAAAAGTTAGTAAGGTAGTTGTTAAGTTTAGGTATTGGGTAGGATTAGGGATGTACAATAAGGTCATGTAGAATAAGACATTAATATGTGCTTAATTACTACTAATAAATGGCAAATATTCTAGTAATATGCATGCTAATAAGCAACTAGTTAAGAGACCCTAAAATAAAGTGTGACCCTGGATTTTTAAAAGCATATTATGTTATATTTGTATGTGTTCTTACAGTTTTGTGCTTAAGCTGCGCTAGTTTCACTTACAAAAAAAGTGTCATGGTAATGCTATGCTATTCTTTGAAGTACCTTGGAGCACCATGTAAATATTGATTTACAGTTCAATTAATATGTTAATCGTTCAGTACAGTACCATGGTATTGCCATTAGATTCAAATGAACAACATGACATTGATCCCAGCACACATTTAAAGCTCATTGGTCATAAATCTTGCTCCACATGGGTGTTGCTTTGGGTGTTGCACATGGGTGTTGCCAAAAATGGCTTTGATTGCCTTATGATTGTATGATATTGTACCACATTTTCTAGTTCAGTGTGGGCACATAAATTACTTGCTAGAAACTTGTCGCATTGTTTAGTGTTTGTGTTAAAGAAGGAAGCTAGTCATTAGCTTATGAGCAAGTTTCTCTTTTGTCATGCATAATTCAATCAGTGAATTATCATTCGTAATTATCACTTTGTTGTTGTTATAATGTGGCATGGCAAACAAATAAGAATTTCTAACCAAATGTTAATGAAAGCGAAACGCATTGCAATGTGGCAAATCATATGAATATTTAGCAATTAGTGGCCTAGATTCATTATTAAATTGTTGATCTGTGTCAGTGATATCATGCCCTAATGGGTTGCCAATCAAAATTATGCATCTTTGATAACTGGCATCACATGAAAATGTATTGAAACCCATTAATAAAAACCCAAGGTTGATCCTCTGATTATGCATAAAAGGAGAAATCCCAAAAATATGAATTAAATAATAAATGTTCTTATTATCAATGTCAGTATGTTTGTATTGAGAAGAAAAATTGCATCAGATAATAAGACTTAGCCCACAGATACAGCTTTATTAGATTTATGCTTAAGCAAGTAAAAAACAAAAACAGAAAAAAGCTTATCTAGTTTATCATATTAATAATATTTTACAGGGAAACAAGAACGGTTTCTGAAATTACTTAATATTTCAGTCCTAAACAACAAAAGTTATGGGACTTTTTACCTGTATTTCCTGTATTTTGGATGAGTGCCAGCTGCTTATCTGTGAGATGTCCGCTAGTGACAAGACATAACCCAAACACATAGTGTAAATGGCACCAGACATGCTGTTTAAGAACTTTTAAAAGTGAAGTGTTAGCTGATAGGGAAGTAATTTGCTTTCAGTCTCATAGACTGCCTATTTAATCAGGCCTCAATCCCTTAGAGACATAATAAATGATGCTGCCAAGTTTCATAAATGAAGGATCAATTGTAATTGATTTCATAGTCCAATACATTTATTAAAGTGACACCCATTTATGCATTTGCTTACTTGTTTTCTCAATCAGGCCCCAGTTCCAGTTCTTCAGAGATGAGGCCCCAAGTGCTGACAAACCACTCACTTCATTAACAAAGTCAGACAAAGAATTCAATTACAATAAAATAATTGTAGCAAACTGACAAGGCAAGGTTGACGCAACGGGGCGAGAGGGGGGTGGCAGTTCATTTTTCATGTCAGTTTGCCTGAATACTTGGCTGCATGATTTGCTAACTGTGTGATGTGTGTTAGTGTGTGTTCGACAGACAGTTAAGGGATGGAATTTCCTTTAAGAGCTGAATAAATTAGTTCCAGGTTGTCGGCGGCTGTCACATGCACGCTGATCCCCCTCGGAGATGAACCCTGTCACTCACGGCTGCTTGGGAATTCGCTGGTGATTATTTCATCTTAACGTCGCTCCTGCCTGTCTGGTTAAATCATGGTGGAAGCACACCTCACACGCAGAGATGGACATGATGAGAGAGAGGAGGGGGTTCGGAGGGGTGGTTGGGGTTGATGTCCGTAAAATCATTATGCTTTGTTTCTGTGACGTTTTGCATTATGTCTTACAGCACTGACAGATAATTGGATTGGACCCACTGGAGCCTTGTTTTAGCGTAACAATACTACTACCTCAAGGAGTGTTTGTATTTGCAACTAGCCTATGGACAGCTTTTGTCGATTGCTTTCGGTTACCACAGACAATAATTTAGATTTTCACTTTTTCAGGATTAGAAGTTGAAAGCATTTATGCAAATTCAAGTAAAAAAAAAAAAGGTTACTTGAACTGTAAAGTTTTCTAATTGTCCTTTTGGGTTAAATAAATAAACATGAAGGTCCACCACTAACACTAAACATAACTATCATTGGAGGTTAAACACTTTCGACGAAAATCATAGTAAGATTTAATCTGAATTAGCTACCAATATATAAAAATATAAAATAATTATGAATTACCATGGGATTGTTTTGTGTCCAGTCCATCAATTAACATCTTGTGAAGTGGAAAGCTGTGAGTTTGCATTAAACAACCCATTAGGACATGTGTTTGCTGGCTAATGTATGAATCCTTTATCTACAATGCTTTCTCCAGTGAAAAAATGGTCTCATCTGAATCAGGAGTGGAACATGTACAGATCAACATCCATTTACAACCAAAAACAGTTATGTCGTGGGCTGTGAGGTGAGAGTGCAACAGGGGATGACTTTTTCATTTGAGGAAGAGGTATTATGGATTATGGACTTATCAAGAATTGTTGGTTCGAAGTTAAATTGTGTGGATTACTTGTAGGTGCTTTTATTCATCGGTAAGCAAGTGCTGTAATGCCAAATTTATTCTGATCTGCTCTGATTGAAGAAACAAGCTCTTCTACAACTTAGATGGCCTGAGGATAAGTAATTGTCAGCCAATTTTAATTTTAGAATTAACTATTCCTTTATTGTCATCTGACTAAAAACTCACATTATAACTCATTAGGCATGTTCAACATCACACGGAGCTACACTCACCAATCAGACTTTAAGCAGTGAATATCAGTCAGAAATTTTGCTCATATGAGCTACAGCCAATAGTTCGTCAGTGTGACGTATTTGATCAAAGTTCAACAAGATTCGAGAGCAGCCAGCTGTCTTGGCCAGTGCAGATTCTCCAGAGTGGCTGCACAAGCTCTGATGAAAACACAGCTATTTCGTAATTGGCCAGACTCACCGACGACAACGATGATGAGCGTTTTATATTTATTTTGAAACCTTCAATTACACTAATACTCAGAAATCGGTTTGTATAACAGTAACAACACTTTTGATGCAATCCTGATGTTACAATGTGTCATGTTTGTCAAAATAAAACTGATATAGACCCTACTTCAGTATTTATAATATAAGCTTATCTTGAACTTTCTTCTTGTACACTGTGTTTTGAAGCACATAACCTATTCAAGCAAACAATTATTTTTTTTTTTTTTACCCAGGTGCCTTGAGTCCACAGCTGTCCCTCAAAAGTAGTCTAGGATTATTTTGAGCATTACAGTTCCTTATGCCCATCAAATCAAGAATGATGTGATGAGGATTGGGAAAATCGATCCTCATAAAAATTCAGTAAATTAGTCTAGCAAAAGCATCAACTGTGATATCCTAAGATGCCCTCTGGTGAGATTTGATTGAATCATTTATACTGTATGGTACTGGCTAAAAATGGTTGAGAGTTTGGCAAGATTAGTTTTATGTTTCTGACATCATACGAGAACAAAAACGATTATAGCGATTGATGAGGCCAAAGCCAATCAGTGGCAAGATGGCTCATAGATTAGAATCCATGCATAATGGCAGCATGTATGAATATATGAATACAAGATACACTGTTTTCTTCCTTCAGACCGCACTAAATATATTCCGTTATAACATTAACCCTGAATAATAGCCAGTCATTATGGCCTCGAGCACTGCTTTTGTGTGTGCTGTGTTTAGAAGAGCTCTATTTTTATCGCAATGGAAAATAAGCTTCATATGTTATTTATTTTATTTTTTTCTGCACATGTAGACTGCTAAGGACAATCAAAGGCAGAAGAATGCTCAAAAACAGAAGTATCTGATGATGAAGTGAAAGCAGGAAGAGAGACGTTTAAAATTACAATGTAGTGGAAGGAAATGCTTTTCAAAATCACCGCCCCGTTTCTCTCCTTTAGAGCCCATGTAATTAATGAACTCCTCAACGGCGGGAGTTTAATGATGGCAGACGCAGTGTTGCTTGTGTGATTAATTGCTGCCGAGGTGATGTCACTGCTTTCCACCTTTGGTTTACAACTGCAGCCATTACAAACAACCATATTCACATTTGTGCATGTGGGTGTGCATGCCATGTAACAAAAAAAACAAGGGAAAGAGAGGGACTGAAGCAAAACCTTATTCACTTATTCACTAACTATCTGTAATCGAGTTTAATCAGGCTCTCAATGTGTCGGTGGCATGCAAATGAAAAGAATATTTCAATGTCATTCTGTCAAAATTCTGTCATTCTGTCAATGTTGTTCCCAAACCTACGGTATGCTGTTATATTGCCTGTAAAGAACAAAACAAGACAGTTTAAATAGTCTTTATACAGCTTGCCTATGCAGTTATTGTAATGTTGTTTAGTGTCTTAGAATTGAATATACAATGTCAAACCTACATTTTATGTGAGAGCCAGGGCAGAAATTAATTATTGTAAATCATTCAGATTTTGGTAGTCTGTTGCATCTTCCACAAACTACCACTCATATCTGGCATGTAAAATGGTGAATGTCAGCATGAAAATAGCATTTAGCACTCATTTCTAGCTCTTATTTGCACCATCACCTGATTTGCATAAATCTTTTAGTGAATTAGATGCAAAAATGCTACTGACAGCACATGCAAATAGCACTGTTAGAGACCTTGTATCTAGTAAATTCCCTCTTTGAGATGAAGCTGTTAGACATAGAAAAGCGAGTTAAGATTATCACTGATTCATGTAGTTTGAAGACAAACTTCTGCCTAAGTAGTACCAAAATTAATTTGAGCTCTGATTGTGTAGTAAATGACGTTTGATGACTGATAACCCTAAATTCAGTTGAGACTTATCTGCATCTGCTGCTCTAATCGCAGCCCATCCAGGAATGTGCTACATGCAGGTAATCCAGGCCATGTCACTGATAACACTGAAGCTCAGAATCAGTGTAATGCATGTTCTTATCATCATGCAAATTAGGGCAATGGAGAGCAGACTCTTTTTATATGGCGGTGCGGTCTAAACCCAATGATGGGTTATTGCTCCTGTGTGCAGACACAGAGGGATAAATACTTGTGAGTGGTGTATCTTGATATTAGCAGTGGAGCTGCTATGAATTCGATTTTCAAGGTAGGTTTATAATGCATATGTTTTCATCTCAAGTTATGTGACCTCAAGTTGCAGAGGTGGAAAGTAACGAATTACATTTACTCTCGTTATTGTAATTGAGTAGCTTTTTTGTGTACTTCTACTTTTTAAAGTATTTTTTAATATCTGTAATTTTACTTTTACTTAAGTATATTTTGTTTGAAGTATTGTACTTCGCTACTGTCAGTCCTTGTCTTGTGTTTCCCCTCCTCCTGTGCCCATATTTGGCCTTCCTGTTCCTGTCCTCGTTTGTCTTCATTAGTTTAATTAGTCCCTAGCCCTGTGTTTTGATTAGTCCACACCTGTTCCTTATTTCCCTGTGTTTATAATCCCTGTGTTTCCTAGCCCCTGTGTCCGGTCTTAAACGTCATTGATGTTCGTCTCTCCCCAAGCTCCTCGTCTCCTTGTGTGCGTCTCACCAAATAAAAGGATTTTTGGTACTCCTACGTCTCCTCGCTCCTTGTCTCCCGAGAGGGAACGTGACAGAAGACCGGACCCACTACAACACTATGGCTGAAGACAGGCTTTGGTGTCTGCGGCAGGATGGTCGGGAGTTGGTAGAGTATGTTGAGGAGTTCCTTGAGCTTTCCAACGAGGTGAGCTGGATTGACGCCTCACTCGGTGTGTGTTTTCGGTTTGGGTTGGACAAGGATGTCATCAGCTGCGATATCCCCACGTCCAGTTTTTCTCTTATCGGGCTGATAAATTATGTCCTCAATGTACATGGCATTGATTTCGAAGTCGAAGAATGTCAAACTGATCTTCGTCCAACCCAACCCGAGAACAACCCGGCCTCACCAGCTCACCGCTCGCCAGGACCCTCCACATGCCCTGCCAAATGTTCCGGCCACCCAACTCTTCCCAGCACTGCTGCTGTCCTCAGCCCAGAGCACCCGCGCAACCCCGCGCTTCAAGAGCGCCCTCCTGAGTTCCCGCTGGCGCCGTCCAGCCCTCCTGAGTTCCCGCTGGCGCCGTCCAGCCCTCCTGAGTTCCCGCTGGCGCCGTCCAGCCCTCCTGAGTCCCCGCTGGCTCCGTCCAGCCCTCCTGAGTCCCCGCTGGCTCCGTCCAGCCCTCCTGAGTCCCCGCTGGTTCCGTCCAGCCCTCCTGAGTCCCCGCTGGTTCCGTCCAGCCCTCCTGAGTTCCCGCTGGTTCCGTCCAGCCCTCCTGAGTTCCCGCTGGTTCCGTCCAGCCCTCCTGAGTTCCCGCTGGTTCCGTCCAGCCCTCCTGAGTTCCCGCTGGTTCCGTCCAGCCCCGCGCTTCCAGAGCGCCCCCAAGTGTCCGCGCTTCCAGAGCGCCCCCAAGTGTCCGCGCTTCCAGAGCGCCCCCAAGTGTCCGCGCTTCCAGAGCGCCCCCAAGTGTCCGCGCTTCCAGAGCGCCCCCAAGTGTCCGCGCTTCCAGAGCGCCCCCCAGTGCCGGCTCCACGCACGTGCCCTCCCGTGCCGGCTCCTCGCACGTGCCCTCCTGCATTTCCGCTGGTTCCATCCAGCCCCGCGCTGCAAGAGCGCCCGACAGAGTCCGCGCTGCAAGAGCGCCCGACAGAGTCCGCGCTGCAAGAGCGCCCGACAGAGTCCGCGCTGCAAGAGCGCCCGACAGAGTCCGCGCTGCAAGAGCGCCCGACAGAGTCCGCTCCTCTGTGGCTCCCAGGGGGGAGCTTCCCCAAGAAAATTTTGGGGGGGGGTAAGAGGGTCACAGCCTGTGTGGCCGGGCCAAGGGCCAAGGCCACACGACCCGAAAAAAATAGGCCGTGGCTTCCCGAGTCCCCTGACCCGCCCTGGCCTCCCGAGTCCCCTGACCCGCCCTGGCCTCCCGAGTCCCCTGACCCGCCCTGGCCTCCCGAGTCCCCTGACCCGCCATGGCCTCCAGAGTCTCCAGATCCGCCATGGCCTCCCGAGTCTCCAGACCCGCCATGGCCCCTGGAACGGGCACCGCCCTGGAGGCCTCCAGAGCGCCCACCCCCCCTCCCCATTGGATGGTGTTAGGCGTGAGGACACGCCTTCCGGAGGGGGGCGTAATGTCAGTCCTTGTCTTGTGTTTCCCCTCCTCCTGTGCCCATATTTGGCCTTCCTGTTCCTGTCCTCGTTTGTCTTCATTAGTTTAATTAGTCCCTAGCCCTGTGTTTTGATTAGTCCACACCTGTTCCTTATTTCCCTGTGTTTATAATCCCTGTGTTTCCTAGCCCCTGTGTCCGGTCTTAAACGTCATTGATGTTCGTCTCTCCCCAAGCTCCTCGTCTCCTTGTGTGCGTCTCACCAAATAAAAGGATTTTTGGTACTCCTACGTCTCCTCGCTCCTTGTCTCCCGAGAGGGAACGTGACAGCTACATTTTAAAACACATTAATTACTGAGTAAAAAATAAATAAAAAAATCGCTCCCTGGAAACTACTGCAGTAAATAATGGGCAGGAGAACAAACTGGCGCTAAAATCACAAGAAAGATGCAGATTGACAGACAGGCGTTAATGGTGTAGACCAAGCTGAAAACCAAACCCTGTCGTTTTCTGCTGAAGTTGAACTCGAAGTAAATGAAGTGAACTCCTGGCCATGTTTATGCTCTATTATGCAATGTAAGCTGTGTTTGCCTAGGGAGACCAAACTAGCAGCAAATCTCGACATCACCCCTTCGCAAGCATGTAACGTTAAAGGTAAGGTAAATACTTGCATCATTGCATTGGTGGTTAAAATGAAGCTTTGGCAGTTTAGCAAAAGGGTTTGCACAAATTAGCCAAAAAGACATTGGTGCAGTAATTGTTGTTTTAACGATGTGCGATTTGACATTATCAGTATTTAGCCAAAAACCAAACAAAACACTCCTACAGAGTGCTGTGAAGTCTAGTAGATTAGACTAGTGCGCGCACATTTAGAGTGTGTTCTTTCACTGCATGATTGTTAAAATGCATTTAAAATGATCACAAAATTGAAGACATAGGTGCAGAAAATGTATATTTATATAATTGCTATATTTATATAATTGCATATAGTAAATGAATATCACACGAAGAGTGCCGCTTTTCTCCAAAAATCAGCATGATTACAAATATATATTTTTTTACAACTCAATAAACAAGAAATTAATTAAGAGACTTGCGTTTTAGACACCATATTGCCTGTTTTTGCTCTATTTCGACAACAAAAATAATCCCAAACACAGCCACAGCACTGATTTGCATCTCTGAGCAACATGACGGTGTTTCGTTCCTGAATCAATCAACTGTTTAAATGATTCGGTTCAGTCAATGACTCACTTATTAACTGTGACTTGGTGAGTACTGGCGGTTTGAATTTCGCATTTAAAGTATCTTTTGATTTTATTTTTTGCCCGTCAGAAATCGTCTTAAATGTGGCTTGTTTGCAAACACATATGCGAGCATCATCACTCGGCCAATCACAATGCACTGTGCCAGTTGGCCAATCAGAGCAGACAAAGCTTGTCGGAAGGAGGGCATAGAGGACCTACAATAATGTACAGTATTTGAAAAATAATGTTTTTTGAACATTAAAGCATGTCAACATATTCTGTTACACCAAATACACAAAATAATGGTCTTTAAAAAAGCATCATAGGACCCCTTTAACATTTACATTTAGTCATTTAGCAGATGCTTTTATCCAAAGCGACTTACAAATGAGCAAGTAGATAGAATAGAAAAAGAGCAAAGTAGACAAAAGAGCAAGTAGATAGAATATAAAAAAAGAAAGCTAGCGTTTCGTTTTTAAAGAGAGAATAAGTATGCAATTGATATAATATTTGTAATTTTTTTTTATAAAAAGAGAAGACAGATAGATCAAATAGAATTAGAATAGAGAGTGGTATAGTTAGAGGGTCAAATAAAGATGGAACAGATGTGTTTTTAGCTGTTTCTTGAAGATGGCTAAGGACTCAGCTGCTCGGATTGAGTTGGGCAGGTCATTCCACCAGGAGGGAACAGTTAATGAAAAAGTCAGTGAAAGTGATGTTGTGCCTCTTTGGGATGGTACAATAATGTGTCACTTGCAGAACGCAAGCTTCTAGAGAGCACATAGGTCTGAAGAATTTAGGTAAAGGGGTGCAGATCAGTGGTGGTTTGTAGGCAAATATTAATGCCTTGAATTTTATGCGAGCAGCTATTGGTTGCCAGTGCTAATTGATGAACAGAGGTTCTTTCCAGCTCATTAAAGATTAATCTTGCAGCTGCATTTTGAATTAATTGTAGAGGTTTGATGGAACTGGCTGGAAGACCTGCCAAGAGAGCATTGCAATAGTCCAGTCTGGACAGAACAAGAGCTTGAACAATGAGTTGTGTTGCATGTTCCGAAAGAAAGGGCCTGCTCTTCTTACCATTGTATAAAGCAAATATGCAGAACCGGCCAGCTTTAGCAATGTGGTCTGAGAAAGTCAGCTGATCATCAATCACAACTCCAAGGTTTCTGGCTGTTTTTGAAGGAGTTATGGTTGATGAGCCTAACAGGAAGGTTAAACTGTGATGAAGTGATGGGTTTGTTGAAACCACAAGCAGTTCTGTCAAGGTTGAGTTGAAGGTGATGGTCCTTCATCCAGCAAGAAATGTCTGTTAAGGCCAAAGTATACTTTGGCCATCCGCGTCCGCGCACCTTCCGCATTATGTTATTTTCGTCATCAGGAGGGCTCGTGGACAGCTGCGCCCCCCGTGCAGGCAATTTTTTGAGACCGTGCGGACGGTGTGCGTACAACAGCGCACACGCGAGGTGTGTTGAGAAAGAGCAAGTCAAGTAGGTGAAAATGCATATATCGAGCTCGTCCGCGGTTGAGCGCGAGACGGAATGGAACGCAGAATATACCCGGGCCTTTAGACATGCTGAGATGCGAGCAGCTATCATCGGATTATCAGGATGGAACATACATTTATGTTGGTTCTGTCTACCTTAAGGGGGTTTTCACTGCTACATGCTATCTTTTTCATGCAAGAATGCATGGATGGGCACAATTTTCTTTTGGTTTTTTTTTGCCCAGAACAGAACCATATCGCTAATCCAAACTCTATACTAATTGTCAATCATTTTTGACAATAGAAGTCCTAACAGATACACAGTGTGTTGTATAAACAGGAGTTTCAGCTATCGAAGGGGATAATGTCAAAAGGTGACAGAAAATGTGCAATTAATTTTGGACTAAAGAAGAGACTGTTTCATTCCTTTTATAGACCACAAAGTCCATTCATGGAATAAAATAAAAATGTGGATGCACAATGATAGACCCTTTATGTTAACAGGTCACATGCTTTGTTTGTCCAATCAATGACACTTACATTGCAAAATAAGAACATTAACTAGGGGTTTAGGAATGTACACTGTGAAATGTCAGCTTATGAATACCCAAGATTAATTGTTTACCCTTGTAAAGTGTGAATTATGTACCAAGATTACTTCACCCGAGGTTAGAGTGGCCTAGGGTTAACTATTTCAAGTGTGAAAAGCCCTAGATTGACCAAAACGTGAACATAATAAAATAAAAAAATAAATACTATGGTTGCTGACTTTAACATTGTCAGATGTTCTCTGCTTGTCTAAGTGGGAGGTTCTTGGCCAGAGTAAACTGAGAAGTAGATCAGACTTTATGCAGATTGTTAAAATGGCAGCTATGCGAGACATTGTGACTCATGAACTGGACATTCCGGGTTGCTCCATCTGGACTATCTCTGAAAAAGCTGTACTGTAAGGCAGTTCAAATAAAAATGCTAAAATTATAAAAATGTATTGGATATTAGATCATTGCTCGCCATTGCATGTTTGTGTAATAGAAGACGAGAGTGGTTTTCAAGATTTATGCCAAGAACAAACAGAAAAAAGCCTCCAGAGAAAATTCAGATTCCCGTGGGAAGCAGTGGTGATTAGATGGCAGCACAGGTGTGATAGACTACACTTTATCATGCTCACCATATAATAATTTTAAAAAGATTTTCCTTTCAAATGTCTGCTTTCACTAATCACTGTAAAGCCATTAATGCATTTCAAAACATACTATTTAATACTCACTAATGTGTGAGTTGATGTAATTATAGGGTTTTGTTGTTGGTGTAAGTGGTTTGCTTTGAGATGCGGTAAAGGTGTATAGACCCTAGTGAGTCAAGCAGTTAGATCTGGCTGATGATGCTCTGACAATACAGATTGGGGGGTTTCAAAAATGATGAATCATGTGATCAACGAGAATGGTGGAAAAAGGGTGGTTTTGGATTTGAGTTGGATATATTTGTGTGGTGTTGCGTTTTGGTTGCTGCTTGAATTTCCCATCACTGGAGGTCCAGTCAGTGTTGCTACAGGTGATGTGTTTATTGAGATTAGTATGGTTTACTTATAGTCTTAGCCACAGATAGCTCACAGTAAGTTCACTGGTTGTCTGATACATACAGAAATGCCAAGAGCAAACTAAAATCATCAAAACGATGCCAAAATTATAGCATTAGAAATCCCAAGATCAAACATTCTTATATATTTAGTCAGAGGTCTGGCTATATGTGGTGTGTTACACATATGTTAGGTATATTTTGGATATGGCTTTCAAGTACATGAACTTTTGCCTTAGAACTACAGTGTTTCCAGTGTCTTATCCTTGTGCTTGGGCACCCTCATTTGGTGCTTGTGTACAACTGCACTAATGCCCACTGAGGACTGGATTTAAACAAGAATGCATGTGTCTGCTTCAACCTGTATTTTAACCACAGTCTTCTACTGTCTGTTGTTCATGTGAAATGAGGGGCATTTGAAGTGCAACGCATCCATGCACGTATTTGCCTGCATTTACCCTTGAATGATCCTTTGAATAACCCAACTCTGTTTATCAGTACACAAAGGTGGCGGGGCATAAACATCAGAGATCTTTGAGACTGTTTGTCTTGGTTTGATTGCTTGGTTCAGATTCAACCATCCTCCCCTGCCCCCACCAAACTCTTTTCAAATGGACCAGGGTGAGAAATAAACTATTGTTGCCCTCTAGCCATAGTTTTGGATTTAAATATAACTCATTATGTATGTGGAATTGAATACATTAAAGCTAACATTACATAACTATAAATATCGTTTAGTGAAGTTTTGTTCACACATCGGCTGAAAACAACAAACTGAAAACAGCATTGGGTTTTGAGAATCGATGACAATTCATACTGTAACCAGTTAATGTTTTTAATTAAAACTTGTCTTTTTTTTTTTACCAGCAAAACTTTACATGACAGATTTTACATCCGTTTCCATATTGCTTGTGTACTGCCACATATGAAAAGGTAATTTATTTGGAGACAAGCAGCTATAAGAAATGCATTATACATTAGTAAGTGTGCCTAGGAGCGTGCAAAGATTTAAATGATGTGTCAACAATAGTGATTCCCTTCCATGATTTAGGACGGATTGCATTCATAACAACTGCAAACCACGTAGACCACTTTTTGAATCAGACTCTGGTGCAATTCACTGGTGTGCATTCGGGTTTGGAAAACTACTTTTAACCCAGCCAAACAAACAAAAGTTTAGCATACATTTCCTTTTACAGGGGTGTAAAAGAGGAATTCTGATATGTTTAGCAATTGTATCCAATTCTTTCTGCATGCATTTTTAGCTCACACTGGGATTCAGGCTTATGTGACATATCGTTCATTTAGTCCTGTCACAGACGCTAGCAAGAGACACTGCAGTGCACTCTTGCAATGCATTGACTGGCTGAGAGACATAATCTATGTCTCTTGCACACCGCTAGACGATTAGTGATCCTTCATCGCTGAAAAAAACTTTACATTTTCCGAATGAGTTCCTCCGCCTGGACAAATGATCTAGGTGCATGACATCAACGGTTAAATAAGCTCTGGGACCAAGCTATTCATTCTACTTTGTGGCTTCAATGTAATGTGTGTTCCACCATGAAAATCCTATTTTCCACCCTGGGCAGGTAAACGACAGGCTGGGCTAGTCAGTATGCAAGTTTAATATGGAGATTTTTGCACTGTCTGATAGACTTTTTCAAAGGCATCCATGTATAAAAGCACGTCTTGCTTTGTGTTTTTGTTGTCTTTTGAAGTGAGCAAATTTGGAAGGATAAAATAGAGGCCTTTTCTGAAAGAAACGGGAATCCATAAGTGGCTTTCAGAATGTCTTAACAGGATCAATATGGAAAAAGCTCTTAAGCTGTTTCAAAGTTTTGCATTTTATCCTAAATGTGTGAAATTACACATTTTGCTGAATGTTATTTCTAAATGTTTCTCCAAGATGAATCATGGTTTGCTTATTTTTTGGTGATCCTGTTAGTTATGAGTAGCCAGACTTTCTAATAAGAAGATGGTGCCGACATACTTTTAGTCTAATATAAAACACATCTCAGTAAGCTGTATTTGTAAAGTTATAGTTTAGTCAGACAATCATTTGTTGTAGAGCAATAGACTGTCGATACCTGATAACTCAAGAATATTAATACGAATGGATAATTCAGGATATGTGAAATATTAGGTCTCAAATTGTTATCTCTTTATAGACAGGGACAATGTGAGGACTTGTGATGAGTGTTGAAAAAGTTTATTTTTATCTCTATAATTAACAGATAAGGTGTGAGCTCTAATCCTAATGCAATTTGCACTCCTAACAAAAGTTGCCAAACTAGTTTAAGAAAAATGAATTTGACACATTTTCCAGATATCACTGTAGGTTTCTGAGGTTAAAAGTGACTGTTGTACCTCTTGTCATCTCATGAATTGCAATTAACTTGGAAAATGGAGAGACTGAATCTCCTATTATGGGGTTCAAGTTTTGTATTGCTTTATTATAATGTTATTACATTGTTATATCATTGTAATACATTTTTACTTTCTAATCCCAAAGCAATTATTGGTTTATTCTGACTGAGAAAAACTCTTATTTTTGTATTTGAATATTATTTTGCTGTAAGATGACATGGAGACAAATATATTTAGTATTTAGAGGGCATTCAAACCATTTTCATTGGCAGTGATGAAGCTTTTTAAGTGCGCCAGTAATAAATTCCACTTTTCCTGAGTTCACATTCAACACACTGTCCTCCAGTTCAACTGGATGATCTATTGCTGCTCGAGGTCATTTGCATAAATGAATTATTTGAACATATAAAATAAGCCTGAATACTAAAGTGTATTATTTCACCTAAAGCAAATATAATTGTGACAAATGGGGTATGTCCAGGTATTATTATCAGCCTTTGAATTCCTGCAATAGCTGATTGCTTATTCAACATGTTAAGCCAGGCAGCCAATCATTTTTTCCAGTTAACATGTCAATTACAGAACCCGCCAATTATTTCAAGGCTGTGTTCAAAGTTGTTGTCTGATTCCACAAAAGGGATCACCACATAACTCCTCCTTATATTAAAAGCACCAAAAACTGAAGCCTTGCATGCCACTATAAGGTACACCAGGTGCTGCTTTATAGTGACGAATTAGCGCAAAGAGCAATGTCAATTGCATCATCATAAATTTATATATCAGGGACTACATTTGACATTATGACAAATAAATTGAGGTATGTTTTTAAATTCGAAGAGTCACAATTATATTTACATTGCACTTTTTAGACACCTAACTTGACCCCTATCCCTAAACCTAACCATTTCTCTCATATGAGATGGAAATAGGATGAAGAATGGGATTTATAAATTATTTGTAAAATGCATCAGTAGCATTCATTTGTTTACGCTTTTACTTGTCTTAAAAAAGCTGGTTGCTAACAAGTGGCTAAATGTGACTACATAAGATTGTCTGGCACATTAAAGTCATTACAGTGAACAGAAATTTTACATTTATGAACAAGTCATGCCACAAAAAGTGTATTATTTATCCAAAACATTTTATGAAGTGCAAGAAAAATGCATCTTTTATCTTCTATAAAAGTCATATTGTTGACTGTTGAATACTAATGGCAGGATGACATGGCCTTGATGGGGTGGAGGTGAGAACCAGCCATTTTGGTTTTAAATCTTCCACCCATCACGAGTTTAAAATTTCACAGCATAGTAATATTTTTAACTTTTCCTGCTTGTAATATGACACCAGGGCAAGATCATTTGGACTGAATCAAATCCAAGCTATTAACATGCACACTTTTCCACAATATGGATAAAAGGGTGGCACGTTTATTTTCATCTTTATTTATTTATGCTGACAGCCAGCATTCACCCTTAGGCAGAAGAGAGTGAGCATGTTACCTCAAAGTGAGAAAAATCTCATTCCACCTCTAATAAAAGAATCTTCAGGGTACTATTCTTTTACAGTGCCTGTGTACGCTTAAAACTCTGACCTCAAAATGACCAGCAGCCTCTGGGGAGATTGAGGGACACAGGTGAGTACACAAACAGAGATGTTGCTTTCAGTTGGTACTCTATAATATTGAACTGGTCATGACAGCTCACTGAAGGATCCAGTTTTTTTTTTTTAATTCTGCGCAGGGATTAAAAAAAAAAAAAAAAACTCAGATTATCTGACCATGCTAATGGACAAACATTTATAATCACTATCCATCTCTTAGACAGCATTGAGACTGTGATTGCCACTTGAACCATATAGTGAGAGGAAATTCACACAGCTGGCAGCTGGAGCTTGTGACCATGACTGAGATAAGAGATCAGGGTTCACGCTTTTAATGAGTGCTTGTTGAATTGCTTGAAATGTGCTGTTGTTTGTTATGAAAATTAAAGGAACTTAGCTTCAAGAAAGACTTCACACAAAATTAAAATTATTTAACCTTAAATTTGAATGCTTTTCTTTCTTCCGTCAAACACAAAAGACAATTTTCTTCAAGCAATCTATGGTATGGGTTTAGAATTCTTGGAAGGTAGTGAAATAAATTAAGTATGCATTGTTCAAATATACTAAATATACTTTGTTCAAAAATGCGGTAAAACAGTAATATTCAATTTCAGATAGCCCTTTCTTATTTTATTTTATTTATACAGTAAATTTATGTTGCTACCTGGTCTCATGGCATAAACGTACCTGGGGGCACTTTTTAGAGAGACGCGTACCAATAAGTACACATCACTGGAGTTTCCAAAAGAAATGAACACTAGAGGCAGTAAAACTCGTCTTTTATTCCTTTTCACACAAATTTACAGAGTTTCGATAAATAAAGCATAATTTTCGCACAATTACTTGAAGAATATCATGTTATGACTTCAGAACAATATTAATATGCTGGTAGATTTGAAAACTGATGCTTTTGAATGTTAGCATCACACATATCCAGCTTCATATCTATGGGTTTTCATAGCCGGTAGATTTGTTCAATAGCTCACGGAGTATGGAGACATACTTGAGAGGTGAGGAGCTCCGGTTCAAATCTTGTGTAACTATAATTCGACAAAATTCAAGTCTGCGTATAAGGAAGTTCAAATGGCACGGTTGCATCAACAAATGAGTTTTGCATTTGTTAACAGTATCAGGTAGGTTTAGGGTTGGGTTTGGTGTAGGGCATATTTCCAAACTATAGAGCATTAACTTTTAGTGACAGTCCCCAGATATTTGAAATCTGAACCGCTGCAATACGTACCTGAAGCAACGTAATAAAAAACACAGCAATACGTACCTATCTCAACGTAATAAAAACGTGCTAGGGTTCACGTATTGAACCAGTGTTTTAGCACAACTCAGTGGACATTTATTTTGGAAACTGCAGTGATATGTACTTATTGGTACGTATTTTGCATCTCGTTAAATTGAATCCCTGTGATGGCATGGATTTTCAGCATCATTACTTCAGTCATCAGTGTCATATAATCATTCAGAAATTATTACAATATGCTGATTTGCTGCTCAAGAAACATTTGTTATTATTATTAATATTGAAAATATGCTTAATTTTAATGGAAACCGTAATACATTACCATCCAACTGTTCAGCATAAGTAAACATTAATAATAATATAATTAAATTGATCAAAATATATTTATATTGTTACATTCTTTTCAACACTGGTAATAATAAGAACCACTATTAATAACTGAGCACCAGTCAGCATATTAGAATAATTTCTGAAGGATTCAGAAATTCAGCCTTGTCCTCACATGAATAAACTACATTTAAAAATATAAAAAGGAAATTTGTTTTCTAAGAGACTTCTATTTATATAAATAATAATAATAATATTAATAATAATTGAATTAATTAATGTGTTGAGTAAATAATGACAGGATTACACTACTGAATGAACTATTCAGATTCTCTGCCTCAAAACATGTACTTGCCCTGATAAAACCTGCTGGCGTTATAAAATCCGAACCTCCAAATTACACCATTTATGTTCAGTGACTTATCAATATAATAGTTTGGATGCTTCAAGCATTTGATTTAGTAAATTCATTTTCATCTGCTCAACCTTTTGTGGTTAAAAAAAAAAAAAAAAAAAAGGAAAAAAAAAAATAAATTCTAATTTGCACTTTTATCTCAAATGCTTGTTCTGTTGAAACGAGAGAGCAGAAATATGTGTGTTCTTGACTGTTTTTCTCAGATAGTTCCACTTTAATTCTGCAGTTTTGTACGTGAATCATAAAATTGTGCATGCTGTGTAATGACACATCACTCACCATGCAACCACATTACTAAAAAAAGGTTTCTGTTTATGTTAAGTGTAGTGACAAGGCGGTGTAGTGATTCGTTTGCTATCTGTCTTCATCCTTACTTAAGTTTAATGCAATGACTTAATTAAGGTCACTCTGAATTGCTGCATAAATGTTATTACTCAGAAGACTATAGCAAGAGATTTTAGGACTTCCGTCAAACAGAGTGCTGTCTGTGCATTGGAAAATCATGGCAGCTCAACCTACGCATTGGCTCTATTCCAGTGAGCTGCCTAGCTAGGCAGCATTCATGATGTGAAGGTTCTTCCAAACAGTAAACAGAAAAATGTTGGCTTGTTTCAGTGGTCTGAGAGCAGATTGAAAGAATTTTGACCTTTATGACTGCTCCAAATGACCTCAGACCACTTTAAAGCAATCAGAACTGGGAACATCTTGTGGGGAGTGATTCAAAATATTATATTACAATTTATACAACAGTCCTTTCTGGTCCTCAAATCTGACTGGCTTTATAATACTGTTTTTGTGTCACAGAATGTAGTTCCCTTTAAGGAACTCGAGCTGCGTCGAGACGCTTTGGGAACACCTTCAGCGAGACCGTGCTCTGAATCGTGTGTAATCAGTCCAATGGATGGGCACGGACGGGGTGATGTGTGACCAAGAAGCTATAAAAACACGTGCGGTGGAGACAGTGGCAGCTTCTGTCAGTTTATAGGGCTCTTAGCACCAATGCCAAATCCCAAGAGGGTAGGGAGGGAGGCCTAGGAGGATTTAACCTCCTGGCCCACCTAAGAAACCTGATGACCAGATCGTGCTTCCCCACCAATCTCCCCTCTATGGGGTCGTGGTGGGTGGAAATAGCAGCAACGTAAACCTTAAGGGTGGAGGGTTAAACACTGGAACTTCGCGTCAGGTGGTCCATGACTTCACGTCGTTCATTAAAATAGTTTATTTCATAACGAGAACAGGTTGGCTAGCTGTGCATTATCCCTTATGTATACGCTTTAACAGGAAATTTTACGGCAATATATAAATGACGCCCTGGTCATTCATGGTGTACCCAAATTGGTCCCACACTATCGACTTCAGTCGTTTCTCTAGTGGAAATAATGGCTCGCTGTTTGGTTCCTCTGTCATATTTAATCTAGTGTGTGTAGTGTCTCTGATAAACACGGCATCTTAAACTGGTGCACCGTTTTGCACAAGTTGCAACAGTTCCGTTCCGTGCAACAGAAACACTCGGTGTAGCGGAGCCTTTACGATTAATTAACCATGACGTTTTAAAGCGCGGTTAATAGTAAAACTGGTTAATCGCTGCATCCCTAGTCCACACTGACTTCTATAGTAGGGAAAGAAATACTATGGAAGTCAGTGGGGACCATCAACTGTTTGATTACCAGCAATCTTTAAAATATCTTATTTTATGTTCAACAAAAAATAACTCTTACAGGTTTGGAACGGCATGAGTAAATGATGACAAAATTAGTTTTTTGGGGAGAACTACTTTTTTAACTCACTTTTAAAAGGTTCTCCTTATATAGCATTAGCTGTTATGATTTTGTTCTAAGTATAACCTTATTTTTAAGTGTCTAGTGTTTGGAACAGAGCCAATGTTTTCTGTGTATATTCACAGAATATATATATCAATATTGGTGTGTATATACTTCTCACCACGTCTTTGTTGAGTGGATTGCGCTGCTCTAATCCCGCTCAGAATGCCCTTGCACAGCCAAATGACGACCACCCCTCTGCACCGCACTAGTATCTACAGCTCTGCCGCCCAGGTATCCACACTTCCAAACCTCTGTTCAACTCCATGGGGCAGGCATGGATTAGCTAGTCAAGGCTTTGATGTCAGATTCTGAGTCAATACACAGCGTGAGCCCCTCAGGGTTGAAATGATATCCACACCATGACGTTACTTAAGTAACAGAAAATAACAAGGAACAAGCTCTCTGAACTAAGAAAACGTGAGGGAATTAAAGAGAAACCTGTTAACGTATGAAGTGTGTTCTTTTTTTAATGCGAGATATTCATACTATACATAAGAGGTGTTGCATGAATGATTAATGACAACCATGATGAAACACGGGTAGGACTTTTCTCAAAGGCTTAATGCATTGCAAATATTCTTCATGTATTAAAATGCATTCATAAGACCTTATAATTCAGTAATCTGTTGTATGACCTTATAGATGACATTTTTTAAAGTGTAAACCGAGTGCACTTGTAACACTGTGAATATTTTACTTATACAACTTCAAACTTTCATCATCTACATGCACATTAACATGCTCTCTGTGTGTGGAAAACACATACTGCTGCAAATATATTCAAGGTTTTTCGTTATATTACTCCTCTTTTTTGTGAATAGTTTAATTAAGTACCATACCGTATTGTTAATGATATTAGCACTGACTCACTGATAAAAGGTAAGATTAATCCATGGTTTGTAATTAAAAATAAAGTTTGGCCCAATTGTTTCAATGTGTTAAGTGTACGACTATGCCTTGCATTTTGTAATAGACTTTTTATTATTAGTATCAATGTATTCTATGTATATGTATCAGGTTAAGTATAAAAGTGTCACTACGATTTTAAGATTTTATTATGATGCATATTCTCATTTTATCATGGTAACTATTTTATAATTTATTTTAATAAAGAAAAATGCAATTTATAGTGTTGATGGCAAAGCTGAATTTTCAGCATCATTACTCCAGTCTTCAGTGTCACATGATCCATCAGAAATAAATCAATGCTGATTTTCTTCTCAAACTTTTTTTGTAATCATTATATTTGTTTTTACTTTTTTTTCAAGATTCTTTAATTAATAGCAAGTTTAAAAGAACAGCATTTATTTAAAACAGAAGTATTTACTATTATTTTTTCATATAAATTGAATGCATTCTTGCTGAATAAAAGTATATATATATATATATATATATATATATATATATATATATATATATATATATATTTAAAGAAATTACTGACCTCCATATATGTGATGCTTCAAATAAAGTCCTCTCCGAACATGTCAGACAGAGACAGCTGTGCTCTCACCCCACTTTCCATATGACAATTTAGACTCTCAGCATGTGTGAATCCATATTTGTTTTAATGAGATGTGTGTTTTCCTCACTCCCCAGTTAAAAATAAATGGGAAATATTCAATTTGAATGAATGCCAAAGCTAGCTCCTGTCTCTAGGGGTCAACTTTCCTTTATTCCTTCTTAATTTCCCTCTTGTCCTGCAGCCATGTTCAATCTCTTCTGGCTTGGTTTTATTGTCTGTGAGCGCACAGATGTCAGCTGGTATTGACATAATCAGGAAAAGTGGCGCTGATGCAATGACATTTGCGGCAATAGCATCTTGCTAATGTTTGCATTCACACTGTACCACATGGGACAAAGGACAAATGAGAAAAAATATACACACAGACACAAGGATTGTGAGGTATTGAGATGGCTGTGGTTTTGTGGCAGTAGTCCGTTGTTTGTTATCAACTACTCTCATAAACTGCACATGGCTGCAGTTAGTCACAATTTTATTAGGTACACCTGTTCGACTACTCATTACTGCAAATACAGTATCTAATCGGCCAATCACATGGCAACAACTCAATGCATTTAGGCATGTAGACATGGTCAAGATGATCTGCTGAATGTCAAACCAAACATCAGAATGGGGAAGAAAGGTGTTTCAAGTGGCTTTATACATGCCATGGTTGTTGGTTCCAGATGGGCTGGTTGGATTATTTCATAAATTGCTGATCTACTGGGATTTTCAAGCACAGCCATCTCTAGATTTTACATGGAATGGTAAAAAAAAGAGAAAATTTCCAGTAAGCAGCAGTTATGTGGGTGAAAATGCCTTGCTGATGCCAGAGGTCAAAGGAGAGTGGCCAAACTGGTTCATGCTGATTGAAACAGTAACTCGGTAACTCAAATAACCACTCATTATAAGGTAATGTATTCAGAAGAGCATCTCTAAACACACAACACATCAAACCTTGAAGCAAATAGGCTGCAGTAGCAGAAGACCTCACCGGGTGCCAACTAAAAATAAGAAACTGAAGCTACAATTCATGCAGGCTCACCAAAATTGGACAATACGAGATTGGGTAAAGGATGCCTGATCAGATGGGTCTTGATTTCTACTGTGGCATTTGGATGGTAAGGTCAGAATTTGCCTTTAATTACAAAGCATGGATTAATCTTACCTTTTATCAGTGATTCAGGCTGGTGGTGGTGTAATGGTGTGGGAGAGATGTTCTTAGTACACTTAGCACCAATTGAGCATTGAGCATTGAGTATTGTTCTTGACCATGTTCATCCCTTCATGACCACAATGTACTCATCTTGTGATGGCTACTTCCAGCAGGATAACCTCCCACAAAAGCTCAAATCATCTCAAACTGGTTTCTTGAACATGAAAATGTGTTCACTCACATGGCCTCCACAGTCACTAGATCTCTATCCAACAGAGCATCTTTTTTTCACATCATTCGCAGTTGACAAATCTGCAGCAAATGCATGCTCCTATCATGTCATAATTTATGCACCTAATTTATGCCATAAACCGGGTTTCCATCCAAAGTTGCGAATTTAATTTATGCGCGAAATTGGAATATTGCATCCGTTACCATCCAACGAGTCAAAGGGAACAAAATCCTCATTTTCCGGTAAACTAGCACTAAATAGCCTATAGAAAATTAGGATAAGCTTCTGAATATAATAATTTTCATTTATGAAAAATGACTTGCACCTCAGAGCTTGCAGACGAAACACAGTAAATGCTGTCATTGCTTTCGGAGGTGAATGCTGCTATTTGGGAACACAGTCGTATAAGACAATTATACAGAAATACTTTGAGAGACTTTGCTCAGGCATTTCAGAACGAAACTGGTTAGGAGTTGCCAGCAGGAGCTTGAGATGGCGTTGAGGAGATGTACGTGCACGAATCTTTCAGGAGTGGAAGAATGTTCTTGAAATGTCTGACGACGAGCAGTTAATCAAACGATTACATTTCCTCAGTTATTCAAAACAAGCAGAGGACATTTACATTACCAAAGAATATCATAACTGACTTCAGTCTAGCGCGAGTATCGTATGCTCTTTAAAAAAAAGACTCCTGTTATAATCCGTGAAGCGATCTACACTGTATGATGAATAAATCTCTTGCCCTTTATTTACACTACACACGTCTGCAGCGCGTTAAGGCTCTGACATGGCCATCGGAGCTGATCACAGCCACTAGTTTCTGAAGCGACTCTCCGCGCTGCACCACAAAAGATAGGCGTCTGTATTTTTAACGGATAATAATAATCGTCTTGCTGTCGTCAAAGGCATCAGCAACAGGTGATATCTCGATACACGATACTATCTCTATCGGGACAACCCTAAATTGAAGGTTGTGATGACACTTTGTTTCCTTGCCATAATGCATTCTCTTAAAAATTCTTCATTGTCAAATGTGTGTAAACTCCTATTAGGAATTTAACCATTCAATGTGAATTTATCTGAGAATATTCTTAATTAAGGAAATCTGATTGTCTATGTGTATGTCATCATCCACAATCTCGTTTGTGGCACAGCAACGTGTCTTGAATCATCTCTAAGACTGACACTTATGATGTAGTCCTACACTTCGCTTAAATTACGACTGAGATGCTTGATAACTAACTTTTAAGTGCAGCTTTGAGCCAATAATTTGCTACTATAACTTAAGTCTTTGGGAAAAACAGCTATTATACACTCTCAGAAAATAAAGTACATAAATGTACCTTTAGGGGTACAATGGCTTGTCACTGGGGCTGTACCCTCAAGGGTACAACTTTTGTACCCTTGGCATAGGGTACATATTTGTACCCTTGTGATTTGTACCTTAAGAGACCAGTCTTGTACCTGTGGTGACAATTTTGTACCTTTATTTAACAGTACAAAAATGGACCCTTCAAAAAGGGTACAAAATTGGCTTTGACAGGGTACAATCGTTGACATATTTATTACTCGCACACGCTGTATTAATATCAGAATTTATTAAGTCCTTTTTATTTTACATTTCATTTTAAACACAATGTCTAACTGTGACATAACTTGTGGTCAACTGAGTTAAGTGTCATATGCCTTAAAAGTCCATTTCATCTCCTGGTTTCAGTAAAGTCCATTCTTTATCAACCTTGACACTGCATGCATGAAAGTGATGGTCATAGAACAGAGGAATCAACATTTTTCCACATAGTGTCTATGTTAAAGATGTACTTGATTTGCCAAAACAATGGAATACGCTCAGAATGCAGTACATCTATGACAAATACATCTGACCGCATACTTCACATTGTTGACGGTTACTTCAGACACACGTTGGATAGCTTTCTCGGTTAAATCTACATCACAGAGGTTGTGATTGTCCATCTGGGCTCTCTGCAGCTCCACAGGTAAAGATAAAAATGGAGTGGTCACACTTTTTACCAGGGCTTTCTCAAATTCACCCAGCATACTCCCACAAAACTCCCAGCACTGTCTGAACTGGTGTCTGTTGCTCAGTGTTGTAGCTAGGTTTATAAAATTTCTGCAGTTAGTTTCATCAAGGTGAATGTCTTCCTGGAGCATTTGGGGCACTGGTATGGACGAGGCATGGTGGAGTCAGTATAGGAGATTTATTTGCCTAGTGACAGTTATTGGCAGAGGCTGGTCACCATCCACAACTATTTTGGCAATGTACCTTTGGAGAAACATCAGAGTGTTCAGATGTCTTGGATATGCAAAATTGAACACGAAGTATGTGCAGAAGGCTGAGATGATTCCTTCGTCGATTCCTGAGTTGCGAAACACCTCGATGTGGTCCACTTTCAGAATGTTTGGAGCTCTCCTGGCAAAGGCCATTTTCCAGTCTCGGTCGGTGAACTGAATAGTTGGGTACAGGCTGTCAAGATCAGTCTATTCAAAGCCAAAAGGAAAAAAAGCAAAATTAACCTGACATTCTTACCATTTGGTGTAAAATATTAATACCTCACAAATTCTTGTAACGAACGAAAAAAAGTTAATCCATTCTGACATATTGCACTTGCTCTTTAAGGAGGAATGGGAGGCTGTTGTTCATTGATAGGGTTGTTAAAATATCAATGATTAGCATTGTGTTATTGGGTAGATACACTAGATTACTAAGCACATGCATCATCTACATTCTTTGCATACACATTATATGCTCAAATAGTGGTTTATAATTAGAATGTGACTATATTCTGATGTGGTGTGCAGATTCGGTAGATAGTAAATTAGATTTTGTTTTGGGTGTTCATGCTACACAATTAGAGTAAAATTTTATTTTGTAGTCATTGTGCACAAATATTGTGCTTATGTACTCAAACTTCCGCCTTTTCCTTTCACACAAGAACAGATATGAATAGCGGTTAAAACTTGTTTGACTGGAATTAAGCAAGAACTGATGAATCTAAAGTAATTTAACAATGGTGGAAGACAAAAAGCAATAGGACCATCCAAGCAAGTCTTCAGCGTAGCAACAATGATGAGGTGATCAGCCTTATTACCACTTTACATACCACTTAAAAGTAATTAAATATTTAAAAGTGGATAAAGTATTCCTTTAAGTGGAGACGTGTGGTGTTAATATGATTTTCTTTCTATCAGTACATTTGTCAAGTGTATTTGGTGTTATGGAGGTGAACAAAAGAGATTTTAGCAAGCAAGACATACCTCTCCAAGTGTAATAAAGTGATCAATGTTCTCCTTGAAGATGTAAGGCAGAAAGATGAGGGCTGCCCTAAAGTCAATATCTGCAAGACATGAGATATACTTGATATTTAAACAACATTTTTCTAATTCAGAAGCAGTGCAAGTAAATATAAAAGGTCATCACTAGACATTTGGTCCAGTGTAGATGTCAATTTCAGGTAAGCAATTTGAATATAAAGATGATTTTCCCACAAAACCGGTGTTAATTAACACCTCAATTCAAGTACACCGTTTTATGACATAAGAATAATAACAAATCTAAAATAGAATTAAAGACATATTAAGGCCCACGACTTGGAAACACTGTGGTATAGGCATTAACATTTAATCAGTACCTGGAAGATCCTCAGTAAGAGCTTCTTTTGTCTCCAGGTAAAACTGGAATAGTGGGCATTTCCTTTGAGCTAGTTGAAGCACCTTCGGTACAATACATTTGAAGCCTTCATTGAATCGCTGACACAAGTTCCCTGTTGCTGGATGGATACGTTCCAACTCATCACACAACTACAGAAGAAAAAACATCAAGCTTTATTCCATACCAGAAATCATCATGCAGCTTGATACTAATCTCAGAAGCAGTACTTAAATGGCATATGGAAGATATGTGACATTTGTGTGTAGACTACATGTTAGTTTTCATACTAAACCATTAAAATTCACATTTATTTCCACGGTCACATTTTTAATGATGATTAATAACATTTCAGTTACATAGTGGTTTTTGCTTGTTTATTAGAGTACAATACATTCACCAAGTTTGACCCAATAACTCCTTCCCTGTCATGAAAACTTCACAAGGAATCTCTCCCGGTGCTCCGGTGACTAGCTGGCTTTTTTCCTGCCAGACTTTCAGCAACTTTCATATGATTGACACCAGCTTTGTGTCGCATCCTGCCCGCTACTCGGGACGTGGTGTTTTGAACGATTAGTGAAGGTGCACCGCAGCTGGCGGGGTGGGGGGATTATGGTAGGTTGTAGTTACTCGCACGTATCGAATTTTAGGGGCATATGCGAGCAAAATGGTCGCACTGTAGAGCCCTGTATCTGTGTGTACGTCATTTTGGAGCAGTACACTCCTGGTGAAGTTCTCATTTTCATGACAGGGAATCAAACTTGGTGCATGCATTACACTCACACGGACCAGCAAATAAGAATATACCATTAAGAATTCTAACTATGACCTTAGGATACATTTTTACTTACCCCGGTGGGTGTCCTTAAAAAAGGGTACTTCTTAACTGTGTCCTCTACAGTCATGCCATTAGCAATCTCCTTTTGCCGCCATGCAAACGTCTGCTGCATTCGGTCTCGTACAATCCTGAAGTCAGGTTGCATCTTCTGGTACTGGCTATTTAAGACATTCACATGAGCCTCAATGGAGGATGGATCCTCACCCAGAACACTTGGTGCCTTTATGGGAATTGAGATAGAGAGAGATACACTTACAAACACATCTGACATAAAACTAAACAATAAATTGTCTTGTGTAGTTCCATTGAGTGAACCAATCTTCTATCAATCTGATTGAACTTACTTGACAACCTCATAATTGATAACTACAAAACTGTGAAAAAGAAAATACGACAGATACATTAACCAACTAACTACAACTTAACTAAGCCTCATTTATTACCAATGCACCAAGCTGGGCATCACTGACCTTGGACACCTTTCTCTGACTGGTCCTTGCTGTTTCTACAAGTTGCTTTTATTTTGTGTGGCCAAACTTCTCCTTACTACCTCTCACTTCACTGTTGTCAACCAGAGGTGCACGCTCCCATTTGAATTTACGCCTCAGAGACATGTGCCATGTGTGCTAAAAGACTGCTCAGGCATGAAAACTGGTCAGGGGTAAAAAAGGTGAG